>NC_135371.1:80299000-80987500 GCF_049243985.1 Paroedura picta | reverse complement strand
CCAGATATTCAAGAAATTGTTTTGAGAGTGTTGAGAAATGCTGGCTCTTTCTTCTTGGGGAGGCCTACAAGTGAGACCATAGTTCTGGACAGACAGGTGACTAATGTAGAGATAATGGATGCATCAAGGGCAGGAGTTTTTGGCCAGGGGACCAGCCCCTGCACATTATCCCAGTAGATTTACAATGTTTTCTAAAAGTGCTCAGATCTTGCTGAAACTTGAAGCGTTTGCTAGAAGTGTTTCCCTGTAAATTTTCTTGGTAAAAAAGTGAGCAATGAGGTCATCATGGAAATGTTTATTAGATCATTATCTGTTACAAAACATACATTTTCCAAACCTTTTCATTTGTGAAAAACAATAAAGAGGGCATTTCATATTCTGCACATGATGAAGTACACTTTGTTTTATCATTCTAAGAGTTTGAGCAGGTATCAGTGTTATCTCCTTTGTCTTAGCAGTACCAACTTTCTACTAAAAGACCCTTGCAAGGGAACAATGTGACATGCCACTGCCTCTTGTTTAATTTAACAGTGCAATCCTAGATAGAGTTATACTCTTATAATCCCATTGACTTCAGTAGATTAGAAGAATGCAGCTCTATTTATGATTGTTCTGTACGTCTCTTGTTTTTGTACTGATATTTACCTTGGATCTCCACATATGTCATCATGGGTTGGTGTAGCAGTGTGTGTAGCTATGACCGTGCTCATGCACTATGCATGCACTCCACCATATGACAATACAGTGCTTGTTGAAGAGTTTGTTTCAAAGTGGGAGAGGAACTCATAAGCTTTTAATCTCTGAGCTGTGTATTAGAAACTTCCATTTGTGGTCAAGTCAAAAAACAAGTAGGTGAGATGTTTTTACATTGTACAATAAGACTGAATAGTCATAGCTATGTATATTAATTTTATTCATAACGCTTCTGTTCTGTCCTTCACTTAAAAAATGCTTTCCATTTACAAAATTTAAAATCACATATTTAAAAGTATGAAACATCTCAGCAACATTTTAAAAAGCAGCAGCCTACAACAGACACTCTTTCTGTCCCCACAACAGACTGAGAGAGCTCTGAGAGAACTGTGTCTGTTCCTAGGTAGGGATGTCAGTCCCCAGGTGGGACCTGGGGATCCCACAATTTTACAGCTCATCCCCAGGTGATGGAAATCAGTTCCCCTGGAGAAAATGGCTGCTTTGGAGTGGGGACTTCATGGCATGATACAACACTGAGGTTCCTCCCCGACCCAATGTCTCTTGGATCCATCCCCCAAAGTCTCCAAGTTTTTCCCAACTCAGAGCTGGCAACTAAACCCCAAGGTCACTCAGCTGGCTGCATATGAAGGAGTGGGGAATTAAACCCAGTTCTCCAGATTAGATGTTGGTTGGGACTGTCACAATCTCCAAGTTTATGCTACCTCACAAGGTGGTTGATATTGATAAGATACAGGAGGGGAAGCTACTTTGGTCCCAATTAGGGGGGAAAGGAGAATGCAATTTAAAAAAATTAGCATAATTTAATTTTTTATTCATTATATTCGTGTGTCATCCTTTCTCCAAGGAGCTCATATTTGTATTCAGAGGGACTTGTCAGCATTTGGAACTTTAATCTGTCAAGATATACCAGAAAGAATAATAGTGATTCTGGCTCAAGCGCCTTCCATGAAATGTAGGAAGCAACTGTCAGTGCTCTCTGCCGCTTTCACTGGAATGTTTCTGAATAGAACGGATCTATGATATTTTGTAATTGGAAATTGTTGTTTTTGGAGTGCATTTGACAGGGCACAGCACTGAATAGCCCTATTCACCTCCCCAGTAGGATCCTGAACTCTTGTGGCATTCATGTGTGAAAGGGATTTTGTTTAGAGAGGCAAGCCAAGCATTTGCTTTGAAATAGCCTGAATTCCCATTCCACCCCCCCCCCACACACACACACAACAAATTAGTGTGAGATTTCTTCCCTCCTACAAAAGCAGCAGATTAAATAGCCCTTTGCACCCTTTGAACTGGCAGAAGAGACACAAGTTTTACTTCTGGATTGTCTCAGTATGAATTCCAAACTACTGGTCATTTTGAGCAGCTGCCTTCTTCTCTTTGTCTTTGGTAAGTCTAAATTCTCGTCATTCTCTCTTCTTTTTCCTTTCCTACTAGCAATGTACTTGTTGCTTTTCCTCACAAGGAAAATCAAGCCACTTGTATCCTGCTGTATATCGGGAGCCCGGGGAATCTAGTTGTGGAGCTAGGAAACGGGGAGCCATGGACCAGTATTCCAACAAAGTCCCAGCAGATCTAGGTCAAATACTAGGAAAATAATTAACTGTGGAAAGGATGAGATAAAATAATGTTGCTCAGCAAATCTGTGGCATCACCAAAGGAGCTTCAAAAGTAAAAGTGAAACTTGTACCCAAAATTTTTGAACATGCAAATCAAGAGAATTACTTGACAAAAAGGATTCTTGCCAAAGTTATACCTTCCCCCGATTTTTAATAAAGCAGAAAGCATTACCTGAGTGGCAGAAACCAACTCTTTCACATGGGAAATTAAAATGATTAAATTGCAATGTTTTGTAAAATCAGAGGTATTATATTAGATATTATGAAGCCTCATGGCAAAGTCCAGTGAAGATTCAGTTTGTTGTTTAACTGAGCCAACTTCCAACTCTGATCCTTTAAATATTTTCCTTGGATAGATTGACACTGGTCAGAATATCTTTCTGCAGGTATATTCCAGAGTCACCGACTATCTGGAGAGTATGGAATCAATTAAAAGTCAAGCATGGCTTCGACATCTCATACTGAATTGGACTGACTGTGTGGGGCCCAGCAAGCATAAACAAATGAATAGCCTGATTCTACAAATGGTTATGAGGAAATAAACCCTACTGAGTTCTGTGTGGCCCACTCATTTGTAAAACCTCCTTTTGAGGTAAATTGGGAAAGTTGAATGTGCACGTTATTGCTATGATAGTATGTCAATGTTTCTCTTTGTAGCTGAATGCAAAAAAGAAAAGACTTCCAAAGGTATAGAGAAGAAAGTCATGAAGGAGTCCAAACCCAGAGAGTCCAGCCTTTTCAAAGCAACTAGTCAAAAGGTAAAACAGGGCACACCAAAGCTACTTGAGAAGAAAGGTCGCGCCAAATTCACTACTGCTTCTAGTCAGGGACTGCAGCCCACATCCATTTTGACTCGTATGGTGGCAAAGGGGCAATTCCAGAAGGTGGCTGAGACCTTGGTGCTAAGAGCCGGGCAAACTCTGGACCTCCGCTGCAAAGGAAAGGCTGTCAAATGGAGATTCCCGGTCTACCTCGAGGAAGATGAGGAGAGGCGTCTCCGGTGAGAGTTGACTGCATTTTAATTTGTTGTGCCATGGGTTTTAGTTTCGGGGTGTTGTGGTAAAAGGCCACATGAAAGCCACTTAACTAAAATTGCCTATCATCTTGTATTGGGGAATTCTTAGAGAAAATGGGGGATTTTCTTAGACTGGAGATGAATTTCCAAGACTCTGGTTAGAACAGCCTTTTTTAAGTGCTGAGAAATCCCTGAAGCATTCTTCAGGCTTCAAGAAACCCTGGAAGTGGTCAGCAGGCCACACCTTCCCGTTTACCCCTGGAAGTCACATGTCACCAGAAGTGATATCATCAAGATACTCCCACCACATTTGACATCACCAGGCCACTCCCACAGCACAGGAAGTGACAGCACAGAAATGTCTTCAGACGATTTGTGAAGAGACCCATACCTGCACTGTGGGCTGGCTAACAGTTTGCTCTTCTTCACCAAAGGGAGCCTGCAGAAACAGGGCTGGGATGGACCTATGCCACTTTGTTGCCTCCCCCTGCAGTTAAAATCAGAGTACCTACCTCTCTGGATTCCAGTTACCACCATGTGCAATGTCCCTCAGCTAGCAAGGATTTGTATGGCCAGCGTCCCTCCTCTTCCCACCCCCTCCAGGCCCATCATTGGGGGGGGGGGATGGGACAACATACCCATATATGGTCAGATCACTCAATTTGATTTTTAATTTAAAAACAAACTAACTAATTCCCACCCAATTGGTGAAATCCTTCCAGGGCCATTGTGAAACCCCAAGGTTTTATGAAACCTTAGTTGAGAAAGCCTGGGTTAGAAGAATAGCAGAAATGACATTTTAATCTTGGCGAATGTCATGTCTCTCACTCCAACCTCTGTACCGGTCTCTTATTAGCCTTTCTAGCTGACTCACTCAAGCATGATTGCAAATGAAATAAGCAAAAGGTGACTGATGGAGAAAAGCAAAGGGGCACTCTTTCCTGAAGGCCTTGCAAAAGAAACTTTGTGGCCTTCTCTTTCAGAATCAAGGACTTTGAAAGACACAGTCAGCTCATTGTTGTCAACTCCACTGCTGCAGACACTGGCGAGTACAGCTGTTGGTCCCTGCAATGCCTGGATAGGGAGTGTCGTGATGGGGCGAATTGGATGGGCAAAACATTCATCTTCTTCACAGGTCAGGCTTCTCTGCATTCAATGCCTTCTTTGGCCAGCTCCGTAGTCCACTTAGTCCAGCATCCTGGTTCCTGTTGCTTAACCAGATGTGGAACCTGCCTTAAATCCTGAAGTACTCAGGGAAAAGGTAGGGATACAAATATGTTAAAATAAACTTAAAAAATAAAGATTCCTCTATCATTGCCACTAAGTGAGTGGCGTTCAAAGATTCCCCCCCCCATCAAGCCACATCTGGTTTATGACAATCCTGTGGTTTGCCACAGCTTGCCTCTATATCGCAGCCCTGAACTCCCTTGGTGGTCTCCCAAGCTGGCTCTTGTACAAGCGTTTGTCTGCAGGGTTCATTCTGCACTACCTTTGTCCCTAAAAAAGCAATGCTGACTCTTGATGAATAGACCCAGGAGAATGGTACAGGCCCTGTCTTTGTATAAAGAAGCTACAGATAACAAGAGTTTTGCCCACCTGTTCAGACACCGGAAGAGGAGCTGTCTTTTTGTGTCTTTTTTGTGCTCTTTCCTCAGACCCGCAGGAGCTATTTGTTCCCACAGAAGATTACTATGAAGTGATACAACTGCGTACCAACCACCCCACCCTTCTGCCCTGCCAGGTGACCAACCCGCTGGCCAAGGTTACATTGCACCGGGAATTTCCACCTGAGAAAGTGGCCGTGGATGGGACAGACATCTCCTTTGATGCTAAGAAAGGGTTCACAATCCACCGCCCTCAGCCATCCCTGGCAGGGTCTCTCTTCTGCATGGCGAATGTGAATGGACTACGGCAGATCTCCACCAAATACATGCTGATTTATGTGAACTGTAAGTTGTCTTAATGATGTGCCATGTGTCCTTAAAGCGCAGAAAGCAAGTTCTGTCTGCCTGCCCTTGTTAGTTTAATGTTGCCGGTAATCAAAATGCCAAAATCAAATTAATTCTGCTTGAGCGGTCTTCCCCTACTTCTGTGTGAAATTGTGAAAATGAAAAAGGGCTGTGAGATCCATTCATGCAATATGCTTATGAATCTGAAGGAGTATGAGTCACGTCAGAGTCAGTCTGAATGGCAAGAGGCTTGCTGAGACAAAAGGACAGGAGAAGGCAGCAAAAGGACCTCACGAATTAAGAAATATGGAAAGGCATAAAGAGATTCATGTCCTAGAGTTTCAGCTAGTCAAGCAACTCTAATGTTAGAGGAAGGTCTTTGGCTGCCTGTAGCTGGGAATGGCTCAGATTTTAGAGACAGGAAGAAAGAGACAGGCGCGACTGCCGGGGGCTCCCATGCCTAGCTATATTTTAAGTACAGCGGGCTTGATTACTAGTATAAACCATAATCTGTTAAGTGCTCCGAGACAAGTCAGTACCAAACTGCTGAGTTGAACTAATTGCAAAGGAGACCCAAAAGAAGAATGAGGCAGAGAGACACTTGAAGGAAAAAGGGGAAAATAGGTGGCAGGTAAAGAGGACAATTAACCCTTGCCTCTGTCTCTTCTCTGCAAATCCCCCTGCTCAGATTTTTAAAACCCTTTCTACTCCCCTGCCCCCCCCCCCCAAAAAAAAACCTGAACTCCAAATCTAGAAGTGAGCCCAACTGTGAAGAAACCATGGTGGGAGGTAACATTTTACAGACAAGACCCTTGAGGTGGGTTAAGTACTATCCCCCCTGCACCAATCTCCCTCAGTAGTTATCTCCTCTTCTGCACTCCACTCCAGTCTCATAAACCTTGGGAAACACAGTGTGTTTGCTAAGAGTGGCCTTCAATGCCCCTCTGAAGGGACGTTTTGCAATGTTTTCTAACTAATGCCAAAGTTTCCCTGAGCTTGGTCTGGTTGAGTAATGAGTCTTGCTGTGCATATATGTATAATTTTGAGCAGGACTTTTCAGGACAGTTTTAGAGAGTAGCTGCTCACAAGCAAAGTGCTTTAAGGGCTTTGTAAAGCAGATTTCAGTGGCTGTGCCACGTGGACTGCAAAATGGCCAATAATCCTTTTCAGACTAGTTTTCTAGTCTCCCTGATTAGATGTTTCAGAGAAATCACATGCCAGTTTAAAAAAAAAATATTTCAGAGATGTCTTTGCTACATCGAATCATAGTTGGAAGGGACCATATAAGCCATCTAGTCCAACCCCCTGCTCAGTCCTAAAGCATCCCTCACAAGTGCTTGTTTTGACAGCTTAAAGACTGAGAGTGGAGCTCACCACTTCCATAGGCAACTGATTCCACTGCTGTACTACGCTTACTGTAAAGAGTATCCTGCAATAATTCACAAATAAAAAACTGAGTCTTCTGGGCACTTTTAGCATTCAGTTTCACAAGCGAGCCCCCATTATACACTGTGATGGCTGCTCATCATCTTGTCTACTGCCCTGTGGTGGCTTTGGAAGCAGGACGTACAGTTGTGCTTGTATTAAAAGCTACCTTTTCTCAGAATTCCCAACCATCTCAACAGTGCTTAAAATCACAACACTGCAACCATTCTTACAAAATAGCGACAACTCAGGTATATGTGATAATATCTGCTCTGTGTGTGCAAGCATTGTGTTATGTATAAGGTTAGTTCAAAGCCGCCACGAAGACTCCAGAAGTGGATGAGATTAACTGGGTGTTTAGCTCGCCTTTCCTGTCTCTTATTGCCCTAATCAAAGTCACATAGCCCTCCTCTCTCATTTTTGATTCAGGAGGGAAATGAATAGGCTACTGTAGATTTTCCCCTGATATGTGCATGTTTTCCCCAAGTGTATATGATGGGCTATTCAACAGGAAAACAGCATGGGGAAATGGATTAAAATCTCAGCACAACATCCCCAGTCTGCTGCAATTGCTTTGCGCTCAAAGAGGCAAACTTCCAAGAGATTCGATCACAGAGCACTTGTTTAATTTGGCCCTGAGAAGCAGAACTAGGCTGGAAAGATTGTGGCGTCATCCCTGCCAACAGTCCGTTATTTTGCTCCATTTGGGAGGATTGTGAAATTTTGCCATGCCAGTGTCCTCGATGTAAGAAACTAGCAAGGGTTTCTTATCAGCAATGCACTCATGGCAGAAACGAGTACATATTGGTTAAACAAAGGAAGTATTCAAAAGGAGGTGGCAACTTCTGGTATGCTAAGTGTTTGTTTTATTTTTTGACCCTGCAGACCCCTCCTCAGTTCCCAAACCAATTGTCAGGCCCTCAGGTGTGTCTACTCAGACTGGAGCCAATTTCAATGTTACCTGCACAGTATTTGGGGAACCAGAAATTGCTGTCGATTTCACTTGGGAATATCCTGGACAAAAAGTAGGTGATGGGCTGGGTACAGATGGGGGGAGTAGACATGGGAAGAAAGAGATGGCGTTTCCCACACGGTAGTACTCTTTCAAGTTGTTTTGCTTCACTACTGATCTGTGGTATTTTCCCCTTGGAAATCTGAACAAAAGGCTAACATGACCCATGACCCCAGAAATTGAGGGGATGCAAAGCTAATTGGGTTGACCTCCTTGAAAAAATGAGGGGGGGGGAGAATTAATTGTTCCTCTTTGCAACTGGGTCACATGGTTTGCCCACACTAAAATATTTTTCTGAATACAGAAGTGGATATTAATATACCTCCACTCAGCACCCTCATGCACTGTGGGAAAATGATAACGTTATTAATGACAACTCGTTTGTTGTGACATTTTATTAAACGGAAGTTTCTTTCTTTTCAAGTAACCTTGATTCTTAACTGTATGTGGTGATGACAGTTAACGAGGTCTGTACCCATTATATGTGACATTGGACTTGAACTTTAGGGTCACTCTAGTTTAGTAGTTTTCAACATTTCCATACCCCTCAGCCGTTAGCACATAGAATCAGGAAGGGGAGCCAGACTTACCACTTCACTTATTAAGGTTGGATCAGTGGACTGTCACCCTTCAAGGATCGCTGCCTTGTCATGGCAAGGGGGCTTGTGTAGCTCAGTGAAGCTATGAGCTATGCCGTGCAGTGCCACCCAAGACAGACAATCATAGCAGAGAGCTTTGACAAAAGGTGATCCACTGGAGAAGGAAATGGCAAACCACTCCAGTATCTTTGCCATGAAAACTCTATGGACAGTTCCAAAAGGTAAAACAATATGATGCCGGAAGATGAGCCCCTCAGGTCGGAAGGTGTCCAATATGCTACTGGGGGTGAGCAGATGGCTAATACGAGTAGCGCCAGAATGAATGAAGCAACTGGGCCAAAGCCGAAAGGACGCTCAGTTGTGGAAGTAACTGGTGGTGAAAAGACAGTCCAATGCTGTAAAGATTTTTATTCCATAGGAACCTGGAACGTCAGATCCATGAATCAAGGCAAGCTGGATGTGGTTAAACAAGAGATGACAAGACTGAACATCAACATTTTAGGAATCAGTGAACTAAAATGGACAGGAATGGATGAATTTAATTCAGATGACCATCATCTATACTACTGTGGACAAGAATCTCGGAGAAGAAATGGAGTAGCCTTCATAATTAATAAGAGAGTAGGAAAAGCAGTCTTGGGATACAATCCCCAAAATGACAGAATGATCCCAGTTCGAATCCAAGGCAAACCATTCAACATCACAGTAATCCAGGTCTATGCCCCAACCACTGCTGCTGAAGAGGATGAAGTTGACCAGTTCTATGAAGCCCTACAACGCCTTCTAGAAGCAACACCAAAAAATGATGTGCTTATCATCATAGGGGATTGGAATGCTAAAGTAGGAAGCCAAAAGATAACCGGGATAAAAGGCAAGTTTGGCCTTGGAGTACAAAACGAAGCAGGGGACAGGCTGGTAGAATTTTGTCAAGAGAATACAATGGTCATAGCAAACACTCTTTTCCAACAACCCAAGACACGACTCTACACATTGACATCACCAGATGGTCAACACAGAAATCAGATTGACTACGTGCTCTGCGGCCAAAGATGGAGAAGTTCTATAGAGTCAGTAAAAACAAGACCAGGAGCTGATTGTGGTTCAGATCATCAGCTTGTTGCAAAATTTAGGCTTAAATTGAAGAAAGTAGGGAAAAGCACATAGGGCATAATCATCTGGGGATGATTATGAGCATCCCCAGATGATTTATGGGGCACTTTATGAAATCCCCAGATTTCGGCCTCACTTGGAGTACTGTGTTCAGTTTGAGGCACCACAGTTGAAGAAGGATGTAGACAAACTGGAGCTTGGTCTGCTTAGCCTGGAGAGGAGACGACTGAGAGGGGATCTGATAACCATCTTCAAGTATTTAAAAGGCTGCCATATAGAACAATTATTTAAAAGGCTGCTCCTCTTCGTTCTCCTCCCCAGCTGCTGCCTCGGGGGCTGCCCTGCCACTCTGCTGCCAGCTCAACTTTGGTACTCTCCAGCGGCCGCCATGGCTGGGGCTCCCCCTTGGCGTGGCACTGCACAGATACTGCTGTCAGCGCCCTCCAGCGGGCAGCGGGAAGACAGGGGCTCCAGCAGGAAAGAAAGTGGAGCAGGAGCTCAGGAGGTGGAGGCGGCGACGTACCTCAGCAAAAGTCTCAGTAAAATTGTCAAGCATTGATTGGTCCCTGGTGATAAAAAGGTTGGGGACCACTGTGGATCAGAGTTGTTCTCTCTTGCCCCGGAAGGACAGACCAGATCCAATGGAATGAAATTAATTCAAAAGAAATTCTGTCTAAACACCTGGAAGAAGTTCCTGACAGAGTGGTTTCTCAATGAAACAGGCTTCCTCAGGAGGTGGTAGGATCTCCATCTTAGGAGATTTTTAAACAGAGGCTGGATAGCCATTTGACAGAGAGGCTGATTCTTTGACGGCTCAAGGGGGTGAAAGGTGACAGTGGATGAGCGATTGGGATGGGAGTGTCCTGCATGGTGAAGGGGGTTAGACTAGATGACCAAGGGGTCCCTTCTAACTCTATGATTCTATGACAGGAACTACAGTCTTCTTGCTTTCTATGAAAGCATGATAGCTGCAGGCCTTCCAAAAAGGAACAAGATATGGCTATTCTAGAAGGGCTTGCAATGCAGGAGGTAAAGCCCATTCATGAAATGGCATCATATATGTGCAGAAGTCAGGCTGTTCTAATTCACAGCCCAGCGGTTTCTCATACTATTTTCAGTTTGTCCTTGCTGTGACAGTACTTTTTATCAGGATACTCGTCCATGATATGTATGATTTCGTGTTGCTGCATTGCTTTACAGAAGTCCCAATGGGGCCACATTATCTCTGTCACTGCCTTTGGTCAACCAACCACTGTAAAACCTAAAGACCTTTCAATTGTTGTTAGTGAGCCATGCAATCCTAGCTGAATCTTAGGATGACTAAACATGGAAGACAAAGGTAGACCTGGCCCAGTGATGAAGTTTTGCAAGGTATAGGAACCCTGGCACCCTGATGGCTGCAAGCATCCTTGCCACCTTCTTTCCCGTTCTTTGCCAAGATTTACTGCTTCTGTAGAGTGTATGGCAGTTAAGATGCGTGACTACATAGCATGAAGAGATGCATGCCTTTCGGGACCTCCCTAGGTTCCACAGGGCACAATATGCTGGTCTTTTTTTGGTCAGCTTTTGGGTGACTATGATATGCTGATAGGCAGCGGAGATGCTTCCAAGTTGTGTTTTCACCAATCACACAGTCTACCCCGCTTGACAGGGGATCAATTTTCAATTATTTTATTTTTTATAAATGTATTGTATCTTTTGTTATGTTTTTACTGGTGTACTTTATATGTTGTTAGATGCCCCGAGCCCAGTTGGGGGAGAGGGAGTGGGATATAAATTTGATAAATAATAACGCTGAGGACAAGAGAAACAAGAGACACAGACATTTCTACAGTCGCTGGGATGTGGACACCCTATCATATTGTCTCTCACCCATCCTTAAGCCTCCCAGCAAAAGAGACGTTCAGTTTGCCTCATTGATTGGTGTCTATTTCCAGTGCTCTAGCACTGACCATTACAGGTGGGAGGATGTCTCATAGACATTTAAATGCTTGTCTCTGGTCAGAAATATGCCCTTGCATCCCTTGACTGGCCTCAGGTGTGACTCAGATTTCATCATAGCAGCACAGGACGCTATGGGGCACCTGACTCAGCAAGTCCTCTGCTACGAGTGCTCCAAGAAGAGTTTTCTCAAACATTTTTTGTTCTTCACTTCCAGATTGGTAGGCCACCGTATGTCCATGAACGCACAGACTTGGTGAGACGTGGTGGGCAGGTGCAACAGGAATCTGAGAGTATTCTCTATATCGATGAAGCCCGTGCTGTAGATGATGGATTGTACACTTGCATTGCTGAAAATCTGCAGGGCTCCTCCAGAGTATCTACTCGTGTCCACGTGCTCCCCGCTATATCAGCTCCCAAGAAGGCAAAGTCTGGGTAACCATGCTTGGGCATGCAGAGTCTCAGGTTCTGCTGGAGATATAAAGACTGGAGGGATGTTTTCTCTCATATACCTCTTCATGTGCTTAGTTTACTCATTAAAGCAATAAGATTTTTCCCAAGCAGAGACAAGTGTTACTTTTTACTTGTAACACACTGTGAAAGACAGCAATGCTCTGCTGATAGCTCTTCTCCCTGACAGCTAGTTTTCTACACAGTAGGAACTTATTTTGTTTAGAACACAATTCACCAAATGATTCTCCCCCAGCAGTCTGAAGTGACACAGCCTCAAACAGCATTTCAGTGAGTACTAGTTCTTCATATCTGTTCACATGATAGAACACTCAGTTCAATATACTGACCATTTGTAGGTCCTGGATCTATTGCCCATCATCTTCACTAGAACTTGGAAGTACCCTCCCTACAAGAAGGCACAGGGCTTCTGATCTGCTTGCCAGGCCATATAAACATTCCTGTGCTTGTAGCTCTTAAGAGGGGTCCTTACTCTTTATTTGGGATATCCCAAATGTAGAAAACAGCACAAGTCCTATAGCACAGTCCAAGGTGGATTATTAGTTTTAATTAGATTCTAGTCCAACAGCACCATTGGGACCCACACATTTTTCAGGCTATAACCTTTCAAGTGTCAAAGTTTCCTTCACCAGACAGGAGTCAGAATGGAGACCCTTTTTTAGCCCAGCCAGAAGATGGAAGGGGTGTTGAGAATGCTTATATAGGAAGCAATGGCACAACACATATAGTAATCAACTTGGATAGCACAGAGGGGAATGCTTTGGGGAAGAAAATTGGCAGCTGTAGTGTGAAAAGAATCCTGTGTCTCTATTCAGTCCAGGGAGGCACTATTGTTCTGAACTTGTGAATAAACTCAAGTTAAGCAATCTTGCATTGTAATTTCCTCCTGACATTTCTTTCGTTAAGGGCTGCGATTCTTAGGTCAGTAAAAGAATGACCTGGAAGATTAAAATACCCCCCACACACTGTTTTTTTAGTGTTGCAGTTTTTAATGTGGTATTTATGCCCATCTATTCTTTTGTGTAGGGACTGGCCTCTTTGCTCAAAGTAGAGAATGGAAGGGCTTTACTGATCTGGAAGATGGAACAAGTGAATGAGTTTCAGCATACTCAGGGCACTGTAACAGGCTGAAAATTTGAGCATGTGGGTTACTGGAGGTGATGCATAGCACATGCATTCCAATCCCTTTAAAATATCCCTACAACCATCCCACAGTTTCTTATCACATGAACCATACCCAAAGAGTAATTGTCAATGGTATTTCATCAGAATGGAGTGAGGTGAGCAGTGGAGTGCCACAGGGCTCAGTACTGGATCTGGAACTTTTCAACATTTTTATCAGTGATCTGGATGAGGAGGGACTACTCATTAAATATGCAGATGATACCAAACTGGGAGGAGCAGCAAACACCCCAGAAGACAGAGGCAAGAGTTCAATCAGATTTGAACCTGCTGTAAAAGTGGGCAAATGAGAACAAGGTGCAATTCAATATGGAGAAGTGCAGAGTTCTACATCAGGCTCACAACAATGAGAAATCTGCATACTGGATAGGAGATACACTTCTGGGTAGCAGTGTGTGTGAACATGATCTTGAGGTACTTGTGGACTGTAAGCTAAATATGACCAGCCAGTGTGACACAGTAGTAAAAAAAAATACGAATGCAGTCTTGGGCTGTCAACAGATGTGTCACATCAAAATTGTAAGATGTCATGGTGCCTCTGTATACCAGAATGTCAGTCTGCACCTGGAGTCCTGTGTGCAGTTCTGGAGGCCTCAAGTCAAAAAGAACATGGACAAAATTGTGAAGGTACAGAGAAGAGTGACGAGGATGATCCGGGGCCTGGGGACCAAACCTTATGCTGGCCACCCAAGTGCTGGCGTTAACCACAACATCAAAACATAAACATCCACTTTCTTCACGCTGCTAACAATTTTGTCCAATTCAGATTGAAGTTAATAAAAACTTATGACATTCACCAGTTTTTTTGAGTGAGCTATCCCCGTGCATTGACTTCTTCCATCTACAAAATTTTGTGAATTGTCCTTTATAGGCAGGAACGAAAAGCATTAGAGATTCTTACTGGGGACATCCAGGGTATGTGGCTTCACAGTGCACAATGGTCCAGATACCACGTCATCATGCTGGGAGAGAACAGTGATAAAATTTCTTACCTGAAATAATGCACCTTTCTTCAAGATAAATTATTTTCACCATTCAGCCATAGATGGGATTAACACTGTCTCAAGAGACGATTGTACAATTTGTATTCCCCTGAAGTATAACTGATACCTTAGGAAGAGTTCTGGTTCCACACAAGTAGCAGAAATCAGACTGGTAGCCTCCTACACAACAGATGGGCTACAAAACCAGTTGCATTCTGCCATCTATACATGATATTACCCCAAATTCAAGATAAAAGACGTGGTTATATCTGGTCCTGTAAATCCATGAGGGTCCTGGTGCTTATGGAGCAATTTAGTTTGGCTGCTCACAAGCAATGCAAACTTGATTTATATTTTCTTAGACAGAAATTAAATATTCATTGGTTTTCCTCCAATACCCACTTTGTCCTGACCTTCACAAGGCTGTGTTTTTACAGTATTCACTACATTCTCTGCTTACGCTGTACTACATATCATTCCTACCATTGCACACTGCATACAATGTGTGGATTAGAACCCATTTTACAACCACTTTGTTCTAATCCAAATGAAACTTTTCTTACACCATTAGACATTTTTGCTATGCACTCCTACCAGAATTTCAGTGGTCTGGAGCCACAAGAGCTCATTTCTTTCAAATTACTGTTGCCTCACAATCTGTATGGGGACCTTCTATTGTGAGTTTCCTGATGTTGTTTCAAAGCATCCATTGATTTCCAGACATTTTTGTTTGACTTTCATCTCAAATGACAGAAAATCTCACCTGATAAAGAAATCTTGACCTTCCAAGGCCACCACCTGCCATTTCAATTGGAAGATCAATTTTGGTTTTAGAAGAAACTGGATCTGTGGTGTCCTTTTGATGTTCTCTCAGATGTGAGGCAAGTTTTCATCTGTGAGCAGTTCCCACATAGCTAGCAGTATAAATGACCCACCATGTAAGTGGGGTCAAATTGTACAGATCTTTCCCACAGAACCAGCCCACACACACTGTCTCAAAATCAGTGGAGTGAGGGAAAGACTTATGCAAGCAACCTCACCTACACAGTGAAGACATTTAAATATTCCTCCAGCTATGAGGAAACTGCTCACAGATAATGGTCTAGACTTCTGCTAAGAGAAAGCACTTAGAAAAGTTTTCACTTCTGAGAATAGAAAGTAGGTAACCTTAATTAGGGGCAAAAAGTCTAATTGCACATGCTTTCCCAGGCACAATTTCTTGTTTTCTGTGACTTCTTTCCACCTATAAGAAGACGAGCTGGGTTTTTGTACCCCGCTTTTTACTACCTGAAGCAGTTTCAAGGGCTTACAATCACTTCCCCTTCCTCTCCCCTCAACAGGATGAGAGAGCTCTGACAGGACTGTGACTAGCCCAAGGTCACCCAGCTGGCGGCATCTGGAGGAAGAGTGGGGAATCAAACCCGGTTCTCCAGATTAGAGGCCCCTGCTTTTAACCACAACAACAAGCTGGCTGTAGCTATTGAATATTAAAATCAACAGTAATTGTGACACCAGCATCCCTCATCTGGCATGAGGTAGTTTGTTCTCCTTGGGAGGACAGCGGGGGGGGGGGGGGATCCCAGACTGCTGTTAATTTGCATACATGACTCATATGCAGGTCTAGCATTGTCTCTTGATGAGTGTTAAGGCAGGAAAATCTCCCCTCTTTAAGCTACTCACTTTACCATCCTCAAGTGTCAGAACCGTGAAGTGTACAGAGCATGTGGTACCTCTGGATCCCTTCTCCTGCCACAATCTCACAGCTCTGGGTCTAGTTCAGAACTAGAATAAAAGGATGGAAGAGTCTTGTTTTTAGCCTCTTCCTCCACTCTCAACTCTCAGTAGTTGTACTGCTATGTAGCTATGAGTGGAGCCTCAGTGGAAATGGGGAAGGTGTGGGAAGGATCACCACTCAGCATTCTGTACAGCAACTCTTCCTTTTCCCGGAGAGCTTGTTCTCTCAGCTGTGACTCCTTCTCCATGGCCTGACGAATAGTGATGAGTTCATCAGAAAGCTGCCTGTAAAGCAAGAGTACACAGTGGAACACTTTGGAGCACTTTAGATATTGTAGGGTAGGTGGCAAGACAGCAAGAAGAACCCAGTTTCATTACATGAATTTCCTCATCTTTAATGGTCCTGAAAACAGGAAGTTTGAAAAAAAATGAAATAATGTTCAGAAAAAAGGTTTGTTTCCCCCAAAAAAACTTTTAACAGAGGAAAAGAATCCTTAGGCAATTTGGGAGAGGTACTGCAAAAGGACCTGGCTCATTCAAAGTCAGGACAATTCTAATTTAGAAAACACTGCTTTGAGTCTCCATTGGCTATGCTATATCCTCACCTAAGCAATCTGATTGTTTATAGGCTCGGCCATCATTATACTGACTACATGATCCCTGGTTGGCTGGGATCATTATTTTCAGACAATCCTCCATTTTTGTTTTTGTTCTTTTAAAGGGAAGCCATGGTAGCAACTGATCATAGAATAGGACAGATAGGAAACACGATGGATGTTTTCACATTTCACCCCACTGCATAATTTTGAACTAAAATCACAAAAGGCAAAAATTAAAGCCATGACATAACTTGGGGCCAGCATACCCGAAGTATTGCCTTTTCCTCACCCATCTACCCTGGTCATCTTTGGAAACCTTGCTTTGAGTGGCCCTGCCATCTGAGGCTAAATGGGTGGCAACCTGAGAAAGGCTTTCTTGCTCATGTTGCAGAAATTTTGGAACTCCCTCTCCAAGATTTGTATGTCTCCCTCTATTGTTGGCTTCCCACAGTGGGTGAAGCCTGTTTTGTTTCCTTGGGGTACCCCCAGTTACTATTAATGACCCTGTTCCCTGTTTGTATTGTATTTGTATGACTATTTTTTCAATTGAACTGCTTAAACATTTTAGATGTACCTTGTTTTAGATGTTATTTTAATGTTCACCACCTTTGGGACCGTATATGGGTGGAAGGTGGCATAGAAAGGCTTTAAATTAATTAATTAAAATTAAACGTAATAGTCATATCACCAACATTTGGCACAAAACTGTGAATCCTTCATTCACACAGATTGAAAGACTGGAAAAATATAGCAAAGAAAGAGGGAAGAAATAACCTGCCCTTAGAAATAAAGCAAGAGGAGGGAATAGAAAGGAGAAAATTGGGAAATCAAAAGAGATCACAGCTCCCATATATCCCCAGAATATATATAAATAAATAATAACCCAAACCCAATTACTACAGCTCCCATATGTTCCACTTAATTAATTCAATGAAATTCAACCTTAAATGAATCCTTCTTCCGCTCCATCCCAACCTCAATGAGAACCAATATAATGTAATGGCACCCTAATTAAACAAATTAGCTCCAGAAACAAACAAACAAACAAACAAACAACAAAGCTAGTAAAATCAGAACAACCAAACAAGAATCAGAACCAGGGCACAAAAACCCTAGAAATCAATCAGTTGACAATTCAGGGAGAAAACATCAGTCATGGATAGCTCCCAAACACCGAGCTCAACTAAGGCTACAATAACACCAAAGGGGGACCCAAGGGGGTCGGGGATCCCAATAATAAGGGGAAGAGGCAGAGACAGCAGTGGGGGGAGGCTGGACAATAGAAGGGGCTTGAGAAATGACCAAGCTCGAACCCCTCCTAACCTCCGCCCCATCTCTTGAGCCACTAGAGTGGAGGCAAGGGTGAACAACCCACCTCCGACACTGATGCTGTGCAATGCCAGGTAGATTAATAACAAAGCCTTCACTCTGCAAATTTACTTTGCAGAGCAGGGGGTAGACCTGGCATGCGTGACGGAAACCTGGTCCAGAAATGGTGAAATAGTCACTCTCAAAGAGTTGGCCCCTGCCGGGTTTTCTGTCCTCCATCAGTCACGGACCGTGGGGCGGGGAGGAGGAGTGGCAATCCTGATCCGTAATAACATCTCCTTCAGGGCTCTCCCTGCGCCGACAATCCCAGGAATTGAGTGTGTTGGCCTCGGGTGGGGCACAACCGAGAACATGGCCATCTGGCTGGTGTATCGCATGCCCAATGCACCTCCAGATGCCTTGCCTGCCCTGCTAGAGGCGGCCGCCACCTGGACATTACAGTTCCCCAGACTATTAATTCTGGGGGACTTTAATGTTCATGCGGAATTGCTGTCTTCCAGCAACGGGCTGGACCTGGTGTCAGCTATGGCGACGCTAGGGCTCTCACAATTCGTTGTTGGCCCTACCCACCAAGCAGGTCACACCCTGGACTTGATTTTCGGTGCAGGGTTGAGTGTGGATCTGATCACGACTACTGCCATGCCATGGTCGGACCACTATACCCTGAAGACTCAGCTTAGGTTGCCACCTCCCCCTCAATTGGGCGCCGAGCACATTTCAGCTCACCCACGGAGACTTATGGATCCAATGGGATTCCTGAATGCTCTGCGTGACCCAATGCCTTCCGGCACTTTTCTAGATGGACTGGTCAGCGACTGGCATAACAGAACGCTGACTGCCATTGATGAGATAGCTCCCAAACGTCCTCTCTGCCCCCGTCTCAAGTGGGCCCCCTGGTATACTAAGGAGCTCCGCAGGAAGAAATGGGAACTGAGATGGCTAGAGCGAATTTGGAGGAAGACTCACGATGAAAAATCGAGAACATCTTATAGAATGCAGTTAAGAGCCTATGAAATGGCGGTGAAGTCAGTGAAACATAACTTTTACTTGACTAGCATCGCGTCTGCGCACTCATGCCCGGCACAATTATTCAGGATAGTCTAATCTCTCACCATTCTCGATGAAGGGTGCCAAAACAATAGCCAATTGGACATTAGCTGTGAGGCATTCGCGAGTCACTTCGCAGACAAAATCTCGAAGCTTCGCCTTGACCTTCTTCCAACATTAGACACAGAAAGTGAACTAGAGGCCCCTTGGCCGTCTTTGGAGAGAACAATGAGTCACTTCAGATGACTCTCACAAACTGAAGTGGACAGGATGCTAGCAGCAACGAGGCCAACCACTTGCCCACTAGACCCATGTCCATCGTGGCTCCTAAAAACAACAGACATAAGAATAGGAGCCCCCCTCTAGGAAATAATCACCCTCTCCCTCTCAACAGAACTCCCGGACTAAATGAGGCAGTGGTATGCCCGTTGCTCAAAAAACCATCTTTGTCTCCGCAGGAGCTTGACAACTATCGCCCCGTTTTGCATCTAGCATTTCTGGGGAAGTTAGTTGAAAGGGCTGCTGCGGACCAAATATCAACATTCCTGGAAGAAACTTCAGCCCTTGACCCATTTCAATCAGGCTAGTTGCCCTGATGGACGACCTCCGACACCAGCTAGACCGAGGCAGGTCAGCGCTGCTCATACTATTAGACCTGTCAGCAGTGTTTGACACAGTAGATCATGAGCTTCTAGCTCACCACCTAGCCGATGCCGGGATACGGGGAACAGCCTTTAAATGGCTGATTTCCTTCCTCCGGAGTCGCGGACAGAGGGTAGCGATAGGAGAGAGAGTATCTAACCGGCACCAGCTCACATGTGGAGTCCCTCAAGGAGCTGTCCTCTCTCCTATCTTATTCAACAGGTTTGGGTGGAGGTTTGGGCTGGGTTGCCACCTATATGCGGATGACACCCAGCTCTTCCTCCTGATGGATGACCGCCCTGACTCTCCTCCAGAACCCTTAGCCAGATGTCTGGAAGCAGTGACAAAATGGATCAAGCAGAGTCCCTGCAAAGATGGAGGTCCTGTGGCTGGGTAGGAAGGGACCATGGGGGGACCCTGGACAGTGTGCAGCTTTCAGCAACGCACTCCACCAGGAACCTGGGCGTGATCCTGGATGCTTCTCTTACAATGGAAGCCCAGGTCACAAAGGTAGTGCAGCTGGCATTTTACCATCTCCGCCAAGCCAAGCTATTAGCGCCCTACCTGGACCCAGTGCACCTAGCCACAGTGATCCATGTGACAATCACCTATAGACTAGACTTCTGCAACTCGTTGTATGCAGGCCTACCCTTATCCTTGATCCAGAAACTACAACTGGTCTAAAATGCTGCGGCCAGGATCCTCACCAAAACATCATGGAGATCTCACATCCAGCCGATACTCCAACAACTCGGCTGGCACACAGTTGAATTCCGGATTAAGCTTAAGGTTTTGGTAACCACCTTTAAGGCCATATGCGGTTTGGGCCCGGTGTACTTGAGAGACCGCCTCCCTGCCTATCCCCCCAAAAGAGCCTTGCGCTCCGCCTCCTCCAACTGGCTACGGATCCCTGGCCCCAAAGAAGCATGGCAGACCTCAACAAGGGCCAGAGCCTTTTCGGCCCTGGCCCCCACCTGGTGGAACGAGCTCCCTGAAGAGATCAGAGCCCTGCCCGAACTTCCACAATTCTGCAGGGCCTGCAAAAGGAAGCTCTTCCACCAGGCATTTGCTTGAGGGCGACCGACTGAGAACATCTGCTGGGCCCCCCCTCAGACGCCATTCCATGACTGAACAAATTTGATCTCCCCAGTGTTGTTGTTATTTATGTTGTGTTATAAATTGTTACTTGGTTGTTATGATGTATTGAAACTGTATGTTATTGATTAGAAATCCAAATAAATAAATAAATAAATAAATAAAATTTATTTTTCTGTTTAGCCTATTAATTTGAAAACATTCTTTTAAAAAAGCAGTTTTTAGCTTTAATTCTAGAGTGCACACACGGGAAAGCCACATTTACAGGAAGAAAATAATCTATTTCTAAATACATTCCCTATAAAATTCAAAACAACTGTTGGATAACTAACAGTACAGTCTTATGCACACTTACTCGACTGGTTTCAACTTACCCAAAACTGCATTGTTACATATGAATTTCCTCAGCTTTCCTCACAACCCGCTTTAGACAGACAAAGTATGTTTTAGTGAGAGATGCTTCAAGCTTTAAGGTCTTACTTTGCCACTGCCAGGTGGTTCTGCATTCGTACTTGGAGATCTTCATTCTCTTGCAGAAGAGTTTTAACTCTTTCCTCCAGCAACAAGTTTCTCTCCATCTACCAGAGGACAGAGGAGCAATCAAGCAAACATCAAATGTGACAGGGATGTTGAACATGAAACATGACCCAGAAACACCCAGATAATAAAAAGCAGCAAAGAGATGCAAAACTTTGGAGAAATGTTTCTGGAAGGATGGTGGTGGTGGAGGAAAATGTAAGGTTTTCAAGGCAAGAAATGTTTAGAGGTGGTTTGCCACTGCCTGACTCTGTGCCCTAACCTGGCCTTACTGGGTAGTCTTCTATCCAAATACCGGTAAGGCCCACAGAGCTGAGCTTCTGGAATCTGACAAAACTGTGCTAGCCTGGGCTATCTAGGTCAGCTCACTATCCGTGTTCAACTCACTCCCAAAGTTTGGAAACACACATAAGAGCAGAGGGGAGCAGAAAATCACATGGGAGTGAACAGCCACTATCCAAGCAGTTAAAAGGAGCTCTCTGCTTCTTTTCCAGCTCTTCTGTAATCATTTTCTTATCCTTCCCTCTAAAACTACCACAACAGCACATTCCTTTCATGAAGAGGAGGCACATGTATGTGAAAAGTGTGAAAACAATGGTACCAGCACCCTTTCCCAACCCTTTACACAGGTACACATGCACTCTTGCTTTGAATGGGAAAGAAACATGCTAGTCAATCCTTCCCACTGCTTCAAAGCAACTATTTGTCTCTTCCAGTAAAAACATATAACTATACTAGGGGCAAAGCCCGTTGTATCCAGGAATACAATGGGCACTAGAGCTTGGTGGTGGGAAGAGGAAGGGGAGGAGTTGTCCAGTCTGTAAGGGCATGGGGTTAAATGTGTGTGCTGTGTGGGAGGTTGTGGTGGTGAGGTAACAAATGAGGGCATGGGTGTGGAGGACCACAGGTTGACTACCCTTGCCTTAAGGCACATTCACCAAAATGTAAGAACCTCACCTTATCAAATACATTGTAGTCAATTAATCATTTAATATGAAGCAAAGCGATTGTGTTGAGGAAAAGAACATCATTAACTAAGAAGCCCACCAAGCCAGAGAGGGGAATTATCTGAGGTTTATTTGCTAGGGGATCTGAGGGGAACCAGTGCTCATCACAATGACAGTGGATTGAGAAAAACATGGGTCTCTGACTGCATAATCTTCGAGCGCCACAAGATGGCATGTGCGGCTTTAGAAGAGAGATTCCCTCCCTGTGGAGAGAGATGCCACCTGTGGCCACTGTTTTTAATGGTAATACAAAGCAAAAACAAATTTGCTTAAGACATATTTTTAATGCCATCAAAATATTTAAAAATCTGACTAAATGGAACACAATGGATCCTCTCCCCCCCTCCCCCCAATTTTCTATTAATTCTTGGGAACACCAATGGGAGATTAATACAGCACACCCACCACAGTCTCCAGGCTCAACAGCTTCTTGTCCATATCATGGATGCGCTCATTCTTCATCTCAATGACAAAGTGCAGACTTTCTAGTTCTTGTTCCCAGAACTGGCTAGGGCTCCCATAATCCTAGATTTATTTTTTAAGGGAGGAAATTTTTCATCAAAAGGTTGGACCGTATATACATTTCTTCATGCATCCACACAAATGTACAGCACATTGAGCAAAACAGGTACAAGGACCAAACCACAACATTTTGCAGGACCACCAGCTACTCAGTTCACTTAGCACATGAATGAATGAATGCACTGTCATCAAAAAGTACTGGATCAGAGGGAATATGACAATTCAGAAAGATTCTCCCTGTGGTGTTCAATTTTCACAAATACAAATAATCATTTAACAATGCATACGCTAAGCAAACTTAAATGGACTCCGGGGAATGGTAGAGGACAGGAAGGCCTGGAGGATCATTGTCCATGGGGTCGCGATGGGTCGGACACGACTTCGCACATAACAACAACAACGCTAAGCAATAATTAGTTTAAAAAAAAAACTCATCTGAACAGTTTTAGTGGCTGTTCAGAGATTGTTCTAGCAACTGAAACAATTTGTATGACCTCAAATATGCTAGCAGAGCTCCTTCAAAAAATTCCCACTTCAGGAACAATTCCCTTCTATGAATGAAACTGCAGTTCTTACATTATTTCTTTTTCTTTCCATTGATGAAGCTCAAAGGTCCTAGCAATTGATGATGTCTTATGTAACAAAAAGAGTATTTCATTTGTTCAGTTACCAGGCCCCCATATATATTTGGGGCTCCCAAATTCAGAACTTGTTATGATGGCAGGATCTGAAGATGAGAAGATCTCAAATCTACAGGGGATGTTACATAAGCAGGGAACTACTAGATTACAAGGAAGTTCAAAAAACAAAACCATGAGGCACACAAGGGATGGATTACGATGTCTCTACACTAAGGCACAGAGCATGGGAAACAAGCAAGAGGAACTAGTAGTCCTAATAGAGGAAGGGGGCTATGACCTAATAGGAATCACAGAAACTTGGTGGGATAATACTCACAATTGGAATACTAAAATCGAGGGGTACAATCTATTCAGAAGGGACAGACAAGAAAAGAAGGGGAGAGGTGTAGCAATATATGTTAGGAATCTTTATACTTGGGAAGAAATACCTGAGCATGAAAATTCAGTTGAGTGTATTTGCGTAAATATAAAAGGAGTAGGAAATGAGAATGGTATTATTGTGGGGGTCTGCTATAGACCACCAAACCGGTCAGAGGACTTGAATGAGATACTGCTAGACCAAATTACACAATTTTTAAAAAGGGGGGAAACAGTGGTCATGGGTGACTTCAATTACCCAGATATCTGTTGGAAGACCAACTCTGCTAAAAATACAGACGCCGTTAAATTCTTAACTTGTTTTGCTGACAGCTTCATTTCCCAGAAAGTAGAGAGGGGAACCAGGGGCTCTATTTTAGACTTGATTCTCATCAATAGGGAAGAACTGGTAGATGAGGTGGAAGTAGTGGGCACACTTGGTAGCAGCGACCATGTGCTTTTGGAATTTTCAATCGTGGGAAAGAGAAAACCTTTACGTAGTCGAACGTATAGACTGGCCTTCAGGAAAGCTGATTTTCACAGACTTAAAGATATGTTGCATAGAGTCCTGTGGTCAGAAAGACTTAAAGAGATGGGAATCCAAGAAGTCTGGGAGTTTCTTAAAAGTGAAATACTGAAGGCTCAATCACAAACAATTCCCTTGAGGAGAAAAGATGGAAGGAGTCTAAGGAAGCCAAGTTGGCTCCATAAGCAGTTGTCAAAAGATTTGAGGAATAAAAAAGAGTCATTTAGGAAGTCGAAGGAAGGCCTTATTACCAAAGAGGAGTATAAACAAATAACCAATAATTGTAGGGGGAGTGTTAGAAAAGCTTAGGCTACCAAGAAATGCTAAACATAACAGAAAAGGCTTCTTTAGTTATATTTCAAGCAAGAAAAAGAATAGGGACACCATAGGACCACTGCAAGGACAAGAAAATGAAATTATACCATGATGAAGAGAGGGCTGAACTGCTTAACTCCTATTTCTCCTCAGTCTTCTCTTGTGAGGGAAATAGTGCTCAATGTGGCAAAAAGGTAACATAATATGGGGGGACAGGAATGGTGGCCAAGGATTACTGTTGAAGCAGTCCACAAACACATAGAATCATAGAGTTGGAAGGGGTCCTACAGGCCATCTAGTCCAACCCCCTGCTCAACGCAGGATCAGCCCAAAGCATCCTAAAGCATCCAAGAAAAGTGTGTATCCAACCTTTGCTTGAAGACTGCCAGTGAGGGGGAGCTCACCACCTCCTTAGGCAGCGTATTCCATTGCTGATCTACTCTGACTGTGAAATTTTTTTTCCTGATATCTAGCCTATATCGTTGGAGTTTAACGCCATTACTGCGTGTCCTCTCCTCTGCAGCCAGCAGAAACAGCATCCTGCCCTCCACCAAGTGACAACCGTTCAAATACTTAAAGAGGGCTATCATGTCCCCTCTCAACTTCCTTTTCTCCAGGCTGAACATTCCCAAGTACCTCAACCTATCTTCACAGGGCTTGGTCCCTTGGCCCCAGATCATCTTCGTCGCTCTCCTCTGTACTCTTTCAATTTTATCTATGACCTTCTTGAAGTGAGGCCTCCAGAACTGCACACAGTACTCCAGGTGTGGTCTGGTGCTGTATACAATGGGACTATGACATCTTGTGATTTTGATGTGATGCCCCTGTTGATACAGCCCAAAATGGTATTTGCCTTTTTTACCGCTGCATCACACTATCTGCTCATGTTTAGCTTACAATCCACAAGTACCCCAAAGTCTCATTCACACACAGTGTTACCTAGAAGCGGATCCCCCATCCAGTAGGCATGCTTTTCATTTTTCTGACCCAGATGCAGAACTTTACACTTATCTTTATTAAATTGCATCTTGTTCTCATTTGCCCATTTTTCCATTGTGTTCAGATCTCGTTGAACTCTGTCTCTATCTTCCGGAGTATTTGCCAGTCCTCCCAATTTGGTGTCATCTGCAAACTTGATGAGTAGTCCCTCCACCCCTTTGTCTAGATCATTAATAAATATGTTAAGAAGTACCGGACCGAGCCCCGAGCCCTGAAGTACCCCGCTACTCACCTCCCTCCAGTCAGATGAAACACCATTGACAACAACTCTTTGAGTGCGGTTCTCTAACCAACGCCCTATCCACCTGATTATCTGAAAATCCAGATTGCAGTCCTTCAATTTATCAATCATGGGGAACCTTATCAAAAGCTTTACTAAAATCCAAGTAAACAACATCAACCGAATTTCCACGATTCAGCAAACCTGTTTTTCTTTAAATGAAACAAAGTCTTGTGGGCCAGATGAATTGCATCTAAGGGTACTAAAAGAACTTGCAGATGTCATCTCTGAACCTCTGTCCATTATTTTTGACACGTTTTGGAGAACAGGTGAGGTGCCAGACGATTGGAGGCGGGCAAATGTTGTCCCCATATTCAAGAAAGGGAAAAAGGAGGATCCGGGTAATTATCGACCCATCAGCTTGACATCTGTAGCTGGCAAAATTTTGGAACAAATAATCAAACGCGGTCCTTGAGCATCTGGAACTGAGAACTGTGATTTCTAAGACTCAGCACGGGTTTCGCAAGAACAAGTCATGTCAGACCAACCTTATCTTTTTTTTTGAGAAAGGATCAGGGGAATGCCGTGGACATAGTTTATATGGATTTCAGTAAAGCTTTTGATAAATACATGATATTCTTGTTGACAATTTGGTAAAATGTGGTATGGATCCTAATTCTGTCAGGTGGATCGATAACTGGTTGACAAATCATACCCAGAGGGTACTTGTTAATGGTTCAGCATCTTCTTGGAAAAGAGTGACAAGTGGAGTACCCCAAGGATCTGTCCTGGGGCCTGTGTTGTTGAACATATTTATAAATGATCTGGATGAGGGATTAGACGGGATACTTATTAAATTTGCAGACGATAATAAACTGGGAGGGGTAGCAAATACAACTGAAGACAGCAACAGAATACAGTTGAAGAGGGATGTTGACAAACTGGAACATGTCCAGAGGAGGGCAACAAAGATGGTGAAGGGTTTGGAGACTAAGACATATGAAGAAAGGCTGATGGAGCTTGGTCTGTTTAGCCTAGAGAGGAGACGACTGAGAGGGGATCTGATAACCATCTTCAAGTATTTAAAAGGTTGCCATATAGAGGATGGAGCAGAGTTGTTCTCTCTTGCCCCAGAGGGACGGACCAGAACCAATAGGATGAAATTAATTCAAAAGAAATTCCATCTAAAAATCTGGAAGAAGTTCCTGAAAGTTAGAGCGGTTTCTCAGTGGAACAGGCTTCCTCAGGAGGTAGTGAGGTCTCCATCTTTGGAGATTTTTAAACAGAGGCTAGATAGCCATCTGACGGAGAGGCTCATTCTATGTAGGTTCAAGGGGGTGGCAGGTTATAGTGGATGATTGATAGAGTTGTGAGTGTCCTGCATAGTGCAGGGGTTGGACTAGATGACCCAGGAGGTCCCTTCCAACTCTATGATTCTATGATTCGAATTCTTGCCATAGTATTCCTCATTACGACAAATAGGTGTGAAACTTGAACAGGGATGCAAACTTATATGAAGAAAGTTGATTCATTTGCAGTGTGAGGTTGGAAAAGGGTCATACAGATTGTTACAACCCTAGGTGTGCAGTTCAAAGATTCCCTCAGAACCAACACACAGGAGTCCCAGGCATTGGGATAAAACTGAAGTTAGTCTTCATTGAAGAAAAGCAGGAAGCAATCAAAAGGAGATCATAGGCAGGCAATCATTGTTGAAGACAATATTACTCAAGGAAACCAGGGTTGATATACCTTCTGAACCCCACATCCCACCCCAAACCATATTTTGGGTACAAATGCTCATTCCCACATCCTGTTCTTTTTGATTACTTACATTGTGAAAACAGGAGACAATCTGTGTAGGCAACACACAGGTGTTGAGGAACTAGCAGATTGCTGTGAGTTAGCAGGATTGTTATGCATACCAATCCAGGACACCAGATTACGCATTTACACTGTAAAGAGCCCTCTGAAGAGCAGAGAGCTGAGAAACGCTGAATGTGGCAAGAAGGGAGGGACTACCCTAAGGAGTAGGACTTAAGCCCCGGGAGAAACCAACCAAATTGACATGAGCCAGGCATGGCACATGACACAGATAAGTGAATTCTGGAGTTCATCAGGCCTGAACTCTCATTAGAAGCCGAAATGACCAAACTAAGGCTGTTGTGAGAAGACAAGATTTACTGGAAAAAACAATTGTCTTTAATGCTTGGAAAAGTGGAAGGCAGCAGGAAAAGACGACGACCAAACATGAGAAACACTCAACTGAGAAAGCCATGGGCCTCAATTTGAAGAGTGTTCATGAAAGGATATTTTGGAAATCATTCATTCATAGGGTCACCGTAAGTCAGAAGTGACTTCACAGTATTTAATACTGTCAGACGCTTGCAATGATAAA
Organism: Paroedura picta; assembly: GCF_049243985.1. Lineage (NCBI taxonomy): Eukaryota > Metazoa > Chordata > Lepidosauria > Squamata > Gekkonidae > Paroedura > Paroedura picta. The sequence continues at coordinate 80,959,518 of NC_135371.1, read as the reverse complement.
AGACCCTTAGGGAAAATTAGTTCTATTTCTCATCTAGATGAACTTGATGCCATTTTCACAGTCTATCTTCTTGGGACTATGTAGGTTGTTGGAGCAAGTTATCTGCCTTGGAGCTGTCCAAGAGCACTAGTTCTCGGATCCAGCTACATTCCTGATTTGTCTCCTGCTTCTCTCATATTGAACCTCCACCTTCCCTTACATAAACCTCTGACTTCAGTCTCTGTGGCCTGCAGATCCCCATTTTCCTTCTCATGGTGAAATGTTTTGCCTCACAGGCTGCAACTAGCCACACTCATGACCTGGCTTTTTAAAAAGGGTTTACATGTCAGTTAAAGCACACAGTATAGTTCTTGGTTGGAGGCAGTATAACATGGAATACTGTGTTTTGATTAAGCCCCATATTAAAGGGCCTGCCCTTGTCCCTGACCTTAAAACTGCAATTGGTGCAGAATGTGGCTTCACGAGTGCTCACCAGGTCATCCAGGAAGGCTCGTGTTCAGCCGCTGCTGAAATAACTTCATTGGTTACCAATTTGCTTCCGGATCAGTTCAAGGTATGGGTTCTGACTTTTCAGGCTTTACGCAGCTTGGGCCTACCTACCTACAGGACTGTCTAAGATTCAGCCTACAGCGAGCTTAATTTCTAGTCATAGAATAATAGAGTTGGAAGGGACCTCCTGGGTCATCTAGTCCAACCCCTGCACTATGCAGGACACTCACAACTCTATCAATCATCCACTGTAACCTGCCACCCCCTTGAACCTACATAGAATGAGCCTCTCCGTCAGATGGCTATCTAGCCTCTGTTTAAAAATTTCAAAATATGGAGAACCTACCATCTCCCGAGGAAACCTGTTCCACTGAGAAACCGCTACAACTGTCAGGAACTTCTTCTGGATGTTTAGACAGAATTTCTTCTGAATTTATTTCATCCCATTGGTTCTGGTCCGTTCCTCCAGGGCAAGAGAGAACAACTCTGCTCCATCCTCTATATGGCAGCCTTTTAAATACTTGAAGATGGTTATCAGATCCCCTCTCAGTCGTCTCCTCTCCAGGCTAAACAGACCAAGTTCCACAAACTTTTCCTCATACATCTTAGTCTCCAAACCCCTCACCATCTTTGTTGCCCTCCTCTGAGCATGCTCCAGTTTGTCTACATCCTTCTTCAACTGTGGTGCCCCAAACCGAACACAGTGATGCCATTCTGTTTGATACAGGCCTTTTTAGCCACTGAGTCACTGCTGACTCATGTTCAATGCATGGTCTACTAAGACTCCTAGATCCTTTTCTCACATACTACTGCTAAGACAAGTCTCCTCAATCCTATATTGGTGTAGATGGTTTTTCCCACATAAATGCAGAACTTTACATTTGTCCCTATTGAAATTCATTTTATCCAATTTAGTCCAGTTCTTGGGCCTATTAAGATCATCCTGTATCCTGATTCTGTCTTCTGTTGTGTTTGCTACCCTCACAATTTGGTATAATCTGGAAATTTAATTACCCCCTCCAATCCCTTATCCAAATCATTTATAAATACATTGAACAACACAGACCCCAGGACAGGTCCTCTTCTCCAAGAGGATGCTGAACCATTAACAGCCATTAACTTCATTATGGTCACAAGCGATGCATTCCTACACTCAAGGATCTTTCCTAGCTCCTTCCCATTCTCCGTCTGATTTCTTGGTTGCAGACTCCCTTTAAGTTGATGATAGAGTCAAGGATTAAAATAGAAAATCTTGAACATTTTAACTTTCTTCATTGTCATATTTAAGTTGTTGGCAGAGTAATTAACAAAGGAATGGTGCACAACCTGATTAAAGAATAGATAAATGTTTATGGAAGAACTAATATACTTGACAGAAAAGAAAAAAGATTCCTAACCACATCTCTAGCTGAAAGAAGAGAGAGTGAATGTGGCACTTCAGAGAAGATGGGAGAAACTTCCCCAGGAGTAGCAATCTAGAGACAGACAAGGAATGACACTCAACAGTAGAGAGAAGGAGCTAGCCTCATTATCTTATCTAATTGTCTTCTTTCTGCCCCTCTCAGGGTCTTCTTCTCTGTATACTAGACACTGTGTTATTATTATGATTATGATTATTAGATTTATTTCCCGCCACTCCCTAATAGGCTTGTGGCGGGTAACAACAGTCTTAAAACCCCATTAAAAACCCCCGTTAAGACTTTAAAAATTCCCAACATGGCGGAGAAAAAGAATCCTACACCCACCCCCTACCAATCAGGCGGAGAGGAGCTGTGTACACTTCGAACCCCGGGGGGGGGGGGCAACAATCTACCTCGCCGACCCCAGCCTCAACCATAGACCTGTTGGAAGAGCTCCGTTTTATAGGCCCTGCGAAATGCTAACAGATCCCGCAGGGCCCGCAGCCCATTCCACCAGGTAGGGGCCAGGACAGAAAAAGCCCTGGACCTGGTTGAGGCTAGGCGCGTAAAGCCCTGTGGGGGGCATAGGGCGACAGGCGGTCCCTCAGGTATGTGGGTCCCAACCCGCGTAAGGCCTTGAAGGTTAAAACCAAAACCTTGCACCGTATCCGGGCAGCAACTGGCAACCAATGCAGCTGCCTCAGCACAGGCTGGATATGGGCCCTCCAAGGTGTGCCAGTGAGGACCCTAGCTGCTGCATTTTGCACTAGTTGAAGTTTCTGGACCAGGGACAAGGGTAGGTCCGTGTAGAGGGAATTACAGAAATCTAATCTGGAGGTGACTGTCGCATGGATCACTGGGGCTAAGTGATTGGGGGACAGGCAGGGTGCTAGTAGCCGGGCCTGGTAAAGATGGAAATATGCCTAGCCAGCTACTCTCTTGACCTGTGCCTCCACAGTCAGGAAGGTATCAATGGTCACCCCCAAATTCCTGGCTTGGGATGCGATGGTAAGTTGAATCCCTGCCAGGGTGGGCAGGCATGCTTCCTGATCCAGCCCCCTACAGGACCTCCGCCTTGGAGGGGTTGAGTTTCAGCCGACTCTGCTTGAACCATTCTGTCACCGTTTCCAAACATCTGGCGAATGGTTCTGGGGGAGAGTCCGGGCGGCCGTCCATGAGGAGATAGAGCCAATAGCCATTACTTTTTTCTTCTTGATGTTCAGCTGTAATCCTGCTCAGCCCAAATTTCCTGAAAAAATTTGATTCTACTTTGTTTCCCACTTTTGCATTCAAGCCACCTGTGCATCAGCATATGTTCTTTAGATCAGTGGTCGTCAACCCCCGGTCTGTAGCCCGGTGGTAGGCTGTGAAAGCCTCGCTACCGGGCCGCGGCGGGGAAGAGGGAGGTGCCTCCCTCCCCCCTGCAGCATTGCGCTCAACGGTCCTTCACTTAAGGCCTGGCGAGCACCACTTAGTGTGGAGGGAGGTGCGGCCGCCGGCATGCCGGCGGGCTCAAACGAGCTTGCACAGAGCTCTGCGCAGGCGCATTTGCACCCACTGGCACGTCAGCAGGTGCAAACGCGCATGTGCAACCGCTTTGCACTTGCACGTTTGCGCAGAACTGTCACGCATGTGCCCTACCCCCCCTAGCAGGCGCAAACATACATGTGCGAAAGCTCCGCGCATGCATGTTTGCATGGAGCTGCCACGTGTGCGCGGCGCCACCGGGCCGCCCTCTCCCTCCCACCCCTGCTAGTGGCCCCCAGCCTTTAAAAGGTTGGGGGCTGCTGCTTTATATGTGTGATAAATTTCTTCCTGGACACTTGCACAAATGCTTTCAATTTCTTCCTCTTTAGCATCTTTAGTTGGTGCAATAACTCGACCTCTGGTTATGTTGATATGTTTTCCATGATGTCTGATCGATGTTATTTAGTAACATTTTGCATTATAGTCTGATAGCTTGTGTTTTCCTTGCCTCATAATCGGAGCAATTCCATGTCTTCTCTGTCATTTCCTGAAAAAAACATTGTGTAATTGTCTGACTGAAAATGTCCTAAACCAGCCTCCTTTAGTTGACTCATTTCCAGGATTGCAATGTTTAAACACTCCATTTATTATTTTATCATTGCAAGCTTACCTTAATTCATATTTCTCATGTTCCACATCTCTATTGTATGTGCCAAGCAACTTCAGACCTTCCTTTCACATTCATTCACATCAATAACTGATTATCATTCCTTCGGCTTTAACCTAATTAAGAACAGTGCAATCTGACCAGGAGCGCCTGTCTTCTAGCACTATATCTTTTTTTTTATTTTGGATTGTCTCATCATAGGCTTTCAAGGTATGAGATGTTCAGAAGTGGTTTAGTATTCCTTCCTCTGTGCAGTACTAACCAGGGTTAGCTGAAGTGTCACTTCCACTATCTACAATAGATCCTCTGCCAGCTGCCCAGTAGCTACCCTTCAAGGACTTCTCTGCCCCAATCACCACTGGAACTATCCATTATCTTCTGCTGATGTGGCCACTGATTCCTTAAGGGGGTGGATGAATCTTAATCTGGTGTCTCAGCTGTGACCATTCCACTTTGAGTGATTGTGCTAGGTCTAAATACCTTATGGTATTGCTCTCAGCTTCACTGACACTCACTAAGGTGTGTGTCCAAGAAAGGCTACACTCAAAACAACCTTACTTTGGCCTAAAATTAATGCATTTAAAACAAATGGGGACACTGTTGTCATGGTTAGAGAATGCCATGTGTCTACCTGGAATGAGAATTATATAAACAGTAGTATTACCCCCCTCCCTTTAATGGTCACCAAACACAGTTCTTTGGATCAGTGGTCCCCAACCCACGGGCCGCGGCCCGGTGCCAGGCCGCGAAGGCCTTGGCGCCGGGCCGCAAAGGCCTTGGCGCCGGGCCGCGAAGGCCTTGGAGCCGGGCCGCGGCTCCTTCTTCCCTCCCCCCCCGAAGCGAGAAGCTCGCCAGGCTGCAAGCAAATCGGCCGCCAAAGCGGCAGATTAGCTCACGGCCCAGCAAGCTTCTTATTTTGGGAGGGTGGGGAAGAGAAGCTTGCCAAGCCGCAAGCTAATCGGCCGCTTTAGCGGCCGATTTGCTGGCAGCCCAGAGGGGCCAGGAGGGGGAGCCGCGGCCGCCGGCACAAACGCGCATGCGCGTACTGCCGCGCACGCGCATTTGCGCCCCTACCGGGCGCAAACGCGCATGTGCGGCAGTCCGCGCATGCGCATTTGCGCTGGGGCTGCCGCGCGTGCGCAGGCCCCTGGGCCGCCCTCTCCCCCTACTACGCCGCAGCGGTTCGCAGCAGGCGAAAGCTTGCGGACTGCTGCTTTGGATCCTTCACTATGCACATATGCCTCACATTGTTTTGTTTGGTCAATGGAATGGGAAGGAAAGTCATCACAACAGATTATGACCAGTTTACAGCACCTGAACGTGCTTCTTGAAGTCTCTGCTCAGGATTGACTCCTCTACCCGTTTCATTTTCTCTTGGAAGGATGCCAGCTGGGAACTCAGTCTGTCAATCATCTCCTGTGGTACAGAGAAGGCAAAATAGCAACATAAGCCCATGAGAAAGCCTGCTCTAACTCAAAGGCCATTTGAATAATACAAGTCTTCAATCCCACCTGGAACACCTTTAGGTAAGTAATTACTCGCAACTCCTCTTAGGGAGTTCCAAGTAGCGGAGCAACAGCTGAAAAAAACTCCCCCCATCTTGCTTTCCATCAGCTCAACCTCTGCTAGGGTTAGTTCCCAAAGAAAGTCTTGGATTGGTCAATATGGGTTGAGGTGATCCTTCAGGTAGTCTAGGCTTCAGGTAGCCTCAGCTATTTATGACTTTAAAGGTCAAAACCAGATTATTATGGCACACATGGAATTCTGAATTTGAGGAAGAGCATGGGATTGAGGGGTGGGTGGAAAATAGCTTTCAAACGTTCTTAATTCATGAAGGCCAGCTCTGCTTACTACCTTGAGACCATCCACTTGACTCCCATTAGTTAAAAACTGCACAAGCAAATGAAGCAGAAACATCAAGAGATAAATCATATGGAAACTGGTTGTTGTGTTTTGAAACACTTTCACTTGGAATATCCTAGGCTAAAGAAAGAAGCTCTGTAAAGACTATTCATTTTATTTGGGAGCTCATGAAATCAAGGGCGTAAGGTAATGCAAGGTAGTGCTGTAGAAGCCTAGCTAAAAGATTGATGTCATCTTCTCTCTGAGCATTTGATGAGCAGCATTGCATCTGGGGCATCAACAGTGGCACCTGTAAAGAAGACTGGGACCTTTCATAGGATTCTCTCAGGAGCAGCTTTTCTTGATCATTTGCTTTCTGGAGCTCTGCAAGGGAAACACCAAATAAATGATCAGAAGATCTGAGAGGAAAATTATTGCAATAGCCCAGGAGAGTGAGCTTGTAAGAGGGACCTTTCTCTCTCTTGGTTGTGGAGAATCTAAAAACATATGGATCAGCCTCTACTCCACAAGAACCTAGGGTTACCTATCCCAAGACATAATGGATGATCTTCTTGGGAGTATGGCTCACTAAAGAACACATTCACAAGCAGCAGAGTCATTACCAACCTCTAGAAAACAGAGGCATTTGTGCAGGTTTCGGTATGCACTGGCATTATCTCCCTTTGTTTGCAAAGAGCCATTAAACATAGTTTTGAATCTATAAATCTCCCTGTACCTCCACTTGTACCGCAATCCTTATTTGCTAGCCTTCTACCCACAACTGCTTCTAAAATGTTTCAGGATGGTACCGTATATATTCGCATATAAGCCGACCCACATATAAACCGAGGCACCTAATTTTACCACAAAATCTCGGCAAACTTATTGACTCTCATATAAGCCGAGGGTGGGAAATGCAGCAGTTACTGGCAACTTTACATTAATTGAGCACCAGTAGGTTAAATGTCTTTAAATACTTATCTCAAAGAAAAAACAGCAAACTAGCTCTGTAAGTGCAAAAGGGGGCCAGCAAACCAGAGCAGAACAACAGTACCCAAAGTTGGCAACCTCCTACAACAAGTACAACAGCTACCCAAATGGGAGAATGGACAACTCTAACTACAGCTACAGTGCCCCCCCCACCCCCGCCAGACAAAGCACTGAAATAAAGAACTGTAAAACTCAACTTTTAAAAGACACACAACCCTAAGAAGAAAAGGCAAACAATGCTGCCCCTCAGAAAAAAGAAGAAATAAACATTAGGAGAAACACCCACCCCACCCACAGAAACCAAAAGAATAGTTTGGAAGAAGTGAAGGCAAAAGGGGGGGGGGGGGAAAGACCAGAGTCCCTCAGTCAAACCGTTGCTGTCCTACAAGCAGCCATAGCAAGCAAGCTTCAGTTTGCAGGAGGCTTGCAGAAGCAATGTAACGATTGGCTGGCTGGGAGCAGGCTGTTATTTCATTTACCGTATATACCCACGTATAAGCCGAGGAGCACTTTTTCAGTATGAATAATGTGCTGAAAAACTCGGCTTATACACGTATCAGGAATAACAATCTAGCTTCCAGTTTAAACCAGAGACCAGTTTAGACTAGATACAAGCTCGCTGTAATGAGTCAAAAGCAGTTTTGAGGTCCAGAAAGCCTGCATACAATTTCCCATTCTTGTGTCTGGTGTATTTCTCTGCCAGATTGAAAAGAGTAAGGCAGTGATCAGAGATTGACTTCCCCTTGGTGAAACCTATCTGTTCCAATCCTACCACTGTAGGTATCCAATCGAGAAATCTCCACGCTAGGTGGCTTGCATATAATTTTCTGATTATCGATAGGAGACTGATCAGTCCATAGGTAGTGGAACTTGTTGGCTGCATTTTTGTAAATTGGTATGACTACTGCTTGCATCCATGAGACTGGGATTACTCCATGTCAGTCAATGATGGTAAACACTGAAGTTAGTATGGGTGCTCGGATTGAAGGGAATTTTTAAAGGACATCCAGGCGGACTGGGTGAGGGCCCACTGCCCTGATGATTTTTAGTGCAGACAACAGTCACATGCCTCACAATGAACGATTCTGTTCTTGTCCAACCAACTCTGTTGAGTAGATGTTCCATCTACTGCTTCATTGATCTAATCATTCTTTCGATCACAAGCTCTATTTCCCCCCATTACTGGCATTAAAATTTTGGGTCTCCGATGAGTCATTAACTGGTTACCTGCTTGAGGATAGAGTCCTTCATCTCTGCAGCTGTAGCTTGCTTTTTATGCAAAGCTTTTTCTAATTCCTGATCAATTATACACCTATGATGAACCATCTGTTCCACATAATATATTTCTGGTAAGGCCTTGGAGGATGAGCATGTCTCATGGCTTAAGTGCCAATTAGCATTTAATACCCAATCAGGGCAGCTGCCCTGCCCCTGAGTGCCTCCTCCTCCAACCAGCTTGCCTGTCTGTCCAGCAGCCAGCCAATCACCTTCTATCCCCCACCCCTGACCACTCCCTCCTACTTCCACTTCCATCTGAAGTTTGAAGGCTGCAAATCCCTGCTCTGTGAGAGCTGCCCCTGCCGGTAAGTTCCCTAACAGCTGCCTACAGCCTTTCCAGGTCCTGAGGAGAGAGAGAGGCCATCTGCAGAGTTCTTTTACCACCACCACCCCAATCTAGCATCCGTTGTATTCCTGAATGCAATGGGCTTGGCCCCTAGTTTTTAATATTTCGTTTCTTATCTATAATGCCAATAAAGGTGTATGTATGTATGTATGTATGTATGTATGTATGTATGTATGTATGTATGTATGTATGTATGTATGTGAAGGGCCCGAAGTCCTATCTTGGGGTCTCTGCCCTTCTTCAACTCAAGACAACCCACCCCACTGGTGGGGTAAACTCACAAACCAGGAGTCATTTTAGGCAGGTAAGTGTTTTTTCTTTCTTTTCTTTTTATTTTCTCTAGCAGTACACCAACGTGCCTTCTATCTACGCTACTGAACACCCACCACCATACCTTCCTTTCTCCTTCCCTTTTATCCCCCCGTGTATCCCCGCCTCTTTCACTTAAAGCTTCCCGCCCTGTTACACCCCACTGTCGGTTTCAGGCGTTTCCCTTTTCCTCTGTCCTCCCTAGGTACACTCTACCCTGTTCTCTCCCTCTAGGTTCTTCCTCAGCCGCACCCTCGGCCTGGCCCTTCCCCGGGGAGCGAGAGCTGAGTTGCTCCCTTGGAATTCAATTCACCTTCCTCCCCCTGCTCAGGCTGGTTGAGAAGCGCTTCCAATCGCCTCATTCTTCAGGTAAGTCTCTCTTATGTTGGTTCCCCATCTCTCTTTCCCCTCTTCCGGTCTTCTGAGTCTGGGCGGGTTCAGCTGTTCCTGGACGACTTGCTCTGCTCTCGACTCCTCTGGTCTGCCTCCAGACGCTTTGCCATTCCGGCGTTCACTCGCCTCGTAGTTGCCGTATGTCAGAGTGTCCTTCTCCCATGCCTCGTATTTGTCCTCGCTGCCGGCTTCTTCTTTCACCTCTGCCCCTGTTTTGGCTCGCGGTAAGTCTTTACCTCTACCCCTCTCGCCCTCTTGTACCTTCCTCCCATACCTTGAAGACCCGCCCGGAGAGTATGTATATGCAAATGCATACGTGTGTGTGTGTGTGTGTGTGTGTGTATAGTTAGGTGCGAAGTCATGTCCGACCCATCGCAACCCCATGGACAATGATCCTCCAGGCCTTCCGGTCCTCTACCATTCCTCGGAGTTCATTTAAGTTTGCACCGACTGCTTCAGTGACTCCATCCAGCCACCTCATTCTCTGTCGCCCCCTTCTTCTTTTGCCCTCGATCGCTCCCAGCATTAGGCTCTTCTCCAGGGAGTCCTTCCTTCTCATGAGGTGTCCAAAGTATTTGAGTTTCATCTTCAGGATCTGGCCTTCTAAAGAGCAGTCAGGGCTGATCTCCTCTAGGACTGACCGGTTTGTTCGCCTTGCAGTCCAAGGGACTCGCAAGAGTCTTCTCCAGCACCAGAGTTCAAAAGCCTCAATTCTTTGATGCTCAACCTATCTTATGGTCCAACTTTCACAGCCATACATTGCAACTGGGAAGACCATAGCCTTGACTAAACGCACTTTTGTTGGCAGGGTGATGTCTCTGCTTTTTAGGATGCTGTCTAGATTTGCCATAGCTTTCCTCCCCAGGAGCAAGCGTCTTTTAATTTCTTTGCTGCAGTCCCCATCTGCAGTGATCTTGGAGCCAAGGAAAATAAAATCTGTCACTATCTCCATTTCTTCCCCATCTATTTGCCAGGAATTGAGAAGGCCGGATGCCTTGATGTTGAGTTTCAAGCCAACTTTTGCACTCTCCTCCTTCACCCGCATCAACAGGCTCTTTAGTTCCTCTTCACTTTCTGCCATTAGAGTGGTATCATCTGCATATCTGAGGTTGTTGATATTTCTCCCTGCAATCTTGATCCCAATTTGTGACTCCTCTAATCCCGCCTTTATCATGATGTGCTCCGCATACAAGTTAAATAGGCAAGGTGACAGTATACAGCCTTGCCGAACTCCTTTCTCAATTTTGAACCAATCAGTGATTCCATGTTCAGTTCTCACTGTTGCTTCTTGACCTGCATATAAGTTTCTCAAGAGACAAATAAGATGCTCTGGTATTCCCATCTCTGTAAGAACTTGCCACAATTTGTTGTGCTCCACACAATCAAAGGCTTTAGCATAGTCAATGAAGCAGAAGTAGATGTTCTTCTGGAACTCCCTAGCTTTCTCCATGATCTGTTGGCAATTTGATCTCTAGTTCCTCTGCCTCTTCGAAATCCTGTCTGTACTTCTGGAAGTTCTCGGTCCACATATTGCTGGAGCATAGCTTGTAGGATTTTGAGCATAACTTTGCTAGCATGAGAAATAAGTGCAATGGTGATGTAGTTTGAACATTCTTTGGCATTGCCCTTCTTTGAGATTGGAATGTAAACTGGCCTTTTCGAATCCTGTGGTCATTGTTAAGTTTTCCAAATTTGCTGGCTTATTGAGTGTAGCACTTTTACTGCATCGTCTTTTAAGATTTTGAATAGTTCAACTGGAATGCTGTCACCACCACTAGCTTTATTGTTGCTCAGACTTCCTAAGGCCCATTTGACTTCACATTCCAGGATGTCTGGCTCCAGGTCAGTAACTACCCCATTGTGGTTATCAGGGATGTTAAGCTCGCTCTTGTATAGTTCTTCTGTATAATTTTGCCACCTTTTTAAAATCTCTTCTGCTTCTGTGAGGTCACTACCATTTTGGTCCCTTATCATACCCATCTTTGGATGAAACGTTCTCTTCATAGCTCCAATTTTCCTGAAAAGATCTCTGGTCCTCCCCATTCTATTGTTTTCTTCTATTTGTTTGCACTGTTCATTTAAGAAGGCATTCTTATCTCTTCTAGCTTTTCTCTGGAATTCTGCATTCAGTTGGGTGTATCTTTCTCTTTCTCCCTTGTCTTTCACTTCCCTTCTCTCTTTAGCTATTGGTAAAGCTCCCTCAGATAGCCATTTTGATTTCTTGCATTTCTTTTTCTTTGGGATGGTTTTAGTTGCTACCTCTTGTACAATGTTGCGAACCTCCATAGTTCTTCAGGCACTCTGTCTACCAGATCTAATTCCTTAAATCTATTTGTCACCTCTACTGTATATTCGTCGGGAATATGATTTAGTTCATACCAGAGTGGCCTAGTGCTTTTCCCTACTTTCTTCAATTTCAGCCTAAATTTTGCAACAAGAAGCTGATGATCTGAACCACAATCAGCTCCTGGTCTTTTTTTTACTGACTGTATAGAACTTCTCCATCTTTGGCTGCAGAGTACATAGTCAATCTGATTTCTGTGTTGAAACACAGGTGCAAAGTCGTGTCCGACCCAAAGACACGACTTTGCATCTAACAACAATATATGGGTCGGACACGACTTTGCACCTAACAACAATTATATAGATACTAGTCAAAAAGCCCATTGTATCCAAAATACAATGGGCGCTAGCAGACTGGGGCAGAATAAAAGATGGCTTACCGTTGAGTGGGTGGGCTCCCTGGTGGCGTCTTCTGGCTGGCGGCCATTTTCTTTACAGAGGCGGCGTGTGCCGGGCCGCTAGGGGCCTGGGGAGCTGTTTTCTCCCCCCACCCCCCGATTTGGAAAAAATCTCCCCAGGCCCCAGGGAAGGCGCTCCGCGGCTCTGCGAGCCGCGGAGCGCCTTCCCCAGGGCTTCGGGAGCCTTTTTCCTTCCCCCCTGTTGCGAAAAAAAGCTCCCCAGGCCCCCGGGAAGGCCTTCCCTGGTGCTTGGGGATCCTTTTTCCTTCCCTCCCCCCGTTGCGAATAAAAGCTCCCCGGGGCTTGGGGAGCCTTTTTCGTCCCCCCCACAAGCCTTCTCCCGGCTGGCGGATCGGCCTCGCGGCGTCGTAGACACCGCGAGGCCGCTCCGCCGGCTGGGAGAAGGCGGCCAGGCCCCCCCGCCCCCCGAAGCTCTCCCAAGCCTTTTCCCAGCCGGCGGAGCGGCGGAGCGGCGTCTACGACGCCGCAAGGCCGCTCCGCCGGCTGGGAGAAGGCTGCGCGGCCAACCTCTCACCCATGGCTGTCTCCGCGGCTCGGCTGAAGCTTTGCCTGCTTGGGGCGGGATGGACACTTGGAGGGGCCAATCAGGAGCCGCTTTGCGGCTCCTGATTGGCCCCTCCGAGTTTTTATCCCGGACAGGGCCCGCCCTAACTCCTCCCACAGTGCCCTTACTGCTTTATTCAGTATGTGGCGCTCCGCGCCACGGGGCTGTTTAAAGATGTTTAGTGATGTTTGCCATTGCTTGCCTCCACACCACAACCCTGGTGTTCCTTGAAGAATTAGCCATGGTATGATCTGGTCACCGTTTTCCTGGGTGACCTCCCGGAAACGTTATGAACACTGCCATGGGTTCCCTAGTTGATGACAAGAGAGAAGCAAATGTAAATAACAACACTGACTAAACATCATCTAGAGGTGCTTCTTTTTTCCCTGATAAGGACTTTGAGACCATGAATATCTGCCTGCTATCCAGATGTTCATATCACTGAATCTCTGTTAAGTATAAAGGCAACACTTACAACATCATGGGATGCCTTAACCCAGTGCTCTTTAAACATGACAATGGATATAGGGCTTGGAAGAGGAAAAGGCAAGAAACAATGGTTCTGTGTTGAGTTTAGCAGTATATGTAAGTTAACACACAAATTCTGGACTCACCTTGCAGCCTCTTTTCCTGCTCCCTCTTCAGCAATTCACACTGCTCAGAGATCTGCTGTCTACATTCTAAATCCTTCTCCTTTTCCACCTAAGAAAATGGGAAAAAGTATAAATAATGTGGGGTTTCATAATGTTAACAAAAGACCCACACTCTTCTATCCTGCTATTGCTTTCCATTAGGTCAATGATTTAAATAACTTGATCTGATGTACACTGTTCTCAAAGGCCATTACTATCACTCCCACACAGTGCTGATGAATATCAGTCCCAGGGAAGAAATACAAAACGCTACGGGAGTGTTGATGACATTCCATCAGACATGGTGAGAGCAAAATCATGACAAAAGAGAACGGTGAAATTCCAACCTGGCTTTTAACTTCTAGACTAAGCTTCTCATTCTCAGCTCGGTGAGCATTCTTCAGAGATTCTTTCTTTTCCTGGTCTTGTTGATGGAGATTGGTGATCCTGCTCCTCTGCTTCTCCAGCAGCTCTGCCTTCTCTTTCTCTGCTTCTTCATACACATGTGCTGCATTGGCTATATGTTCAAGGAGGAGGGAAACAAGTCAGCTAATGATTTAAAGGTCCACAGACAATGCTCATTCTATTCCTCCTCCCCCCACCCTCCAAACTGAGAAGAGCAGTTCATAGCCTGAGAAGAATATAACTTCGGCAACCTTTAAATGGGCAATGGACAGGGCAAGACCCTGGGTGGCTCCAGGTTGCTGCTGAACAGGGATTCTTGAGTTAATGAGCAGCAACTGGAAGAGGGGTGTACTAGAGGCCGCCCCAGAAGCCTCTTTGCTCAGGTGAAACAAGTCCGGAGCACTTTCACTGCTCGTAAAGTGACCATCAAAGACAAGAATGGAAAAGGCTTGTCTGACCAAGCCAACATCAAGGATCGATGGCAACAATATGCAGAAGAATTATATGCAAACACCAAGGTGCCTCAGTCACCAGCCAAAAACACCCGACACGAATTGGAACTGCCTATACTGGAAGAAGTGATCTGGGCTCTGAAACAGCTCCCAAATACTTAGGCTCCTGGTATAGATACCATTCTAGTGGAACTACTCAGATCTGCTCCACCAGCAGCAATCACAAGATTATGCCAAAAAGTCTGGGAAACTGGCACATGGGCAATAGACTGGAAAAGGTCCATTTTTATCCTGTTACTAAAGAAAGGTGATACTCGCATCTGCTCAAATTATCAAACTATAGCCCTGATCTCCCATGCGAGTAAAATCTTATTGAAGATCATTCGGAACCATCTCAAATCAACCATTGATGCTCAGCTACCAGATGTCCAGGCTGGTTTTCGACATGGTTGTGGCACCCGAGACCGCATTGCAAATTTGTGCTGGATTCTTGAAAAAAAAAACATGAATATCAAAAGGCCATCTATCTATGCTTTATTGAGTATTCTAAAGCGTCTGACTGTGTTGATCACAAGAAGCTATGGGATGCCTTACATGAATTGGGAGTGTCGTCCCACTTAACCCGCCTCGTCAGTTCATTGTACACTGACCAGGAGGCCACAGTATGACCAATATATGGAGACACTGATTGGTTCAAGGTCTGCCAAGGAGTGAGACAAGGGTGTATCTTATCACCCTTTCTTTTTAACCTTTATGCAGAAGTAATAATGTGGAAGCTTAATCTGGAAGAATCTGTGAGCAGAGTCAAAATAGGAGGTCGTAACATCAATAATCTCCGCTATGCATATAATACAACACTCCTTGCTGAATCGGAGCGTGATCTGAAGACCCTGATAAAGAGACTAAAAGAAGAAAGTGAACAGATGGGACTATACCTAAATATCAAAAAGACCAAGATTATGGCAACTACTGGCAGTAGCACCAAAGTCACGATTGACAATGAGAACATAGAATGTATTGATGATTTCATATTTCGTGGTTCTATGATCAATCAAAGTGGTGGATGCAGCCATGAAATGAAAACGGCGAATAACACTGGGCTGGAACGCAATGTTAAGCATGAACCGAATATGGAAAGACTAGATATTAAGCCCGCTATAGGCAAAATACAGCGGGTGCTAGCGAGGTGGGAAAGAAAGAAAGAGGGGAAGGAAGACGGAGAGAAAGAGGCTGAGAGATAGAGGCAGATAGGGGAGAGAGAGAAATTAAGCAAGGAAGGAGGAAGGGAGGGAGGGAGGAAGGAAGGGAGGGAGGAAGGGAGCAAGGAGAAAGAGAATGCTGGGAGGAAGGATGAAAGGAAGGGAGGCAGGTAGGGGGTAGCTTGAAGGGAACGAGGCAGGGGTTGGAGGAAGGGTGTGGGGAAGGTTGTTTTGGGGGAGGGTGAAGTAGCGAAGGGTGGGTGGGTGAGTGGGTGGGCTTGGAAGGGGCGGCAGAGGGTAGCGCGGAGGGGGGGCTGCTCGACAGAAGGGGGGTAAGCCTTTCCCCCAGGCTCCCCCCGCACTGAAACACCCCCCCCACGATCGCTGGCTTCAGCACAGTGAAAGGAGCAGGCCCTGTGCGTCTCCGACACGCTGGGCCTGCTCTTTTAACCGCGTGGAAGCCATTCCCTACCCCCTGGTCGCCCCTCGGGTACTCACCAGTGGTGAAGGCTCTTCGCTTGCTGCGGCGACTCCCCGGCCAGCCCAGGCGAGGCTGGGCCAACCAGCCAATGGGGAGCCACGTGATTGGCCACTTGGCCCTGGATTGACACTTGGAGGGACCAATCAGGAGCCAATTTGCGGCTCCTGACTGGGCCCTCCAAGTTTTTATCCCAGACAGGGCCCGCCCTTTTTCCTCCCCTTTAGCCCTTAGCATTTTATTTAGACCGCTCTGCAGGAGCGGTATAAAGATAAGGATATGAGACTTAATACAAAGTGCTGGCTAGTCAACGCCATTGTCTTCCCCATAACAAGCTATGGATGCCAAAGCTAGACCCTGAAGAAAAAAGACAGGAGAAAAATAGATGCTTTCAAATTATGGTGTTGGAAACGAATGCTGCGAATACCATGGCCAGCCAAAGTTACCAACAAGATAGTTTTAGAGAAGAACAAACCAACTATGTCATTAGAAGGCAAGATATTATGGCTAAAGCTCACTTACTTTGAACACATCATGCGATCAAACTCATTGGAGAAATCATTAATGCTCAGCATGGTCAGTGGTAAAAGGAAACGTGGTCACCAAAGGATCTGCTGGCTCGACATGATTAAAGCTGATTCAGGGATGACCATGTACCAACTAAAAGAAGCAGTCTCAGACAGGGATGCATGGCAAAGACTTTCCTATATAATCGCCAAGGGTCGGACACGACTGAACGGATATCATCATCATCATTTTAATTTTTTTTTTTTTACCAAGATGGCGGCCGGAGCAGTCATGAAATCAGACTGCTCCCGAAACTAAACAGGCCCAGCCCAAGAATAGCCGCCAAAAAAGCACCCAAATTTGATCAGACAAAAAATAAAATAAAATAAGAAAGAACCCCACCAACTTAGCCACAAAAATCCGAGGGAAAGCAACAGAACGAAACCCAAAACCTCCACAAACAGAAGCAAGAAGCAATAACAAGTAAGAAAAACAACAAAGAAAGACAGAAACGGTAAGGGAATCAACTAAATCAACTAAAATAATACAGAGGAAAAGGAACAGCAACAGCTGGGCAACGGCCACTGGCAGTCTACTGGCCGCGAGCTGCCCCACGGCTGGAGGCGCCCAAAGATCACTGAGGCAGCCAGAAGGAGCCGATCACCCAAAGCAGCCTGTCAGCGCGAAAGCAAAGACCGCCCGCTGCAAAGGGACCCTTCCGCAGCTGCCCAAACAAAACCGGAGCCTCGGCCACAGCCTGCCAACCGCTACTGCATCAGACCCACCGCCAGTGCCTGCGACCACCGCCCGCACCCGCCACCCGCAGCCACCGCTCGAACAGAGACGGACTGCCACAGCTTGCCGCCGCCGCGCTGCACCTGCCACCCGTAGCCGCCGCCCGCGCCACGCTAGCAACCGGAGGCCGTCATACTCCACCGGCCGCCGAAGAGAACCGAGATCTTTCACTGAGGCTGCTCCGCCACTACCGCGCCGCGCTCACCACCCGTGCCCGGACCCCTCTGCAAAAACCTGCCCACCATCACTGGACTCTGCTGCAGCTGCCCATCATCGCAGCACCGCAGACCCTCACTCTAGCCGTTCGGTGTGTGAGTAAGGAGAGGGAAAAGGAAAAAAGAAAGGAACACTCACAGAGTCAAACAAAGAAGAAAAGTGAAGTACGAAACCCTTGGGGGGGGGCTTCTCTCTATAAGGGAGGAAATCACAAACAGTCATCAATCTAATCTACCTATAAGGAAGAGGGAGGAATACACAAACGGAATGTCAAACAGGTTATTAGAGACTCTGAGTGGGAATAATATCTCTACGAGGGGGAGGGGAAAAGCCACAAACAGACATAATTGTTCCCAGAGGGGGGAAGGGTCGTCAAACGAAATGCTAGAAATTGAGCGGGAATAAACTGTGCGGGAAGAAAATCAAGCGAGGGGGGGAGGGAGAAGGTCACAAACAGACATAACTTGCTCCAAGAAGAGGGAAGGGACACCAACGAACTGCTAGAATTGAGCGGGAATAAATTGGGCGGGAATAAATCAAGTGGGGAAAAACTGTACACCGAGAAGACAGAGGGGAGGAGGGGAGGGGAGGGAGAGAGAGCAAGAAAAAGAGGAAGACACCAACCAAACTACCAGCAACTGGGGGGGGGGGAATCAGGCGGGAATACTGTGATGTGCACAAGAAAAGGGGGGGAGAAGGGAAAAAGACAGAGGAAAGAAGGGAGGAAACAGGAGGGGGGGAGAAAAAGGGGGGGGAAAGGGGGGGGAAGAAGGAGAGGGATAACATTCTATATTCAAAAAAAGGGGGGGAAAGGGAAAGAGATTAGCCCCAATCCATTCATCAACTACCAACCCACATTGATTGAGCCTGATTGAGCCCGAATTAAACTAACACCTCCACCCACCTACTCAGCCAATAAAATCAATACCTCCACCCACCTACCCAGCCAAAGTAATAAATCGCCACCAACTGATCTATCCCAAACCAACACAATTAATTAATTCTGACCCATCCCAAATAAAATTAACACCTTTACCCACCAAAAACAGTTTACTACCACCAACTGATCTATCTCAACGAAGAAGGAGAGGGATAACATTCTATAATCAAAAAGGGGGGGGGGGAGAGAGGGAAAGAGATTAGCCCCAATCCATTCACCAACTACCAACCCACATTTGATTGAGCCAAAATTAAACTAACACCTCCACCCACCTACCCAGCGAATAAAATTAACACCTCCACCCACCTACCCAGCCAATTAAATTAACACCTCCACCCACCTACCCAGCCAATCAAATTAATACCCCCCACCCACCTACCCAGCCAATTAATTTAACACCTCCGCCCACCTACCCAGCCAATAAAAACAAATACCCCCACCCACTTACCTAGCCAATTAAATTAACACCTCCACCCACCTACCCAGCCAATTAAATTAACACCTCCACCCACCTACCCAGCCAATTAAATTAACACCCCACCCACCTACGCAGCCAATTAAATTAACACCTCCGCCCACCTACCCAGCCAATAAAAATAAATACCCCCACCCACCTACCTAGCCTATTAAATTAACACCCCCTCCCACCTACCCAGCCAATTAAATTAACACCCCACCCACCTACCCAGCCAATTAAGTTAATACCACACCCACCTACCCAGCCAATTAAATTAACACCCCACCCACCTACGCAGACAATGAAATTAACACCCCACCCACCTACCCAGCCAATTAAATTAACACCTCCACCCACCTACCCAGCCAATTAAATTAACACCTCCACCCACCTACCCAGCCAATAAAATTAATACCCCCACCCACCTACCCAGCCAATTAACACCTCCGCCCACCTACCCAACCAATTAAATCAATACTCCCACCCACCTACCCAGGCAAAGTAATAAATCACCACCCACTGATCTATTCCAAACCAATACAATTAATTAATTAATTCTGATTCATTCCATATAGAATTAACACCTTTACCCACCAAAAACAGTTACTACCACCAACTGGTCTATCTCAACCCAACCACCAATTCACCTATCCCAACCCAACCACCAAGTGATCTATCCCAACCCAACATAATTAAATACCATAAGCTGATTCAGCCCAAACTCACCTGAACAATTAACACTACCAATTAAACAACTAATCTCCATCAATTGATTTACCCAATCCCAGCCTGAAGTAATTAATCCAATCAACCAAACCACCAACCTAATAATTCACCCCCAACCACCAACAATCCTAACAACCCAACTGAGCCCCACCCGATTCATAAACCTATCAGCCCCAACCCAGCATGAAATAACACACAGATTACATACACACCACACACACTACACACCCCTGGACTGGCAACCCTGAGGTGCCACAACAGGCGATCAGGACCACCCTCCAGACACACGTAACAATACACACCCTACACCCAACACATAACTACACACAAGTGGAACCAGGAAGCCGTGAGATACCATAACAGTGATCATGGCCAACCTTCCACAGACACACAAAAATTACACATACAACTAGAACAAAAAAGAGCACAGAACCGGGGTTTCAACAACAACCCTAGCTAGAACAAAAGCCAACAGTGTCCATGGAGCTCAGAAAGTTTAAAAAGACTGAGGATGAAAAAGCAGGGGCCCCAATAGGGTCAGGGATCCCAATAATAAGGGGAAAAGGCAGGGACAGCGGATGGTGGAGATACATCAAACCCAGGGGCCCAAAAACCACCCATACTCAAGCCCCCTCCAGACTCCGCCCCATCCCTCGCAACACTAGGGTGGAGGCTAAGGTAAACAACCCGCCTCTGACACTGGTGCTGTGCAACGCCCGGTCAATAAACAACAAAAACTCTACCCTGCAAAACTACTTTGCAGAGCAAAGAGCAGACCTGGCGTGCGTGACAGAAACCTGGACCAGGGAGGGTGAAACAGTTGCCCTCAAAGATCTAGTCCCTGCCGGGTTCTCTGTCCTCCACCAGTCACGGACAGCGGGACGGGGAGGAGGGGTGGCAATCCTGACCTGAGAGGCTTTCTCCTTCAGGGCCCTTCCTGTGCCATCAATACCAGGCATTGAATGTGTTGGCCTCGGATGGGGATCAATCGAGAGCGTGGCCATCTGGCTAGTGTACTGCGCACCCAATGCACCGCCAGATGCTCTGCCTGTCCTGCTAGAGGCGGTGGCGGCCTGGACGCTACAGTTCTCCAGCCTATTAATTCTGGGGGACTTTAACGTCCATGCTGAGCTACCGTCCTCTAGAATTGGGCAGGACCTGGTGTCAACCATGGCGACACTAGGGCTCTCGCAATTTGTTGTTGGCCCCACCCATCAGGCAGGCCACACCCTGGATCTTATTTTTGGCGTAGGTCTGAATGTGGATTTGGTCACGGCAACTGCCGTGCCATGGTCAGACCACTATGCCCTGAAGGCTCAGCTAAGGCTACCACCCCCTCCTCAGTTGGGCGCCGAGCAAATTTTAGCTCGCCCGCGGAGACTTATGGATCCAATTGGATTCCTGAACGCTCTGCGGGAACCAATGCCTCCCGGCACTTCTCTCAATGGCCTGGTCAACGACTGGCATGACAGACTGCTGACTGCCATTGATTAGATAGCTCCCCGACGCCCTCTCCGGCCCTGTCTCAAGCGGGCTCCCTGGTACACCGAGGAGCTTCGCAACAAGAAACGGGAACTGAGACGGCTAGAGTGAGTTTGGAGGAAGACTCGTGACGAAGCCTCGAGAACATCTTATAGAATGCAGATGAAGGCCTATGAGATGGCGGTGAAGTCAGTAAAACGCAATTTTTACTCAGCTACCATCGCATCTGTAGACTCACGCCCGGCTCAATTGTTTAAGGTAGTTCGATCCCTCACTGCCCTGGCTGAAGGGCAACAAAACAGTAGCCAATTGGACATCAGCTGTGAGGCATTTGCGAGTCATTTTGCAGATAAAATCTCGACACTCCACCACGACCTCCCACCAACCTTAGATACATAGTGAACTAGAGGCCCCTTGGCCGTCTTTGGAGAAAACTATGAGTAACTTCTTACGACTCACGCTGACCGAAGTAGACAGGATACTAGCAACAGCAAGGCCAACCACATGGCCACTAGACCCTTGCCCATCCTGGCTCTTAAAAACTGCTAACATAAGGATAAAGGGCCCCCTCTGGGAGATAATCAACCTATCTCTCACAACGGGAGAATTCCCGGAGGGATTGAAAAAGGCTGTGGTACGCCCAGTGCTGAAAAAAACATTTCTAGATCCGTGAGAGCCTAACAATTACAGACCCGTCTCGCATTTAGCGTTTCTGGGGAAGATGATTGAAAGGGCAGTTACAAACCAACTGACGGAATACCTGGAAGAAGCTTCGGTCCTAGACCCATCCGTCAGGTTTCCGGCCTGGCCATGGGGTAGAGACAGTGCTAGTTGCCCTGATGGACAACGTCCATCGCCAGTTGGACCGAGGCGGGTCAGCACTGCTGATACTACTAGACCTCTCAGCAGCGTTCGACACAGTCGACCATGAGCTACTAGCTTGCCGCCTCATCGATGCCGGAATACGAGGGAAGCCCTTCAATGGCTGATCTCCTTCCTCCGGAATCGTGGACAGAGGGTAGCAATAGGAGAAAGAACATCAGACCGCCGACAACTTACTTGTGGAGTCCCACAGGGAGCGGTCCTCTCTCCTATCCTATTCAACATCTTTATGCGCCCTCTTGCACAACTGGTACGGAAGTTTGGACTGGGTTGCCATCAATATGCAGATGACACCCAGCTCCTCCTCCTGATGGATGGCCGTCCTGACTCTCCCCCAGAAGTATTAGCCAGCTGCCTAGAAGCAGTGATGAGATGGCTCAAGCAGAGTCGTCTGAAGCTCAATCCTTCAAAGACGGAGGTCCTGTGGCTGGGTAGAAAGGGCCCATGTGAGGAAGCGCGCCTGCCTACCCTGGATGGTGTGCAGCTCTCTATGGCTCACTCTGCCAGGAACCTAGGCGTGATTCTGGACACTTCCCTCACAATGGAAGCCCAGATCACAAAAGTAGCGCGGCTGGCATTCTACCACCTCCGTCAAGCTACTAGCGCCCTACCTGGCCCCGGAACACCTAGCCACAGAGATCCATGCGACGGTCACCTCTAGACTGGACTTTTGTAACTCGCTCTACGCAGGCCTGCCCTTAGTCTTGACCCGGAAGCTACAGCTGGTTCAAAATGCAGCGGCCAGGATCCTCACTGCAACACCGTGGAGATTCCATATCCGGCCCATTCTCCATCAACTGCAGTGGTTGCCAGTTGGATTCCGGATCAGACTAAAGGTTCTGGTAATTACCTTCAAGGCCATACGCCGTCAGGGCCCAGTGTACCTGAGGGATCGCCTCCCTGCCTACGCCCGCAAAAGAGCCCTGCGCTCCACTGCTACCAACCAGCTAAAGGTCCCTGGCCCTAAAGAAGTCCGCCTGGTCTCAACCAGGGCCAGAGCATTCTCTGTTCTGGCCCCCACCTGGTGGAACGAGCTCCCGGAGAAGATCAGGGCCCTGACGGAGCTTAAACAGTTCCGCAGGGCCTGCAAGGAGGAGCTCTTCCTCCAGGAATTCGGTTGAGACTAGATATATATAACCAACAGTGACCAAAGGGCCCCTGCTCCCCGCCCCCTCTGAACACCACCTATACACTCTGGACCTGTTTGTATGTTGCAACGTTGTATTGTTTATTGGTTACACAATTATAATGTTATATGTTTACAATTATGTTATTCTTGCACCGTTACCCAAATGTTTTATAAGACTGTTCCATGTATTGTTCTTGTGTTATTATGTAAACCACCCTGAGCCCCCGGGGATGGCGGTATATAAATATAATAAATAAATAAATAAAATAAAATAAATCATCATCATCATCATCATCACCATCATCGTCACAGGCAGACAGCTTAGAGGGTACACTGCCCATAGATTATTTTCCTTGTTATTGATGTGTTCATGGGAAAAGCCTTTACTTGGAGATGCCAAAGACTGATACAGAAACTTTCTGCAAGCTATGCTTCACTAGTTTCCAGGTTCCATTGTTATGGACTGATTCTGCACTTACTTTTTTCTGTTGTGGATCCTGCTGAATTCTGATTGAACTCTGGTATTCCTCTACCCCACCTCATGGAAACAGAAAGTGCTCTGCTCTTGATTGGGGAAGCTCAGAGCGGGGAGGGAAGCCAAGCACAGCAGGAGTATCTTTCTTTCTTATATGCGGGGGGGGGGGGGAGGAGAGGATTGGAGACAGCAGAGGAGGGGGAAAGAAATTCAATAGGCAAATCTCTGCTGAGAGAAATTAGGGCTAATGGAGCACACTTTAAGACAAGCCTTGCAACCAGGAACTAGGAAGTTAATTCCCAAAAAGCAGAAATCTGCACACTTACTGATGGCAATTTTTTTCAATATCGAGGCTTATATCCACTTCTGGATATCACAGAGGAAAGGAAGGGTTCGGATCAATTATGCATGTTGCAGAGGGAAAATTTAAAGTGCCCAAAATCAAAATGGAAATCTAATTCAGTGTAGACGAGAGGGATTTATTCAAACTTGGAGTGGATAAAAAGCCCCGTGCAGACTACACCCTGGATTCATAAAGAGAATTTTAATATTCAAAAGTCATTTAGTAACGCAGCTGAAGTATTTGAATGTTGAATAGTCCTCCCTGGGTAAATGACAGAGCCAGCTAAATACGGTGGGTGTGCATTATTCCCTTGATGAAATACATAATTTGTCACAGAAGCCAAACTCATGAAGTATGAAATCTCCATTTCAAATCTTTGCTTAGGCAAGGGCATGCTAGGCAGTATCTGCTGGATCAGTAATAGGGAGCTAATATTTATTAATTAATTTCTTTCCACCTAAAGCACTTGAGGAAGCTTTCATTTAACATATCTATATAGATCTATATATAAAAGCAATAATTAGATAACAAAAGCATATGTAATCAACATAACATGTGGTAAGCAAGTATATGTATAGCTGGCACTGCAAGCATGGCCACTCTTGGTGCCCATGGAGTATCTGTGAGGAATAGGCACCACCTCAAAATAGGCACCACCTCAAAAAAGGTCAGCTTGATTTGCAGTCTTCATTCTGTAGGGATTAAACAAGCCAATATATGTGAAATATTTTATTACTGGTGGAACTCTGACCGAAGCAATCTTGGTGCTTATATCTGGAGCCTCATATTGGCCATCATTCCTGGTCTGAGCTTATATTGGCCAACATTCCTTTAAGACCACTGCTGAATCCATCCAGTCCATGGCTATATAAGGAAAAGGGGGAAAGCCCTCATATGGGTCAGAACTGCTCAAAGATCATACTCAAACCTCCATGAACTTTTTGTACAAAATAGGGATCCTACTGAATTTCAGAGCCCCACTGTTTTTCTCTTGTTCAAACTGAACCCAAGAGTCTTTCCTTTTCTGCCATTTTCATGACTTGTACCTTCTTATTTTTCTATCAAGTGCATATATATGGGATGCAACTGGCATGCAGGAGTGTAAGGAGAACAAATGAATGGGTAGTGTCACAACGCCCTGACCTGGATAGCTCAGGTTAGTATGATTTTATAAGCTAAGCAGGATCAGCTCTGATTAGTATTTGGATGAGAGACCTCCCAAAAATACCAGGGCAATGACATGGAGGCAGGAAATGGCAGGGTCAGCCCATACTAGTATTTGGATTGGAGATTTCCCAAGAATTCCAGGGCCATGGCAAACCCCCTATGAGTGTCTCTTGCCTTGAAAAGCCCTATGGGGTTGCCATAAGACAGCTGTGACTTCACTGCACTTTTTATCACACCAACACAATTAAAATGTCCACCTCAAAAGGGCTTGCAAACGCAACATGAAAAAGCAAAAAAAAACA
The DNA here is from genome assembly GCF_049243985.1 of Paroedura picta. NCBI lineage: Eukaryota > Metazoa > Chordata > Lepidosauria > Squamata > Gekkonidae > Paroedura > Paroedura picta. The sequence goes on along the minus strand of NC_135371.1, from coordinate 80,934,444 downwards.
AGACAGGGTTTCTGGGAGACTAACAATGGGAACAATCCCCTTCCCCCTAACCCCATGCTGTGTCCCTCAGCAGCAGGAGAATTCTCAACTATACAAGACAGAAGCACCGACACAACTTAAGTAGTAATGAAAGCAGTTCTTTGGACAAACTTATGCAAGTTCTTTTATCTTGGGTGCTAGAAATCACCTTCTTCTCAGAAAGTCGTCTGCTTCCCCCTCACTGCCGAACTCCACTTGCTGTTTGTTAAATGGAGGAGTTGCTTATTTAAGAAAAAATCCTTGGATAAGTGAGCTAGCCCAGCTGCCAAAGCCTTAGACTACATCCAGATTTTCGCCTTACTCAACAACAATATAATTTACCACAAGAATTCTGCCTAAAATGAGTAATATTAGAATTGGCTAATATTATGAATACTCGAAAAAATGTGGGCTTACACTCTACAGGAAATAATATATGTGAAATGCGTTCGCTTAGGAATTTATGTCCCCCACCGAAATGATATTTATATTTCACATAAGAACATAGGAAGAGCCCTGCTGGATCAGACCTATAGTCATCTATTCCAGCAACCTGTCTCACACAGAGGCCAATCTGTTCTGCTGGACTGCTAACAATGGCCAAGGCCTTCTTCTGATGTTGCCTCCTGGCTCTGAGATTAATACCTCTGAATGGGGAGGTTCCCCTCAGTCACCATGGCTAGTGGCCATTGATAGACTTATACTCCATGAATCTAATACCCTATTTTTTCCAGTGGCCATCATTACATCCTCTGGGAGCAAATTCTACATTTTAATTACTTTCTGTGTAAAGAAAAATTCTTTTTGTCTGCTTTGAGCCTACTGCCCATCAAATTCATTGAATGTCCTCGAGTTCTAATATTTTGAGAGAAGGAGGAAAAGTTCACTTTGGCAATTCTCTCCATCCCACACACAATTTTATAAACCCCTATCATCCTCCCCTCCCTCCCCAGGGGCCCTCTCTGCCTTCTCCCTGTCACAGAAGTGGCCGCGCCATGTCATCGACGTGCCAAGGCCGCTCCTCTGGCCGGAAGAAGCGCCGGCCATGGTCCACCCTCGGGTGGGGGCCTTCCTGGCTTCTCCCGTCCGCAGCCGCGCCCTTGCCGCATCTTGGATGCGCCAAGGCCGCTCCTGCGACCAGGAGAAGCCCTATCCACCAACCGGTCTCGGGTGGGTGGCTGTTAGCCTTCTCCCAGCCGCAGGAGAAGGTGGGAGAAGCCCCGGCAATTCTCTGCCCGTTAATTTAAAAAGGGCTTTAGTCCTAGTGAGGTCATAAAACAGATCTTTACAGGAGCATCATAATATTACCTGCTTTATTCACAACCCCTTTCCTAATAATAATTGCAAATAATATTTCTAAGTCTGAGCACAGGCTTCAACCCAGGCTTTCTTGATCTGAGCCAAACATCTTACCTGCTGATCCACTTCTCTCTTTCTTTCTCTCTCTCGTTCTCTCTTTGCCTTAAATGCTCGGGCAGCTATGTTGTTTTTTTTACTATTGAGTAACCCAGGAAATCATCTTCAGGCTTTCAGAACCCCCAGAAATGGTGCAATTGTGCAAAATACGGTTGGGAAGCATAGCTGTATGCAAGCCCATCCAGGGCCCCTCCCCTTTCCACCCCCCTAGGCCCATCACTGGTCATTTTGGGAGGGGAAGTGGGTTGACATGACTATATCTGGATATATGTATGTATGTATGTATGTATGTATGTATAGTATAGTATAGTATAGTATAGTACATATCTTTAAGAAGAAATAAAGAAGAAATAAAACAGTAAGGGCACCGAGGGCGGGCCCTGTCCGGGATGAGGAAGGGTGCCGATAGGCCCCTTCCCCTGGACTGACAAGCGGAGGGCCCAATAGGGAGCGATTGGTCCCTCCGCTTGTCAGTCCAGCCCCAAATTGCCAATCAGCAGCCGCGCACAGCTGCTTGGCCGGACAACAACCAACAACGAGCCGCGGATCTCCTACCCCGGGGCCTGGGGAGCGTTTTTCAACAACGCAAACCGAAGAAAAACGCTCCCGAGGCCCAGGGAAGGCGATACGCGGCTCATTTTGGCTCCCTGGCCGACTTTGGAAAATGCTCCCCGGGCTCCGGGGAGGGCGCTGGGTGGCTCAGCGAGCCGGCGAGCAGGTTCCCCAGGGTCTGGGGAGCTGTCGTCGGGGCTGGGGCCAGCGAGCCTACCTTTGCTCTCGCCGGCCAGCAGAGTAATGGCCGCCGTGGAGTGAAGAAAAGCTATGGTGGGGGGTGGGGCGGGTTGTTGTCCGGCCAAGCAACCAATCAGCAGCCGCGCTGTGCCCGGCTGCTAATTGGCTGTTTGGGGCTGGACTGACAAGCGGAGGGACCAATTGGGAGGTGCGAAGCGCCTCCCTATTCGGCCCTCCGCTTGTCAGTCCAGGGGAAGGGGCCTATCGGCACCCTTCCTCATCCCGGACAGGGCCCGCCCTTGGTACCCTTACTGTTTTATTTCTTCCACTCCGCGAGGAACAGTTAAAGATATGTACTATACTATACTATACTATACTATACTATACTATACTATACTATACTATACTATACTATACTATACTATACTATACATACATATATCCAGATATAGTCATGTCAACCCACTTCCCCTCCCAAAATGACCAGTGATGGGCCTAGGAGGCCCTGGATGGGCTTGCACACAGCTATGCTTCCCAACCGTATTTTGCACAATTGCACCATTTCTGGGGGTTCTCAAAGCCTGAAGATTATTTCCTGGGTTACTCAACCAGGTAGGGTGCTAGTAGCTTGGCTTAATGGAGGTGGTAGAATGCCAGCTGTGCTACCTTTGTGATCTGGGCTTCCATTGTGAGGGAAGTGTCCAGAATAAAACCTAGGTTCCTGGCGGAGTGAGCCGTAGAGAGCTGCACACCATCCAGGGCAGGCAGACACGCTTCCTCACATGGGCCCTTCCTACCTAGACACAAGACCTCCATCTTTGAAAGATTGAGCATTAGATGACTCTGCTTGAGCCATCTCGTGTGGCTTCCAAGTGGCTTCCAGGAGCTAGGTAATGCTTCTGGGGGAGAGTCAGGGGATCTGGGTGTCATCTGCATATTGATAGCAACCCAGCCCAAACCTCCGTACCAGTTGTGCAAGAGGGCGCATGAAGATACTGAATAGGATAGGGGAGAGGACCGCTCCTTGTGGGACTCCACAAGTAAGTTGTCGGCGGTCTGATGTTCTCTCTCCTATTGCAACCCTCTGTCCACAATCCCGGAAGAAGATCAGCCATTGAAGGGCTGTCCCTCGTATTCCGGCATCGATGAGGAGGCGAGCTAGGAGCTCATGATCAACAGTGTTGAACGTTGCTGAGAGGTCTAGTAATATCAGCAGTGCTGACCCGTCTCGGTCTAACTGGCGACGGAGGTCGTCCGTCAGGCCGACTAGCGCTGTCTCTACCCCATGGCCAGGCCGGAAACCTGACTGGGATGGGTCTAGGACCAAAGCTTCTTCCAGGTATTCCGTCAGTTGGTTTGCGACTGCCCTTTCTATCATTTTCCCCAGAAACGCTAAATGCGGGACGGGTCGATAGTTATTAGGCTCTCGTGGATCCAGAGATGTTTTTTTCAGCAGTGGGCGTACCACAGCCTCTTTCAATCGCTCCGGGAATTTTCCCGTTGTGAGAGATAGGTTGATTATCTCCCGGAGGGGGCCCTTTATCCTTATGCCAGCTGTTTTTAAGAGCCAGGATGGGCAAGGATCTAGTGGGCATGTGGTTGGCCTTGCTGTTGCTAGTATCCTGTCCACTTCGGTCAGCGTGAGTCATTTGAAGTTACTCAGAGTTTTCTTCAAAGACGGACAAGGGGCTTCTAGTTCACTTTCTGTATCTAAGGTTGGAGGGAGGTCGTGGCGGAGTGTTGAGATTTTATCTGCAAAATCTTGCAAATGTCTCACAGCTGATATCCAATTGGCTACTGTTTTGTTGCCCTTCAGCCAGGGCAGTGAGGGATCGAGCTACCTTAAACAGTTGAGCCGGGTGTGAGTCTGCAGATGTGATGGTAGCCGAGTAAAAATTGCATTTTACTGACTTCATCGCCATCTCATAGGCCTTCATCTGCATTATATAAGATGTTCTCGAGGCTTCGTCACAAGTCTTCCTCCAAACTCACTCTAGCCGTCTCAGCTCCTGTTTCTTGTTGCGAAGCTCCTCGGTGTACCAGGAGTTCCGCTTGAGACAGGGCCGGAGAGGGCGTCGGGGAGCTATCTAATCAATGGCAGTCAGCAGTCTGTCATGCCAGTCGTTGACCAGGCCATTGAGAGAAGTGCCGGGAGGCATTGGTTCCCGCAGAGCGTTCAGGAATCCAATTGGATCCATAAGTCTCCGCGGGCGAGCTAAAATTTGCTCGGCGCCCAACTGAGGAGGGGGTGGTAATCTTAGCCGAGCCTTCAGGGCATAGCGGTCTGACCATGGCACAGACCTATGCGAAAAATAAGATCCAGAGTGTGGCCTGCCTGATGGGTGGGGCCAACAACAAACTGCGAGAGCCCTAGTGTCGTCATGGTTGACACCAGGTCCTGCCCGATTCTAGAGGATGGCAGCTCAGCATGGACATTAAAGTCCCCCAGGACTTATAGACTAGAGAACTGTAGCGTCCAGGCCGCCACCACCCCTTGCAGGGCAGGAAGGGCATCTGGCAGTGCATTGGGCGCGCGGTACACTAGCCAGATGGCCACGCTCTCGATTGATCCGCATCCGAGGCCAACACATTCAATGCCTGGTATTGATGGCACAGGAAGGGCCCTGAAGGAGAAAGCCTCTCGGTTCAGGATTGCCACCCCTCCGCCCTACCCCGCTGTACGAGACTGGTGGAGAGAACCTGGCAGGGGCTAGGTCTTTGAGGGCGACTGTTTCACCCTCCCTGGTCCAGTTACCCTCATCACTTGAGGCTAGAGGCTTCTCAGTCATGGTATCAAAACTTTGGATCTCCCTCCACACAGAGATTTGTCCATTTCTTTCTACTGATGTTTTTGCTACCAGGCCAAGATCGTTTAGTTTCTTCTACCATACCCCAATAATAGTATTGATCTTCCTCCTAGTGCTGTTTATGTATTTTAAACTGAATTTTATAATTTTAACTCTACTTTTCATTGTTTACATTTTTAGTGTTCACAGCCTTGTGGACCCTGATTGGGTGGAAAGGTGGCATAAAAATGTTTTAAATAAACAAATACCATATCTAAAACAAAGCTAATCCTTCATCAAGGGATAATGATGACAATTAATGCATAATGTCATATTGATTACACAGATCCTATGACTTTATCTTCATCCTTGTTTTTTCACATTTTTCATTTGGGGATTTAGAGAGTGCACTGTTATACTCATCAGTCTCATCTGTATAGGCTTTGTACCTACTCCTTCAGGTGGAGTGTAACTGCATCCAGAACAGGAGGAACACATATTCCCTTGTCAGCTTTTCTCACAGGCCACATTCATTTTGTCTCTATTAAGCTTCAGATTATTCACCCTCATTGGTCCTACACTTTGTCTAGACTTTGATTTAGAACTTCCAATTACTTCCTTGATTTATGGAAAGGACAGGGATCCATTTGTTACTAGCACATGAATGTCTCTTTGTATCAAACCTCAGGGTGAGCTCTTTCAAAAGCTTTCAGGAATTCAGGAATCCAATGGGCGCTAGATTGGGGGGAGTGGAAGAATTCTGCTGATGGCCTCCCCCTCTCCCCAGTACCTGGAAAAACTGCAGGCAGTTGTTAGGGAACTCACCGGCAGGGGCAGCTCTCATGCAGCAGGGATCTGCAGCCTTCCCACTTGGAGGGAAGTGGAGGGAGGAGGCAGTGATCAGGGGTGGGGGACAGAAGGCGACTGGCTGGCCACTGGACAGATAGGCAAGCCAGTTAGAGGAGGAGGCACTCAGGGGCAGGACAGCTGCCCTGAGTAGGTATTAAACGCTGAGTGGCATTTAAGACATGAGACACGCTCCTCCTACAAGGCCTAACCGGAAATATATAGTGGAACAGATTAAACATCATGGGGAGAGGGGGGCAAGACAGAACTGAGAAGGAACTCATAAACTGAAAGAAGTCCCCCTCCCAGCATTACCTTCTGGAGCCTACTTTTCAAGAAAGACTATAACCAATCCAAACATTTGGCACTAAACCAAACCACTTCCATGACTCTGACAGCATTTCTTTCTGCCACTGTGGTCACCTTAATAGTTGCCAGATGGATCCATGATTTACTCATTGCCTTTGTCCCTTTGAATTTATACTGCCAACATGTACGAAAAAGAACTGTAATAAAACAACACTTAGTGCTTTTTTTTAAAAGACAGAGGTAAGTCATGGACCTCTGTATGTCCATTTGCAGCTTACCTTTAGAGAGCTTCAAGGTTGTCAGTTCGCAGGAACCCCTGCCCCTTTCATGCTGAGATTTGAGTTGTTTCTGCAGAGGACACACAAACAGAATCACAGCTCATAAACCCTGTAGTAGTGTAACATTAATCTGAGCTGAAACTGAAAAGAGCTGTCTCATATCTTTAACAATATCTTTAAAATTTTAAAAAGTACTCATAAATCTGGGTCCCTGTTACATGAAGGCTCCTATATTACGGACACTTCCCTGGGAGTAAGACCCATTGAATAATATGGGATTTACTTCTGAGCAGCACTTCCTACGGTCAACAAAATAAAGTGAATCAACATGCTTTCAAAGCCAATAACTTCTGATGACCCTTGAAGAAAAACAAAGCACACATATTTTAAAGAATCAGTTTGGGGATAAGAGAAATTATCTTCTAAGAGTATGGGCCATCAGCTGAATCCTATGCATGAGGAAAACCCAAAGTCACCAGTGGGGGAATTCAGCTGGCTTTACTGTTGCTTATGGGCAGATTTTCCTAACATAGTTGGTCCATGCTAGCCTGATCTCATCAGATCTCCAAAGCTAAGCAAGGTTGGCCCTGGTTAGTATTTGGATAGGAGACCAGCATGAAAATCCAGGGCTCCTGTGCAGAGGCAAGCAATGGGAAATCCCCTCTGTCTTTTGCCTGGAAAACCTTATGGGTTCCCATAAGTCAGTCATAACATGATGACACTTTCCACCACCTTGGGCAGACTTGGGCCTCAACAGGAGGAAAACAGTGTCCAGTTTCACTGTGACAGTTAAAGGCTTCATGTAACTGGTCCACATCAACATCTCGGGGGCTGCTGTAGGCACCTATAGATTTTAAACGTGACACCCCCCCTCTGTATAAACACACACACAGAGCTATATATAGCACCTGTATATATATTGCTTTGGGACACTCACAACAATTCACAGATATTCTGACCACAGCCCTGTGAGCCCTGTCATCTTCAGTTTGTCGGCAGAGGTTTGAAAGATAAAGGATTGCCTAAGGCCATCTGGTGAGTTCCCAGCAGGGGGAGATTTCAGCCAGGAATTTTCCGGTTTACAGTATCACAGGGTGGAAGTAGATAGTATCTCTGGGCAAAGACATGGCCCCAGCTGCCATCTGCTGAGGTAATGAGAATGTAAAAGCAAGGAGGCACTTGGCAGAGGAAAACTGGTGGCAGGGATGGAAGCTAAACCTTAAATCCTTATGTACCCCTACAATATTCTCATATACAAGGGTTGGCTTACAACGATACTTATCCCCCTTTTACCAATATTGCCAAGATAATAAGTTAGAAATTAGCTATGGTAAAACAAAAGTTTTGGTTTTCTCTAAGAGCTGGCATGCAATGACTTGGTCTATTGGAGGCACATTTAAGTATCTAGGTGTTACCTTCCAGTATAACCAGAACTGGCGCTCCCACTGCCAACGAGCTATCAATCTGGCCAAATCCTCATCTTCCCTGATAAAACAGTTCTTTTTCTCTGTGAAAGGTAACCGATTTATTCCTTCAGCAATTAAAATTTTTAATGCCAAAGTAATGTCCCAGCTCCTGTTTGGATGCCCCTTATGGGTTCCTGCCTTTAATAAATCTACTGAGGGTGTTCAACCTGCTTTCTATAGGCAAATTGCAGGGGTTCCCAATTGTGTCTCCTACCATGCCATTTGCACAGAATTTGGGGTAGAGACAAGGGCCTGGATAGCTAAATTAGGGTAGAGACAAGGGCCTGGATAGCTAAATTAGGGTAGAGACAAGGGCCTGGATAGCTACTTTTAAATTTTGGGTCAGACTATTTTTTAGAATAGAAACTGGCAGCCTTTTAACTTGTCTAAAAAGTGACCCTCTTAAATTTCGATGGTTCCAGGCTATTGAACAAAAATTAGTCTCCATTGGCATCGATCTGAACTCCCTACTACCTCTGGAAGAAAAATGTATCTTCCGGATTATTAAGCAGAGAATATAAGATCATGAGCAGCAGGAACTCATACCTACCCAGCCTCGAGTCTGCTCACCAGCATTCTTTGGCATCACTATGCAGAGAAATATTATGCCTACATATTTGCATCTTCTTGATGTCCCACCCCTGAGAAGAGCTTTTCTCCTGGCACGAATGAATGCTTTCCCCTCAAAGGTCTTAGAGGGAAGATTCCACCATATCCCATACCATGCGAGACTTTGTCCGTGTGGTTCTGGTTGCCCTGACTCTCTCTCACACATTTTGTTAGATTGCCCCTTATATGAGCAGTGTCGGGATGACAGCTTTGTTGCTTTGCTGGGAAACGAGCCTTCTGTAAGTAAATCTATGACCTTGCAATCTCTGCTCTCTGACAAAGACCCAGAGGTAACCATTTTAGTTCTCAGAGTTTTAACTAAGATGCTTTTATAATATGCTGCCTACCTTGTATTTTATATTTTATAGTTTATTTAATCATTTTAAGATCTGTTTGGTTATGTAACCCCATGGCCTATTTTATTATTTTGTTGAAATTTTAAACCCGATTTTTATATGTCTTATACATATTTTATGCCAATAAAAGGTTACTGACTGACAGACTGACTTATGTACCTGCCAATGCCACACTATTTCTTCTCCCAGCCACATCCACTCCCTATTTCAGATGCTCACTTTCAGCATCTTCTTTTTGTTCCATCTTCCAGGATGGTGAAATGAGCTGCAACCCATTATTGGGGGTGTTCCATAGTAGACTGATCTTGGGAGCCAGGACTATATTTTTTAACTATCCCTCCTTTTATACCAAGACTAGAGGCAAAGCCCGTTGTATCCATGAATACAACGGGCGCTAGAGCTTGGCAGTGGGAAGAGGAAGGGGAGGAGTTGTCCAGTCTGTAAGGGCATGGGGTTGAATGTGTGTGTTGTGTGGGAGGTTGTGGTGGCATGGTGGCAAATGAGGCCATGGGTGTGGAGATATGGGTGTCAAGAACCTGTGGTGTGGAATGTTCACTGAGTGTGGGAGAGGACTGACCTTTGGGAATTGTGGCATAGTGGTTACAGATGAGCTTTCCAGAGCCATGTCTTCAGATATGTGAAGGGAAAATCAGACTGGAGACTCTTCTTAGGGGGAAACATGGCAACCAATTCCTCCCAGTTCTGCATTCAACATCATTTCCCTTCTTGTCCCCCTGCCCTAAACACATGAGGTAGTCACAGTACACAGATGTCTACCCTGCTTCTTCTGTCTCCATTTTTTTACTGATAAAATGTTATGTTGCCAAATGCTTCTTTTACGGCTGCTCTTTAGAAGAAGAGCTGGATTTTTGTACCCTGCTGTTTACTACCCAAAGGAGTCTCAAAGTGGTTTACAAACACCTTTTCTCTTTGTCTCCCCACAACAGACAACCTGTGAGGGATGTGGGGCTGTGAGAGGTCTGAGAGAACTGGGAATGGGTCGCAGTGACCCAGCAGGCTTCAGGTGTCTCAAAGCAGTTTCCAATCACCTTCCCTTCCTCACCCCATAGCAGACTCCGTGTGGCTGGTGGGGTAGAGAGCCACACTTGGAAGATGGCAACCCTAAGAGGAGGTCCCTCTGTGCACAGCAGTCTTGACCTTAGTCAGGTTTATGCACATCTAGGTAGTGTGGAATTCCAGAAGATGAACCTACACCAATCTGGCAACCTTACCTCCTCTCTGCAATGTTTTCTTGACCTAAAATATGTCAGGGGGGTGCTAGGCAGCTGTGGGGGCATTACACACTTTGAGGCTCCACTTTCAAACTTCAAGGAATATGTTCAGACCAGGGACAGCCAACCTCCAGGTGGGTCCTGGAATTGCTGCTCATCTTCAGACTATACAGACCAGCTCTGCAGGCAAAAATGGCGGCTTTGGATGGGTTACTGTGTAGCATTGTATCCCCCTGAGGTTTTGGGAAGTCAGCCTCCTGGGGGGGTCTGAGAATCCCCTGGAAGTACAGGTCATCTCTAGGCAGTTAGGCTGAAGGGAAAGCTCTCCCCCCTCTCATGTACCCCTTCAAAAGGAATGCACGTGGCCTCAGAATCCACTTGGTTGCTTGGCTGGTGATTTTGCCCTTCTGAAGCCCGAGGCCTACTGCTGGCAGCTGCAGTCCCTGTTGTTGTCTGCAAGGCCAAGTTGTTGCCTAATAAAGGTGGATCACCTAGTTTCCCCCAAAGTCTCACTGTCTACTTTCCTGTAAAGCTAAATACACTTGAAATTCTGGGCCACTTTTATCTTTGAGTTTATAGGAGTTTTGTTTTTACCAGGCCAAGCTTGAAAACAGTCACTTTAGAGAAGGGGCTTTTCTGTGGCCTCCCTGTCAGCCAACAGTTTGGCAGAAGGGGAAAGTCCCCCCCCCCGCCTCAGAAGGAATGCCCTCAGGTTCCCCTGCATTGCCATGTCTCCAGATTGCCTCTGGCTGGGCTCGGCGGGTCAGGAGGTGCTTTGCACCTCCTCACTGGACAAAACTCTTGTCTGTCCTGGTGAAGGCCCAATCGGATTGGCCCCTTATCCCCTGGCTGCACACGCCTCCGGATTGGCCCCTTGGCCCCAGACTGACAAGCAGAGAGGCCAATCGGAAGGTGCTTCGCGCCTTCTGACTGGCCCCTCTGCTTGTCAGTCGGGGGCCAAGGGGCCAATTGTTGCCCCCCCCATCACAGACTGAGCCCACCCCCACACCCCTTAGCCTTTTATTTATACTGCGGAATGCGGAACACAGTTTACAGATATTTCCTGACTACTTCAAACAAGTGATCACTGTGACAAACCTCATTTTAAATACTCCTATTTAAACTGTGATAATTGCTGCTAACTAGGAATATGCCCAACCGTCCAACCCACAAAATAGGATATTTTTATCTGTTTTTTAAAGAAAGCCCAAAAGAGAACAGACACACAAAAAGATCTACATCTAGTAACCCTAGCAATCGACCATTCTCTGTTGTGGCTCCTATGTGGTGGAGCAGCGTACTAGACAAGATTAGGAAGGCTCCCACACAATATTTCGTACAAAGGCAATGCGAGTCTGGCAACGTGGAACTGTGAAAGGTGACACTTTTTATACTTGGAATAGGATAGGATGATATAAGGTTGTGGGCTTAATTTGTGAATATTTTTAGCCTGCTTTCTCTCCTCCTTTCCCTGCTGTTGTTTATTGGGTACCTTTTACAGCCATTATTTCATTCTATTCTAGTGGTGTAATCCAATTTAACTGCACTGTTTATTTATTAATGGCACAATCCAGTTTTATTGCACTGCCTATTGTATGCATTGCTCTGTTTTTATTTCTACAGTGGGAAAGGCAGAGAATAAACAAAGTAAATAAACAAATAAATAAGACTGTCCTCTTTAGGATGGCTTTTGTTTAATGGAGTTAGTTCTGTAATTATTTTGCATACTGGTAATATTGATAATTGCATTTTTATTCATTTTATTTGGATTAACAAACTGTCAGCAGCTGTTCAGGACCACTGAATGAATGAATGAATGAATGAATGAATGAATGAATGAATGAATGAATCAATCAATCAATCAATCAATCAATCAATCAATCAATCTTTATTACAATCGTTCAGACCAAGTTATGTGAAGTAACCACTGATCACCAATTTGGTGATCCAGGGAAGTCAGCATGGATTTGTCTCCAACAGGTCCTGTCAGACCAACCTGGTTTCCTTTTTTGATCAAGTAACAGGTTTGCTGGATCGTGGAAATTCGGTTGATGTCGTTTACTTGGATTTTAGTAAAGCTTTTGATAAGGTTCCCCATGATGTTCTGATGGATAAGTTGAAGGACTGCTATCTGGTTTTTCAGATAGTTAGGTGGATAGGGAATTGGTTAGAGAACCGCACTCAAAGAGTTGTTGTCAATGGTGTTTCATCAGACTGGAGAGAGGTGAGTAGTGGGGTACCTCAGGGCTCGGTGCTCGGCCCAGTGCTTTTTAACATATTTATTAATGATCTAGATGAGGGGATGGAGGGACTACTCATCAAGTTTGCAGATGACACCAAATTGGGAGGACTGGCAAATACTCCGGAAGATAGAGACAGAGTTCAACGAGATCTGAACACAATGGAAAAATGGGCAAATGAGAACAAGATGCAATTTAATAAAGATAAGTGTAAAGTTCTGCATCTGGGTCAGAAAAATGAAAAGCATGCCTACTGGATGGGTGATACGCTTCTAGATAACACTGTGTGTGAACGAGACCTTGGGGTACTTGTGGATTGTAAACTAAACATGAACAGGTAGTGTGATGCAGCGGTAAAAAAGGCAAATACCATTTTGGGCTGTATCAACAGGGGCATCACATCAAAATCACAAGATGTCATAGTCCCATTGTATACGGCACTGGTCAGACCACACCTGGAGTACTGTGTGCAGTTCTGGAGGCCTCACTTCAAGAAGGACGTAGATAAAATTTAAAGGGTACAGAGGAGAACGACGAAGATGATCTGGGGCCAAGGGACCAAGCCCTATGAAGATAGGTTTAGGGACTTGGGAATGTTCAGCCTGGAGAAAAGGAGGTTGAGAGGGGACATGATAGCCCTCTTTAAGTATTTGAAAGGTTGTCACTTGGAGGAGGGCAGGATGCTGTTTCCGTTGGCTGCAGAGGAGAGGACACGCAGTAATGGGTTTAAACTACAAGTACAATGATATAGGCTAGATATCAGGAAAAAATTTTTCACAGTCAGAGTAGTTCAGCAGTGGAATAGGCTGCCTAAGGAGGTGGTGAACTCTCCATCACTGGCAATCTTCAAGCAAAGGTTGGATACACACTTTTCTTGGATGAAAAATAGAAAAGAAAAAGAATTTTAGTTGTTTTTTTTTTAATTGTCTTTTGATCTTGTAACCCCTTCTGGGCTTTCTCTGATAGAAGGGTAAAGTGGCCTAAAAATGTTTCAGTGAATTGATAAATAATCTGTGGCTCAGTGGTAGAGCAGAAGATCCCAGATTGACTTTCAGTTAAAGAATTTGGTAGTTGGTGATGTGAAGGACCTATGCCTGAAATAAATAAATATTTTTATAGCCCGTCCTTCCTGAACACTCCAGGTGGGTAATAATATGAAAAAAACAATCCATCAAAATATAAAATCATATATTGAATATTTATAGTCAATAAATCATTTTACATTTCAGTAGCCCCCAACAAGTTTAGGCTAAGGTGGGTCAGATCCTTGGAGGGCTGATCTCCCCTCAGTTTTTAGCAGCAAAGCCAGAACTTCTTGATGGTCCATTTGGGCCTCATCCACAGGTCTCGTGGAACAGCTTTGTCTTGTAGGCCCTGATTTCTCTCAACAGAGCTTTCCACCAGGCCAGGGTCAAAGCCAAAAAGGCCAGGCTCACCTCCTGGGGATCGTAAGTAGGTTTTGGTCAGAAGATCTTAACACCCCTTAGGGGGAATGGTGAAAAAGTTTGTTCCATAGATACAACAGGCCCAGACCATTTAGGGATTTAAAGGTTAGTACCATAATGCTGAACCTGATCCAGTTTCCACAGCATTCTCAAGGAGTTGCAGAAATTCAATCTGAGACCCTGGAGAGCCACAACTATTTTAATAGACAATATTGAGTGTGATGGACCAGTATAGAACAATTTAACATGCTCAGTACAGTGCAGCTTCATGAGTTCACACTGAGGCATGTACATGAAAAATCATTAGGCAGGGGAAGAATCAAGCATCCCTCCTGCCCAGGGATTATTTTCTCCAGCTTCTGCATCAGATTATGAAGGGAAAGCAAGATTGACCGTGCTATGTGCCCTTCTTAATATGTTGTTCTACTCACTGCATCGGGCCTGTTGTGTAGCTCAAGTACAATGAACTGATTCCAATGCATGCGATGAAGAAAGCTCTGGCTCACAAGAGCTGACAGTGGAATTAATTTTGTTTTAGCCTTCTGGGTCCTACTGGACTCCTATTTTACTTCCACCCACAGTTACAATAATTAAGCCCTCAAAAGTTTGCAGCAGCAGCATTTTCTGATTATTCCTGTTATCATGTGATATATGAAAAGCTGACCAATGTCACCGCAGTATTGGGCTAGCCTTCTTCCAGCTTCAGACTGACATAATAAGGCATGCGGAGTTAAAGCAGGGAGGTGAAGCTCTCCCACACATCTGTAAATACAGAGCAATGATACCTCCCTCCAGCCGGTTAAATTAAAAGATTAACATTCTCTCCTCTTGTACTTTCTCTGGATCCTTCTCCCAGCTGGAGTTCTGCCTCCCCACTTTACCTTTGCAGAGCTAAGCAAATCAGGCCCCCAGCTCCCTCAAGGAGAGCTGGGGAAGGAACAGCTGGGAAATCTGAAGGAGGATTAAAGAACTGACAAACAAGAACGTGTTTGGCATTCAACTACGGAGTGCAGAACACACTTTCCAATCGGCTTCCCATGTGCCTCTCCTTCACCCCAGCTTCCACCCACACACCCATTGGACCAGATGGGCAATCATAATGTACAGTTTGTCATCTGGGTGAATCTGAGCTTCTTACTCCCTCCCACACATCGACTGCTATGTGTTTTTTATAGCCAGATCCAGACCCTAGAAATAGCCTGTTCCAGGCTGTGGATTGTGTAGGAATGAGAAATGAAAAGCAATACATCACAGGCAACTGCGTGGATAAAGCCCAGTCCTAATAACTCTTCCAAATATCTGGCTCTAGAACTCACTCAGGCTGCCATTCAAACAGTTACATCATCACTTCAGGAATGTTTGGTTATTGCGTTAACTGTTGCTACCAGCCCCACTTGAGCACGGTGCTGCCGGAGTTTCCACCCCAGCCACAGTTTTGAACGAGGGTTTCTATAAGAACTGGATTCAGGACTCTTGCTTCTAATACAGGCTTGGTAGCTCCCCTCCAGCCTTGGGGCAATTTAGTTTACTGGTGATTAAAGAAGAGTTGGTTTTTATACCCTGCTTTCACAACTCAAAGGAGTCTTAACATGGCTTACGATCGCCTACCTTTCTTCTCCCCACAAAAGGCACCTTGTGAGGTAGGTAATGCTGAGAGAGTTCTGAAAGAACTATGGCTGGCTCAAGGTCACCCAGCTGGCCTCACACGGAGACTCATCCACCCACCCACCCAAAAATGAAAATCTCTCCAGAATGGGGACACGCTCGAGTTATAAATTTTAACTGTAGATAAGCAGCTCTCAAAGTTTTGAAAACCTAAATTTAAGTTTATATTTATCATGTGTGTGTTTGTGATTGTAATATTGAGACTGGACTACTGTAATGCACTGTACATTGGTCTCCTCTCAAAATCAACTCAGAAACTCCAGCTGGTGCAGAACACCACAGTTCAACTACTACCAAAGCTAGATGGAACATGGATATTGCTCCCATTCTGAAGTCATTCTGCTGGGAGAGTTACCTACAAAGCCCTTCATAGCCTTGGACCCACAGATCTGTGAGACCATTTCTCCCCCTAAGCTCCGCCATGATAGCTCCACAACTGCCCTCTCTGTTGTGGTCCTTCCTTGTGCAATAGCTTGCCTGAGGTCAGGAAGGCTCCTTCTCCCCTGGCTTTCTATAAACAATGCAAAACTGAACGAGTGAACCCTGCTACAAATTCTGTTTGTCTTTCGGGTGATACTAGACACTTGCGCTTTTTCACCGCTATAGACTAACACAGCTACCCATCTTGATCTAATGCAAAACTGAATTATTCAAGAGGGTTTTTCTGTTCAGCTAGTAGGATTGCATTGTACAAAATTATTTACAAAGTTATCAGGGACCATGGACTATGCATAGCTTGCTTTGAGTAGGATCTGCTATGTAATTCTGCCTTGTTTAATGTGTCATGTTAATACTTATACTTTGCTTCAGTTTTCTGGTTGGTTCTACAACCCTAATCCTATCGCAGTGTTTAGAGAATATCCCATCCTGTTGATTTTGTTGACTCACTCTTTGGAATTCACCTTGTGTCCTAGTTAGTGAGAAAGGCAAGCTATCAATAAATGACAGCCATAGGCCACACTGTCTGAGATGGCAGAATCACTGCTTCCTTTCTATCATGCCTCCTGCAATTTACAAAAGACGCCTGTATGAGACCCAGCATGAACCCAGGGGCATCTGGGTAACATATGCACCCAGCTTTGGATTCCCCTCATATATTCTGGAAATGGTTTTGCTACCAGCTCTTAGTAAAATAGAGATATTTGCTGCCACCTGCTATATCTCTAAAGGAAGACTGTACAGAATGCCTTTAGGAAGCTACTGGCTAAGAAAGACTGAGAGCACAATAGCATGGGAATAGATACCGCATGAAACAAAGCAGAGTCTTTTAGGAACTGTCTGTTTGGGGTACAATAACACTGAACTGGAGCACTGGCTATTAGATTCTCTCTCTTTCTGTTGACTATCAAGCATGTACTAAATTTTTTATCACCGGGGACCACTCAACGCCGAGGATCACTCACCGGCTTTTACTGAGGCCCGGTGGGGAGGGGTAGTTTACTCCTCTACTCTCAACCACTGCCCTAGCGCTCTCTGATCGCTATGGTAATGTTTAAACATCCCTTCAAAATAAGATACAGACATGCCACAACAATGAAGTGTGTTGTAAAGGGCCGGGGGGGGGGGGAGAAGGCGTCCTTCAGGGCCCACCTCCAATTAGTCGAAGGACCACATGTGGTCCACAGCCCACAGGTTGGGGATCGCTATGCTAAAGGATGAAAGATGTTTCAGAATATAAACTAGCTGTACAACAACTGCTTATAATCAGAGACATAAAAATTTGCAGAACAATAAAAGGATCTCAAGGAGACAATCCCTCACATGTACACCTAATGTTCACAGCCAATCAAATCAGCGGCAGGAGGGAAAGAGAAAAACAGCATTACCGATGCCACGATTGTCCTGTGCACAGAGGTGTTTTCTGATACTCAAAAGGTCAGATTTCATAAATTCATGGGTAATTCCTTAATGAGGTATAAATGACATACATATGTACAAGGACAATGTTTTTTTTTAAATGAAATATAATCAATACTTCATAGTTGGAAAGTAGTGAATTTGCAAAATTTACAGTACATTCCTCAAATTATGAATGGCCCCATGACTTTGCAAATGAAATGGCTGAGATGCTCGCCAACACAAGAAATGCTATCTCAGCCATCTTTCCCAAGCCGGCTGTTATCCTTTATATTTTTTTAAACCACCACATTTGTACTCATGCTTTTATCTGTTCCATTCATCTGCCTATTGATTTTTTTAAAGGAAACTTTTTAAAAGGGCAAAAACTGTTCCATGGATTGGGGTAAATCTCCAAGTGACATCAAAGTAGGTCCAACCAACTAGCACAGTATACAGTTTGTTTCTACTACAAACTTGAAGAATCGTTATTTTCATATTTTAGTCCAGGGGGTGATGAGGTCTTGACTGCTTGCAACAAGGAACCTTCCCAAATGGTTCCACGTCTCTAATTAGGTTACTTGGGGCTGGATTTTGGAAATTCTGTATATGGCATCTGTGACCTGTATAGTACATTTAGAATTAAGACCTATCATTTAAATTTTATCTTATTTATTTATTTTTAAATTTATATACCGCCGCTCCCCGACAAGTCTCACAGTGGTTCACACAATAAAACATTAAAATACAATAAAAATAAATAAACTGCCCAATTAACAATTAAACAGTAAGGCAGCAGTGGTCACATCCTCTGTACCCAATCCTAACCCACCTCATTCAGCCAGAAGCCACGTCCTCTTCCAGTGAGAGGGGGGACTGGTCTGATGGACCCTGGGGATCCAAGTTGGAATCCCGGGACTCTGCCCTGGCCTCAACTGTATGCCTGGCGGAAGAGCTCCATCGTGTAGGCCCTGCGGAAAGCTGGTAACTCCAGCAGCGCCCTCAGCTCTTCTGGGAGCTCATTCCGCCAGGTTGGAGCCAGGACCGAAAAAGCCCTGGCCTGGGTTGAGACCAGGCGAACATCCTGGGGGTCCAGGACAGCCAGTACATTCATATCCGCAGAGCATAAGCTCTACATAAGCAGCCAAGCAGTCCCACAGGTAGGCAGGTCCCAGGCTGCGTATGCCCATCATTTCTGAGCCATTGTGCTTGAGATTGCTGATAAAGTAGCACAGAGAGTTATCATGGTTTTCTTTGGAACATAGCATTGTTTTTTCTGAAATACGGGATTTACTTTTGCAAAACAACTGTCTTCTGGAGCAGGCCATAACTTTTGAAATAACACATCTGGCAAATCTAAGGGTGGGTGAGTGTGTGTCTCATTCCATGAGTTGTATCTTCCCTTGCCTATAAGCTGGACTGCTTCCAGTCATTTCCTTTGCTTTATAGCAGTGTTTTGGGAAGCTGTATGGAAGCTCTGCTTTACAGGCTGGCTGAATATATGACATCTACATGAGAAACCCAAGCCCCAAAAGAAACCTGTAAAAGTCCTTCTACCTGGATTCTTTCTCCCTTCCCTTCACATAGACTTTTTTTCTTTTTGTAATACCTATTTCTAGTTGAATCAGTTATGAAAGAGATTATTTGGGGAAAATGCCCAGAAAAAGAAGCTTCATCCCAACTTGAGATCTACTGAAGGCAGGTGATGAGAAAAGTCCAAGGGCATGCTAATACCAAAAATGTTCTAGTCCAGTTTATGAGCCTCTTGGTATACATAATCCATTTTTGGTCCTTGGTGCCTTCATGAAGAGGCATAGTCTACTTGCCATCTCACATTTAAAATACAAGGGAAAGATGCACAGTATCAATGAATTATAAATATACAAAGTCAATGAACAGATTCCTAAAATGCCAGAGTACTGGAACATGGGTAGGGAGAATATTTTAATGCCTATTGATTTTTGTGAGAGAATTAAGTCAGGCCTTAGATCTTCCCCACTGAAATTAATGGCATTTTAAAGGCACTAACCATTCCACTAGAACCAGTGTCATTTTCCTCCATACTGTGTCATGCCTACTATATTGTGCAAATTCAGATTTCAGTAATCTTAGCTGTAGTACACTGCTCATTTGATGTCCCCTCATATTGATCTATGATCAGCTTACACTGTGTAATTCTCTGTGAGGAAGGCAGACTATAAATACCTAAATAAATAAATCCTTATCCATTGTTGCTCCTCTGTATAATTATGAAACAGCCTGGGAGGGTGGGACATGTCCGGCTGTCCAAGTTACAATAGGGCCAATCAGGATGCAGCCAGCTTTGCCCTGATTGGCCCTGCCCCTGCAGCTCCACCCTCCGTCCCTGGACTCTAGCCTCTTTGCTCTCAGATGCCTCAGTGCCTGGAGCCAGCAGCAGTTAAGGAGAGAGGGCCCTGGGCAAAGGGTCGTGGTGGAGGGCTTGCTAACGAGGGCCTCCTGGCCTGCTGACAAGGACCTCCTGGCCTGCTGACTGCCTGCTAAGGAGCTCTGTCCCGGCCCTGATAACGAGCTGCCCAGCCCCTGCCCGCCCCACTTGATTTGGCTGCGAGCTGCTGCCCAAAGCCACCTTAACCTGCCTGGCCAGGGGCCAGGGGAGGGGGCCCTTTCAAGGCCTGTTCTTACAAACAGGCTTTGAAGCTAGTGAAATAATAAAACCAAAAATGTTTTCAAGTGTCATAAAGGTAAAGGTATCCCCTGTGTAAGCACCGAGTCATGTCTGACCCTTGGGGTGACACCCTCCAGCGTTTTCATGGCAGATTCAATATGGGGTGGTTTGCCAGTGCCTTCCCCAGTCATTACTGTTTACCCCCCAGCAAGCTGGGTACTCATTTTACCGACCTTGGAAGGATGGAAGGCTGAGTCAACCTTGAGCCGGCTGCTGGGATCGAACTCCCAACCTCATGGGCAGACAGCTTCAGACAGCATATCGCTGCCTTACCACTCTGCGCCACAAGAGGCTCTTTCAAGTGTCATAGTTACAACTTATCTACAAAAACTAAGGGCATTTCCACACATTAGTAAAAATAACGTTACACCAGCTGAATGGTGTAGCATTAAATCATATCATGCCTCCCGTCCCCTCAACTTTTTGCTATCTCGCTTTTGTCTGCCGCCTTTTGGTGCTTCTCACTCTCCACATCTGCTGCTGGAAATGGCAGAAGAGAGCAACCCGCTTTACACATGACTCTTTTCTGCCTGTCAATCAATCCAGGCAGCCAATCCCCTTTCTCCATGTTTTAAAGGTCCCACGATGCCTGCTAATTTTTTTTAATTCATAGTTCTCCGTTTAAACGCCTATGCATATAATCATAAATGTATAGTGCTTTTTGAATGCCACCCCTTATGAAATCACAAGTCTTTTGATACTTTAAACCAGTGGTCCCCAACCTTTCTGTGGTCGGGGACCACCTCTGGGGGTGGGGGAGAGCCAATGGCCCAGGAGCCGAGCATGCGCGACAGCTGCACACAAACGCACATGCGCAGAGTTGCCACATGTGCGTGTTTTCGCCAGCAGGGGGCGTTAACGTTCATGCGCAGAGCTGCCGCGCAGGCGCGTTTTCACCAGCAGGGAGCACAAACACGCATGCGCATGCATGTTTGTGTTGCCGGCGTGCCAGCGGCCACGCCTGCCTCTTCCCCTCCCTGTCGGCCGCTTTGCTCACAGCCTGGCGAGCTTCTCGCTGCGGGGGGGAGGCAGGCGCGGCTGCCAACGGCCCAGTACCATGGCCTTCGCGGCCCGGTACCCAGGCCGAGGACCGGGGGTTAACAACCCCCGCTTCAAACATTAATCTAGTGATGGTGCAACATGTTTATCACAACACCAGAAGGAAGCTATAGCCAATCTTGACTGTTTTGTATATTGCTGTAATAGAGATCTAAATCACTGTCTTATGCTTCAGACACACTTGTTTAAAACCTGAATCTTTCCTATGTATAAAGCAGAGGGGTAGGGTTATTCCAATTTTTAGAACTGAAGTTAGGGTTTCCAGGCCGCCTTGACCACTGGTGGGGTCCAGGGGAGAAGGAGGGTTGCTAGGAGTATGTTGGAAAACTCTTGGGCAGTTTGAGAATGAAACCTATGGAAGACAGGGACCCCCGTGGGATACAATGCCATAGAGCAGTGGCCCCCAACCTCAGGGCATTTGGCCTCATACCCATACTACTCTTCCTGCCTCAAGAGGCACCGTCTACTGCTGTAGATTGCAAAAACGACAACAGCAACATTGTTTGCTTTGGTCTCCATGGTTCCTTCTGTCAGCCCCCTCTTGCTCTTATCCTCAATAGCATTTTGGACATTCTAGGTGCTTTGATATCCAGCAAAGCTTAGGCACCCATACCACTCAGCTTTTAATACTATGTTGAAGCTATGTATGTTTATAAGGAAAGTAATGTCACTGTGTGAATGGGTTCAGGAGATGTCAGGTCTGCTTTTGCAAAAAAAAAAAAAAGTGGGAATAGGACAGTAAAAGGCGTGGTATTTTTGCAAAAAGAAGGATACAAAGTATTATGCATATTGAACATTTCTAGAGGCTCCACCCATCAAAGCACATGGCTTCCAAAGCTACTGGTGAGTTTGATGCTGCACCCAAATGCATTCTTCCTTCCACAACAACAGCTGGTTGCTCTGACTTCTGGCCTTGCTTGCTTCTGCTTTCTTCCCTTCCTCACTCCAGCTAGGAGTCTTCTCATACATGTATGATTTCCCCTTCAGTACTCCCTTAGCAGGGAAACTTATGGCATCCCCCTTCTCACATCTTCCTCCAGCCAAGGTCCCCTCCCTCTGGCTGCCATTTTGATTCTCAAGATTGAGGCTTGGCTGGCAAACAGTGATGTGTATGTGTACCCTACATACAATTTGAAGCCAACTTAATGGCATTTCCTCTATTCCAGGTGGAAGGCTTGCCCTCATCCACTCTTTCTGTCTACTTGACCTTTTTTGGAGGACCCCAATTTTGAATGTATTATAATTAAAATGTACTAGCAGGTATATATTTAAACTTCAAAGGACTGTGTTTATTAAGAAATAAATCTCATAGAATTCCATGTACTTAGGATCACAATCCATTTTTAAAAAATTGTTCCTAGCCTGTGCTTCTAAGAACTGTAGGGGAATGGGGAGGGGAGGTGGGTCTTCCCTTCTTTGCCATGGTCAAATTGAAAATCCCCAGCTAATAGCAGCCTAAGTGGAGTCGATTTAATGGGAAAGGGAGGAGTTACACCCCTAAAATTATACTACTCATGTTTTTATTTATTCAAATATAACATTGAAACTCTGCAACTGCTGCTATGCTAAAAACCCTGTAAGATGTCTGCAAAAGGAAGTCCTATTTCAAAGAAACAAAAAATTGCAGATGAGCACCCTGTATTTAATGACAGATGGACTACTGAGTACTTCTTTGTGTTAAACAAGGATAAGGCAGTTTGCCTGATATGTCTTGAAACTGTCTCAGTATTAAAGGAAACTGTCAACAGCCTCTAGCACATCTGTTTACAAAAATCAACCAAACAGGACTAATCCCAGATTCATGGCTAAGTTCCATCATAACCCCAATATATAAAAAAGGAAAAATTGACCTTCCAAGTAACTACCGCCCCATCAGTTTATTGTCAGCCGTAGGTAAGCTCTTTGCAAAATATCTGACCACTAAACTTATAAACTGGACATCCAACAATTACATCATAGGGTCAGAGCGAATAGGGTTTAGGAAGGGATACACTACCTTAGATCATTGTACTGTTTTAGCTTTTTAAAGCCAGAAATACACCTAACCTAAGAGGGGCAAAAGAGCCTCTTGTGGCGCAGAGTGGTAAGGCAGCAGAAATGTTGTCTGAAAGTTCTGCCCATGAGGCTGGGGGTTCAATCCCAGCAGCCGGCTCAAGGTTGTGCAGCTATGAATTTCCAAAGTTTAGAACCATCATTTTGACAGGACTTAATTTCAGCTAGGGCTTAGTAGGGTCCAACTTTTGACAATTAAATCATATAAAACCTGCTATATTTCTGAGCATGTGCAGAATGCATTTTCCTTTCCAGTCTGTAATTATGGCTAATCTGTGAGGAGTACAATACAATACCTTTATTGGCATAAAACAGATTAGGAGGATATACAAGGGTAGTCAAGATACATCGGACAGTTTAAGTTTAAAAACTGAGGACAGAAATTTAGCCATAATAAAAGTGACATCGGCATCCTTATCACTCAGTAAAAATTGGCAAACCAAGTCTCTTGAATGGTTTCTCCATTCTGGTATAAGAGGTATGATATGCCTTCTCTGTTGAGTGAACAAGGGGCAATCCAGTATGATATGTTGGATGGTGTCAGGAGAACTTGATTCACAGGTGCATAGTCTGTTTTCGAAGGGGATCTTGGCAAATCTCCCTTGTAATACTTTAGATGGAAAGGCGTTAAGCTGAGCAAACGAAAACGCTCTGCGATAGAGGGGATTTGCCAAGTTATGGAAATAAGCCGGCATTATCCAATGCTTCACTTGGAGACCAAGCGCACGGGGAGAGCAAATTGCATTTTCCTTTCCAGTCTGTAATTATGGCTAATCTGTGAGGAGTAGGCAGAGACTTTGGCTTCCCAGAAAGTTTGAAATCTGCTCTCCATCTACCTAAATTATTTTAAAATTATCAACTACATTTTGTAATTGATTCCCATTCAGTTTCAGATATTTTTCTGAATAGCACATGCACGTGTAACTATGACACAATTTAGCAACATGTTATATGCTCTAAAAGTACAAGCTTCACAAACATGATCTTATTCAATCACATAAAATGTTCTTGGAAAATCGTATATTTTCCTGAAAGAAAACACTGTTGATAGTTGGAATGAAATTATTTCTTTACCCAACAATATAGCCCTTATTCTCTAAACCCATCAACATATATGACACCTGCACAGTGCAATCCCAAGAATAGCTTCCTGGGAGAAGCCCCATTGGGTAGACTTCAGCAGGATTATCAGCAGACCTCTGTTCAAGATTTAATTGGCAGAGCAGTGAAAGATATTTGTAAAATTCAGAGGTTCCAGCCCAAACTTCATTTGGATTATGGCAGCTCTTATGTGCCCACCTTCACTGTGGCAAAACTAGGACTCAAGGTTGACTCAGCCTTCCATACTTCCGAGGTCGGTAAAATGAGTACCCAGCTTGCTGGGGCGTAAAACGGTAATGACTGGGGAAGGCACTGGCAAACCACCACGTATTGAGTCTGCCATGAAAACGCTAGAGGGCGTCACCCCAAGGGTCAGACATGACTCGGTGCTTGCACAGGGGATACCTTTACCTTTAAGAGGGGCAAATTATTTGTTGCCTTTATTGATTTAAAAGCAGCCTTTGACTCAGTTTCCAGAGAGAAACTCTGGATAAAATTAAACAATCTAGACATAGACCAGCATCTACTCTTTCTATTAAAACAGCTCCATCATAACAACCACTGCCAAGTCAAATATTCTGCTGAGGGAAATTTAACACCAAAAACCCAAATAAACATAGGAGTGAAACAAGGCTGCATCCTTGGCCCTCAGTTATTTAACCTTTTCTTAAGTGACTTACCCTTCTATTTTGACAAAGTTAATGGTCATCCCCCCATTCTTGGCAAAAGACCCACTCCACTTCTTTTGTACCCAGATGACACAGTTATCTTATCTAGAACTCGAGTTGGCCTTATACGCTATCTCCGGTCATTCAGAGATTACTGTAGTGACAATCAACTAAAAATAAACTTTGAAAAATCGAAGATCATGGTATTTGCAAAGACCCGATATAAGTTTCCCTGGATAATAAATGGTAAACATATAGAACAGGTCGATCACTACAAGTATTTAGGCATAAACTTTACTTATAATAACAGTTGGGCCAATCATAGAGAAAAAACAATCAAATCTGCAAAAGGCCAGTTGTTTCTTTTAGCCAAGTTTTATCATCAAAAAGGCATCAAAAACGTTCAAGCAGCCATTAAAATCTACAGTGCCAAAAGAATTCCACAGATTCTTTATGGAATCCCAATATGGATGGATGCATTTAATAATAAACATCCAATCTTTCTTTTTCAGAAATCTGCTAGGAGTCCCAAACTGTGTGGCCAATCATACACTTGTCGCAGAACTTGGCCAACAGAGTCTAGAGTCTAGAGCTTGGTTTCAGTCCTTTAAATACTGGTTAAAAATTCATTTCCATTCTCAAACGGGTAGTTTGTTAATTAACCTTTTGAGTGACCCTTATTCTTTAAGCTGGCTGGGCAAAATGTAAAAAAAAACTTCAAATTATGGGTCTGGACATCTCATCCCTTAGCATGCAAGACGAAGGGATGATACTAAAGCTAATATCACAGAGACTAGAAGATCAGGATACACCGATTCTGGGCTCCTCTAACAACAGACGGCTCTCTTCTTCCGAAGTGGACAAGTTGCTGGGGTCGGACAGGGCGACCACCTGCCCCCTTGATCCCTGTCCCTCTTGGCTTCTCAAGGGGAGCGGAGAGGGGATAGGAGGCCAACTCAGGGATATTATCAACCTTTCCCTGAGTTCCGGGGAATTCCCCGAGCGGCTGAAGGAGGCGGTGGTTCGCCCTCTCCTGAAAAAACCAACGCTGGACCCGCAGGACCCTGCCAACTACCGCCCGGTGTCGCACCTAGCGTTCCTGGGCAAGGTGGTGGAAAGGGCTGCGGCGGACCAGCTCCTAGCTTTCTTGGATTTGGAGACGGTGTTGGTCGCCCTGCTGGATGATCTCCGTCGCCAGCTGGATAGAGGTGGGTCAGCCTTGCTGGTCCTTCTGGATCTGTCGGCTGCTTTCGACACCGTGGACCATGAGATATTGGTCTACCGCCTCGCCAGTACGGGGATACGGGGTACAGCCTTGCGCTGGATACACTACATCCTCCAGAACCGGACCCAGAGGGTTGCAGTGGGGGATGAGCTCTCGCACCCTTATGGACTCCCTTGTGGGGTCCCACAGGGTGTGGTTCTCTCCCCCACACTATTTAACATCTTCATGCGCCCTCTGGCCCAGCTGGTACGGAGTTTGGGGTTGGGCTGCCATCAGTACGCTGATGACACCCAGCTCTATCTCCTCATGGACGGCCACCCAGACTCCCCCCCGGAACCATTCGCCAGATGTTTGGAAGCGGTGACAGAATGGTTTGAGCAGAGTCGCCTGAAACTCAACCCCTCCAAGACGGAGGTCCTGTGGCTGGGAAGTAGGGGGGGGGAACAGGAAGCACATTTACCCACCCTGGCAGGGGCGCATCTTACCATCGCGTCCCAGGCCAGAAACTTGGGTGTGGCCATTGATGCCTCCCTGACTATGGAGGCGCAGGTCAGGAAAGTAGCCGGCCAGGCATTTTTCCATCTTTGCCAAGCTCGGCTACTAGCGCCCTACCTGTTCCCCGAACACCTGGCCACTGTGATCCATGCAACGGTCACCTCCAGATTAGATTTCTGTAACTCGCTCTACGCGGGCATATCCCTGTCTCTGATCCGGAAATTCCAGCTAGTACAAAATGCAGCTGCTAGGGTCCTCACCAGCACACCTTGGAGGGCCCACATCCAGCCTGTGCTGAGGCAGCTGCACTGGTTACCAATTGCTGTCCGGATCCGGTTCAAGGTTCTGGTTCTAACCTTTAAGGCTTTACGCGGGCTGGGACCCACATACCTGAGGGACCGCCTAGTGCCCTATGCCCCCCGCAGGGCTCTGCGCTCTGTGAGTGAGAATCTTCTGGTCGTTCCCGGCCCTAGGAAAGCACGCCTAGCCTCGACCAGGGCCAGGGCCTTTTCGGTCTTGGCCCCCACCTGGTGGAATGAGCTCCCAGGTGAGCTGTGGGCCCTGCGGGACCCTTCAACGTTCCGCAGGGCCTGCAAGACGGAGCTCTTCCGCCAGGTCTATGGTTGAGGCTGGGGCTGCTGGGGTACATCGACTGCTCTCCCCCGGGCTTCTTGAACATCGTTGACCTCCTTCTCCTCCACCCCCCCTTTTTTAGGAATGAGGGTAGGAAGGGGATCTTATTATTGTGCCGCCATGTTGTGACATTTTAAAGTCTTTTAATGGGAGTTTTAATGGATTTTTTTAAGACACTGTAACCCGCCGCGAGCCATTTGGGAGTGGCGGGAAATAAATCGAAATAATAATAATAATAATAATAACAACAACAACAACAACAACAACAACAACAGTGTATGTTCTCCCCGCTTCTGGGATATTTCCTTATCTTACAAATCCATGCCCATGTATCTCCAAATTTTGGAGACACACCAGTTAAGAAGAACATTTCTAGTAGCTCACTTAAACATCTTTCCCTCAAATGTCACCCGAGGTAGATTTTTTAAGATCCCTCCTCAGGAGAGATACTGTTTACATGGATGTCGTGTCCCTGACACGTTGTACCATGTACTTCTGATGTGAAGTTTGAAGTATTTCGTCGCCCGTTAGCTAATTATCTGAAGAAATTGAAATTCAGCTGTGTTAATGAGAAACACTGGATTAAAATGATACTAAATGTGAGGAACTCAGCAACTATTATAAAAGTAGCAAAGTTTTTACTGGCAATTTTAAATGAAAATATTTTACAATAGATTTTACATCTGAAACTGTTTGAAATTTTCATTTTATGCTTTGCAATTTTATGCCAATAAAGGTACTCTGAATCTAAAGGAGTACAATATTGAAAGGGACTTTGATCCTGTCCCAAGAGCTATTCAATATATAAAGGAGAGGTGCAAGTGTACAAGATAAACCCTTTAAAAAAATCAATGATTTTGCAGCAAAATAGTTTTAGAAAGCATGTTGAAGCAAACCTGTCTACTGTGAGGGCCAGCTATCATGTTGCTAAATGCACAACTGAAAGTGGTAGACCATTCTCTGATGGTGAATTTATTAAAAAGACGATGGTTAAAGTAATGGAAGAAATGTGCCCTGAGAAGGTATTTATTTATTTGGATTTTATATCACCGTTTCATATGGCTCTGAGCGATTTACATAGAATGTTGTAAAAATAGTAACATGGAACATGTAACAACCTGTCAGATAGCAACTTAACATAACATAGCATATCAACCTGAACAGTATTTCAATAGAACAACAACACTGACATATGCCTGGGGAGGTCAGATTGTTCAGTCATGGAAGGGACCTCTGAGGGCCCTTCCAGCAGATGTTTTGAGTTGGTTGGCCTCAAGCAAATGCCTGGTGGAGGAGCTCCATTTTGCAGGCCCTGAAGAATTGTGGAAGTTTGGGCAGGGCTCTGATCTCCTCAGGGAGCTCGTTCTACCAGATGGGAGCTAAGATCGAGAAGGCTCTGGCCCTTGTTGAGGTCCAGAGTGCTTCTTGTTGAGGTCCAGGGATCCACAGCCAATTGGAGGTGGTGGAGCATAAGGCTCTTTTGCAGGTATAGGCAGCGAGGTGGTCTCTCAAATACACTGGGTTCAGACCACATATGGCCTTAAAGGTGATCACCAAAACCTTAAGCTTAATCTGGAATTCAATTGGGAGCCAGCCGAGTTCTTGGAGTACTGGCTGGATGTTGGATCTCCATGATGTTTTAGTGAGAATCCTGCTGCAGCGTTTTGCACCAGTTGTAGTTTCCGGATCAAGGATAAGGGTAGGCCTGCGTACAGTGAGTTGCAGAAGTCCAGTTTAGAGGTGACTGTTGCATGGATCACTATGGCAAGGTGTTCCAGGGTCAGGTGGGGCGATAGTAGCTTGGCTTGGCGGAGGTCATAAAATGCCAGCCGCACTACCTTTGTGACCTAGAATAATAGAATAGAGTTTGAAGGAACCTCATGGATCACCTAGTCCAACCCCCTGCACTATGCAGGACACTCACAACCCTGTCGTTCATCTACTGTAACCTGCCACCCCCTTGAACCTTCACAGAATCAGCCTCTCCGTCAGATGGCTATTCAGCCTCTGTTTAAAAATTTCCAAAGATGGTGAACCCACCACCTTCCGAGGAAGCCTGTTCCACTGAGAAACCACTCTGTCAGGAACTTCTTCCAGATGTTGAGATGGAATTTCTTTTGAATTAATTTCATCCCATTGGTTCTGGCTTGTCCCTCCGGGGCAAGAGAGAACAACCCTGCTCCATCCATCCATGTGACGGTCACCTTCAGACTAACTCGCTCTACGCAGGCCTGCCCTTAGCCTTGACCCAGAAACTACAACTGATCAAAAACGCAGTAGCCAGGATCCTCACAGCAACACCGTGGAGATCCCACATCCAGCCCATCCTCCACCAACTGCAATAGTTGCCAATTGATTCCAGATCAAGCTAAAGGTTCTGGTAATTACCTTCAAGGCCATACGCAGTCAGGGCCCAGTGTACCAAAGGGACCGCCTCCCTGCCTATGCCCCCAAAAGAGCCCTATGCTCCGCCGCCACCAACCAGCTGATGATCCCTGACCCTAAAGAGGTTTGCCTGGCCTCGACCAGGGCCAGGGCCTTCTCTGTCCTGGCCCCCACTTGGTGGAACGAGCTCCCAGATGAGCTCAGGGCCCTGACAGAGCCAAAGCAGTTCCACAGGGCCTGCAAAAGGGAGCTCCCCCCCACCAGGCATTTGGCTGAGGCCAGGCACAATCAATCAACATCAGCAGGGCCCCTGCCCCCCTTCCTTCCCCCCACAGAAATCCACCAAGACTCCTGGACCTGTTTTATTATTGTTAAATGTTATACAGTTATTTTTTATTATCATCAGTTAATAATATTATAATTAGTTATGTAATGTTCTCTGTATATTTTCCTTCAGTTCCATGTAAACCGCCCTGATCAGACTATCCTGAGAAGAACTGCATATGTCACTGGCTGTTAAGGCAAAAAAAATTGATTTTTTTTTTTGCATTAGATGAGAACAATGCAGGGGTAGTCAAACTGGGAATTGTAGCTCATGGGAATTGTAGTCCATGGACCTCTGGAGGGCCGCAGTTTGACTACCCCTGGAGCAATGACATTATAGACAGTGTCAACTACTAATTTTTCTCAGAGGGATAGATTCCAACTTCAAAATTACAGAATTGTGTGCACTGCAGAGTTTGAAAGTCATCAAAACTGCAGAAAACATATTCTTAAAGGTGTGTAAATCAGTAGAAAATCTTGGTCTGAGTTGGGATAAATTGCGAAGCGTCACAACTGATGGTGCAAGAAATATGGTGGGAAGTAAAACTGGTGCCACTACAAAAATTAATGAAGAGATACTGAAATTAAATGGTATACACCCCATGCAATTTCACTGCATCATCCATCAGCAAGCCTTGTGTAGTAAGATTCTTCAGCATTAATTCCATCAGGCATTATGGTTTTGCTCATCGTCAGTTTCAAAATTCACTCTCAGAGATAGATGCGAGCATGGGGATGTATTGTACTATCTCTGTGCATTTTGCTAATCTGCTTTATGCCAATAAAGGTATTGCATATTGTGTATTGTACCATGCAGAGGTCAGGTGACTTAGCAGAGGCAAAGTCCGCAAATGTTTTTTCAGTCTTCATCGTGAAATTGATGGAAAAGGTCAAGCACTTTCTGACCCTGAATGGAGTTTTGATTTGGCTTTCTTAACAGATATCACAAAGCATCTAAACACATTGAATCTAAGGTTGCAAGGGAAAGGAAAGCTTGTGTGTGACATGTATCCTGAATTGAAAGCTTTTGAAGCAAAACTAAACATTTTTGTGAAGCAAGTTAGTGAAGGTAACTTTTCAAACTTCTCATGATTTAATGGGCTAAAATTTGAGAAGGATGGGAATTTACAATTCCATGCTGAAAGACTTATCAAAGCACTGAACCTATTGCAGGTTGAATTTCAGAACAAATTCACTGATAGCCATAAGCTTGGAAAGGAAATAAGAATGTTTCAGAATCCATTTGAAGCAGCACCAGAAGATCCAAGTGACTTTTTTCAGATGGAACTAATTGATTTGCAAGCCAGTGATCATCTCAGAGACATTTACAAATAAAATAGTCTGTTAGATTTCTATTCTTGTCTACCTGATGTATTTATCAGCCTAAAGAAATGTGCTGCAGGCATGTTCATAGTCTTTGGCATCTCATACATCTGTGAACAAACCTTTTCCGAGATGAAAATTGTGAAATCAAATTGTAGGTCAAGGCTTATAGATGAACAGTTACATGATATTGTAAGAATGTCTGTCACAAACCTTGACTTGGACATCAGTGCCTTCGCTAACAGAAAACAGCCAGAAAAATCACACTGACTAGGTAAGCATGTATAGCTAAATAAAAGGATTCCACAATAAAATATTTTTCCAAAATGGATTGCATTGAAGTTAACATTTCTTCATTTACCTTTGAATGTTTATTTTTGATCTAAGTAAGTAGGTTAATAATTTTGTTACATTTTTGTTTAAGATGAGGTCCTTTAGGCACTGGGCACGCTAATGCAGTTCCCATGTGCTAAAAGGTTGGGGACCCCTGCCATAGAGTCACCCTCCAAAGCATCTTATTTTCTCCAGGCAAACAGATCTCTGCAATCTGGAGATGAGCTGCAATTCTGGGGGATCCCCAGTTCCCATGTGGAGGCTGACATCCCTATGCAGAGGTGCATAGTTGGTAGATACTAACCCCTCCCCTGTACATGGCTTTCTGTGCCCCAGTTTGTCCTACCACATCTTTCCCCCTCAGCCTACTTCTTAGGCTAGAAGTGGCATAATGGTTATTTATATATTTATTATATATAGAATCCAGGTGCCCCAAGTTCAAATTCCCACTCTTCCATGAAAGTTTGGTAGATGGCCTTGGGACAGTCACACCCCCAGCCTAACCTTACAGGGTTGTTTTGAAGATAAAATGGAGGAGTGGAAAATGCCCATTGCTGAAAGGATGGCATTTTGTAGAACTCTTTGTCTGAGATCTCCCAGATGACTCAGTTTAGTCCTCCTTCTTTCCCCAGCATCCAAAAGTGCACTAGATGGCTGTGGTCTTGCCTTATCAAAGGTCATGACGTAACAGATTTCACATGCCTAAATGTCCAGCTATGCATACAACATTATCTTCGGCATTTTCAATTGTGAATGAAACTACAGAATCCTCTTTTCCAGACAATGACAGTCATTTCTCTCTAGCAGACTTCATATATGCTTATTAACACATGTAAAAACAATCAGGACTGAAAAGAAGCAATAAGAAAACTATAGCCAGAATGATTATTGCTTGACATCAGGTAGCTGGAACAAGGCAATTACTGTGCCAAGAACAGCCTGCACAGGCCTGACTGCCTTTATACTCGCATGGAAGAGTGGTGCTGCTGCCAAAAGTTACAGGGGCTTCCCATCAAGGGAAAGTGCCTTGGTAGCAAGCCAGGATCCACGCCTGCTCTGTTTGCACAGCTCCAGCATATGATTTCTGTTATCATAAGCTGGCCAACTTTATTTCTAGAAGGCTTTAATATTTCCAAAACAATCAGAGAATTGAAAGGTGACGGTCTCCCATCACCATAGCATCTTTTTACTGGAATACAATTGCTAGATTTCTTTGATCGAAATCATGGAGGTTTTGATGGCAAAATGTGCAAACCTCCTTACATCAGCATAGTGAGCTTAGGGATTTACTGTTTCTTTCTCCTACTGTTTCTTCCTTCTTTTACCTGAGGGGCAGCACTGTTTGTCTTTTATTCTTGGGGTTATGTGTCTTTTAAAAGTTGATCTTTACAGTTCTTTCAGTGTCTTGTTCTGGGGGGGGGGGTGCACTGCAGTTGTAGTTAGAATAGCCCATTCTCCCAGTTTGGTAGCTGTTGTACTTGTTGCAGTAGGTTACCAACTTCAGGTACTGTTGTTCTGCTCTGGTTTGCTAGCCTGGGGGGCATTGTTTGGTTCTCCTGCCAGAAGACCTAAGACCCTGGGGAGCTTCTGCCAGTCAGAGCAGACAATACTGACTTAGACAGCTTCATATGTTCAATATGTTCAATATGCTTTCACAGAACAGTTCTATCAGAGCTCTCTCAGGCTGTCTGACATCAAGAGAGGAAGGCAATGCAATTATAAGCTGCTTTGAGACTCCTTTGGTTGCTGAAAAGCAGGCTACAAAAACCAGCAGCTATTCATCCTCTTGACTTTTCTGTATTTGTGTGTTTGTGTGGGGGGGGGGGGCTGGATGGGAAGCATGTGATGATGGAGTATTTCCCACCCTTGGCTTCTTAAGTCAATAAGTCTGCCCAGATTTTGTGGTAAAATTAGGTGTTTTGGCTTATATGCGGGTCGGCTTATATGCGAGTATCAAAGATGTGTACTGTGCTTTAAGGCTTTTAGATCACTACACTAGCAGACAATTTTAACTTTCACTTTCACCCAAGACTTTTCTGTGCATCCAAAACAGTTTCTCTGAAAACTGCTGCTCTCTTTGGCTGCCTTTTCTGTTCCTTTTCCTTCCTCATATCTCCTCAACCAGACACAGAAAGAGAAATAGATAGACTAATTAGAATTTCAAGTGGGCATTGCAGATTGACCCTTTTTTAAAATCCTTTGACTCATCAGTCCTGACTCTTGTACCTATGGGTTCTACACTTTGACATTGATAAACCCCCTCCTCTCCCACCCCCAAGATGAATGGACTTTGAGCTAAGCTTCACCACGGAATGGGGCCAGCCTAGGGTTGCCAGCTCCAGGCTGGGAAAAACCTGGGGACCTTGGGGTTGGAGCTTGCAGAGGGTGGGGCTTAGGGAGGGGAGAGCCATACACAGTTTACCTTCTAAGCAGCCATTTTCTCCAGGAGAACTGAGCTCTGTTGCCTGAAGAGGAGCTGTCATTCCGAGATACCCCCAGGTCCCACCTGGATGCTGGCATCCCTAGGGCTGCCCCTTGGCTAAGAATTGAGAACCCTACTCAGGAAACCATCAAGATCAGTCCTGCTGTACAAGCAATCTGAAGGGGGAGGGGGGAGAATGGGAGATTGAAGCTATAGTCAATTTAAAGTGTTACCAGACCACACGGGATGCAGCAGAGAGGGAATGTTACATGAATAAACACTTCTGGACACTCCCTCCATCTCATTTGCATCCAGTCTTTGTGGTGCAGTATTTTATGCTGATGATCAGA
The DNA here is from genome assembly GCF_049243985.1 of Paroedura picta. Classification (NCBI taxonomy): domain Eukaryota; kingdom Metazoa; phylum Chordata; class Lepidosauria; order Squamata; family Gekkonidae; genus Paroedura; species Paroedura picta. The sequence continues at coordinate 80,900,133 of NC_135371.1, read as the reverse complement.
TTCTGCCTGTGATATAACTGTGTGCTGTTTCAGCATGGGTTTTTGCCGGGCAATATATTTCATTCAAGCCTGGAGGACAGCCAGGACAGCCCTGATCCCTCTCAAGATGGCATCCCTCAGCACTTTCTTCCCATCAGAAACACAAACTGGGTGCAAGGCAGCTGAATTCCAGCCCTGATATAATGTAACACTGCAGCCTCTTGGCAGCACAATCCAGCATTCTTATTGAGACAGATCTCTGTGGGCTACTTGTGTGTTGAAGCAACACAATCACTTCCTTATCTCCTTGCTCTTTTAAGAAACAAAAATAGGTGACAGGAAAGGCTGAGGCCTACCAGACCCCACACACTTGAAACAACAAAAAGGCAAGTGACACGTGATAGGAAAAAGACTACCTAAATGGAATTATTTTTAGCTAGAACCCCACAAATCCCTCTCTGGCTTTCTTTGAGTAAGGGCTAACAAAAAGTTCCCCCTCCTAACTTTAATACATGCATTTAGGGAAAGAAGCAGATAATTCTGGTATCACTGTTCCTGATATATACAGGCTCTGAAGAGGTGGGGGGAGGTAGAAAGAGGTTGAAGACTTATAGTACGATAGGCCAAAGTCCAATTCACACATGCAGAGGAATGAAGTGACAGAGTCCTGGGGCAGTTGAATGCATGGCTTCAGAGGGCAAGAAGCAGCTTCCAAATCTGAGGGCCATTCTGCACGGGGATCCATGTAGCAAATTGTTTGCTGAACGAAAAATCACCATTTTAAATAGTGGAATTCGTCATTATGCATACCTGCCTTTGTAGTGGAATCCAGTTGCGTTTCTATCGTTTCCCACAGGGTTCCCGTCTCGGCAAAAATCGCTAAAAAGGAAGCGCTATTGCTGAGCTGTGTCCCGCCCCTGGCCGTCAAGCAGCCAATGGGCGGCCGTTAGCATGCTCCCAAACAGCCCCTTTCCCTTTAAGGAAGGTTAAAAAAAAAAACACACAGTTGCAACGAATATGCGTTGATTCGTTGCAACGGAGAGACCCATCCAGCCAGCAGGTGGTGTTTGAGCTGCCGTTTCATCGTTGCCACGCTCCCCCCCGAGTGAAAAAAAATTCCCCCCCCCTCATGGGCACGATTTTCGGCCGAAAACAGTGTGAAAAATAAAGTGAAAATAAACCAGCAAACGGGCCTCTATGATGCTTGTGCTTGGTGACTTTAAACAGAGGGACTGCAGCCAGAGAAGCCTCACTGGGTAAACGAAGGCTTGCCGGTGCGTTGATCTCCGCTCGCTCGGAGAAAAAAAAATGGCGATCGCTTCGCCGGAAGATCAGAGGAGAGAGCCAGGGGGAGGGACTTTGCAGAAACCGCAACAATGGTAACGCACAGAACTTTCCCGCTAGTGTTGCAGATTGGTTGCAGGAGTGTAGCGCTTTCCGGAGGGTGAATCCACTTTTTGGGATTTCCCTGAAAGCGCTACAACAAAGCGCTTTTTGCGGATCAGTTTCAGGAGTGTTGCAGATTGTCAACGACGTTGTGCATAACGGCAAAACTGTAGCGATTTCAATTAGTAACCATTGTGCTATTTTGGACGAATGCGGAACGACCCTGAATTTACCCTGGCATTAAAAAAACTCAACCCAAACAGGAAAAGTACTCCAGCAGGGGGAAGTTGTGCCCCACTGCTCAGTGTGTTGGTTTTCTATTTGCAAGGAATATTGAATCTATAGGGCAGCATTCCAAAATGGAATCTGCAGTCTTAAAAACGACTGGTAGTACTACCCTCTCATTCTCCTGCCTGTGTGAAGCCAACATGAGGATTATAGTGGCCAACCTCTGGCATCTAGTTCTCCCAGACTTACAAACTGACTTCCAGTCCAGACTACAGAGATCAGGCTCCTGAAGAAAATGGAGGCTTCCATGGAATTATACTCCTGCTGAGCACCTTCCCTTCCCCAGTCTCTGTCCTCCCAGGCAACCCCCCCCCCTAAATCTCTAGGAATTTCCTGAGTTGGACTTGCCAACCCTACTGACAGCTGTGATATGCAGGATAAAGTAGCAGCCTGAGTGGCAGAATTCCACACTGATTGGGAGGAACTTTTTACATGGGGGTGCATTTAAAATTATCCTCTTCACCTGCAATCTTCAGCAATACAGTTTCAGCCACCTCAGCCCAAGAGTGTGCAGAAGTGTTCTATATACAAACAGAAAACTTATACTGGTGTGTCTGTGTTAAACTCCAACATTATGTATCTTCACGTTTGCAGCTACTGTCTGCATTTGGTCATTAAAAATTTCAGGTAGGAAACAAACACAGTGGAACTAGCCACACATTTTTCTAGAGATTGTTCTTACATTCCAGTACTACTGCATATCCAGATTTTCCATGAGCAAGTGTGTTTCTTATAAATTCATTAGCTAGCCGTTTTAGCATGCAAAATACTTTCTGATCCATCTCAAGCCACATTGCAAGCTCATATCTTGTACGCATCAACAGTTTGCCTTGCATAACCATCACAAACACATGATAATTGTTGGCCACCCATGAATAAACATTGTACTGTCTTGATTGCAAGCACAGTAACAGGGCTAAAGAGCATTAAACAGTACATAATCCAACTCCGGTCAATTCATTTATGAATTGATTTCATTTGTGAAACTGAATCTCACAGTCCAACCCCTTCTCAAAAACTGAACATAATTCCTATTTGAGTTCATTAGCACCTTAGAGACAACAAGATTTGTGGTATAAGCTCCCTTCTTCCCTCTGAATTGATAATCAGCCACTGATTTAAATTGGAGGTTGATGTGTACACCAGTAACTTAGTTAAAAGTGCTCAAGAGCCAACTTGGTATAGTGGATAAGAGTGTTGGCCTCTAATTTGGAGAACCAGTTTGGGTTCCCCACTCCTCCACATGCAGCCAGTTGGGGGGACTTTAGGCCAGTCCTCACCTACCTCACAGAGTGTCTGTTTGTTGTGGGGAGAGGAAGGGTAGGCAGGTGTAAGCCTCTTTGAGACACCTTCCAGTAATAAAATGCAGGGTACAACAAAACAGTTCTTCTTCAAGTTTGGCTGATTCATGACCCTTACAATATTGAAATATTATAAGCCTATATATCATTGCTATCCATACAGATGATGACTGCTCCATAATTAGCTCCACTAATTCTTGCCTTATTGACATAAAATAATGTTATTTATTTATATGGGTTTTTACACCTTGCTTTTTTTTGCATGTAGCACTCAAGGCAGTTAACAAAAGTTAAACAAACCATAAAATACCAAATCACATGTTAGTAGTCAGCAGAATTAAACATATAATAAAGAAGAACAGATAAACAATTTAAATGCCATTTCAAAGCATGCAGCTTTACATATCACTTAAGTATTAACAAAGATAGTGATAAGATATTCATGCCATGGGAAAGAGTATCCAGGTTCGGCAATGATGGAAAAAGTCCCATGCTCAATATGTAACTACCTCTCCTCCAGAGGCTGGGACCTAGAGGGTCATGTTAACTTATGGGCAGATGTAAGCCATTGCACCTCATTGAAGTCTCTGTCCTCTCTAGGCTCCATCCCCAAAACTCCAGGAGTTTCCCAACTTGGACCTAGCAACCCTGCCTTCCCCATCCCCAGCCAGTGTCCAGGGGGAACCTGGCAACCCTAACACAGACAGAGGGTAGCATTAGGAGAGAGCTCATCAAGCCGTCACCAACTGGCTTGTGGAGTCCTCCAGGGTGCAGTTCTCTCTCCAATTCTATTCAACAACTTTATGCACTCTCTTGCTCAACTGCTATGGAGGTTTGGGCTGGGTTGCCACCAATTTACTGCTGACACCCAGCTCTTCCTCCTGATGGATGGCAGCCCTGACTCTCCCCCAGAAACATTAGCCAGCTCTCTGGAAGCAGTGAGGGGTGGCTTAAGCAGAGTCGTCTGAAGGTCAATCCTTCAAAGACAGAGGCCCTGTGGCTAGGCAGGCAAGGTCCAATTGAGGAAGCGTGCCTCCCCTTATCCCTGACCCAGAAACTACAACTGGTCCAGAATGCAGCTGCCAGGGTCCTCACAGCAACACCTCGGAGGTCCCACATCCAGCCCATCCTCCAGCGGCTGTGCTAGCTCCCGGCTGAATTCCAGATAAAGCTTAAGGTTTTGGTTATTACCTTTAAGGCCACACGCAGTCTGGGCCCCGTATACCTAAGGGATCACCTCTCTGCCTACACCCCTCAAAGAACCTTGTGCTCTACCACATCCAAGGGTCTGGTGGTCCCTGGCCCAAAAGAAGCCGGCTTGACCTTAACCAGGGCCAGAGCTTTCTCCATCCTGGCTCCCACTTGGTGAAATGAGCTCCCAGAGGAAATCAGGGCCCTGATGGAACTAAAACAATTCTGCAGGAGCTGCAAAAGGCAACTCCTCCACCAGGCATTTGGTTGAGGTTGATCTGAACCACCGCTTCCCACTGGCCCCCTGTCAGGATCAGACCCCCTGTCAGGACCCCCCAAGCCACCCTCCGACAATCATTACAGATCCGACGAAACCACTGGGCCTCAGTACAAGTTAATCAATTTTTCTAGTATTCTACTGTTCTACAATGTTTATTATTACCATTATATTGTTGTTATTGTTACTGTTGTTACCACGTTACTATAAACTGAATTAATTGTATTGTTCCTGTTTCATGTAAACCAGCGGTCCTCAAGCTTTCGCTTGCTGCAGACCGCTGCGGCGTAGTGGGTGGAGAGGGTGGCCCGGGGGCCCACGCATGCGCGGCAGCCCCAGCGCAAACGCGCATGCGCGGACTGCCGCACATGCGCGTTTGCGCCCAGCAGGGGTGCAAACGCGCGTGCACGGCAGTCTGCACGTGCGCATTTGCGCCACCGCCATGCCGGCGGCCGTGGCTCCCCCTCCCGGCCCCTCCAGGCCGCGAGCAAATCGGCTGCTAAAGCAAAGGCCTCAGCGCCGGGCCGCGGCTCCTTCTTCCCTCCCCTCCCGAAGCGAGAAGCTTGCCTGGCCGTGAGCTAATCGGCCGCTTTGGCAGCCGATTTGCTTGCGGCCTGGCGAGCTTCTCGCTTCGGGGGGGGGGGGAGGGAAGAAGGAGCCGCGGCCCGGCGCCGAGGCCTTCGCAGCCTGGCACCGGGCCCAAGCCCGCGGGTTGGGGACCACTGATGTAAACCACCCTGAGCCTCAGGGAGGGCGGTATATAAACAAACAAGCAGTGGTATTTTTCTGACACTCAGAAATAAATTTACTTCAGAGAAGTACTTCATGTCAGTTACTTTTGTCTATCGAAACTATCTTGCACACTGCAGTTTTCAAATCTAGTGTTACTTTTGGGAGAAAAACTCTGACTGGACTAATATGGAAGTGCCTGACCTTGCACACAGGAGATTAATGTCCTTCACAATGCAGTTAAGCATATTTGTTGACTAGAGACAGGTGCGCACTGCAACAAAAAAAGTCACAGATGTTCTTTGGCAACACTTTCCACAGATTCCTTTTCATTAATATTTATACTTTTTAACTTGATATTATCCAGGACCTGGAAAAAAGTAGTTAGGGGAATATTGAAAGCTCTTATAATACTGTACAGCTATGCATTTCCAAAGTTTAGAACCATCATTTTGACAGGACTTAATTTCAGCTAGGGCTCAGTAGGGTCCAACTTTTGACAATTAAATCATATAAAACCTGCTATGTTTCTGAGCATATGCAGAATGCATTTTCCTTTCCAGTCTGTAATTATGGCTAATCTGTGAGGAGTAGGCAGAGACTTTGGCTTCCCAGGAAGTTTGAAATCTACTCTCCATCTACCTAAATTATTTTAAAATTAGCAACTACATTTTGTAATTGATTCCCATTCAGTTTCAGATATTTTTCTGAAAAGCACATGTACGTGTAACTATGACACAATTTAGCAACATGTTATATGCTCTAAAAGTACAAGCTTCACAAACATGATCTTATTCAATCATATAAAATGTTCTTGGAAAATCGTATATTTTCCTGAAAGAAAACACTGTTGATAGTTGGAATGAAATTATTTCTTTACCCAACAATATAGCCCTTATTCTCTAAACCCATCAACATATATGACACCTGCACAGTGCAATCCCAAGAATAGCTTCCTGGGAGAAGCCCCATTGGGTAGACTTCAGCAGGATTATCAGCAGACCTCTGTTCAAGATTTAATTGGCAGAGCAGTGAAAGATATTTGTAAAATTCAGAGGTTCCAGCCCAAACTTCATTTGGATTATGGCAGCTCTTATGTGCCCACCTTCACTGTGGCAAAACTAGGGCTTCTGCAAAATGATTTTCCAGTTTTCAAGAACCCCCAACTTCCTTCAAGGGCTTCAGGACAACTTTCTGTTCTCTCAGATGAACTGCAGGTCTAACCAGCAGAAAATTGAAAAACTAAAAGATATTTCCAGAGAAAGGCTACTTTTCTTGGTAAGCATCTGATCCTGCATCTTATCCACCCAGTAAGTACTGTGAAGGTCGTCCACAGGTTATGTATCCTGTGAAGGCCCATCAAAATTTTCTAAGGCATCAGACTTAACTCTAGGGACAGTCAAAATCCGGAGAACTCTAACCCGAAGTAAAGTCAGTCATGTTTAACTTGCTTTTCAGTAAACTTGCTCCTTAAAAAAAAAAAAAAAAACCCTTGCAAATCTGTTAGAAATGATTTTTTGGGGATTCTACAAGGTGCCTTTGAAAAAACCCAGGTGCATGTGTTTGCTTTAAGAATTCACCAAATTTCGGCAGGGGTCTGACGAGACACCGCCTTCCTTTCAAATTAGTGAATTCCAAGAAGACTTTAAAAGCAAGTCAATAGATTCGAATCCCAATTCCTGCCGAGATTAGAAGCCACCGGAGAAAGTACTGTGAGATAACGGGACCCTGGGCGTCAAGTGTTTGGGAGCCAATCCCTGCATAGACCTCCGCAACAACCGCTTGCGGATCTCGCACACAACCCGGGTCTCTCCTGCAGCTGCAACGCCGGGCCGAAGTTTGCTTGCCCGCTCCCCGCCTCCCTCGCTCACGTCGTGATTCCAGTTCCAAAGAAAGCTCTTTGTCTGGAGGGGAGGGGGCGCAAGACTGGCCCCCGCAGCCCTTCTCCGGGGAGGTGTTGCAGCAGCAGCAGCGCTCGCTTCCCTCTCGGTCCGGCCGGGGTGGGCAAAGTTTGTCACACAAGGAGTTTTGTCGCTGCTGGCGTGGGCCCCTGCGGCTTTTGTTGCCAAACAGCTTCTGTCTCTCCGGCTGGGATGCCGGAAGGCAGCGCCTACTCTGGTCTCGGGGCTTTAGCGATTTCTAAAGTAAGAAAGGGGGCGGACGGGAAAGTGCACCCCCCCCCCAACCGCCTTTCCCGTTTCCCGGGGTGCTGGAAAGAACCTTGCCAAAGAAATCGGTGCAAGCGCCCCCTCCCAAGTTGGTCTCTTTCTCCCCCTTTACCTTTCTGCTGGCTTCACAGCAGCCCATTTTGCTCCCCTTGCAGCCCATCGCTCCTTGCCGGAGGGGAGGGGAGGGGAGGGGGGAGCTCTGCGGAGTCCCGGGGCTTAAGAGCAGCCGCGGCGAGACGGGAAGGGCTCCATCCCATGCACTGCCTCCTACGAGACCCCGAAACTAAACCTGCGAACAGTCTACTTGAACTTCATGCTTAGATAGTCACGCACCGTAAGTATCAGAAGAGAAGGCCCTTCCAAGTTTGTCCTTAAAAAAAAAGAAAGAAAGTTTGCGTTCTGGGAAGCCAAATGCTACGTTGTGCTGACAGGGCCAGAAGAGGGAGCCGGCGACCAAATTCCTTTTCGTTGAGAGTTAAGATGATGGCATGCTATCAGGCCCTTCGCTTGAGCGAGGCTTGGGTGAAAGCCTGTTTAGAATTACCAAGGGAGTGGGGTGGGGGTGGGGGTAGAGACGGTTTGACCTTTTGTCTGCAATAACAGGTTGGTGGTATATCTCTCTTGACTTAGCTATACAATTTACCAAGTCCCAAAGTGACCAACTAGGGTTTCTAGTAAGCAATGTATCTTTAAAAAACAAAACCTATTTCTAAGTCATTTTCTGATTTAAAAAAGACAAAAGCAGCACTGCAGGATCAGAAGATGAAGAGCTGGGGTTTTGTACCCCGCTTTTCACTTCCTGAAAGGATCTCAAATTGGCTTACATTCACCTTCCATTTTAGCCTCACAACAACACTGTGAGCTAGGTAAATTAGGCTAAGAATATGTGACTGGCCATTGTAATCCAGTATCCCGCCTCACACAGTGGCTCTCTAGTTACTAGCAGAACAAGAGACGGACTCTGAGGCCTTCCCTGGTTGCTTCCAGCCAGAAGCACATACTGGAGGTGGCTTGACAGAATGTGCAGCTCATCAACTCTAGCATTGCTTGCATGAGCTTTGCCTTGTTTCCGGTTTCTGGTTCCCCGAGGGCTTTGTCCCTGCCCTTTAATGAGAACACCTAGTGCATGAAGTTTATCTAGGGACCATCGCTGGCATGGCACCACTGAGATTCTGCGCTCATTGCTCTCCGCATAGTTTAGTATCACCCTTTGATCCAGCCTTTCTTCATTTAATAAGGGTAGCTTTAAATGTGATGCAGACATTCAAGAACTTAAACATGCAACAATATTCGCTGGTGCATTATTTGAAAGGGAGCCCTGGCTGCTTTTCACATACTGTTATCGTACCAGGGATCTGCAACTTGATTACATGTTGTATTGATGCACAAGCATAGTGCATGAAGCAGTTTAAATGTGATGCCAGATACCTACTCAGCATGGCACGTAAATTCTTGCTTGCTTGCCTGCCTCCTGTTTCATTCTGGCCTTACTGAGACATACAAGCCTGTGTGATACCTATAGGGCTTAAGAACGGTGCAGCAACTGGTTTTGTGGCATGTGTAGGTTTGGCTGTGTTGTCAAAGCCTTCTGTTTTGGCTGATGTTTCCTAGCACTGTGGTCCTTTTAGCCCAGAGCATCCAGTATTAGCTGTAATACGATACCCGTGTCGGATATGTTGATAGGGCAGGCTTCCTGCTTTCTGGGCAGCAGCATGGCAGGGAGTGTTGTGGTTACGACTTCAGTTACTGCACATGTTTGTTTGTAAAATGTTGCCTTTTAAATCAGGGGGCCCTAGGCAAGATTAGGTTACATCAACTCAAGCCCTTCCCCCAGCAACAGAAGGATGAATGCTTGCCAAGGTGTGGGGGATATCAAAGGAAATATATGTAGCCCCTTGAAAACTCTGTGAAATAAGTCACAAATTTTGTGTCTTTGCTGGAGAAAGTTGTTTCATTACGTTTATTGTTTATCGCATGAAAATAAAACTAGAGTATTTATTAACACTCCACTAAGTGTTAGAATGTTCAAACTACCGCACCATTGCACTCATTTCTCATGCTAGCAAAGTTATGCTCAAAATCCTACATGCTAGACTGCAGCAATATGTGGACCGAGAACTTCCATAAGTACAGGCAGGATTTCGAAGAGGAACTAGAGATCAAATTGCCAACATATGCTGGATCACGGAGAAAGCTAGGGAGTTCCAGAAGAACATCTACTTCTGCTTCATTGACTATGCTAAAGCCTTTGATTATGTGGAGCCCAACAAATTGTGGCAAGTTCTTAAAGAGATGGGAATACCAGAGCATCTTATTTGTCTCTTGAGAAATTTATATGCAGGTAAGAAGCAACAGTGAGAACTGAACATGGAATCACTGATTGGTTCAAAATTGAGAAAGGAGTTCGGCAAGGCTGTATACTGTCGCCTTGCCTATTTAACTTATATGCGGAGCACATCATGAGAAAGGTGGGATTAGAGGAGTCACAAATTGGGATCAAGATTGCAGGGAGAAATATCAACAACCTCAGATATGCAGATGATACCACTCTAATGGCAGAAAGTGAAGAGGAACTAAAGAGCCTGTTGATGCGGATGAAGGAGGAGAGTGCAAAAGCTGGCTTGAAACTCAACATCAAGAAAACAAAGATCATGGCATCCGGCCCTCTCAATTCCTGGCAAATAGATGGGGAAGAAATGGAGATAGTGACAGATTTTATTTTCCTGGGCTCCAAGATCACTGTAGATGGGGACTGCATCAAAGAAATTAAAAGATGCTTGCTCCTGGGGAGGAAAGCTATGGCAAATCTAGACACCATCCTAAAAAGCAGAGACATCACCCTGCCAACAAAAGTGCATTTAGTCAAGGCTATGGGCTTCCCAGTTGCAATGTATGGCTGCGAAAGTTGGACCATAAGGAAGGCCGAGCGTCAAAGAATTTAGGCCTTTGAACTCTGGTGCTGGAGAAGACTCTTGTCCCTTGGACTGCAAGGCGAACAAACTGGTCAGTCCTAGAGGAGATCAGCCCTGACTGCTCTTTAGAAGGCCAGATCCTGAAGATGAAACTCAAATACTTTGGCCACCTCATGAGAAGGAAGGACTCCCTGGAGAAGAGCCTAATGCTGGGAGCGATCGTGGGCAAAAGAAGAAGGGGACGACAGAGAATGAGGTGGCTGGATGGAGTCACTGAAGCAGTAGGTGCAAACTTAAATGGACTCCGGGGAATGGTAGAGGACAGGAAGGCCTGGAGGATCATTGTCCATGGGGTCACGATGGGTCAGACACGACTTCGCACCTAACAACAACAACAAAGTGTTATTTAAACAAGTTCATTTATTGTATTCAAGCATCTATCGCCACGGGGCAATTTTAACATCTATATGCGCCCTCTAGCCCAGATGGTCTGGGGCTATGGGCTGGATTGTCACAAATATGCAGATGACACCCAGCAACTCTACCTCCCGATGGATGGATGGACTCCCCCCCCCCTTGCCAGTTGTTTGGAAGCAGTGGTTGGATGGCTCAGGCAGAGTTGTCTGAAACTCCAAGACGGAGTTCCTGTTTCTGGGTAGAAGGGGGCAGGATCAGGAAGCGTGCCTCCCATGCCAGGATGGGATACAGTTAACACCTGCCAGAAATTTGCAGGTGATCTTTGATGACACCTTTGATGAGCCTTTCCGTGGAGGCTCAGGTCACTAAGGTAGCCCAGACGGCTGCGCCAAGCGTGGCTACTAGCACCCTACCTGTCTTCAGAACACCTGGCCACAGTGATCCATGCAGCGGTCACTTCCAGGTTATTTATTTATTGTATTTATATACCACCCTCCCCTGTGGCTCAGGGCAGCTAGACTTCTGTAACTCGCTCTACGTGGGCCTACCCTTGACTTTGATCCGGAAATTGCAGCTGGTACAAAATGCAGCTGTGAGGGTCTTCAACTAGAATACCTTGGAGGGCTCACATACAGCCAGTGCTGCGACATCTACATTGGTTACCAGCCCGCTTCTGGGTCAAGTTCAAGGTATTGTTTTTGACCTTTAAGCCTATAGGCAGCCTAGGCCCACTTATCTGTGGGACTGCTTATCTGCTTATGCTCCCTGCAGGTCACTTTGCTCTGCTGGCTGTCCTGGCCCCTGAGACGTTCACCTGGCCTCAAGCGAGGCCAGAGCTTTTTTGGCCCTGGCCACAACCTGGTGGAATGAGCTTCCAGAAGAACTGAGGGCCCTGTCGGAGTTGTCAACATTCCATAGGGCCTGTAAGACAGAACTCTTCCACCAGGCGTGTGGTTGAGGCCAAAGTGGGGTCTCACTGTTACCAACGGAGGATCAGTTTGTGTTAGATCAGGTCTCTCACTACCAAAGAGAGAGCTAATTTGGCCCATATGCTGAACGGGGTGAGTGATTAGAAATCTGAGGGCCATTCTGTACCCAGAAAGGCTTACCTTTTGTAGAGGCTTTTTTGGGGGGCGTTTCAAATGACATCATCAGCATCCAGTGTCCCAGCAGCAAACCGGCAGCTACATCCTCCATTTTAAAGCGCTAGTTGGGGATACACAAAATTGGATTCCCACAAGTATATAGTACAAATGGGAAGAGAGCAACCAGCAACCACAAACGAAATAAATGTGCATAACTAAAGTAGCCAAAGTAGCATGATCTCTGTCTCCAGGTACTCTCCTTGTACCTGCCTCCTTCTCCTGGGAACGGGGCTTTTCTTTTTTTTTTGTAGCAAACTATCTGGAGCAAGCAGAGCAAACAGATAAGATACATTTATTTGTATATAGCCATAGGCCTTTACAAAATATAAAATACAAATTTACAAACAGTAAAATAGAATAAAAGGAACTGTATAAAAATATAAAATTTAAGACCAAAAAACTGAAACAGCATACAAAGTGCCAGAGTGTTAAGAGGCTGCCTTAGTGGTTGTAACATTGGCCCTTATTTTCCTTGCAGCCAAGGCAAATAGGGCGGTTTTATATGTTACATCATCAACCTGGTCAGATAAAAGATAGATTATCTTTTCAGCAACGGAGTGAAGGTTAGAACCCCGTAAGGTCTCATTGAGGAATTTGGCTCTGGGTTGGGCATAAAGTAAGCAGTCAAAGATGTAGTGGGGTAAATCCTCCAGAGCTTGTGCACCACAAATACAGAAACGCTGTTTTTTTGGCGTACAGCTAAATCGACCCGCCAGTACCTCTGTAGGCATCGTTTCGAATCGAAGTGATGTAAAAGCTACTCTGAGATTATGGTTACTGATTCTCATTAGATAAGAGGATCTACGATGGTCATATTTAAACCGCTTAAACCATGTTGCTGTCTTAATTTCCAAAATTTGCATTCTGTCTAACTGGGCATCACTTTTGAAGATCCAGTCTCTAAGGTGAGAGTTATTAGCTGAAGGATTTAGGAGGTCATCGGGGATGGAGTAGCGTGCAATAAGGCTATTAATAAGGCAATGCCGTGCTGTATCCTTAGATAACATTATATTAAAGGACTGATGACTAAATTTGTTTATGTTGGCTAACCTGAGGTTTTTCCACTGTTTTAAAATTGCCAAATGTACTCGGGCACTAAGAGAAGGCAGACCTGTTTCTGCCCTCATCAAAACAGCCGGAGTTCCCCTAGGTAGGGCTAGAATTCGCCTTAAGAATATATTTTGAACAGATTCTAGCCTAGGTATGAAGTTTTCCTTCCATCCCCAGACCTCTACTCCATACAAAAGATGGGGGATAACCTTGCACTTGTATAATTTGAGGGCTGGATCGATGAGGAAGCCTCCTGTTGTGTAATAAAACTTCAGAATAGTGTTGCAGAGGCTCTAATGGTGTCCAGATGAAGTTTCCAATTCAGCCTCTCACTAAATGTGATACCCAGATATTTAAATGAGTTGCACTGGCTAACAGAATTTCCAGATATGCTCCAAGAGAACTTTTTGGCCCTTTTTCTAAAGACCATTACTTTTGTCTTATCGTAATTTATTTTAAGACCTTCTTCTTTACAATAAGCACCAAGTTGTTGTAGTAGTCTTTGCATCCCAATTTTTGTGAGGGAAATTAGGGCCATGTCATCTGCATAAAGTAAAATAGATATTTTTTGACCTCCTAGTATGGGAGAAACAAATTGTGGGCCAGAGAGTCTTTCTACAATGTTGTTAATGTATAAATTAAACAGCAGGGGAGCCAACACACATCCCTGCTTGACGCCCTTGCATGTTGGAATTTTGTTGGTTAGGGAGCCAGAAATTCCCACTCTAATTTGAGCATAAGTGTCAAAGTGCAACTCCCGCAGCAGAAATAGGAGCCGCCTATCAATGTTCAAGTCTGCTAATTTTTGCCATAGGCGCTGCCTGTCTATAGAATCAAAAGCTGCGGCCAAGTCAACGAATGCAACGTACAACACTTTCTTAGGGCCATTTATCCCTGAATAGACCAGTTGCTGAAGTATCTGACATTGGTCAATAGTACTAAAGCCCTTTTTGAATCCAGCTTGATGTGGGTATAAAATATGATTTTCATCTGCCCATTCCTCCAGCTTAATCAGTAAGTACTTACTGTACAGTTTTGCAGCTATGTCTAACAAACTAATAGGCCTATAGTTATTTGGAGCTGATTTGTCCCCTCTTTTGTAAATGGGCACAACAATGCTAAGTTTCCATCCAGGGGGGATTTGGCCTGTATTGTTAATTTGCGAGAAGGTTTTTGCTAATATAGGAGACCACCATGATGGAAAGGCTTTATAAAGATCTGTAGGGATCAGATCTTCCCCTGGGGACTTACCAGATGTCAATGAGGAGATCAGGCCTTTGATTTCAGCCTCTGAAACTGTGGGCCAAACTGGGAGATCTGTTAGATCAGGAGGGATATGTTGTAAATGTGACATGGCTGTTGGGGGTGAAGCCAAATGGGCTCCAAAGACCTTGCTAAAATGCAGGGCCCAATCTTTAGCTGGTATTTGAGCCTCCAGATGATGGGACCAGGTGTTTAAACTATTGGAGACTAGTGCCCAAAAACGTGAGTCATTTTTCTCAGAAACCGCCCGATCTAATTCTTTCCATAAGGATTTGGCATGTTCGAGCTTTTTTTGTTTAATTAATTTTTTGTATTGTGATCTTAAATACAAAAGTTGGGGCATCCAGAACTCATTAGTATTTCTGCTTGCTTTCCTCATGGTGTGGGTTATATATTTTTTGAGAGTTTTACACTCTTGGTCAAACCAACCATTATTTGAATATGGTGAAAGTTTGATTGGTCTGTTATTAACAAGAAACGGCTTTAGGAGAGTAGTAATAGCTTCCCAGATTTGGATAGCATCATTATCTGACTGAAGGATAGCATGCCTCAAAGATTCTGTTTCTGGGTTTGCAAAAAATTGGGAGAATTTGGATTGAAGCTGATCAGACCATTTGAGTCTCCTAGAACATGGTAAACCTGCTAATTCAGAAACTGGTTTCAAGATTTTACTGCCAGTAGTTTTAAGTGTTAGTCTCAGTGGGCAGTGGTCACTTAACAAGCTGTCAACAACCTCAAACTTGGCTACTAGGTTAAGTAAATCAGATGAGACTGTGATGTAATCAATCGTGCTAGCTCGATAAGTTGATAGGGGTCTTCAAGATGGCGACGGAGCAGTAGCAGCGTTTCTAGAGGCTCTCCTACGCATTTTCTTTTCTAATTAACTCCTGGAGCTTGTTTGAGTTGCTTGTATTATCGTCGGTGCCACCTGATTTACCCTGTGTCTTTACATCCGAGCTTGGAACTCTAAACACCTGGTAGGACTCATTTATACTTAAATTCTGCTGTGTTTCGAGAACAGAGTGCCGTCAACTAAGAGAGTCTTTACCTTGGAGCTCACCGGGGGAGTTAACTATACTGAAGATAAGAAGCCAATTATCTATAGTTAGCAACTCTTGTTTCATTTTTTTCCTGCCTGGAATTCTTCCTTGTCTGCTGTATTTAGTTTGTTTTGCTTCAACACGCCTTAACACTAATAAGCTCAGTGGACGGTATTGCAGCGAGCTTTTATGTCTCTCTTCTCCCCTGAACATCATTTGTTTATTTGAATATCCTGTCCTCCTGACTGTTCCTTTCATTGCCTATTTGTGACAATAACAGCCCCTCACTTGTGAGCTTTAAGCACTTGTGAGCTTTAGGACTTTTGCAATGGGAGGTGGTAAAAGGGTGAGTAAGAGGGTGCGTGAAGGTGATGGCGATATTACCCCACCCCCTGCCAACAAGCAGACAAAGATAGACGATTTTATTATGGCAAGTGGTATCTCAAAATATGCTGCCTCAACCTCAAACCGATTTGCTCCACTGGAAAATTGTATAATCAAGACTCAGTGTGAAGAAGAAAGAAAAGAGGGAGATGACTCAACTGCTTGGCTGTTAGAAGGCCAGGCTGAAGCCAATTGCAGTACCTCCGATAACATCCTAAGTGAACTCTCACATCTGACTGCCAAAACTGTGAACGCCTTATTTGAAAGAATAAAGCTTATTGATTATAAGTTTGACAATATGACACAATTGTTTGCACAATACTTCGGCCCTAACCTAGGCTTCAGTGGGAAAGAGGTATGTAATCAGCCTCCTAAAATACTTAATTTTGACAAGAAGTCATTTGTTACAAATAATGGAGAGTCTAAAAAGGCTAGCACACATCTGCAGTCTTCGGAGGAGAGTTTAAATTACCAACTTAAGCTTCTGCCATGCAAAGTTTGTCTGGTTGTTTGCAAGTATGGAGACCATCTCATTCCTTGAAAGACAAAACAACTGGTGATACGTCATCTAAGTAATATCCTCGGTGTGAATACTTCTTCACTTGACTTAGTTCAAGTACAGCCTCTCTACAATCTGAATCAAACGCAAAGAATCTTACTGGAATTTCATAGCCCCAGGTTTCCTTCCCTACTACTCCGTAAGAAGTTATTTCTTCGCTCAAAAGGGATTTTCCCAGTTCGCATTTTTGAAAACACTATTCTAAAACCTTTATTGCCGAAGCAGCATACTAATCCCCTGATGAAATTGGGTAGTCACTCTGAAGAACCATCAACGGATGCTCGCCAGCAAGATTTGATACAGTGGACTGATCTACCCACTCAACCATGCTTGGATCCAACTCATTTTGAACCTGAAAACACAATAGAAGAAGACCTATTGAACTCCTACTCTGATCTTCCACCTACAGAGCAAAAAGAGATCACTACCAGATTGGAACATCTAAGGCTTAAGCTTTTGAGTACTTCAAAAGGCATGCACTCACAAAGCACAGAATCTCCTCATCAAAACAATGTACCGCCAGCAAGTACATCTGGGTCATCTCAGCCGCTGATCCCAACCTCAATTTTAACAAGTAGAGGGAAGCAAAACGAACCCACTACCAGCACCAATCGGGAGATCTTAGAGGGCACTCTGCCCAATGAAAAATCCAAAAAACCGAGAGAGGAAAGCACTACACTTGCACCATCATGTAATAATGGCTGTGTCGTCCTGGATCCGGAGAGAGATCTGAATAAGATCACAAATGAGCCCTGACAATTAAAGTGTTTGTCCTGGAATATTGGGGGGTGGAAGAACAAGCTCCACGACACTGATTTTTTAAAGTTTTTGCAAATTCATGACATTATTCTCCTGCAGGAAACATGGATCCAGGAACAGGATTTCCTTTCTATTCAGGGCTACAAGGCCTTCTCAGTCCCAGCAACCAAGATACATACAAAGGGACGGGGGCGTGGAGGCCTGGTTACCTTTGTTTCAGTTGATTTAACGGTTGATGTTTTAATCTTAGAAAATAGTCAGTACAATAACTTCCAGGTCCTATTAGTTAAGGGACTTTTCCCCAGAAGATTAATATGTATTAATGTATACATTCCACCTAATAGTAGTAAGAGCCAAGGAGATGATCTCTGGGACTCCCTGGCTGATACCATAGAATCCTTGCTCCTTCACTATCCAAATTCCTATATTATAATGGGTGGTGATTTCAATGCAAGAATAGGCTCTGGGGCAGTTGATGTAGGAGGTAATAAGAGTACTCAAATAGCCACCGATGCCTATCTCTCGGATCGTTCCTCAAAGGACAGGATTGTCAACAAATTTGGCCTCAAACTTTTAAAACTGCTCTCTTTGGCCAATCTACACATTTTGCATGGTACCAGCTTGGATATATCAGGAGGTGCTTATACTTACCTATCAACTTATCCAGCAGAGCAAACAAAAATTTCTCCACATGCCTCTCAGACCCCCCCCCCATTACTTTTCTTCCATTTCAAGGCTGGGGAGTGGCATTAAAATAAGCACTATGTATCTATTATTAGATGCATAGGCATACCAACTGAGAAGTTTCACTAAAAAAAAATGTTTGCATCACGGTCCATTTAAAACAGGGGAAAAGCTGATTGGCTGCCTGGCATGATTGACAGGCAGAAGGAGAGCTGCGTGTATAGCGCGTCCGTCTCCTCCACCATTTCAGGCAGCCATGTGGAGTGCCAGGAAGCACCAAAAAGTGGCAGAAGAAAGCAGGAGAGCAAGAAGGTGAGAAATAGCGGGGGGCACAATTTTTTATAGCATCAAGCAATTTTGCTGTAGTAATGCTATTTTTTAGATGTACAGAAGAGCACTGAGAATATTACCATATTTTAATGTATTAAGGGGGTTTAGGGGTTTGTATTATATTTTTTTATTGTAAAACACTGCAATATAATATTGAGAGCGGTGGTATATAAATCTAAAAATAAATAAATATTATGTCTTTGTTTAGAAGAAGAGCTGTTTTAGTACCCCACTTTTCACTACCCAAAAGAGTCTCAAAGTGGCCTTCCCTTTTCTCTCCACAAGTCACCTTGTGAGGTGAGTGAGGCTGATAGAGCTCTGACAGAAACTGCTCTATGAGAACAGCTTTAACCGGGCTGTGACTAGCCCAAGGTCAACCAACGGGTTGTATGTGGAGGCACAAGGACTACATTATGACTCTTCAAATGATAGGACAATGATCCTCCAGGCCTTCCTGTCCTCTAACATTCCCTGGACTCCATTTAAGCTCACACCGACTGCTTCAGAGACCCATCCAGCCACCTCATTCTCTGTTGCCCTCAATTGCTCCCAGCATTAGGCTCTTCTCTAGGGAGTCCTTCCTTCTCATGAGGTGGCCAAACTATTTGAGTTTCATCTTCAAGATCTAAAGAGCAGTCAGAGCTGATCTCCTCTAGGACTGACCGGTTTGTTCGCCTTGCAGTCCAAGGGACTCGGAAGAGTCTTCTCCAGCACCAAAGTTCAAAAGCTTCAGAGGTCAGACTCACTGGTCTGTAGATTCCCGGGTCATCCTTCCTCCCTTTTTTGAAGATCGGAATAACGTTTGCTCTCTTCCAGTCCTCTGGGATATCTCCAGTCCTTAAAGATCTCATTGCACTCTGTATCTTCCGGAGTATTTGCCAGTCCTCCCAATTTGGTGTCATCTGCAAACTTGATGAGTAGTCCCTCCACCCCCTCATCTAGATCATTAATAAATATGTTAAAAAGTACCGGGCCAAGCACCGAACCCTGAGGTACCCCGCTACTCACCTCTCTCCAGTCTGATGAAACACCATTGACAACAACTCTTTGAGTGCGGTTCTCTAACCAATTCCCTATCCACCTAACGATCTGAAAATCCAGATTGCAGTCCTTCAACTTATCCATCAGAACATCATGGGGAACCTTGTCAAAAGCTTTACTAAAATCCAAGTAAATGACATCAACCAAATTTCCCCGATCCAGCAAACCTGTTACTTGGTCAAAAAAGGAAACTAGGTTGGTCTGGCAGGACCTGTTGGAGACAAATCCATGCTGACTTCCTTGGATCACCAAATTGTCCTCCAGATGTTTGCAGATCGCTCCCTTTAATATCTGCTCCATTATCTTCCCCACAACAGAGGTCAGACTCACTGGTCTGTAGTTTCCCGGGTCATCCCTCCTCCCTTTTTTGAAGATCAGAATAACGTTTGCTCTATTCCAGTCCTCCGGGACATCTCCAGTCCTTAAAGAGGTTCCGAAGATGATGGACAAGGGCTGTGCAAGTTCTCTGGAAAGTTCGTTGAGTACTCTCGGGTGCATTTCATCCGGACCAGGGGATTTGAACTCATCCAGTGCAGCTAAATGCCTCTCGACAACCTCTCTATCCATGTTAACCTGCCACCCAGACACTATCCTTTGGCTACAGCCATCTCTAGATGTGCCTAAACACTTTGACCTGTGGGAAAAAACAGATGTAAAATAGGCACTAAGCCTTTCTGCTTTCTCTGCATCTTTCGTTAGAGTTTGTCCATCCGCACCCAACAGCGGGCCTATTGCCTCTTTTACTTTACGTTTGTTCCTCACGTAACTGAAAAATCTTTTCTTGTTACAATGGGCTTCCCTGGCCAACCTTAGCTCACTCTCAGCTTTGGCCTTTCTGATGATTGATCTACAGTGCCTAGTAACCTGTAGGTACTCTTCTTTAGGGCTCTGTCCTTCCCTCCATTTCCTGAACATTTTCCTTTTCTTTCTTAGTTCCTCTTGAAGTTCTCTGTTCATCCAAATAGGCTTCTTAGAGCTCCTGCAGTGTTTTCATCTTTCTGGGATAGTCATTGATTGAGCATGCAATAGCTCTTGTTTGAGTAGCGCCCACCCTTCACATGCTCCCTTCCCTTCCAGCATTCTCGTCCATGGTATGACACTCATCATGTGTCTGAGTTTATTAAAGTTTGCCCTATGAAAATCCAACATCCGTGTCTGCCTACAAGCTTCCTTGGCTCCCCGTCTTAAAAATAATTCTATGAGGACATGGTCACTTCCCCCTAGGGTTCCCACCTCCTTCATCTCATCCACCAACTCTTGCCTGTTGGTCAGTATTAAGTCCAGTACGGCTGAACCTCTTGTGGGTTCATCTACCATTTGATAAATGAAATTGTCAGCCAAGCATGCCAGAAAGTTGCATGACTGAGGACGCTTCGCAGAGTTTGTTTCCCAGCACACATCTGGGAAATTGAAGTCACCCATGATGACAAGGTCCTGCCGCTTGGATATTTTCTCAAGCTGCTCACAAAGTGCAGCATCCACATCCTCTCGTTGGTCAGTCGGTCGGTAGCAGACACCAACCACCACACTGTTTGTTTTCCCCTTGCTTATTTTCACCCAGATGCTTTCCACTGTAGATATGCTCTCCTTCACTAGAATTTCCTGACAGGTAAGCCCTTTCCTCACATACAGTGCCACTCCTCCACCTCTTCGATCTATTCTGTTTTTTCTGAACAGTTCATATCCATCCACCATTATATTCCAGTCATGAGAATCATTCCACCAAGATTCTGTGATGTCTACTAGATCATACCTTTCCATCAGCATGAGAAGTTCCAGCTCTTCCTTCTTATTGCCCATGCTTCGGGCATTAGTATAAAGGCATCTGAATCCTTTAACTTTTGGTTCCCTATGAGCTGGCCTTGCCGGTTGGGCTGCCCCCGATCGGTCTCCTTCCTTACACTCCCTATGTTGATCGTCTCCTTCCCCTTGTGGCGTCAGTTTAAAGCTCTCCTGATGAATCTCCCCAGGTTCCTGCCAAACACATTCTTCCCCAGCTTCGATAAGTGCAGTCCATCAGGTGCTAGTAGGCCTTCCTCAAGAAAGCCTATCCCATGGTCCCAGAAACCAAATCTCTCCTGCCGGCACCAACTACGCAGCCACTGATTCACCTCCATTATCTTCCTCTCCCAACGCATTCCTCTTCCCTTGACAGGTAAGATTGAAGAGAATACCACTTGTGCCCCCATTTGCTTGAGCTTCCTCCCCAGATCTTGATAGTCTTTTTTAATAGGAGCGATGGTATTCAGGGACATGTCATTCGTTCCCACATGGACCATCACAAATGGGTAGCGATCCGTAGATTTGAGGAGTTTGGGCAGCCGTTCTGAAACGTCTTTAATTTTCGCCCCTGGCAAGCCACACACCTCTCGGGTTAGGGGGTCGGGCCCAGCCACATGGCGATCCATTCTTCTTAGCAGGGAGTCTCCAATTACCAGTACTCTCCTTTTTTTTTTTTTTCTTCTCAACTCCATTTCCTTCTATCCTCGTGGCCTCTTCCCTTTGTCTTAGACTTTGTTTTGGGACCTCTTCCCTCGTTGACCCTTGCACCTCCTCTGCAAGGGCCTGAAATCTATTCTGGAGCTCCAAAAGCCCCGAGAACCGTCTCGCTTTACGCCGTTGAGTCTTTTTCCGACATTGCAATTGAGAATGTTACCCAAATTGCTGGGGAATTATGAATATAGCAAGAGGCTGGGTAACCCAGGATCTTTACTACCAATTTTTACGGGGTCCTTTCCCTGGAAGAAACCATTTTTAAATGAAGAAGACAAAAGCTTACACTCAGGGGATTTATTTGGGGAAAATATCAGGGTTACATTCAAAACACACACAGAAGCAAAAACATACATACACTAAGTTCTACAGGGTGACAAGTTACACTAAATTCTACAGGGGGACAAGTTCAAGATACTGCACCTTTCTTGGATCCAAGCAGCCCAAACACAGGGTTGATGACATCAGGGGTGGACAGGATGCCGGGTGTGAACAGCACACACACACACCAGGGTGTGCACAAGGCTTGATATCAGTCAGTCAGTAACCTTTTATTGGCATAAAATGTATAAGACATATAAAAATAGGGTTTAAAATTTCAACAAAATAATAAAATGGGGTTACATAACCAAACAGATCTTAAAATGATAAATAAACTATAAAAGATAAAATACAAGGTAGGCAGCATATTATAAAAGCATCTTAGTTAAAACTCTGGCAACTAAAATGGTTATATCTGGGTCTTTGTCAGAGAGCAGAAATTGCAAGGTCATAGATTTACTTACAGAAGGCTTGTTTCCCAGCAAAGCAACAAAGCTGTCATCCCGACACTGCTCATATAAGGGGCAATCTAACAAAATGTGTGAGACAGAGTCAGGGCAACCAGAACCACACGAACAGTCTCGCATGGTATGGGATATGGTGGAATCTTCCCTCTAAGACCTTTGAGGGGAAAGCATTCATTCGTGCCAGGAGAAAAGCTCTTCTCAGGGGTGAGACATCAAGGAGATGCAAATATGTAGGCATAATATTTCTCTGCATAGGCAAATATGTAGGCATAATATTTCTCTGATGCCAAAGAATGCTGGTGAGCAGACTCGAGGCTGGGTAGGTATGAGTTCCTGCTGCTCATGATCTAATATTCTCTGTTTAATAATCCGGAAGATACATTTTTCTTCCAGAGGTAGTAGGGACTTCAGATCGATGCCAATGGAGACTAATTTTTGTTCAATAGCCTGGAACCATTGAAATTTAAGAGGGTCACTTTTTAGACAAGTTAAAAGGCTGCCAGTTTCTATTCTAAAAAACAGTCTGACCCAGAATTTAAAAGCTATCCAGGCCCTTGTCTCTACCCTAATTTGGCCAAATTTTGCACAAATGGCATGGTAGGAGACACAGTTGGGAACCCCTGCAATTTGCCTATAGAAAGCAGATTGATATAGTGTTTGAAATTCCCGGGTCAGCCCCAGAGACTGCCCACTAGGAGGTCCATGATTGTTGATTGGTCTCTGATATTATGAGTACCTGATAGGTGAGTTTGAACTGTGATGTCACTAGAGTGGGACGTGTGGAGTAATCTGATCAAGTAGAACAATACCTTGGCTAGGTGTGATGTGTCTCTAACGGCCCTGTCTTTGTTTTATCAGGAAGGACTGGGGAAGACATTTGGGGATAAGAGGTGCTGCTAGACAGAAATTACACTGGACAAGAGAGACAAAAGAAGTTGCAGTTAGTACCTTGAAGGGATATTCCTTTCCTGTAGATAGTCTAATGGTCTTTGGCTGGGGGGGGGGGTGATTTAGATAACGTGCACATTTAGCTCAGTCAGTTGGGCAAGGAGGAAATGTAAGAAATCTAGTGAAGCCCAAACAAGATGGCGACCTAGCCTGGCTTCCTAGGTTACTTAGGGGGCCCTACTGACTCCATAGTCCGTTTCTGCCAGGCTGGTTTCTGTGTGTGAAGGTGTCGCTGTGTGAGGCATCCTTCCATTATGGGCTACCTCTAGGGTAACAAGAAGATCATAGCCTTGACTAGACACACTTTTGTTGGCAGGGTGATGTCTCTGCTTTTTAGGATGCTGTCTAGATTTGCCATAGCTTTCCTCCTCAGGAGTAAGCGTCTTTTAATTTCTTTGCTGCAGTCCCCATCTGCAGTGATCTTGGAGCCCAGGAAAATAAAATCTGTTACTACCTCCGTTTCTTCCCCATCTATTTGCCAAGGAATTGAGAGGGCCGGATGCCATAATCTTTGTTTTCTTGATGTTGTTTAAAGCCAAATTTTTTACTCTCCTCCTTCACCCGCATCAACAGGCTCTTTAGTTCCTCTTCGCTTCCTGCCATTAGAGTGGTATTATCTACATATCTGAGGTTGTTGATATTTCTCCCTGCAATCTTAATCCCAATATGTGACTCAACTAACCTAGCCTTTTTCATGATGTGCTCTGCATACAAATTAAATAGGCATGACGACAGTATACAGCCTTGCTAAACTCGTTTCTCAATTTTGAACCAATCAGTGATTCCACGCTCGTTTCTCAGTGTTGCTTCTTGATCTGCATATAGGTTTCTCAAGAGACAGATAAGAAGCCCTGGTATTCCCATCTCTTTAAGAACTTGCCACAATTTGTTGGGCTCCACACAATCAAAGGCTTTAACATAGTCAATGAAGCAGAAGTAGACGTTTTTTTGGAACTCCCTACCTTTCTCCATGATCCAGCGTATGTTGGCAATTTGATCTCTAGTTCCTCTGCCTCTTCGAAATCCTGCCTGTACTTCTGGAAGTTCTCGGTCCACATATTGCTGGAGCCTAGCTTGTAGGATTTTGAGCATAACTTTGCTAGCATGAGAAATGAGTGCAATGGTGCGGTAGTTTGAACATTCTTTGGTATTGCCCTTCTTTTGGATTGGAATGTAAACTGACCTTTTCCAATCCTGTGGCCACTGTTAAGTTCTCCAAATTTGCTGGCATATTGAGTGTAGCACCTTTACCACATCGTCTTTTAAGATTCTGAATAGTTCAACTGGAATACTGTCACCTCCACTAGCTTTATTGTTGCTCAGACTTACTAAGGCCTATTTGATTTCATATTCCAGGATGTCTGGCTCCAGGTCAGTGACTACCCCATCGTGGTTATCAGGGATGTTAAGCTCGCTCTTGTATAGTTCTTCTGTATAATTTTGCCACATTTTTTAAATCTGCTTCTGGTAGGTCCTTACCATTTTGGTCCTTTATCATACCCATCTTTGCATGAACCGTTCTCTTCATATCTCCAATTTCCTTGAAGAGATCTTCTATTTGTTTGCACGGTTAATTTAAGAAGGCATTCTTATCTTTTCTAGCTATTCTCTGGAATTCTGCATTCAATTGATTCAGATTCAGATTTAGTTTATTAGTCGGCCATTGGCCATTTCCAGCAAATTGACTGTACAGTACAAAAGTCAGTTAAAATTAAGACATCAAACTGATAAAATCACAGGGAATAATAAAAGTAATAAAAAGTTACACAGATAAAAGGAGCCATAATGATTAGGGTTTTAATCCTAATTGCACAATTTGGACCTGATTTTCCTGGCTGCGAGAGCAAACAGTGCAACTCTGTTGGTAACGTAGGCATCAATATCAGACAATAAAAAGATCATATACTCAGTTTTTGAGAGGCCTGAGGTGGTAGGGAGTATTCTTTTAATAAACTTGCCTCTTGGTTCATCATAGAGGGGGCAGTCCATTACATAGTGTGTGAGGTCCTCAATCACTCCCCTATCACATTTGCAGATGCATTCAGATAGGGGGAGAGGGGAGAACCGACCACTACGCACTGCTATGGGTAAGGATTGGAACCTTAAATGAGTAAATGGCATCCTGAGTGTTAAGGATGGCAGACTCTCCAGATATGAAGATCTGCAGTGAATTCTCTTGAAATGTTTAAAAAGAGGGACAGCTCTGGACCGAGCAATTATATCACCATCTAGAACTGCATCCATTTGATAGATCCATTTCCGGAGCTCCTTTACTGAGCTTCCAGGCCTGATTAGATCGTCTGGGATAGAGTAGTGTAAGATAATACTATTTAGATGGATTCTATCAGTAATGGAAGTGAGCTCTAGGTTCTTACTGCTGATGACTTCAGAATTCTTTCGTGTACATTTCAGCCAGTTTTTCATGGTGATTAGTTTAACCCGTGCTTTTATGGATGGTAGTCCCAGTTCAGCCCTCATAAGAGCCACTGGAGATCCTTTAGGAAGAGCTAAAATCCTTCTCATAAAGAAGTTCTGAATTTTTTCTAGGTTGTTAATCACTTGCTCATTCCAGCCCCAAATCTCCGCACCATATAGTATGGAAGATATGGCTTTGCTGCCAAATAGTTTAATAGCAGGGTCAATCAAGCAGCCTCCTTTTGAGAAAAATAATTTGACAATAGCCCCCATACTTCTCAGGGTAGCCACTCTCAAACAAACAATTGAGTGTATCTTTCTTTTTCTCCCTTGCCTTTGTCTTCTCTCCTCAGTTATTTGTAAAGCTTCCTCAGCCATTTTCCTTTCTTGCACTTCTTTTTCTTTGGGATTGTTTTATTTGCTACCTCTTGTACAATGTTGTGAACCTCCGTCCATAGTTCTTCAGGCACTCTATCAGATCTAATTCCTTAAATGTATTTGTCACCTTTACTGTATATTCGTCAGGGATCTGATTTAGTTCATACCTCAGTGGCCTAGTGCTTTCCCCTACTTTCATCAATTTAAGCCAAAATTTTGTAACAAGAAGCTGATGATTTGAACCACAACCTTGTCTTGTTTTTACTGACATCTTTGGCTGCAGAGCACATAGTCAATCTGATTTCTGTGTTGACCATCTGGTGTTATCCATGTGTAGAGTCGTCTCTTTGGATTGTTGGAAAATGACCATTGTATTCTCTTGACAAAATTCTACCAGCCTGTGCCCTGCTCCATTTTGTACTCCAAGGCCAAACTTGCCTGTTATCCCGGTTATCTTTTGGTTTCCTACTTTAGCATTCCAATCCCCCATGATGATAAGCACATCATTTTTTGGCATTGCTTCTAGAAGGTGTTGTAGGGCTTCATAGAACTGGTCAACTTCATCTTCAGCAGCAGTGGTTGGGGCATAGACCTGTATTACTGTGATGTTGAATGTTTTGCCTTGGATTCGAACTGAGATTGTTCTGTCATTTTGGGGATTGTATCCCAAGACTGCTTTTCCTACTATTTTATTGATTATGAAGGCGACTCCATTTCTTCTGAGATATTCTTGCCCACAGTAGTATAGATGATGGTCATCTGAATTAAATTAACCTATTCCTGTCTATTTGAGTTCACTGATTCCTAAAATGTCGATGTTCAGTCTTGTAATGAATTTTTTTTTATTTTCATAAAGATAGAAATATAGGATGCAACATGAGTTATTGATACAAAAAGCAGTAAATAAAATATAATCATCATTTGAAAATATACCACCCCACATTGACTCCACAGTGATATAAACTTTTGCCCAAAACTCTAAGAGCCATGAGTCTAAGAGCCATCCACATTTCCACTACATTAAAAAAAAGGCCTGTTTAGATATACAAAAGAAAAGTTATTATTAATCAACTTACTTGAGAGATCGTAGACCTCACGTTAACTGCTTGATACAATCTAAGAGCTATCCTGGCAGATATTTCTAGGTTTAAGTTAGATGCTTAACATTAAACATTTCTTATAGAACAGTATGAGTTTTGGCCCTGTATCAATACCCTGATGAAGGGAGAGGAAAGTAGGGCTTTGCCTTAAAGATGTACAAAGAAAAAAAATTACAAAAGGATTTCATAATTTCTCCTTATCCTTAATACAGATACATCTACAAACCATTTATACTTGACCCATTCTAAGAGCCATCCTGACAGGTATAAGTTGAGAGCTTTGCATTTTCTACAGATCAATATGAGCTTTGGCCCTATAACAATACACCAATAAAAAAAAAAGGGGGGAAAGCCCCATTTTATATTTCCAACACTAACGATTATATTACCTATATGCCTACTAAGGAAAAGAAACAAGAGAGAAAAAAGGCACTGCTTCCCCTTTTTCATAAAAATAGCAATGTAGGATACAGTATATGTTGTTAATACAGAGAATAATAAGATTTCCAGGTTTAGATTAAATGCTTCACATTAAACATAGAACAATATAAGCTTTCAGTCTTCTATAGGTTCTCCTTATCCTTAATTCTTATACATCTACAAAACAATTTATACTTGACCCATTCTAAGAGCCATCCTGACAGGTATATTTTCAGATTTAAGTTGAAAGCTTAACATTAAACATTTTCTACAGGTCAGTGTAGGCTTTAGTCCTAGAACAATACACTAATAGAAGAAAGAAAAAATAAGGGGGGAGAACTCCATTTTATATTTCCAACACTAATGATTATATTACCTATATGCCTACGAAGGAAAAGAAACAAGAAACAAGAGAGAAAGAGACACTGCTTCCCCTTTTTCATAGAAATAGAAATATAGAATACAGTATAACATTAAACATAAAACAATATGAGCTTTCGGTCTTCTTAAGGGGGTCTCATCTCGAGGCTTGCTACATCTTGTCGTTCCCGTAGACTTATATTCTGTCCCATTGGCCTTTGGCATAGAAAGTGCAGTTGTACTCTTTCCCGCAGAATATGCATCGATAAATCTTGAGGCTGTTGCACCTCCTGGACTCCAGTATCAATACAATTTTTTCCCCAAAAGCTCCTTTAAATCGGTTACTTTCACTGCAGATCCATATTTCTTTTGATTGATTTTTGTACACTGTTGCTTTGAGATGGCTGTATGTCTTTTTAAAAAAGGTGTCCTTATCTGGGCTGCAGAACTCCGGCATCCCATTTTCCGTCTCCAGAATTTCAGATTTCTCTTCTACTGTTGGTTTTCCACCTTGTTTAGAGCTGTCGCTTGGATATTTTCTCAAGCTGCTCACAAAGTGCAGCATCCACATCCTCTCATTGGTCAGTTGGTCGGTAGCAGACACCAACCACCACACTGTTTGTTTTCCCCTTGCTTATTTTCACCCAGATGCTTTCCACTGTAGATATGCTCTCCTTCACTAGAATTTCCTGACAGGTAAGCCCTTTCCTCACATACAGTGCCACTCCTCCACCTCTTCGATCTATTCTGTTTTTTCTGAACAGTTCATATCCATCCACCATTATATTCCAGTCATGAGAATCATTCCACCAAGTTTCTGTGATGTCTACTAGATCATACCTTTCCATCAGCATGAGAAGTTCCAGCTCTTCCTTCTTATTGCCCATGCTTCGGGCATTAGTATAAAGGCATCTGAATCCTTTTACTTTTGGTTCCCTATGAGCTGGCCTTGCCGGTTGGGCTGCCCCCGATCGGTCTCCTTCCTTACACTCCCTATGTTGATCGTCTCCTTCCCCTTGTGGCGTTTAGAGCTGTCATCAGCCACTGTTATTGATCCATCATTCCTGTTAAAGACTTCTTCCTTGGCATCTTGGATCTCCTTGAAGATATGAATTTCAGATTTCTCTTCTGCTGTTGGTTTTCCACCTTGTTTAGAGCTGTCATCAGCCACTGTTATTGATCCATCATTCCTGTTAAAGACTTCTTCCTTGGCCTTCTTCTGCTTAGTTAGGAGAATTAGCCTGCCTCATAACGAGGTGGCTTCGGGCAGAGCAGAGTAAGAGGAGGGGGGAAACAAATGGCTTTGATGCAGGAAGAGAGACGGAGAAAAAAAACGAGAGATACTTGCAGTAAATGATGTTTTGGAACTCAGCCGATGTCCTCCCCTCAGTTCAAAACGTTCATTTGTGGTAAATCATCGTGTAGGATTGAAGCAGATACTTTAAGATTAAAGAAAGAAAAGAAAGTCCGAGATAGAAAATGGCAGTCGTCCTCTGGACCTGGAACGCTGACAGCCTATAATCCAGGGAGATATACTCCCTAAAGGATTGGAGACGGCCCCAAGAACTTCCTGGGTAGAAAGGTGAGGTGGGGTTTGCGTACCCCTCCTCTTTTCTGCCAATTGCTTGCGCAATTGACCCCTGTCAGGCTTCAGAGATAGCAGAGCAAATGCCCTGCCACCCTCTCAGGACGACATCTTTAGCCACATCCCCTGTCGATGTTCAGTCTTGTCATCTCTTGTTTGACCACGTCCAGCTTGCCTTGAGTCATGGATCTGACGTTCCAGGTTCCTATGGAATAAAAATCTTTACAGCATCGGACTGTCTTTTCACCTCCAGTTACCTCTACAACTGAGCGTCCTTTCGGCTTTGGCCCAGTCACTTCATTCATTCTGGTGCTACTCATACTAGCCGTCTGCTCATCCCCAGTAGCATATTGCAGTGTTCCCCAACCTTTTTATCACCGGGGACCGTTCAACGCTTGACAATTTTACTGAGTCCGGGGGGGGGGTGTAGTCTTTTGCCAAGGGACGTCACTGCCGCCGCTGCCGCCTTAGCCCCTGCTCCACTTGCTTTTCCACCGGCACCGCTGACTTCCCGAAGCCCACTGGGGGGCGCTGCCAGCAGCAGCTGCACAGTGCCACACCAAGGGGGATCCCCAGCCATGGCAGTCACTGGAGAGCACCAAAGGTGAGCTGGCGGCAGAGTGGCAGGGCAGCCTCTGAGGCAGCAGCCGGGAAGAAGGACGAGGAGGAGCCGCGGCCCGGTACCTGCTGTTCTACGGACCAGTACCGGTCTCCACACTGGGGGTTGGGGATCACTGCCATATTGGACACCTTCCAAACTGAGGGGCTCATCTTCCGGCGTCATATAATTTTGCCTTTTGGAACTGTCCATTGGGTTTTCATGGCAAAGATACTGGAGTGGTTTGCCATTTCCTTCTTCAGTGGACCACCTTTTGTCAGAGCTCTCAGCTATGACCTGTCCGTCTTGGGTGGCCCTGCATGGCATAGCTCATAGCTTCACTGAGCTACGCAAGCCACTTCGCCACGACAAGGCAGCGATCCTAGAAAGGGAGAGATGGCTTACAACACCATTATTCCTTCTTCCATTTTATTCTCACAACAACCCTTTGAAGTAGGTTAGGCTGGCCCAAGGTCACCCAGAAAGGTTCCATGGAAGAGTGGGGATATGAACCCTAATCTCCTAAACCTGTACGTTACAGCAGTGGTCCCCAACCTTTTTATCACCAGGGACCGGTCAACACTTGACATTTTTACTGAGACCCGTTGGGGGAGGTAGTCTTTTGCCGAGGGTCATCACTACTGCCTGAGCCCCTGCTCCGCTTGCTTTCCTGCCGGCGCCCTGACTTCCCGCCACCCGCTGGGGGTGCTGCTTTTGAGAGCACGAAAGGTGAGCAGGTGGCAGAGTGGCAGGGCTGCCCCTGAGGCAGCAGCCGGGGAGGAGGATGAGGAGGAGCCATGGCCCGGTACCAACTGATCTATGGACCGGTACCGGTCTCCGGACCAGGGGTTGGGGACCACTGCGTTACAGGAGGCTCTGCGCTGAGCTACCTCATGTTTGAACTGGGGCGGGTTGCTGCTCCTACCCAGGGGAACATTTGGTCCACTAGACCTTGTCCGCCCCAGATTTGTGTTCCCACATGGGAGCTGATGTGATGAGGTTCCGCTATGTGGCAGGTCAGTGGGGGTCTGTTTTTTTTTTTTTAAGTAAAAAAAAAAAGCCCCAGGCAGCTCTGCCATGCGGCGGAGGCTGCCTGGGGCATTTTTTGTCCCTTCCAAGACACCATATGTCAAGCAAGGGTGGGGAGGAGCTGGGCTAGGATGGCCCGATTCTTTCCTTTTAAATGGCCAAGGCCTGACATAGGCCCCATTGTTGCCCAGGGCAAATGAGGGCCTGAGTCAGGCCAGGCCTGGGATGGCCCTAGCCCAGCAGCGATGTCATGAAGATCTGGGAATTTGCCCTGCCACCAGACGAGCAGTGAATCGAGGCAAATTCCTAGTGCATAAAAGGTCCTTGATTCTGATCTGGCAATCTAGCAACATATTTCTGTCTCTTGAGACATGGATAGGTTGCTGTGCTGTAGCCACGCTACCCTAATTGTTGACCATTAGTGAACTAGGAAGGGATTTCTGCATAGCTGTTGAGCATCATCAGGCTACTCTGGAGAATGGAAGAGCCGTAGCAGAATAAAGCAGCTGCACTTTCACTTCCCCATCTACTGGCTGGAAAGTGGAAGTGTATTTCTTTTGTGCCAGAGGACAGGCTGTATGAGTTTTATCCATTGGATGTGGATTAGGTTTGTGTGCAGAGTTGCTGCCATTCCTGAAGGGGGGGGGGTGCTCTTCCTTGTAAGAACATGTCAAATTTATAGTATTAACAAGCACTTTACCAAGACTGAACTTAACAACAGGCACACTATGGCAGCAGTGGGTGAGCATGTCATGTAGGTACACAGAGGTTGAATTATGCTCCTAGCTGGGCATGCATGAAGCTATAGGAGAAGAGTATTCTGAGGCTTGCTTGTTTGCAGCCTTGCAAAAGGAAACTCAGGATGACTCCACATTCACACGCCAGTCTTCCTGTGATCTTCCATCCCCCATGGCCTACTTCAGTCATTCATTCCCCACCCTCACCCCCAGATGCCATTCAGTAGAGCTGTATGTAGGTGGAAAATGTAGATGAAGCTGATTTTTTGCCTCACATATCAGTTGGGAGTAAAACTTGAAGTTCGGGAATGTGGAGCAAGATCTCCATGAAGGTTGAAAGATTGAAAGATTGGAAGAAGAAGGAGGAGGAGGAAGAGAGGAGGAGGAGGGAGGAGGACGACGATGACAGTTTTATCAGTGCCATGGTGAGCCCAAGGTCTCCCAGCTGGCTGCATGTGGGGGAGTGCAGAATCGAACCTGGCCTGCCAGATTAGAAGTCCGCACTCCTAACCACTACACCAAACTGGCTGTCCAAACTTGGGATGGTGAGTTAAATGTACACAAAAAGTCAGTGTTTAAAATGATCTCATCAACAGGAGCTTTACTAGAGATTGGGGACCAAGTGTTAACTGAGGAGTTCTTCCTATACTTAAAAAAAAAAATTGCAAGACCTTAATATTACTCCTAATGAACCTCCATTCCAACAATACCTGTCAGGTCAAATTTACTGAAAAGGGTCATCTAACTACCCAAATCCCCATCCTGAGAGGAGTTAAACAAGGTTGCGTCCTCATTTATTTAACCTTTTTTTACACAATCTTCCAAAAATCCTTAGACTCATAAATGGTCGTCCTCCCAAACTAGATAAACAGCCAATCCCACTTCTTCTATATGCTGATGATACAGTCTTGCTTTCCTATTCGAGAATTGGTCTGAAAAGATATCTGAATGCTTTCTATGAATATTGTCAACTTAATGACCTATCGATTAACTTCGAAAAAACCAAAGTGATGGTCTTTGCACAGAAGGGGTCTCCCTTAAACTGGCGTATTGGTAGTCATCAAATTGAGCAGGTCAAATGGTTCAAATACTTAAGAATCACCTTCCAATATAATTTGCACTGGACCAAACATAGAAATAGGATTGTTTTGCAGGCTAAATATTCTATTACCCATTTAAACCGTTTTTTCTTCTTTAAAGGTAATCAGTTTGTCCCAGCTGCCTGTCGTGTGTTTGACTCAAAAATTCTTCCCCAAATTTTTATGGCATCCCTCTGTGGATCTCAGCTTTTAACAAAAACTTGGAAAGGTTATAGTCTGCCTTTTTCCAGCAGATTTTGGGAACTCCAAATTGTGTCCCTTACTCCTCCTTACATCTCGAAATCGGCCATAATCTTCTCGAAACTAAGGCCTGGATTTCAAATATTGGCTAAAACTGCATTTTAGGGTTCGATCAGATTGTCTATTGGCCTGTTTATTGAGAGACTCTTTTGAATTTAAATGGTTCTCTACCATCCTGACAAATTGGCATTGACTACAATTACATCTTATCTCTGAATGAATCTTCCATTATGCGCCAAATTAAACAAAGGCTCCTTGATCAGGAATTCCAAAAAGTCCATCCTACTGTTCCAGCAATTTGCTCTCCCTGTGTTCTTGGTCTCCAAGTGAAGCATGGGATAATGCTGGCTTATTTCTATAACTTGGCAAATCCCCTTTATCGCAGAGCATTTTCGCTTGCGCAGCTCAACACCTTTCCATCCAAAGTATTACAAGGGAGATTTGCCAAGATTCCTTTCGAAAATAGACTATGTTCCTGTGATTTAAACACTCCTGACACCATGCAACATATCTTATTGGATTGTCGCTTGTTTATTGGTCAGCGAAGGCGTATTACGCCATTGTATACGGCCCTGGTCAGACCACACCTGGAGTACTGTGTGCAGTTCTGGAGGCCTCACTTCAAGAAGGACGTAGATAAAATTGAAAGGGTACAGAGGAGAGCGACGAAGATGATCTGGGGCCAAGGGACCAAGCCCTATGAAGATAGGTTGAGGGACTTGGGAATGTTCAGCCTGAAGAAAAGGAGGTCGAGAGGGGACATGATAGCCCTCTTTAAGTATTTGGAAGGTTGTCACTTGGAGGAGGGCAGGATGCTGTTTCTGTTGGCTGCAGAGGAGAGGACACGCAGTAATGGGTTTAAACTTCAAGTACAACGATATAGGCTAGATATCAGCACAAAATTTTTCGCAGTCAGAGTAGTTCAGCAGTGGAATAGGCTGCCTAAGGAGGTGGTGAGCTCCCCCTCACTGGCAGTCTTCAAGCAAAGGTTGGATACACACTTTTCTTGGATGCTTTAGGATGCTTAGGGCTGATCCTGCGTTGAGCAGGGGGTTGGACTAGATGGCCTGTATGGCCCCTTCCAACTCTATGATTCTATTCTATGATTCTATGATTACACCTTTTATATCGAAATGGAGAAACCATTCAAAATACCTGATCTACCAATTTTTGTTGAGCGATAAGGATGACAATGTCACTTTTATTATGGCTGAATTTTTGTCTTCAGTTTTTAAACTTAAACTGATTGATGTATCCTGACTATCTATGTTCATTTTGCTAATCTGTTTATGCCAATAAAGGTATTGTGTGTGTGTATATTTAATCTGTCTAATAACTCAGATAGTTGAAACACACTAGAAAATCCAAGAATTAATTAGGCAAACCTCTTAAACCTGTTTGGTTCAGTTTTCTCTGTGTGATTTTGGCCTAACTTCTGTACACACTACTGTATTACAAGTTAGCTGCAAGATCAACTTCCTTTGAAACTCAATCACAAGAATATGAGCCCCTTTGGACTTCCAGGTGAGATTGTCTTGGGCTATTTCCACATGGGTTATTTCTCCCAAATTCAGTGTTCTTGGGAATAGGCAAGCCAGGTTGCTTGCTTTGGTGAACAACTTCCTGCTAGGCTTCTGTGGCCCTCATTGCCACAAAGATGGGGAAGTGAAATGGCTTCTGTCAATGCTGTGACCTCAGTTCTGGCTGTGTAGCCAAAAGGGAGTCAGTGTGCTATGGGATGCTCTAGGACTTAACAGAAACCCTATGGTTTTTACCACAGAGCCTTGAACGAATCACAATGTCTCTTCAATCTTGCCTGTCCTCTTCAATCTTGCCTGTTCTCTTCAATCTTGCCTGTCAAGGGAAGAGGAATGCGTCGGGAGAGGAAAATAATGGCGGTGAATCACTGGCTGCGTAGTTGGTGCCGGCAGGAGAGATTTGGTTTCTGGGACCATGGGATAGGCTTTCTTGAGGAAGGCCTACTAGCACCTGATGGACTGCACTTATCGAAACTGGGGAAGAATGTGTTTGGCAGGAACCTGGGGAGATTCATCAGGAGAGCTTTAAACTAAAGCCACTAGGGGAAGGAGACGATCAACATAGGGAGTGTATGGAAGGAAAACTATCGGAGGCAGCCCAACCGGCAAGGCCAGCTCATAGGGAACCAAAAGTAAAAGGATTCAGATGTCTTTATACTAACGCCCAAAGCATGGGCAATAAAAAAGAAGAGCTGGAACTTCTCATGCTGATGGAAAGGTATGATCTAGTAGGCATCACAGAAACTTGGTGGAATGATTCTCATGACTGGAATGTAATGGTGGATGGATATGAACTGTTCAGAAAAAACAGAATAGATCGAAGAGGTGGAGGAGTGGCACTATATGTGAAGAAAGGGCTTACCTGTCAGGAAATTCTAGTGAAGGAGAGCATATCTACAGTGGAAAGCATCGGGGTGAAAATAAGCAAGGGGAAAACAAACAGTGTGGTGGTTGGTGTCTGCTACCGACCGACTGACCAACGAGAGGATGTGGATGCTGCACTTTGTGAGCAGCTTGAGAAAATATCCAAACGGCAGGACCTTGTCATCATGGGTGACTTCAATTTCCCAGATGTGTGCTGGGAAACAAACTCTGCGAAGCGTCCTCAGTCATGCAAGTTTCTGACCTGCCTGGCTGACAATTTCATTTATCAAATGGTAGATGAACCCACAAGAGGTTCAGCCATACTGGACTTAATACTGACCAACAGGCAAGAGTTGGTGGATGAGGTGAAGGAGGTGGGGACCCTAGGGGAAAGTGACCATGTCCTCATAGAATTCCTTTTGAGATGGGGAGCCAACGAAGCTTGTAGCCAGACGCGGATGTTGGATTTTCGTAGGGCAAACTTTAATAAACTCAGAGACATGATGAGTGTCATACCATGGATGAGAATGCTGGAAGGGAAGGGAGCATGTGAAGGGTGGGCGCTACTCAAACAAGAGCTATTGCATGCTCAATCAATGACTATTCCAGAAATACGAAAACACTGCAGGAGCTCTAAGAAGCCTATTTGGATGAACAGAGAACTTCAAGAGGAACTAAGAAAGAAAAGGAAAATATTCAGGAAATGGAGGAAAGGACAGAGCTCTAAAGAAGACTACCTACAGGTTACTAGGCACTGTAGATCAATCATCAGAAAGGCCAAAGCTGAGAGTGAGCTAAGATTGGCCAGGGAAGCCCATTGTAACAAGAAAAGATTTTTCAGTTACGTGAGGAACAAACGTAAAGTAAAAGAGGCAATAGGCCCGCTGATGGGTGCGGATGAACAAACTCTAACGAAAGATGCAGAGAAAGCAGAAAGGCTTAGTGCCTATTTTACATCTGTTTTTTCCCACAGGTCAAAGTGTTTAGGCACATCTAGAGATGGCTGTAGCCAAAGGATAGTGTCTGGGTGGCAGGTTAACATGGATAGAGAGGTTGTCGAGAGGCATTTAGCTGCACTGGATGAGTTCAAATCCTCTGGTCCGGATGAAATGCACCCGAGAGTACTCAACGAACTTTCCAGAGAACTTGCACAGCCCTTGTCCATCATCTTCGGAACCTCTTTAAGGACTGGAGATGTCCCGGAGGACTGGAATAGAGCAAACGTTATTCTGATCTTCAAAAAAGGGAGGAGGGATGACCCGGGAAACTACAGACCAGTGAGTCTGACCTCTGTTGTGGGGAAGATAATGGAGCAGATATTAAAGGGAGCGATCTGCAAACATCTGGAGGACAATTTGGTGATCCAAGGAAGTCAGCATGGATTTGTCTCCAACAGGTCCTGCCAGACCAACCTAGTTTCCTTTTTTGACCAAGTAACAGGTTTACTGGATCGGGGAAATTAGGTTGATGTCATTTACTTGGATTTTAGTAAAGCTTTTGACAAGGTTCCCCATGATGTTCTGATGGATAAGTTGAAGGACTGCAATCTGGATTTTCAGATCGTTAGGTGGATAGGGAATTGGTTAGAGAACCGCACTCAAAGAGTTGTTGTCAATGGTGTTTCATCAGACTGGAGAGAGGTGAGTAGCGGGGTACCTCAGGGTTCGGTGCTTGGCCCGGTACTTTTTAACATATTTATTAATGATCTAGATGAGGGGGTGGAGGGACTACTCATCAAGTTTGCAGATGACACCAAATTGGGAGGACTGGCAAATACTCCGGAAGATAGAGACAGAGTTCAATGAGATCTGAGCACAATGGAAAAATGGGCAAATGAGAACAAGATGCAATTTAATAAAGGTAAGTGTAAAGTTCTGCATCTGGGTCAGAAAAATGAAAAGCATGCCTACTGGATGGGTGATACGCTTCTAGGTAACATTGTGTGTGAACGAGACCTTGGGGTACTTGTGGATTGTAAACTAAACATGAGCAGGTAGTGTGATGCAGCGGTAAAAAAGGCAAATGCCATTTTGGGCTGTATCAACAGAGGCATCACATCAAAATCACAAGATGTCATAGTCCTATTGTATACAGCACTGGTCAGACCACACTTGGAGTACTGTGTGCAGTTCTGGAGGCCTCACTTCAAGAAGGACGTAGATAAAATTGAAAGGGTACAGAGGAGAGCGACGAGGATGATCTGGGGCCAAGGGACCAAGGCCTATGAAGATAGGTTGAGGGACTTGGGAATGTTCAGCCTGGAGAAAGGGAGGTTGAGAAGGGACATGATAGCCCTCTTTAAGTATTTGAAAGGTTGTCATTTGGAGGAGGGCAGGATGCTGTTTCCGTTGGCTGCAGAGGAAAGGACACGCAGTAATGGGTTTAAACTACAAATACAACGATATAGGCTAGATATCAGGAAAAAAATTTTCACAGTCAGAGTAGTTCAGCAGTGGAATAGGCTGCCTAAGGAGGTGGTGAGCTCCCCCTCACTGGCAGTCTTCAAGCAAAGGTTGGATACACACTTTTCTTGGATGCTTTAGGGTGCTTAGGGCTGATCCTGCGTTGAGCAGGGGGTTGGACTAGATGGCCTGTATGGCCCCTTCCAACTCTATGATTCTATGATTCTACAATGTCATGTGGTGCACTGATGTCACTTCTGATTACAGAGCTAGAAATGACATTGTGGCATCAAACAGAAATCATTCAGGGAAATTCCCAGTCTCTGGGGGGAAGGGGGCATCAACTCTGTCATCTTCTGTAAGGAAGTGGCAGTAAACGAATATGAAAGTGCATTGTAAGCTTTCTAGACTGCCACAGGAAGCTCAGCAATGTAAGCCAAGAAGACTGCTTAACAAGAAGCCACCTCAGTGAATACTGGATGAGTTAGGAACTTGAAGTTGGATGTTCTCTTGTGTAAAAATGCAAATGCTATCTTCACCCAAATAGAACTTGGCTATGGAAAAGTAAGTACTGGCTGGACAGAGCTCAATGATATGATAATGAATGGTACTGAGCATTTCGTAACACTTGGAGCTGCTGACTGTGAAGATTTTCCTA
This sequence comes from Paroedura picta, assembly GCF_049243985.1. NCBI lineage: Eukaryota > Metazoa > Chordata > Lepidosauria > Squamata > Gekkonidae > Paroedura > Paroedura picta. Next base: position 80,861,577 of record NC_135371.1, on the reverse strand, counting down.
TGTGATTCAGACCTCGGTTCTCATAAAGAAGATACAATCAGCTATATTTAGTAGAGGGATTTGCTGTTATACCCATGGTTCTAATCAGGTTGCCAACTCTCAGTTGAGAAATTCCTAGAAATCTGAGGGCGGAGCCCGGAGAACAGAGAGACCTCCTCAGAGTATAATGCCAAAGAATTCATCCTCCAAAGCAGCCATTTTCTTCAGGAGAAACTGATCTCTGTAATCTGGATATCAGTCGTAATTCCAGATTTTCAGGCTCCACCTGGAGGTTAAGCAAGGGAGGCCAAATAGTGCAGGTTGTAGTGAGAGCAAAAAAGATTTATTTGAAAATTTATTTTGCCTCAGAGGGTTTTTTTCTCTCATTCTACCTGGAAGGTGGCAACCCTACATTCCAAGAGCTGAAACTATTATATCTCCATACACAGCAGCATAAGGTAAAACATGAATGCAAATTTTCTGTAGGGAAGGATCAGAGTATTCTGGGCCCCAAGTTCTAAGTCAGGGGACCGCAAACCTTTTAAGTTTGTGGGCACCTTTCGAATTCTAACATAGTGTGGTGGGTTCAATCACAAAATGGCTGCCACAGGAAGCAGAATCAGCCACAAAATGATTGTCGCAGCTTACTTCAGTCAGTGGTGGCAGCAACTGCCAAAGCTACGTTTAAAAAAAAAAACCTGCCCAGCCAATGAATTCTCCAGTGGCCAATCAGAAGCCTTGCTGGTCCTGTCCACTTTTTAAAAGCTCTTGGTAGTCACCAGGAAAGGTAGTGGCAAGCGCTATGGTGCCTATGGGCACCATGCTGGGGAATCCTGTCCTAAATATTCACTTACATTGCAGTGTTGCTAGGAAGCTATAGAATGGGTCAGCCACTAACTATCCCAGAGTTTTCTTGTGGTAATGGCTCTTTACCTCCAGTATACAGTGATATTAGTCTCTTACAAATGAGTTATGGAAAAGTTGCCAGCTTGGAACTATTCACGTGTTCCAGTAATGCATAGTTTTTGTGTAGTACATGTCTCTGCAGTGACCACTTTAATCCATGAAAAGAAGATTTGTGTGTGAAATCATATAGCAAAGATGGTCTGGAAAGTTGCTGTTAGTTAAATGTTGCGGCATGTTTTCTGAAGTCTCAGCTCCACACGTAATCTTCACAGTAATCTACAGGAATTTGTTCTGAAATGTGTGAGGTAAGTAGTGCTTTCTTTTCTTTAGGCTAAGGAGGTGGTGTGCAAGTGTAGATGACTCATTTCACTTGGTAGAGATCATGGCTGTTGTGTATGCGGACATGCATGTGATCCTATGGAGGTCTGAGCACATGTTCTGTAGTAGGATTGGGTAGACCTGGACTCTTAACTGTCGCAGCCACCACGATAGCCAATCAGTTTAAATTAATCAAGGGGTCTGAGCCAATGGCTTGCCACCGTGGCCAGCCCCATTGTTCTCTGTATGTAGTTTTCTGGGGGGCTTAGCCTTGGTACTTTCTGTCTCATGTGGTCTCATGATTCAAGAGCTGCAACAATTCTAGTGTCATGTGGTTCTTTAACCCACATATTTAACTTGGGCCATGCAGGAACTAAAAGTTTCGCAGGGTCTGCCAAACGGAGCTTTTCCACCAAACCTTTGCTTGAGGCCAGCGAAGCAACACCAACCAGAAGTTCCCTCCCAACTGCCAGTTATGTCCAGCAGAGGCAATGCCTGACCCATCCATTGTTCCTCTTTAATACTTCGTTAAGGCCAGTGTAGGCCGGACTGGTCCGGGATTGGGGCCGAGTCTGATTGGCCCCTCAGCCAAACTGAAAGGAATTCCAGCCAGTCAGGTGAGGGGCCAATCGGCAGGCGCAAAACTGATTGGCCCCTCACTTGACTGGCTGGAACTCGCCCCCCCCCCAACTGGTGATCATGTCAGTCAGGTGAGTGGAGTACGGCAAATCGGGGGGGGGGGGGGTGCAGAACCATCCCCAAGGCAGTAGCATTGGTGTGTGGATAATAATTCCAAAAAAACAAAAATCATGTAATGCCTATTATTTACCAATCAAACTATCTCAAAATAGTGAACAAAGTTTTGAGTCCTCCAGAACACATAAACACAGGAATCTGATATTTACTGAATTAGACTCTTGGCCAATCAAAGTCAGTATTAGATGGCAGTGGCTCTTCAGGTAGGGTTGCCAGCTCTTGGTTGGGCTATATGGTTACCTTGTTGTTGACCCCAAGCAATTGATACATAGTAGCACATTCCTTCTGATCGTGGAGGCTGGCTTGTGGCTAATAGGTCTATCAACGGTTATTGTTCGAGAATATTTTTATCACAGTTGAAAATTCATGTCTGCCTTGTACAGTAGCTAATAATACAAATGAGGACCTGGCATGAGCAGCTGTCTCAATTACATGAGCCGTTTGTTCCTATGATGAGTTAGCAGTCAGGAGAGTTTGAGTGAGGAAGTGCAATGCAAAGCCCCAAATATCTAGCAGCCTGCATAGAAGCAAAATTAACAAGCCTGGACAAATATATATGCTAAGCAATCTTGCCATGGCATTCTTAGTATCAAATCAGAATCTGGCTCTTTTATTGTTCTAGGGGAAAGTTAAATGAACTATTAATGCCTTTGGATGTCAGACCTCATGTTGGGGGGGGGACATTATTTCCAGTGCTTTGGAATCAAATTGCTATGTGACACTTGAGGTGCCTATGAAAGCCCATCTAGTTGCTAGGGTCAACCTTGAAGTCTTCAGTCAACAGCAGTTGGGGAATGGTGCCGGATTCCTAAGAAGCTAAAGGTTGATGAGCTGTGTCTAAAGGAGTCTAGATGGTGAAGATCTTGTTAGGTTCAAAAAATCTGCAACTTGAATGCTGTATATTGACTGTATAACACGGCATGCCTGAATATTGTGGTTTTACACTGCAGAAACTGCCCTTAATTACATCTGTTTCAGACAGTTCATAATACGTAAAGTCTTCAAGAATTCAAGCATACATTTAGAAGGGTAACTAATGCTACACTTGTCCCATCCCAAACAGGAATGCTTGGAAACTTTTTTGGTCACTTCTATTATAGGGGCATATATAGCAGAGATGACAGTGCAATGCATTTTGTCCTGCCCCTTCTATCCGTGTGATCAAGGGCCTTATATAGGCAGCCCACATTGGCTCATTCTGGCAGAGAGTTGTGATACTTGTGAGCAGATGTTCAGTGGCTGAATATACTTGAGGTATGGTGTGTGTGTGTGTGCTGTTATGACAACTTTGAAGACAAGTTTAGGCCCGCCCACCTCTTCTTTACAAGAAGCTTCCCTGGTGTTCCTCAGGCCTGGCAGGCAGCGGAGCCTTGACAGTGAAAATCAAGCTGCGTAACTTACACTTTCTCAGGGCTGCCGCTGCCAAGAGCTACTCAGAAAGAGGGATGGAAATACCTGGGGGAGACAGACTATTTATTGCTCCCTTTAAGCCTTTGTAGAGGATAAGGGAAGCAGTTGTCATTGCCTGACTGGTGCACAGCAGTGTACTATGTTCCGTGAATCCTTCTCCTGTCACTAGCTCCTCCAGGCTCGCATATATAGTGATATACTCTTGTTATATGGGATTGCTAAATAAGGGTGTTGCAAACACCGGCCTGCTAAAAATAGGCAAGTGTTCTGGTGGCACTTTTGACCTTCCAGGCAGTTCTCTCGTGTAGCCAGTGCACGTGATTGTTAAGAAGGGAAGTAATAGCTGGTCAGGCATTTTTTCCAGGTCTAAGTTCCTGAAAGGGTATACTCCTGCACTTTGCTTATCTCACCCTGCATCTTGTTACTGCACAGTGGCAAGATTTATGCCCTGTTCAGTCCCATAGGAATAGCCTGTTGTGGAAGGCCAGTCTCTCTTGCCCAGTCTAGAACAAGTTTCAAGTCCAGTAGCACCTTAAAGACCTACAAGATTTTGAGGGAATGAGGTTTCAAGAGTTAAAGTTCCCTTCATCAGGGACCCATCTTTCACATATCTAGGAGTTGCTAAGATTTTTAATGGAGCATGGGGGGATATTCAGCACAGCAAGCCCTCCTGAATAAACAACACAGAATAGTTTTGTAAGGAGGTTCAGTTTTTTATTAACTGAAGATTAATAGAAGTGATGAAGTGTGTCCTGCCACCCTCCTGAGAAGAGTTTGAAACCTTTCCTCTGGTCTAAGAAGACACAAAAGACACTTAAGTTGATGGAAACTTCTCCAGCCTAAGGTAGGATACATTCTTACAAACATACACATCCAACCGAACATACAGATCCATCCAAACATACACATCCATTCTAGTAAAGCTACAAGAAAATAGCTGGTAATTGACAATCCCCACAAATGACTTGATCTTTTATACCCCACTTTTCTCTGCCGTAAGGAGTCTCAAAGCAGCTTACAATCATCTTCCTTTCCTTTCTCCACAACAGATACCCTGAGAGGTAGGTGAGGCTGAGAGAGTTCTGAGAGAACTGTGACTGGCTCATGGTCACCCAGCAGCTTCAGGCAGAGGAAGAGTGAGGAATCAAATCCAGGTCTTCAGATTAGAGTCTGCCACTCTTGATCACTATACCATGCTGGCTCTCTATAGACAGATGGTTGCTTGAATTTGTCGTGTTGGGTCATGAATTGATTAAATCTGATAAAATCTAATAGTTGCCTACCTTTCAGTGCTTAAAGTTTACCTTGCATAGTCGCTATATTCTGGCCCCTCCATATGACATTGCCAGCATCCAGCGTCTGGGCAGTCACGGGCTGGCTACATTCTCCATTGTAAAGCGCTAGTTGGGGAATTGCATAAAGTGGATTCCCCTACCTATTTAGCGTGGGCTACAGGAGAGCAACTAGCAGAGGGAAGGTATGGAGGCTCAAACATACTAAAGATGCCTGCCTTGTTCTGTCCTCACACCTGCCTTCCTCTCCCTTGTTTCTGGGGACAGGATTTTTTTTAAAATGGCAGACTTACTGGAGCAATGAATAGGTGGACAAGCATGCAAGCAATGCCAGAAAAAGAATTTTTGTTTCAAAGTTGTAACATAAAGCATGCCTCTCAAAGGTTTTCTCCCTCCCCCTCAAAATCAGGAATGAGATTAATTTTTAAATGTCTCAAAGGACTCATGATCCCATAATGGGTGGCGTTCAAAAAACACTAGGCATTTCAACGGAGAAGTATGTATTAAAAAAAATAGTGGGCATCACAGGATCTTTGAAATATGGAGAAAGGGGATTGGTTGCCTGCACTGATTGACAGGAGGAAGCACACAATGTGTATAAGGTGCATTGCTCTGCCATTTCCAGCAGCAGTTGTGGAGGGTGAGATGTGCAAAAAGGCGCAGACAAAGGTGAGAGAGCAGAAAAGATAAGGAGAGGCTCAGAAGCGCAAAACAATTTAGTGCCTTGCCTTTCACCTGGCATAATGCCTTTTAAACTGATGTGCAGAAATGCCCCATGACTTTACAACTCACTGTCTACCAAGTTGAATGTATTGCATGGCAGCTGAACAGGCCTTGCAAAAACTGGTTCTGCAGCTTGCCTTAAGACAGAATTGCCAAGCATTTTGTAAGTCATCATTTGCAGGTAGAGGGAGGGAATCCAGTTGATGTGTTACACGTTTTGAAGGCCTGATCATTACAGCAGGGGTTATTCCTGACTGCTTTTATGAGTCTTAATTGTTTGGTCCACAAATTTTTTATAATGATGTTTTTTCCAGCGTAGGGTAATGAATGATTTTAAATTTGTTTGGTGGCCTATGCAAAATATGTCTTTTCTGATTTCTTCCTCTTTTTTACTATGTTAGGGGAATAGCTGGGATTGCCTGGAGATAATGTCTGATAGTGCAGTCAGCGGGAGTCATGGTAATGAAATCCACAGCATCTAAATATGTTTATGCATGCATGCACGTGTTTGTTTATTTATTTATTTATTTATTTATTTATTTATTTATTTATTTATTTATTTAATTAATTATTATATTTATGTACAGCCCTCCCCGAAGGCTCAGGGTGGTTTACAGGAAACAAGAAAAAGATACAGGTAAGATCATATATGGTAACAACAGGTGATAACAACAATCTGTCCCTCTTAATGAAACAGTAAGAAGGGTTGGGGTGAGCTGAGTCCGGGATCAAAACTCTTGGATTGGCCCCTTGGCCACACAAGAAAGGAAATGATGTGGAATTGGTTGCTTGTAATCTTCCCCTAAGAAGAGTCTCTAGTCTGATTTTCCCTTCACATATCTGATGACATGGCTCTGAAAAGTTAATCTGTAACCACTTTGCCACATTTCCCAAAGGTCAGTCCTCTCCCACACTCAACAAACATTCCAAACCACAGGTTCTTGACACCCATATCTCCACACCCATGCCCTCATTTGCCACCATGCCACCACAGCCTCCCACACAACGCACACATTCAACCCCATGTCCTTACAGACTGGACAATTCCTCCCCTTCCTCTTCCCACTGCCAAGCTCTAGCGCCTGTTGTATTCTTGGATACAACGGGCTTTGCCTCTAGTAACAATAATAATAATAATAACATTAGCATGATATCAGCAATGACATTGGAGAATGATGGAACTGCAAAAGAGCCTCAGCTCAACTCTTACTGAGACGCAGTGGGTTAGGCAGATTCGTAGCAGTTGTAGGAGGAGGAGGGGGGTTGGGGGGTTAATTGGAAGCAATGGTTTGGGTCGACCTGAACCAAATGCCTGGCGGAGGAGCTCACTTTTGCAGGCCCTGCGGAACTGTTCAGGTTCTATCAGGGCCCTGATCTCCTCTAGGAGCTCATTCCACCAGGTGGGGGCCAGAATGGAGAAAGCTCTGGCCCTGGTTGGGGTCAAGTGGGCTTCCTTGGGGCCAGGGACTACCAGGAGGTTGGAGGTAGTAGAGCACAAGGCTCTTTGAGGGGTGTAGGCAGAGAGGCAATCCCTCAGGTATACTCGATCCAGACCGCATATGGCCTTATAGGTGATAAGCCTGATCGGGAATTCAACTGGGAGCCAGCGCAGCTGGTGGATGGGATGGATGTGGGGCTTCCGAGGTGTTGCTATGAGGTCTTATATATTATTTTATGCCCTTGCTCTTTGATTTATATTGGGGAAAGCACTTGAGCAATAAGAACTCGCCTGAGCAAGTACAAATCCCGATTAAAAAATGGCATTTTTCTGCCCCCATTGTTGAACATTGTGTAATCAAAAACCACAAATGGGAACAATTGCAGTGCTATGTCTTTAGAAAATTTGAAACAGAAAGCTTTAAAAGGCTAGATATTAACAAATGATTAGAACAAGAAGAGACTCGAGCTATCTTCAACATTGGCACCATGGAACCTAATGGGTTAAACAATTCCCTCGATTTTCATTGCTTTCTATAACCATCCCAACTTTTCCCTTATCTGGTATTTTACTGTGCCTCAGCTGTAGGCAATTACTGTTAGTATTTAGTATCTCCTTTACCCTGACTCAAATGCATCTGGAACACCATTAGCTAAGAGCTGCGATTAATATGACCTAGTAAGTTTCTGTTTTGTTTCTGTTCCTATCTCTCTAAAAAAATTAAATTACATTAATAACATAGGTTATGACACTTTAATGTATAAGACTCTTGTTATTACAATTAAAATGTCCTATTTTTGTTCCAGACATACTGTCCAAATTTTTTCATATAAGAAGTGTGTTTGAAACACTCATGTGTGTATTCATGACATTTTTAAATATTTTATATGCTTTATATGTACTATATTTACTTATTGACATTATCATTGTATAACCACTAATTTCATATCTGTATTTGTATTTCCCAAGATTTGTCCCTTGATAAAGCCAACAGGTGAAACACGTTGGGACTTATATGCAGGATTAAAAAAACAACTGAAATTGAAGAGAGATGACTTTTCTTTGATTTATTATTGCCATTGTTGTCCCAGTGCATCTGTACTGTTTCACAGTTGCTATGAGGACCCTGGCAGCCCCATTCTGAACCAATTGCAAATTCCAGATCAGGGATAAGGGCATGCCAGCATAGAGCAAGTTACAGAAGTCCAGCCTAGAGGTGACCGTTGCATGGATCACTGTGGCTAGGTGTTCTGGGACCAAGCAGGGCGCTAGTAGTTTGGCTTGGTGAAGGTGGTAATATGCCAGGTGCGCTACCGTTGTGATCTGAGCCTCCATTGAGAGGGAGGCATCGAGTACCAGGTTCCAGGATCCTGGTGGAGTGGGCCACTGTTAGCTGCACTCCATCCAGATTGGGTAGGCGCGCTTCTTTGCTTGGGCCTTTCCTGCCCATCCACAGGACCTCCGTCTTTGAAGGGTTCAGCTTCAGACAACTCTGCTTGAGCCACCCCGTCACCGTTTCCAGGCAGCTGGCTAATGTTTCTGGGGGAGAGTCAGGGTGGCCATCCATCAGGAAGAATAGCTGAATGTCATCAGCATATTGGTGAGAACTCAGCCCAAAGCTCCGCACCAGTTGGGCAAGAGGGCGCATAAAGAAGTTAAGTAGAGTTGGAGAGAGAATTGCCCTCTGGGGGACATCACAAGCCAGTTGGTGACAGCTTGATGAGCTCTTTCCTAATGCTACCCTCTGTCTGTGATTCCGGAGAAAGGAGATCAGCCACCGAAGGGTATTTCCTCTGATCCCGGCATTGGCGAGGTGAGCTAAAAGCTCGTGATCTATTGTGTCAAACGCTGGTGAGAGATCTAATAATATAAGCAGTGCCGACCTGCCCCAGTCCAGTTGGCGATGGAGATTATCTATCAGGGTGACTAGCGCTGTCTCTACCCCATGGCCAGGCCAGAAACCAGACTGGGATGGGTCTAGGACCGAAGCTTCTTCCAGGTATTCCGTCAATTGGTCCATGACCGCTTTTTCAAGCGTTTTCCCCAGAAACGCAAAGTACCAGACGGGGCAATCGTTGGATGGCTGTCGTGGATCCAGTGAAGGTTTTTTGAGTAGCAGGCAAACCATTTTAGTCCCTCCGGGAATTCTCCTGTTAAAGGAAATATTCTATCTAACTATTCTATGACATTCTATGTAAACCACCCAGAGCTGTATGGAAGGGCGGTATAAAAATCTAAATAAATTATAAGTGGCCGAGGCATAGGAAGAGAGAGACAAATTATGCAAGTAAATGACTGGCTATGTCAATGGTGTCGACGGGAACAATTTGGATTCCTGGATCATGGTCAACGATGTCAATATGAGGGGCTATTATCAGGAGATGGCGTGCACCTCACAAGGGATGGAAAAAGTATTTTTGGGAGAATCCTTGCACACCTGGTGAAGAGGGATTTAAACTAGACACAAAAGGGGAGCGAGACGTAAATTCAGAACTTGGTGTGATGGCAAGATCTGAACATGAGAAGATCTCAAATCTACAGGGAATGTTACATAAGCAGGGAACTACTAGTTTACAGGTAAGTTCAAAAACCAAAACCATGAGGAACACAAAGGATGGACTACGATGTCTCTACACCTATGCACAGAGTATGGGAAACAAGCAGGAGGAACTAGTAGTCCTAATAGAGGAAGGGGGCTATGACCTAATAGGAATCACAGAAACTTGGTGGGATAATACTCCCAATTGGAATACTAAAATTGAGGGGTACAATCTATTCAGAAGGGACAGACAAGAAAAGAAGGGGGGAGGTATAGCAATATATGTTAGGAATCTTTATACTTGTGAAGAAATACAGGTACCCGAGCATGAAAGTTCAGCTGAGTGTATTTGGGTAACTATAAAAGGAGTAGGAAATGAGAGTGGTATTATTGTGAGTGTCTGCTATAGACCACCAAGCCAGTCAGAAGACTTGAATGAGATACTGCTAGACCAAATTACACAATTTTCAAAAAAGGGGGAAACATGGGTGACTTCAATTACCCAGATATCTGTTGGAAGACCAACTCTGCTAAAAATACAAACTCCATTAAATTCTTAACTTGTCTTGCCGACAGCTTCATTTCCCAGAAACTAGAGAGGGGAACCAGGGGCTCTGCTATTTTAGACTTGATTCTCATCAATAGGGAAGAACTGGTAGATGAGGTGGAAGTAGTGGGCACACTTGGTAGCAGTGACCATGTCCTTTTGGAATTTTCAATCGTGGGAAAGAGAAAAGCTTTACGTAGTCGAACGTATAGACTGGACTTCAGGAAAGCTGATTTTCACAGACCTAAAGGTATGTTGCGTAGAGTACCATAGTCAGAAAGACTTAAAGAGATGGGAGTCCAAGAGGGCTGGAAGTTTCTTAAAAATGAAATACTGAAGGCTCAATCACAAACAATTCCCTTGAGAAGAAAACACGGAAGGAGCCTAAGGAAGCCAAGTTGGCTCCATAAGCAGTTGTCAAAAGATTTGAGGAATAAAAAAGAGTCATTTAGGAAATGGAAGGAAGGCCTCATTACCAAGGATGAGTATTAAAAAAATAACCAATAATTGTAGGGGGAGTGTTAGAAAAGCTAAAGCTCAATATGAGCTTAGACTAGCAAGAAATGCTAAAGGCTTCTTTAGTTATATTTCAAGCAAGAAAAAGAATAGGACACCATAGGACCACTGCGAGGACAAGAAAGTGAAATTATAACAGATGATGAAGAGAGGGCTGAACTGCTTAACTCCTATTTCTCCTCGGTCTTCTCTTGTGAGGGAAATAGTGATCAATGTGGCAAAACGTTACACAACACGGTGGATGGTAATGGTGGCCTAGGATCAGTGTTGGAACAGTCGACAAACACCTAGTTTCTTTAAATGAAACAAAGTCTTCTGGGCCAGATGAACTGCATCCAAAGGTACTAAAAGAACTTGCAGATGTCATCTCTGAACCTCTGTCTATTCTTTTTGACACTTCTTGGAGAACAGGTGAGGTGCCAGACGATTGGAGGCAGGCAAATGTCCCTATCTTCAAGAAAGGGAAAAAGGAGGATCCGGGTAATTATCGACCCATCAGCTTGACATCTGTAGCTGGCAAAATTTTGGAACAAATAAACACTCGGTCCTTGAGCAGCTGGAACTGAGAGCTGTCATTTCTAAGACTCAGCATGGGTTTCGCAAGAACAAGTCATGTCAGACCAACCTTATTTCTTTTTTCGAGAAAGTGACTACCTTGCTGGATCAGGGGAATGCCATGGACATAGTTTATCTGGATTACAGTAAGGCTTTTGATAAGGTTCCACATGATATTCTTGTTGACAAGTTGGTAAAATGCGGTATGGATCCTAATTTTGTCAGGTGGATCAATAACTGGTTGACAAATCGTACCCAGAGGGTACTTGTTAATGGTTCAGCATCTTCTTGGAAAAGAGTGAGAAGTGGAGTATCCCCAAGGATCTGTCCTGGGGCCTGTGTTGTTGAACATATTTATAAATTATTTGGATGAGGGATTAGAGGGGATACTTATTAAATTTGCAGATGATACTAAACTGGGAGATGTAGCAAACACAACTGAAGACAGCAATAGAAGACAGGATGATCTTGATAGGCTTGAGAAGTGGGCTAAACTGAATAAAATGGTTCAATAGGGACAAATGTAAAGTTCTGCATTGAGGTAGGAAAAACCAAATGCACCAATATAAGATGGGGGAGACTTGTCTTGGCAGTAGCATGTGTGAAAAGGATATAGGAGTCTTAGTAGACCATACATTGAACATGAGTCAACAGTGTGACTCAGTGGCTAAAAAGGCAAATGGGATTTTGGGCTGTATCAAACCGAGTATCGTGTCCAGATCACGGGAGGTGATGGTACTGCTTTACTCTGCTCTGGTTCAGCCTCACTTGGAGTACTGTGTTCAGTTTTGGTCACCCCAATTGAAGAAGGATGTTGACAAACTAGAACGTGTCCAGAGGAGGGCAACAAAGATGGTGAGGAGTTTGGAGACCAAGACGTATGAAGAAAGGTTGGGGGAGCTTGGTCTGTTTAGCCTATAGAGGAGACAACTGAGAGGGGATCTGATAACCATCTTCAAGTATTTAAAAGCTTGCCATGTTGAGGATGGAGCATTGTTGTTCTCTCTTGCCCGAGAGGGACAGCCCAGAACGAATGGGATGAAATTAATTCAAAAGAAATTCCATCTCAACATCTGGAAGATGTTCCTGACAGTTAGAGAGGTTTCTCAGTGGAAAAGGCTTCCTCAGGAGGTGGTGGGTTCTCTGTCTTTGGAAATTTTTAAACAGAGGCTAGATTGCCATCTGACGGAGAGGCTGATTCTGTGAAGGCAAAGGGGTGGCAGGTTACAGTAGATGAGCGATAGGGATGTGAGTGTCCTGCATAGTGCAGGAGGTTGGACTAGATGACCCATGAGGTCCCTTCCAACTATTATTCTATGATTCTATAATCTCCTTCCCTTCCTCTCCCCACAACAGACACTCTGTGAGGTAGGTGAGTCTGAGAAAGCTCCGACACAGGAGTGTTCTGTGAAAACAACACCATCAGGACTGTGTCTAGCCCAAGCGCACCTAGCTGGCTACCTGTGGAGAAGTGGAGAATCAGAATCTAACCACTGCACCAAGCCACTATTAACTGCTAACCTTCTTCCCTACACTATCATCTACACAATGAAACTGAGAAATGCTGTCTGTTCCACAAGCAGAGTCAACTAGACAGGCACCATGTCTGCCTCTGTGCACAGAGAAGTGTTGACTGTATATATTTCTTGGACGGGCCAGCAGGTGTAATCTATCTTCCATCTATGCATGAACAGTGTACATGATTTTGATTGTGTGAACAGGACTAAAAAGGACCTATCAGCAGAAAGGGCTGCATATTCTTAGGGGGTGTGGTAGTGGATTTCCAGTACACCTTGCATTTCTTCAAGGCAATGCCCTTATTTCTTTCTATTGGCAATCACAGGAAGGGGAAACATGTGCAGTCCCTCAGCAGGTGCACATGGACTGCTGAAGAAGAGGTCAGAGAGTTGAGGGCTGAATTTCAAGTAAACCAGTTACTGCCATAAAGATTTTTCCACTTCTTAGAAATGATGCTATATACCCCCTTATGTATGGGTTGACTGCTTGGGGTGTTCCTTGATCTACAGTTTCTGCTTGACTTGGGCTACTGTAGAAGCAAGGTGTGTCTTTACACAGGACTACTAGGTGTACCCCCTTCAAGCTTTCTTGTGAAAGAATGTTCTCAGCTCCATGATGCATGTCATAATTTCTCATTGGGATTACTATAATGTAGTTGATTGGAGCTACCTGCAAAAAAAAATTCAGTGGCCAAATTCCCATGCAGTAGGATAACGTCAACTTTTTTTCTTTAATGAGATCTACTTCTGAATAATGAAAACTATATGGAGCTATTCCTCCCCCTCTCCCTCAAAGTGTGACTAGCTTCTGTTCTGCTGAAGAAACAGAACTTTGATTAGGAAGCATGCCAGAAAGAAAGAGATCTGATAAGAAGCACACAGAAAACCCTTTTTAAAAGTCTGGAGAACATCTGGATCTGTGATCTGGATATGGCATTCTAACTACTGACGTACAAATCAAATATTGCATGGCATGTGGTGTGGCTGGCTAAGGTGATGAACTTATAATTGAAAATTCATTATGTAGTTTGTATAATTTCAGCCTCATGTAGTATGTGTGTATGTAGGTGATATCAGAAGTGTCCAATATCTTTAACCACTCCCGTGGAGCGGATTAAATAAAAGGGTAAGGCCACCTGGGGAGGAGTTAGGGCAGGCCCTGTCCAGGATAAAAACTCAGAGGGCCCAATCAGGAGCCGCGAAGGGGCTCCTGATTGGGCCCTCCGAATGCCCATCCAGGGCCAAGCAGCCAATGGGGAGGCGATTGGCCCCTTCCTATTGGCCCCTCACAAGGACAGACCAAAATTCCATTCACCCAGCCCAGTCTGGCTGCCAGTCTGCTCCTGACCACCGCAGGGAGAGGAGGTCAGTAGGTCTGCCAAGGGGGATGCAGAGGCTGCGCCAGCCCTTTTCGCCCCAAGGCTGTCCTAACTGTCATGTCCATCTGTAAATTGCCTCAGAACCCTGACAGAGCTGGCAGGAGGCTGCAGAGTGCTCCCCCCCCTTTCAGGCCTGCTGCGAAGGAACCTCTGACAGGCCCTGACTGAGGGAAGGAGGCCTTTCCAAGAGCAATGCAGGGGAGCCTGAGGACCTTCCTTTTGAGGGAGGGGGGGGGACTTTCCCGTTCTGCCAAACAGTTGCCTGACAGGAAGGCCACAGAAAAGCCCCTTCTCACTTAAAATACTGCTCTGCCCAGAGGTTAGACACAGCCAAGCCATTGCAACTCTCTGCAGATTTGAGGCCACTGCACAGCGTTATTCTGCAGAGGAAACTGGCTCTTTTGTCTCCTGTTTCATCTGCACAACAACCCTGTGCAGTAGGCCTCAAGTCCTTCTATTCAACAACAACCTGTGTGGGAAGCCTTAAATGTTTCTTCTCTACCACAATCCTGTCCAAAGTTGCCCTTTCTGCCTGGGGAGCTGATCTTTATACTCTGCAGGCGAGCTGTAATTCCAGGAGCTCTCCAGGCCACACCTGTAGGTTGTCTACCCCTGGGTTGGAAATATTCCTGGAGGTTTGGAGGTGGGACTTCAAAATCGTACAATGCCTCAGAGTCCAGCCTTCAAAGGAGCCATTTTTGCCTGCAGTTGGGAGGGAGTGGTGCAGGAGTGTCCCTCCTAGCCTGTGGGTTATGGCCAGCCCTTACCAGCAACTGTTTGTATTCTGGGGCGCAGACAGGCAGACCAGCATCAGTCCTGTGAGTCTGGAAAGTGCAGGAAGATCTAAATAAATATTTACAGCCTGAAACTGTAAATAGAGAACAAGTAAATGTCTGGAGACACATAGTAACTGAAATGACTTATTGGCCTGGCAAATAACCTTGGCCTCGCAAATTTAAAAAAAACCTTACTAAGGTTAAGACTGCTGTGCACAGAGAGTCTTCCTCTTAGGGTTGCCAGCTTTCCTGTGAGGCTCGCTACCCCACCTCCCTCATGTGGAGTCTGCTATGGGGAGAGAAAGGAAAGACAATTGGAAAATGCTTTGAGACACCTGAGGCCTGCTGGGTCACTGCGGCCCATTCCCAGTTCTCTCAGATCTCTCACAACCCCACATACCTCACAAGTTGACTATTGTGGAGAGACGAATGGGAAACGTGTTTGTAAACCACTTTGAGACTCCTTTGGGTAGTAAGCAATAGGGTACAAAAATCTGTTCTTCTAAGGAGCAACCATGAAAGAAGCATGTGGGCACATAACATTTTACCAACAGTGAAAACAGGCGAGACAGAAAGAACAAGGTGAACACCTGTGTACTGTGACTACCCCACGTGTATTAAGGCAGAGGGGCATTTCAGTGAATGTGGCCTAATTCACACAAGAAGGGAAATGACGCAGAACTGGGAGGAATTGGTTGCCATGTAATCTTCCCCTAAGAAGAGTCTCCAGTCTTATTTTCCCTTCACATATCTGAGGACATGGCTCTGGAAAGCTCCTCTGTTACCACTATGCCACAATTCCCAAAGGTTAGTTCTCTCCCACACTCAATGAACATTCCACACCACAGGTTCTTGACACCCATCTCTCCACACCCATACCTCATTTGCCACCATGCCACCACAATCTCCCACACAACACACACATTCAACCCCATGCCCTTACAGACTGGACAACTCCTCCCCTTCCTCTTCCCACTGCCAAGCTCTAGTGTCCGTTGTATTCTTGGATACAACGGCCGTTGCCCCTAGTATTTAAAATAAAATTGTGGTTTGTGAACTGGAAAACCCCTGTAATTTCAGCTCTGTTCTGGAGCTAGGTCTCAGCATATAGTAATTAGAAGAAGACTTGTTTCTTATATGCTGCTTTTTTCTACCCAAAGGAGTCTCAAAGCTGCTTGCAGTCGCCTTCCCTTTCCTCTCCCCACAACAGACACCCTGTGAGGTGGGTGAGGCTGAGAGAGCCCTGATATCACTGCCTGGTCAGAACAGTTTTATCAGTGCTGTGGTGAGTCCAAGGTCACCCAGCTGGTTGCATTTGGGGGGAGCACAGAATCGAACCCGGCTTGCCAGATTAGAAGTTCGCACTCCTCACCATTACACCAAGCTGGCTTAGGGAAGGCTGGTCAGTTTGACTCTAATTTAGTCAAATAACTGTAGTGTTTTTAATGGGATTCCTAATTATTTTGAAAAGATGGGAGGTCATGACAAAAGAAGGGTGGTGGCACTAAAGGGATTTGCCAGGAAGCTGGCTGAGTCATTGAAGAGGGTGTGGTATAATTTAGTAATTCTTGAAGTCAGTGTTTTTCCAAATGCAGTCATTTGCTCAGAGAGCAAAATCACAGAACCAGCCAGGTGACTCCCTGAGAAATACTCCTCTTACTGATAAGCAATGAAAAGACACAATGTTGGTAAAGGCATCAAAATCACCAGAAGTATAAAAATCAAAACATGTGCAATGAAAACAGATACAAATGTAAATTCTAAACAGATTCTAATAAGAGGTTGTGTATCAAATGACACCAGCTAGTGAGCATTCCAAACTCATATGATATAGGAGTAAAATAATAATGATATATAACATGAATACAGTTTAGAAATGCAGACATCAGGACTGCATCAGAAGAAGTTTCCAAAGTGCCAATGTAGTCACAAATGTCCAAGAAGTTTCCAGAACATCATTGT
Organism: Paroedura picta; assembly: GCF_049243985.1. Taxonomy (NCBI): domain Eukaryota; kingdom Metazoa; phylum Chordata; class Lepidosauria; order Squamata; family Gekkonidae; genus Paroedura; species Paroedura picta. Next base: position 80,844,964 of record NC_135371.1, on the reverse strand, counting down.
AGTTAAAAATGTCCCACAAAACAAAGGGACTTTCCACATGCAAGAAATATAGTCTTATGGCCTGCGGGACCGCTTGGTTGTTTATGCTCCCTGCAGAGCCCTTTGTTCTGTGAGTAGGAATTTACTGGTTGTCCCGGGCCCCCAGGACGTTTGCCTGGCCTCGAACAGGGCCAGGGCCTTTTCGGTCCTGGCCCCAAGCTGGTGAAATGAGCTTCTGGAAGACCTGCCGGAGTTACCAGCTTTCCGCAGGGCCTGCAAGACGGAGCTCTTCCGCCAGGCATACAGTTGAGGCCAGGGCAGAGTTCCGCCATTCCAACTTGGATCCCAGGGTCTATTGGACCAGCTCCCTCTCTCACTGGAGGGATGGTAGGGCCTCAGGCTGAATAAGATGGGATTAGAATATATTACAGAGGATGTCCACTGCTGCCTGTTATATTGTTTTTTATTATTAATTGGGTAAATTATGGGGGTTTTATTGTATTTTTAATATTTTATTATGTAAACCGCCACAAGACCTGCTGGGGAGTGGTGGTATATAAATCTAAAAATAAAAATAAAATAAAATAAATAAAATGTAGATGGCATATTCCAGCTCCTCCAGAAGACATTGCCTATATCCAGCATTTGGCCAGCAACCGGCTTCCTATTTCTGCCATTTTAAATCGTGACTTTGTGAATTGCACAAAGTGGATTTATCACCCTAAAATACGTGATCCCCCAGTGAACAACAAGCCTGCAAACAGCAGAAAGAAGATATGGAGGGTAAAACACACTGTAGCCCTCCCTCCTACCTCTATTCCCTGCCCAGCAAAGGAGGCAGATCCCGCCCCCGGTCATTTCAAACAGCATAAGTCTCTTTTTAGGTGTTCTTAACTAAGTGCATCCTTCCTTTCCTCTTTGGTTCTTAGACCCCCGTCCCCTTGTCCCCCCTCTTTCCCTCCAACCTGGAGGAGGGAAGGAGTCCGGGGCAACTGTGGACTGGCATGGAATATCTGAGCAGTAGGATGGGGGGAAAGAGAGGCGACGAAGGGACAGGGGTCTGAGAACTAAAGAGGAAGGGAAGGATGCACTTAGTTAAGAATACCTAAGAGACTTATGCTGTTTGAAACGATTGGGGGGGTGGGGGAATCTGCCTTCTTCACCGTGCCGTCCGCTGGCTGGCTGTGTTTTTTTGGTAGGTGGCTTTAACTAACATGGCAATGCTGTTTCATAGGACTGAATATGCTTTGCTACATGTAAATTTCAAGTTAAAAAAAATAGGGCAAGACCAACGAACCACTGATTGGTTGGCTCCATTGACTGACAGGCCGATGAGTGGTGAGTGAAATAGCATGTTGCTCTGTCTTTTGCTGTTTGTGCAGCATGTGGGGAGGGGAAGATGTGGCAGGAAGGCTTTAAAGTGTGGAGGGGAGAAATAGCATGATTTAATATCACACTATTGCAGGACAGAGGCATTTCGCCATTTTGACCAGTGTGCGGAAAAGCCTAATGCCTAAAGTCCCATACCAGATACCTTAGAAGAAAAAAGTCTTCCAAAATGAGGGGAAGCTAGCTAGGAGTCCATTTTCCAGCCCAAGAGGCTTTTTCAAGTTCTTTAGGTCTTTGTAACAGATCTGTAATAGGCTGTTACTTAATATTTACATAAGAGCAGAAGTAAACTGACAACCTTATTTTATTCCATTTTGTGCACCTGATCCTAAGGGTTATAGTTTTTTGTTATTTGATAGAATACAGTGTATTTAATGAATGATAAATCACTGAGGTTTAATTTGTAAGTAGCAAGGACAGTGTGACTTTTTAATCATAAGTCACTAACATCAAGATTAGGAGAAACAATTGTAACCTCATTTATGGTTCAAGTATGAGGTTAGTGTTATCAATCGTTTTATGTTTTCTGCTTTTTAATACCACTAAAGGTACTGAGTATGTGCATCAGTGCTGTTGAGTTGTCCTCCACTGGAAAATTGGTGGTTTTATCTCCATTCTATTTTGAATGGAGGCTGTTTTTCCATAGGCGAACAATACAGGAAGGATATAGTCAAAACTAAATACAAAAACTGTGTATGGAATAGGGCGTACAATAAAGTACACTGAATAATATTTAAAATGATCTCAGAAACATGATTGAAGTAAATCTTCTAAATCAGGGGTAGTCAACCTGTGGTCCTCCAGATGTCCATAGACTACAATTCCCATGAGCCCCTGCCAGCGTTTGCTTCTTCTCATTCATATCCCGTCTATAGATAATTTAAAGTTATCAGTGTACAGTACCACAAGTACACCAGTTATGAACTTTTTAAATTCCACTTCATTAGATACATACATATATTGCTCTATACAGCATTCCCCAATTCTCTGACATACACACTTTCTTGAATGACCACACACAGCCTACAAAACATGCACCTGATAAAGTGGAATGAAACAAGTTCATAACTGGTGTACTTGTCATACCGTACACTGAGAAATTAAAACAATCTTTCTACAAAACTGGGTGTAAATGAGCAGATTATTTAGCAGATTTATTTCAATCCAGTTTTTGAGATAATTTTAAATATAATTGAGTATACTTTATTGTACTCATTATTCCATACAGAGTTTTTACTTTTTGTAGGCAAACAAAAATGAGGAGTCACAGTCTGGTATGTCCCTACAGATACCCCAGTGTTCCTTTTTAATATTTCTAATAAAGATGATTACATCTAAGAGCAAACTAAGCAGTTCTGTTGGTTATAAACACTATCTTTAAGTAAATCAGATCTATTGATCTTCTCTGCTCTCTGTAAAGCCCCATGGACCATGTGTGGGGTACCCTCTCCCATGCAGGTGTTCTGTCAGCTCCTAAAGTGATCTCTTGGTTGAATTATATTTTCTGTTGGGTTTAAAGTATTTATCCATTTAAAAAAAGCTTTCAATAATGTAAAATCATGGAAAATCAAAAATAAATCCTCTATATTACCTCTTATAAAATCTAATTAAATAAAGGATTTATGTCAGGGTTTCAGATGCTGTTGTCACCCATTACTGCCATAAATAAATTTGCAATGATTGGGGCTAGTTATTTATGCATCTTGACTGCCATTCAGGGTGACCATCCCCCTACCTACATGTAGTGGATGAGGAATTTCTATTCCATAGTATCTTGACACAAGAAAACTTATACCTTGAATAGAATTTAATTGGCCTTAAAGGTGCTACTGGACTCAAAACTATTCTATTCCTTTTTATAATTAGTACAATAATTAGTGTCCCTAATGACATCTGGAGATCTTGATTATATCCCCTAGGGCAGTGGTCCCCAACCTTTTTATCACCGGGGACCACTCAACGCCTTTTACTGAGGCCTGGGGGGGGGGGGTAGTTTACTCCTCTACTCTCAACCAGTGCCCTAATGCTCTCTGATCGCTATGGTAATGTTTAAACATCCCTGTTTAAACAGACACGCCCTGTTTAAACAGACACACCACAACAATGAACATAAGGAACATTTTATTTTCATGGAAATTTTAACTCCTGACAATGACAAATCAATGGGAACCCTGAGCTTGTTTCTCTGCAACGAGATAGTCCCATCTGGGAGTGATGGGAGACAATGACACCCGAAGTGTGTTGTAAAGGGCTGGGGGGAGGGGGGAGAAGGCGTCCTTCGGAGCCCACCTCCAATTAGTCGAAGGACCACATGTGGTCTGCGGCCCACAGGTTGGGGATCGCTACCCTAGGGCACAAGGAAAATGTGGAACTGCCTCTGTACTTCTTTCTAGTCTGCTTCAGAGCCTGTGTGAACCATGAGTTTTTAGAAGTGGAATTGAGATCGGAAAATCATTACTGACCAGCCTTAAGATGCCGTAACACCTCCTCTTCAGATGAAACTTCTGCTTGTGACTCAACAGTTCCTTCAGGAGACAAGATATACCTTGCCAGCAATCGTCCAGTACTGCTTCCAGGTTGTAGCACAACAGACAAAGTTGTAAAACATCTGAGACCCATAGCTAGGTACTTCTGAATTAGTTGTCACCAATGGGAAATTCAGAGTTTTTCTAGGGGACAGACTCAGTGAAGGAGCCTAACATACGGTGATCAGCTCTGGGTGACTTTGGGGTGGAGCCAGGACTGGGTGGGATTTTGGGTGGGGAGGGACCTTAGTGGGGTATAATACTATGGAGTCCACTCTCCAAAGCAGCCATTTTTTCTAGGGGAACTGATTTCTTTTGTATGCGGATGAGCTGTAATTGCAGGAGATCCCCAGTTCCCACCTGTGGACTGGCATCCCTAGCCCAATATCTGAATGGTCTCTATCACCAAAACATTTGTTAAAATCCACAAGCATCCAGTCTTTCTGCTGGCCCCCTTTAAACACAAGAAAAAATGGTGCCAAAGAGTTCTGACAATTTGTACCCGATGTAATAATGGCAGAAAGTGAAGAGGAACTAAAGAGCCTGTTGATGCAGGTGAAGGAGGAGAGTGCAAAAGTTGGCTTGAAACTCAACATCAAGAAAACAAAGATCATGGTATCCGGCCCTCTCAATTCCTGGCAAATAGAAGGGGAAGAAATGGAGATAGTGACAGATTTTATTTTCCTGGGCTCCAAGATCACTGCAGATGGGGACTGCAGCAAAGAAATTAAAAGACGCTTGCTCCTGGGGAGGAAAGCTATGGCAAATCTAGACAGCATCCTAAAAAGTAGAGACATCACCCTGCCAACAAAAGTGCATTTAGTCAAGGCTATGGTATTCCCAGTTGCAATGTATGGCTGCGAAAGTTGGACCATAAGGAAGGCCGAGCGTCAAAGAATTGAGGCTTTTGAACTCTGGTGCTGGAGAAGACTCTTGCGAGTCCCTTGGACTGCAAGGCGAACAAACCGGTCAGTCCTAGAGGAGATCAGCCCTGACTGCTCTTTAGAAGGCCAGATCCTGAAGATGAAACTCAAATATTTTGGCCACCTCATGAGAAGGAAGGACTCCCTGGAGAAGAGCCTAATGCTGGGAGCAATCGAGGGCAAAAGAAGAAGGGGACGACAGAGAATGAGGTGGCTGGATGGAGTCACTGAAGCAGTAGGTGCAAACTTAAATGGACTCCAGGGAATGGTAGAGGACAGGAAGGCCTGGAGGATCATTGTCCATGGGGTCGCGATTGGTCGGACACGACTTCGCACATAACAACAACAACCCGATGTAATTGCAACGCCCTGCCTTCATCATTAGTACAAATAAAGAAAACTCAAATGTTGTAATTGAAAGCCATTACATCGCGTTGTAAAAATATACTTCCGGTATAAAAACCGAAACGGGGCTTAGCCCGGAGTGGGGAGGCAGGGGGTGGGAGTGTCTCGTGTGCGTACACACGAAAACGTATGCCTTGAATGAAACTTGGTTGGCTTTAAAGGTGCGCATGGATCCCAGCACTGTTCTACTGTTTCCGACCAACCAGGCCACTCAACCTCCCTATCTAATCCGCTGCTAAAGGAACCAGAGAAGCGCCTTTTGGCGCGTGAGGGCAGCGCTTTGGTTCTCCGACAACGCCATCACGACAGGACTGACTCCGAAAGCACGTGGTCTGCGGCTGCCAGGAGCGTGCTGCTCCCATTCCAGCAGGGGGCAGAGCCGTTTCCACTCGGCCCCACGTTGCACGTCTATGGCCAGAGCGACGAGAGTCGGTACTGCAACGGAGTAGCGGAGAGTGGCGTGGCTGGCGCCGTAAGGGGAGGGGACAAACCGGCGCCTGAATTGAGCAACCAAGGTTCCCGCTGCACCGCTGGGCGCCTCAGACTCCTCTCTGGCGGCTCTCTGCAGCAACGGCCCATTCCATCTCCATCTCTCCGGCCGCCGGCACCTAGAAAGGCGTCCGGCTCCGCAGCGCCGCTTCATCGCCCTCCTCGTCGCCTTCCCTTCATCCCGATCGTCCCGGGGCAGCGCCGAGCTATGCAAGCGCCGTTGCTCACGCTGGCCCTGTGCGCTCTGCAGCTGTGCCCGGCGGTTCTTGGCGGCCCGCAGCACCAGCGCTTCGTGCTCGGCAATGGCTGGCCCGTCAGGCTGAGCAAGGTCAGTGCCAGCTGTGCAGCCTTTCGGCTGGGGAAGGGGTGGGCTTGTGGGACAGGCTGGCTTGGCTGGCACGCTTTTGCACTGCCCTAGATGATCCGCGGGATACTTTCGGGGCAAGTAACTGGTTCCTCCCAGCAGTGTCAAAATAGTCGGATCTGTGTCCTCCCGTTTCAAGTGCATTTTTGCATCGCCGGACTGTTCCATTTCAGGCTGCTCTTAAGGCAGTTTTCACCATGGAGGCGGAAATGTTCCGTTCCCCTTTCATGTGTGGTTGACCACAACATAGCCGTGTCTGCCACGAGTCACCTTGATATAATTACAAAAATCCGAGGTGAGGTACTAAATTCGTGACTGGTATTGTGTACGAAATACATTTACTTAAAAGGAAGATCCCCGCCCACGATACACATACTTTTTATTATTGGGTTTATAACTGGGATTTGTATGAAAATTTTAGATGATCCCTCATTCTTTTTTTTAACAGCATACATAGGGAAAAATAATCTTGCATTTGAGTAAAGATAGTCATATCTTATCTGAAGTGGCAAAATTGCTAGTTCAGAGGAGCAATGTGTATTGCAAAATAACACAGAACAGTTTTTGGGTAGTCACTGAAAAACTCCGGTAAAGACTTTTTCCATAGGTACTCCTAACAGTACAAATGGCTCATACCAGCATTTCTTCCCTCAGACAAGAATCTTTGCATGTGAAGAATTAAATATTAGTTAGCCTTAATCATTCATGAAAAATGATTTCTGTGAGCTGGGGCTTGTCTCTGCTACTAATCAAGCAGATTTCCCTGTTGGAAGTTAATAAGACTGGTGGTGTAATTAAAGTATAGTAAGATGACTAGATATAAAGAGTGTGTAAAATTTTCAATAAACATTTTTTAAGGAAAAAAAGAATGTAGATTAATTAAGGACTGTGCAGACCTGCAAGGAAAAAAACCTATTCCCGTGTTGTATGGTACACACAGAATTATAATCTGGTTGATATAATCAGCTGTTTGTATTGAAAGTATTTCAGTAATGTATTTTGGGTGGCAATGAAAAAGCTTTTTGCCAAGTCTCTTCCAAAATTGATCCAGGTTGAAATGACAAGAGAGACTGTTTTAGGAACATGCTCTTATAATCACCTAGATTTGTGAAGTCCAAATAGTGACTGTGTTTATCCTAAGTGAGAGATTTGAATGGAGATTTGCACTGAATTCTGCAAGTCCAAAACAGCCATAATACAGAACTGGTTTATTTGAATTACACTTAGTTTATAAAATCAGAATTCAGCAGTTAGATGATCACTGAAATCCTGATTTCCCCCCATAAATACCTGTCTCATTCCTTTTGTTCTGTCTAGGCATCCCTGTGCATGAAAGCAGTGCCAGGGAACAAACAAACGAGGACTCCTATGTCATGCGAAGTCATAGTTATTACTGAATTCCTGTCATTGTGGCTTGATGGGTCTGAACTCCTCATCAAACAACAGGTCCTGATAAGCATTGGTGACTGGAATAGAAAAGTAGGAAATAAAGGAGAATCAAATATGGTTGGAATATTTGGGCTTGGAGCATGGGAGTTCAGTGAAGGCAACAAATTGTTCATTGGAAACCCATCTTTTATGCAACCAAACAGACAATTGTATATGTAGACATCAGCCAAAATTGCACAATCAGAAGCAGAAACTATTCTCTCAGCTAAAACTAGACCAGGAGCTAATTACAGTACAGATCATTAATATAAAAAATTAGAACAAAGGAGAAACACCAAAGCAGGCATAGTTTCAAAATACAATCCAAGCAATATTACTGAGGAGTTTAAAAACAGATTTGCATTAGTAAATTCAGGTGAACATGAACCAGAACTGTGGGTTAAAAACAGAGATATTACACAAAGCCAATTCCTGTATCCAAAATAACAGAAAAGCCTAGATAGATAACTAACTAAACTCATAAATTGGTAAAGATAGACAGGAAGTAAAAGATGACAGAAGCAGAATAAAAAGCCTAAATGTACCATTCTAACAATTTGCATGTAGAAACAAAGATAATTAGTATAATAACCCATGTAAAAAAGAAGAGAACAACAAAAAAGGAAGAAATCAGAGGGAAATGTAAAGCACTGCTAGGCATGATTGACATGGAAATAAAGAAAAGAGGGGGCCAATACATTGAAGAACTATACAAAAGAGGCAAAATGATGACAGATTCCTTCCTAGAAGAATCTTTTGAAGAACCTATAGCAGGGGTAGTCAAACTTCGGGCCTCCAGTTGTCCATTGACTACAATTCCCAGAAGCCCCTGCCAGCATTCGCTGGCAGGGGCTTCTGGGAATTGTAGTCCATGGACATCTGGAGGGCCGCAATTTGACTACCCCTGACCTATAGTTTCAAAATGTTGTGAGTTTTACACTGGGAACAATTGGGATAATCAAATAATCAGGAGTAGATGGTATATCAATAAAGCTATTCCAAGCCACAGAGAGTCTATCAAAATCTTAACAAGATTGCACCAACAATTATGGAAAGCAAAACTATGCCCCCAGACTGGAAATGCTCAATTCAGGAAAAATGAGAAGTAAGACTGCAGTACTATTGGACCATTGCATTAATTTCTCATGCTAGTAATTTGATTCTTAAAGACTATTCTAGAACTAGGAGCAAAGCCCATTTTGAAAATAAGCGGAAGAAAGGCTGAGCTGGCAAGGCAGCGAGGTGGGGCAGTGTTGCAGTGCATGGACAGTTGCTAAGGGCTGTGTGCGCAGGTTGCCTTTGTGGAACTTATGGTAGGTAGGATGGTGGGCAATGGTTGGTGCTGTGGGGAGCACATCCAACTAGGCTTTGTTGTTCTACTGCTCATCCTCTCCCAGCTCCATGGCTTCCCTTGTGTCAGCTCCACAGGGGAGGGGGAAGAACAGCTGATTGACCCTCATTGGGGTTGGGTTATCCCACTGCGGGCCAATCACTGGGGAATGCTGTACCACTAAGGGCCAATCAGAGGGCTGGCACATCATTGGAAGGACCTAATGCTTTTTATTAAGTATGATATGGAACAAGAAACACTAGATGTTCAGGATGGATAAAGAGAAGGGAGAGGCCCCAGAGATCATATTGGAAAATTACATTGGCAACTAGAGTATATAGAGAAATTTCAGAAGAAAATCAGCTTGTGTTTTATAGATGCAAAGCTTTTGACTGTGGATCATGAAAAATAATGGTTGGCTTTAAAGAAAACAGGTGTGCCACTGCACCTGGTTGTTTTGATAAGCAACCTTTACTCTGGATAATAGGCCACTGTTAGAACATCATATGGAGAAACAGAATGGTTTCGAAGGTGTCAAATAGGATGTGTTTTATCTTCCTATCTCTTCGATCTTTATGCAGAGTATACCATAAGGAAAACTGGATTAGATTTAGGTGAAGGTGGAGCTCAAATTTGGTTGAAGGAACATTAACAATTTGAGATATGCATATGACATCACATTATTGGCAGAAAACAGTAAAGACTTGAAATGACTACTCATGAAGGTTAAAATAGAAAATGACAAAGCAGGATTACATCTGAAGACAGAAATAATTACTACTGGAGAATTACACAACATTAAGGTTGATGATGAAGAAATTGAAATGGTTCATGATTTTCTATTCCTTATCTCCATTATCAACCAAAATGGAAGATGCACCCAAGAAATCAGAAGAAGATTGAAACTGGAGAGGGCAGCCATGAAGAAAGGAGAAACCTTAAGTGACAGGTGTGAAAAAGTAAATTGAAACGAAATTGTAGCAGATACTGTGAACTGCTAGAAAAACAAATAAGGGTGTTTTAGACCAAATCAAGTCTGAAGCTAAGGTGACTAAACACAGGCTATCATACTTTGGTTGTATTATGGGAAGACCGGAGTCGCTGGAAAAGACAATCATGCTTAGAAAATAAGAAGACAGCAGGAAAAGAAGAATCAATATAAAATGGATAGACTCAGTCAAGGAAGCCATGGTCTTCAGTTTGCAAACCTGAGAACGCCTATTAATTATGACGTTTTGGAGGATATTAATTCATAGGGTTGCCAGATGTCAGAAACAACATGTCAGCACTTAACACGCACACAACTCGTGACTATAACTGGAGTGGCCAGCATTCTGATAATCATACTAACAATTTAATTAAAGCATTTTATGTCTGAAAATATGTCTGAGCATTTTATGTCTCTAGTTAGTTTTACCACATCTGGGAAAGAGCATTTATTAGTCTTTCTTTTGGCTTCATTTGAGGCTGAAGCAAGATATATATTTATTGTAGCTTGATGTGAACCTCTTGGCTGTAAGATTCAGGCATATAGGCATGTTGGTCTGAAGCGTCAGAACAAAATTTGAGTCCAGAGGTCTTAAAGGGCTGTTTGTGACACTTGAAAGTTCCTGGTGACAGCACTCATTGATACCTAGTGGTAATAACAAACATTTTTCAATGATACTCAGGGAAGGGTGGTATATAAATATAATAAATAAATAAAATGTGGGTCCTGTCGAACAGACCGAGCTGTTGAAAAAGTTATGTGAGATTTCTCCTGTCAAGGTTATTTCCACATACAGAATGCCTTACAGTGGGAGTCGTCAACCCCTGGTCCGCAGCCTGATACCAAGCTGCGAATCCCTCGGTACCAGGCCGGCGGTGGCCGTGCCTGCCTCTCCCCCCACCACAGCGAGAAGCTCACAGCCTGGCTAGCTTCTCGCTGCCAGAGGGGGGGAAGAGGAAGGCGTGGCCGCTGGCACGTCGGTGGACACAAATGTGCATGCATGGAGCTGCTGTTCACGAGCATTTCCACCCCCTGCTGGCGCGAACGTGAACATGTGGCAACTCTGCGCATGCACATTAGCGCCCCTGCTGGTGCAAGCATGCATGCATGGCAACTGTGCATGCGCACTTGCATGCCACTCCTGTGCGTGCCCGGGCCGCCGGCTCTCCCCCACCCCTGGAGGCGGTCCTCAACTGCAAAAAGGTTGGGGAACGCTGCCTTACAGCATTCTTCAGCATTTCTTGTATGTGGCAATATTGAAACTCTGTATGGAGCCCTGCTGGCTTGCTGCAGACTCAAACTGTCAGCACTGGGGGATTTCCTGAGCTATAGGTGGTTATACTCTACTGCAGTAAGTTCAAAGTTCACATGGAATCTGTGTTTAATCGCCTCATTCTCCTAAATGCTCACCTTGATCTCCAGTGTACCTGCCAGAAATGATGGTTTTTGCCAAAAGGGACAAGGAGTCTTTGCATTTCCTCTCTGTTTGTAGAGACACTTGCAATTCAACTGAATCAGTCTGTCCTTGGAATTTAAAAATGTGATTAAAAGAGAACGGGATATACAGAGATCCATAAAGTAAGTTAGGAGTGGCACTATACTTATACAACCACTCCAGCATGTAGAGGCCTGGAGAACTTTGTTATGCAACTGATTGCAGATTACAGTTCTGAGCTTTTAGGTCGAAAGAGGCTCTTGGTAATGTGCAAGTAGGTCCTCTGATCTGGCAGAGATTTCTCTAGTAGCTAAGGGGAATTGCCCTGCCTAACCAGTCTGTCGAAGATTTGTACCAGATGCCAAAAAACTTTCTGTGTAAGAATGATAGGACAACTTGCACATAGGATTACCAGATGCATGCTAACTGCTACAGTGGAAGTGCTTTCTGCATAGAAATCTTGTGACACTTGCCATGAGGGGGCCACAAATTTATGTGCTTAGTATAGTTGTGGACAAAATATTTGGAAGAGGTAGGAAATAGTGATACTCCAAGGAATGTTATAGGAACGTATCTCAAAAGGAAGAGTCCTAGGAAAACTCCAGCTTCCCTTGCTAGGTTTGCTGGCTACTGGTGGGGGATAGAGGGATAGAACTGCTAGATCCAGATTGGGAAATTTTCACAAGGGGATCTGATTTCTGCAGTCTGGAGATGAGCTGTATTTCTGGGGGATCCTCAGGTTCCATCTGGAGGCTGGCATCCCTATCCCTGCATTTTTCTTTTCCATCTGCTCACTGCTGCTTCTGTATCTTGGTCCTTGTGTGACGTTTTGCCTGAGTCACAGCTTCTATAGTTGATCACAGTCCTCCTTTGTAAAGGTTTGGAATTAATTACATTTGGTTTTTGAGCTAGGAAATCTTTTAAGTATTACCAAAGGGGCAAGTCTGCAAGATTTATGTGTTGGTTTTCCTTCATGCAAAATAAAATTCCAACACATAGAAAACTGGCATTGGAAATAATTCTAGGCTAGAATTCCCTGGCATCTAGTTCTTTGGGTGTAGCTATTTTTGTACACAAGAACTTTAAAGCATTTGAGCCCAGGAATCATGTACCATGGTAAAATGCAGATTCAGGTTTTTTAAGCCAAGTGTGAACTTGGCTTAAAAAACAAATGTGTTGAATGTATTTGATATATTACAGCCCATATGTGCTATAGTACCCACAAGTACCTATTATTTCCCTAGGCCCTTGCTTTTCCTTTTGGAGTTTCCCCTCATCTACTGCATGTCATTTCTTTTAGTATATCTGACTCCCAGCCGGGTCTCTGTCTGCTCAGCACTCCTGCCTCTCTGCCCACCCGTCTATTATCAGCGTGCAGTCTCCTTACCTTGGGCTGTTGGATGTTTTCCATAGTTACAACACTCAGCTGTCTCTGATTCCTGCCCTACTTTTCTTCCTATCTCCCTCCCCATCTTTCCAAATGCTACCCCTACTTTTAGATATTCATCTTTTTTGGGGGGGGAATAAGGTGTCAAAACTTTCTTTCTGCTGCCTTCCTCAGCTGCCTGTTGAAAATACTGCTTTGATTGCTCTCCTGCTATAATTAAAACCAGATCTGCTGTTAAAGCCTATTATTTGTGTTAAATAATTTATTTGTTTGTTTGTTTTTGTATTTATATACCACCCTTCCCGAAGGCTCAGGGCGTTTTACATGAAAGTAGAACGATGCAGGTAACTCCATTTGTAATAACACGGTGATAACAATAGCATTAACATAGTAATAACAATAACAACATTATAGAATGCTGGAATACTGTGAAGAGCACTGAATTCAACTCATACTAAGGCCCAGTGGGTAGGGCATATCTGTAGTGGTTGTCATAGGAGGGAGGCTTGGGGGCCAATGGGAAGCAGTGGTTCAGGTCAACCTCAACCAAATGCCTGGTGGGAGGAGCTTCCTTTTGCAGGGCCTGCGGAACTGTTCAAGTTCCATCAGGGCCCTGATCTCCCTCTAGGAGCTTGTTCCACCAAGTGGGGGAAAGCATGGAGAAAGCTCTGGTCCTGATTGAGGTCAAGTGGGCTTCCTTGGGGCCAGGGACCACCAGGAGGTTGGAGGTGGTAGAGCACAAGGCTCTTTGAGGGGTATAGGCAGAGAGGTGATTTGTTAGGTATACTGGGCCCAGACCACGTGTGGCCTTAAAGATGATAACCAAAACCTTAAGAACTCTCTAAGTTCTGCAGGGCCTGTAAGACAGAACACTTTCTCTTAGCCTATGGTTGAGTCCAGCTGGACAATAAACAACATTAAGTCCAAAACTTGGGCCTGACTGACAATATTGTATTATATGTATAAACTGCCCCAAGACAGTTGGTGGTAAATAAATCCACAAATTAAAAATAAAGAGTTCTGAGAGAACTGTGACTGTGGCCCGATGTTACCCAGCAGGCTTCATGTGGAGGAGGAGCAGGGAATCAAACTGGGCTTTCAGATTAGAATCTGCTAGGCTTAACTTTTACCCCACCCTGACTCTAAACTATCAACCTAAATCACAAAAACTGAATTCCTTATTAACAGTGCTGATAGGTAGCAAAAGCCCTTTCCAATGGGACTGGATTTCTAACCTTTTTCTAAATATTCAATTAAAGGCCACTGCTTATTTTCATATCTATTAAATTATCACACTATCCTTCCTTGCCTCATTCTATCTCCATTTTATCCTCCCATTGCCCTTGGGCGACAGGGGCTGGCCCAAGTTCCTCCAGTATGTTCTTGAAAGAGTAGGTATTTGAACCCAGCCCTAATATGACATCTATTCCAGATGTTTGTGCAAAATGAGGTTCTGTGGAATCAAACAGGACCCAGCTGACAACGAAAAGCCTTCAGCAGTATGTTATGGTACACTCCAACAATATTCTTTGGTACGAGAAGGGAAAGTATACAAAATACAGAAGAACATGTTCCTGTTTTCATTGTCTGTTCTGGAGTTGCCTTTTTTCTACTGACCCTCATCCTGATATGGGGATGTGTTATACAGAAAAAAAATTAAAGTGATACATTTCTGTTCTAACGGGCGCAGTTCAGGTTTTTTTTTTTTTTTAACATGCTATTGTCACTCCAGTTAAACCGCCTTTGGCCTCTGCGGTTTCTACATCCCTGTACATCATCCCATGGAACGTTCTAATCCTTGGTCTTCCTTGAGCTACTGTGGTCGGGCGGGGAGTAGGGGGACAAATTCTAAGGTCCTGGAGCCCTGGGTGGGATATGAATTGGGCATGAAATGTGATTTGTGTTTATATTAAGGTGACCTTAACTAACGAAAATTGTGGGACGGTCCTGGGTTTGGACTGAATTTCCCGCGTCACGGGCCCAACCCATGAATGTCCTGCGTCGTCCCTGGTGTCCACTGGCTGCCAGGGACGAGGAGGCGGAATGGCTGGGCCGGCGACCAGGGCAGAAAATAATGGGCAGCAGCAGCAGGGGCTGGGCGGGGAGGCGGGCCCTCGGCCCAATGAACGGGATGGGCTGGGTAGTAGCTGGAGGACGGCGAGCAAGAAAAGTTTCCAAGTCCTGGCTGCTCTGCGCAGTGGCTCTCCGGCAGTGGGCGCTGGGTGTGGAAGGCGGTCCTGGCGCAGAGCACAAGGGCGCTCGGCGGGCAGGCGAGCTGGCTGGTGGGTGCCGAGGCTGCGGCTGTTTCTTCTTCTGCTGCTGCTGGAGGCCAAGGATGTGCGCTGTGTCGCCACCCGCCCACTTCGCCTGGGGATGGATGGCACGGCTAAGCACGCGGGGGCCGGCGTCGTCCTTTCTCACCCGCGGTCGCGCCTGCCAGGCTACAGGGCACCTGAAGGCCGCCGGGGGACTCACTGGGGCAATGTGAGAGGGGGTCCACGTTGGTCGGTCAGGGGGAGGCAGGCACCTGTGAGGCCGGCCTAGCCCAGGACATCCTCTAGGCACCTGGCCTCCAAGCGGCTCCCAAGACATCCGCGATGCTGGCTCTTGCCCCGGCCGCTGGACGCCAAGCAGCCTAGCTCGCCTGCTGCGGGATCCAAGGAGCTGGTGCTGGTATGCCCAGCATGCCTCCCCTTCAGGCGCCGGCCGAGGGCTAGAGAACGCTGCCAACCTGCTGCCGCTGGGTCTCGTCTCCCAGAAGCCCGTCCGGATTTCCCTTTCCCTTTGCCCCCACCATGGGAAGCCAACTTTGGGGGAGTTGAACTCCTCTCGCTGCCTCTTCCGTTGCCGTGGGATGGGTAATTAAGTAAGTAAGCAGGCGATTCTCTGTGCAGGAGAGTGGGTGGTGGAGGGCGCTTCTCCCTGGCTGCCGGATGGAGGAGGGCAAGGCATAGTTAACGTTCCCATCTGCATTTTGTTTTTGTTTTTTTTAATCCTGGTGGATCGTTCCTCCATCACCCTCCTTCCGTAATGTGTTTCTGTTGAGTTTCTCTGCAGGGTAGGGCATGTCTCGCTTTGCAAGCCTTACTTTTTAAACGGATTCCTGGGGCGGAATGGCTGCATGGTGGGGAGTTTGTTAGGCTCCTTTCTACTTTTCGGAGTCAAACAGCCGGGATTTGTTCCGCTAAACATTAGGGGAGCCCGTGCAACCAGTGGCAGGGAAAGGCGGCAGAGGACTTCCTGCCTTCCCCTCCGCCCCCCCGTGCCTCTGCCCCCCCCATGTCCCGCTTTAATATTTTGAAAATCTGGTCACCTTAGTTTATATGACAGTACTCTTCATAGCATGAGGTATGGAGCCCAAAGGTCATCTTTTTTCTAAGGACCCTTAGTGACTCTTTGCAAGCCCTAGTGGTCCTGCTTTGGACTCACGACAGGCTTCATATACTTGCTTAATTCTAGTTGTTATGGCACTTTAGATCAGTTCACAAAAGGTGGAGTGCCATTGCTGCTGTAGAATGTTAGCTTATTAAGGCAAACTAACTAAAGATCTGTCGTGGTGCGGTTATCTGAGAGCTCACTTATTGAACTCATTAACTTCTCTGTACCAGGGACAGCTTTTTAAAAACCCTCAACATTTTACTCATTATATGAAATGGCTATTTTCCCCAGGATGTAAGAAGAAGGAGGCCACTTTTCTCTACCCGAAGGAGTCTCAAAACGGCTTACAGTCGCCTTCCCTTTCCTCTCCCCACAACAGACACCCTGTGAGGTAGGTGAGGTTGACAGAGCCCTGATATTACTGCTCTGTCAGAACAGCTTTATCAGCTCTACGGCGAGCCCACGGTCACCCAGCTTGTTGCATGTGAGAGAGCATGGAATAAAACCCGGATTGCCAGATTAGAAGTCCGCACTCCTAACCACTACACCAAGGAAGTATCATCCTGATGCTTTATGTAGCATAGACCAAAAGAAGCACTGTCCCCACGGAAAGGTTGCCTGCTTAGTTGGAGAGAGGAAATGCTATGCTTTCCCTGCTGACAGCTATTTCAGATGTGGCGCATGTAGGAAGCAAGAAGCCTGTACATGTTGACAGAATTATAAGATCCACAAGATGTGGCTTGAAATTGTTCCCCTCCTCCTTAATCCACTTGAATGAAGATTGATAGACCTTCCTCTACAGTCTGTATTTCTTTTCTGTATTTCTTGAACATCATGTCAAGAATAAAACTGGATTCTTGGTCTCCTAAGCGTTCCTAGCTCAGCATGCTTCTTTTGACAAATGTAGTGCAGTTCTTCTAATATCTTGTACTTCTGAATCCACCAGGTACGCAACTTTGCATGGCAGAATTGTGATCATTCAGCCCCTGCATGGGTCAAGAGCCTGAATGTAATTCCAGATCCAGTTTGCATCCCAGGAGATGTGACAGTCATGGCCTCAGGCACCACCACTGAAACTCTAGACTCACCATTGAAGGTATGTGAATGATGAGGGAACCACGCAATGCTGAAATGGCTCCCTTATTCCTAGGTTTAGTAAGTGGGTAAACAAAACATACTGGGTGTTTTTAGAATGGCTATGCTATAAACCTCCGGGGAGGGCAGTATATAAATATCTTTAACTGCTCCTGCAGAGCGGATTAAATAAAAGGGTAAGGGCTGTAGGGGAGGAGTTAGGGCAGGTCCTGTACAGGATAAAAACTCGGAGGGCCCAATCAGGAGCTGCAAAGCGGCTCCTGATTGGGCCCTCTGAATGTCCATCCAGGGCCAAGCCGCCAATGGGGAGCCACGCTTCGCACGGTTCCCCATTAGCTGCTTGGCCCGGCCTCGCCTGGCCCGGTCGGGGACTCACTGCGCAGACAGACCAGCCAGCCTGCACGGTGATTCCTCCGGCCCAGATTCTCCTCCACCTCAGGAAAGGAGCAAGGAGGCCATGGTAGGTGGGGGGGGGGGCGTAGCATCCCAGCCCCTGGGAAGCCTTTGCCCTGCGAAGGCTTCCCCGGGCACAGTAGCCTAGTGCCCATTTTATTCACATATAAAATGGGCTTAATTTCTAGTATAATAAATACAATAATAATAATAAATAAATAAAAATAATTTAAGATATTTTCCTGTGTTTTCATTTTATGGTGATTTCATTACCGTATATACTTGCATATAAGCAGAGTTTTTCAGCAGTTTTTAGCACTAAAAAGCCCTCCTCGGTTTATACGTGGGTAAGTGAAATAACAGCCTGCTCCCAGCCAGCCATACCTGACATTGACTTTGGAAGCTGAGGTTGTTGCAAGCTGAGGTTGTTGCTCCCAGCCAGTGAATCATAGCATTGCCTTTGCAAGCTGAACTTTTTGCAAGTGACCTAGTTGCTCCCATCCAACTATTGCCTTCTGCAAAGATCTTGAAAGTTGAGCTTCCTCTGGCAGCTTGTAGGAAATCAATGGTTTGATTGGGGGATTTTGATATTTCCCCCCCTTCTTTTCCTATTCTTTTGGTTTCTGTGAGTGGACTGGGTTTTGGGGTGCTTTGGGATTTACTGTTTCTTTCTCCTAGGCCCATTATGCACGGGGGTTTTAGCGCACATTCGGGGTGGAATGGCAGTGACTAAAATCACCGATAACGCACGGTGCCGGATGCAACTGGCCGCAGCTTTGGTGCATGCCGCCGAAAAAGCTGCATTAGCGAAACGCGGAAGAAAGCGCAGCTTCCAGGTGATCGGGGTGCAACCAGAAGCGGCACCGGGGTCGCCGTGTGCATAATCGGTTACTCTGGGTTTTGCTGCCGTTGCGTCCCGTCCCGTGCATAAGCGGTTTGCCTCGCTTCTTCCCCCTCCGCGTTTTCCATGTGACCTGAAATCGCCGTTTTGGCGGCCGTGCATAATGGGCCCTAGTGTGTTTTTTCCCCCTTTTATCCGAGGGGCAGCTTTGTTTGCCTTTTCTTCTTGGGGTTGTGTTTCTAGTAAAAGTTGATTTTTATAGTGCTTTCAGTTTTCAGTTTTACAATTCTTTATTTCAGTGTTTTGTTCTGGGGGGGGGGGCACTGTAGCCCCCAGTTTGGTAGCTGTTGTTGTAGTCGATTGCCACCTTCAGGTACTGTTGTTCTGCTCTGGTTTGCTGGTCTGGGGGCACTGTTTGGTTCTACTGCCTAGCTGTTCTCACAGAGCAGTTCTGTCAGTGCTCTCTCAGGGTGTCTGGCATCAAGAGAGGAAGGCAAGGCAATTGTAAGCTGCTTTGAGACTCCTTTGATTAGTGAAAAGCAGAGTACAAAAGCCAAAGCTATTCATCCTCTTGACTTTTCTGTATTTGTGTGTGTGTGTGGGGGGGGGGGGAGGCTGGATGGGAAGCCTGTGATGATGGAGCATTTCCCACCAGCTTATATGTGAGTCAATAAGTTTGCCCAGATTTTGTGGTAGAATTAGGTGCCTTGGCTTATATGGGAGTATCTATGGTACCACTTTAGTTGTGATTTTACAACATTCTTTATTTTCAGTTTGGTGACTACTGGAGATAATTCCTTCTTTATGGTTTGGAAAGGGAGTGGGATTGAGGCAGCCCTATATATTATCCAGAGACTAATAACAGTTTCCTTCTGTGGTGTATCAAGCTTGGAATATTTCTCTGCCCTCATTTCCCAGCCCTTTCTACAATGGAAAACAGTCCCTTTCTGGAACAGTGTCAGAATAGGAGTAAGGAGCGTTAGACATCTTTATATAATCCAGTCAATTGCTACACCTTAAATAACAGGCAGGAAAAGTAGTTCAGTTTTGTTTATTTCCATTTACAATCTTTCTGTGATAATGACTGAAGAAGAACCCGTACGCTGGAGTATGTACAACAGGTTTCACATTCAGAAATTCTGCATTTTGCTCCATTCAGGTTTCCTCTTTTGTAATTCTGTACAGACATATGGTACAAAACAGCACAGTTCTCTTACATCTCACAGTTCAACAGTACACTTATTCTAAAAGTAGATGCAAAGCCCTTTGTATCCAGGAATACTACGGTGGAGGAATACCACTTGGTGGTGGAAAGAGGAAGGAGAGGAGTTGTCCAGTCTTTAGGGGCATCGCGTTGAATGTGTGTGTTGTGTGGGAGGTTGTGGTGGCGTGGTGAAAAAAGAGGGCATGGGTGTGGAAATATAGGTGTCAAGAACCTGTGGTGTGGAATGTTCGTTGAGTGTGGGAGAGGACTGACCTTTGGGAATTGTGGCGTAGCAGTTACAGATGAGCTTTCCAGAGCCATGTCCTCAGATATGTAAAGGGAAAATCAGACTGGAAACTCTTCTTAGGGGGAGATTACATGGCAGTTTCCTCCCAGTTTTGCATCATTTCCCTTCTTGTGTGAATTAGGCCACAGACACCAAAATGTCCCCCTGCCCTAATACACATGGGGCAGTCATAGTAGTACACAGGTGCCCACCCTGCTCCTTCTGTCTCCATTTTTTCACTGTTGATAAAATGTTATGTGCCCACATGCTTCTTTCATGGTTGCTCCTTAGAATAAGAACTGGATTTTTATACCCTTTTGTTTACTACCCAAAGGAGTCTCAAAGCGGTTTACAAACACCTTTTCCCTTTGTCTCCCCACAATAGTCAACCTGTGAGGGATGTGGGGATGTGAGAGGTCTGAGAGAACTGGAAATGGGCCGCAGTGACCCAGCAGACCTCAGGTGTCTCAAAGCAGTTTCCAGTCTTCTCCCCTTCCTCTCCCCATAGCAGACTCCCCATGAGGGAGGTGGGGTAGAGAGCCTCACATATAAGCTGGCAACTCTAAAATGAAGTCTCTCTGTACACAGCAGTCTTGACCTCACACGGGGTGTCATTGAATTGAGGCCTACTGCACAGGGTTGTTGTGCAGATGAAACAGGAGACAAAAGATCCTCCGCAACAGCTTCCAGTTTCGTCTGCAGAATAACGCTGTGCAGTGGCCTCAAATCTGCAGATAGTTGCAAAGAAGAAAGACACATGGCTTGGCTGTGTCTAACCCCCAGCCAGAGCAGTATTTTAAGTTAGAAGGGGATTTTCTGTGGCCCCCCTGTCAGGCAACTGTTGGCAGAAGGGGAAAGTTCCCCCCCTCAGAAGGAAGGCCCTCAGGCTCCCCTGCGTTGCTCTTGGAAGGGCCTCCCTCCCCTCAGTCAGGGGTTGTCAGAGGTTCCTTCCCAGTAGGCCTGACGGGAGCGGGGAGGAATAGTACTTACCAGCTCTGTCAGTGTTCTCAGGCAAAGTGAGGCAAAGGGAGGGAAGACTCAGTTGAGAGCTTGGCCATCTGGTTAGTATACCGTCCGCCCAACATGCCACCAGATGTCCTGTCATGCCTGCTGGAGGCGGCGGCTGCCTGGGCATTGCAGTATCATTGCAGTACCTTAGGCTACTGATTCTGGGTGACTTCAATATCCATGCGGATGCACCATTCTCAGGACCTGGCGTGGACCTAGTTGTCTTTAGGCTTGTGCGATTCGGCCGCTTCGGAATTCTGCGCCTGTGTGGTTGCGCCCGCTGTCACGCCGCTGCCGGCACCGCCCTCCCCCCCCGCAGCGCGGCGCTGGCTGGGCCCGGAGGGAACGGCCGCCGAAGCGGCTGAATCGCACAAGCCTAGCTGTCTTCCATGGCGACACTAGGGCTCTTGCGATTTGTTGCCAGGCCCACCCACCACGTCAGCCACACATTTGACTTGATTTTCGGTGCTTGGGTAGAAGTGGTTCTGGATGCAGCCTTGGCTTTGCCTTAGTCAGACCACTATGCCCTGCGGGCCTGTCTCAAGATACCACCCCCTCCCCAGTTGTGCGGGAGGCACATTTTTGCCCGCCTGTGGATACTCATGGATCCACTTGGTTGCCGGAATGCTCTCCGGGACCCGATGCCTCCTGGCGACTCACTGGTGGCTTTGGTGGAGGACTGGCAGTCCCGCCTGACGGCCACCATAGGTAACATCGCCCCAAACGTCATCTCCGCCCTCGACTCAAACGGGCCCCTTGGTACAATGAGGTCCTCTGGGAGAAGAAAAGGGAAGTGAAACAACTAGAGCGGGTGTGGCAGAAGACTCACAACGAAGCTACAAGAACATCTTATTGCAGGCGTATGAGATGGCGGTGAAAGTGGCAAAACGTGAGTTTTTGCCATGGAAATTGCATCCACAAGCTCACGCCCGGCCCAATTATTTAGGGTAGTTCTGTCTCTCACCGCCCTTGAGGGGCGTCAAAACACTAGTCAATTGGAACTTGGCTGTGAGGCATTAGCAAGCTATTTTGCGGATGAAGTCTTGTCAAACTGCCGTGACCTTCCTGCCACATTTAATACAGTAAATGAATTGGAGGCCTGTTGGCCGCCTTTGGAGGTGATGTTTAATGCCTCCAGCAACTCTCTTTAACTGAAGTGGACAAGTTGCTGGGGTTGGTTAGGGTGACCACTTGCCCCCTTGATCCCTGTCCATCTTGGTTCCTCGAGGGAGGTGGCCGGAGGATAGGAAGCCAGCTCAGGGGAGTTCCCTGAGCAGCTGAACGAGGCGGTGGTTCATTCTCTCCTAAAAAAATCATTGCTGGATCCACCGGATCTGGCCAACTATCACCCGGTGTCGCATCTGGCATTCTTGGGCAAGGTAGTTGAAAGGGCCGCAGCAGACCAGCTCCTGGCATTCTTTTTTTTTTTTTTTTTTAATAGAAAATTTTTATTTTATTTTCCAGAGTTAAAAACAGTGAGATACATGCAATCTACATTGTTAATACAGAAAAGGAGAGCTATACTCTTCATTTGGTACACTTGGTTCCCCATTTTTAATCCCTTTTGTAAATAGTTCAGGTAAGGGCCCCATTATTCTTGAAAGGCCTCTTAGTGTCAGTTTGGCTATCTTGGTAAGATCAGCTAGTTTATTCACCCAGTCTTCTGTCGAAGTTAGTTCTTACGTTTTCCATTTCTTGGCCAATTCTAGTTTTGTTGCCGTCGTCGCATAGTAGAAGAAGCTCTGTATGTGGGTTAGGAAGCACTGTGGAAAAACATTTTGGTTCCCTGTTTCAATCTTACAAACCCTCTTCTCTCCATTTAAGATTATAGACTGGCTACAATATTATGGACTTTTACCCAAAGCTTACAGACTTTTTATAGACTTTTTCACGTTTGCACCACATTTAAAAAGAGAAGTCTACTTTGTTACCATCATTTCAACATTTGTTTGCATAGTTTCTGATAATTTTAACAATCATAAACAGCTTATACTTAACATAGTCCTAGAGCCCTCCACATTTTCACTAGAAAAGGGGAAAAAGGAGAAAAAAAAAAAAAATAAGCCTACTTAGTTGTACGGAAAGAAGAGAAACAAATATATATAAGTATACATTGTTAATACCAAAAATAATAAAATGGAGTCTTCATTAATTAATAAAAAAGATTTTTCGTTAGTTATATATACACCTCCTCAGCTAGAAACCTTCCTTTAGTTATGCTTTAAATTTAAGCTAAAAGTCACTACATAGATATGCTAGATAATTCAAATTCAGCTATCATAGGAAATCTAAAACCCCACACTATAATGTAAGCCCATTCCATTAGGTGTCTCCTTTTAGTTATGCTTTGATTTTGGGCTGGTAGCCACTGCGAAATTAGGTTTGATAATACAAATTCAGCTTACTTAAAAGATCTTAGATCCCAGATTAACTTCTTAACTAGTTATAATGCCTATATGACTACATAAAGGAGGTAAAAGAGGAAAGGAATTTCGACCACTGTATTGCATTTCCATTCCCCAAGCTTCTTAGGGAGGTCTCATTTCGAGGCTTATTACGTCTTGTGGCTCCCGTTGACTAATGTTCTGTCCTATTGGTCTTTGGCTGGGAAAGTATAGTTGTAGTCTTTCCCTCGGAGTATACATCGATAAATCTTGAAGCAGTTGTACCTCCTGGACTCCAATATCAGTACAGATGTTTTTCCATGAAGCTCCTTTCAATCGATTGCTTTCACCGCAGATCCATATGTCTTTCTTGTGTATTGTTGCTTTGGAGTGGCTGTATATCTTCTCAGGTAGGGTGTCCTTATCTGAGCTGCAAGACTCTGACATCCCCTTTTCCATCTCCATAATTTCAGATTCCTCTTCTGCTGGTAATTTTCCATCTTGTTTAGAGCTATCATCAGCCACTACTATTGGTTCATCATTCCTGTTAGAGACTTCTTCCTTAATGCCTTTGAACTCCATAAGCATATTTTTAAGTGAACCATTTAAAGATTCTTTCAGGTCTTGTGTTTGTTTGTCTAGAAGATATGCAAATTTTTTAAACGAAAACATGTTCCAAGTTTGGAATTTTGTTAGACTAAATCAATTATGCATATGTTGTTTCCAAAATATATTTGCAATTTTGCAAATAGCCAGTAGAGGTCCTACAGAGTCCTAACGAAAGCAACAGTCTGTTTTTAATTAAAGGAATGTCTCTAAAGCTTCGTTCTCGCGAGATTCCACGGCTCTAATCTCTCTTATCTTCGAAGACAAAAAAACAGATATAATAAGAACTGTTACTTATTAGTTTGAGTTGATTTTCTTCTGCTTAGAAAAGAAAATTAGCCTGCCTCAAAATGAGGTGGCATCAAGCAGAGCCAGAAACGGGGGGAAAAGTAAAGACGGAGAAGCGAAAAAGCACTTGCATCTCTGCGTTGATTAATGACTCAGTATCTTGAAATCTGGCAACTTCACCCCCTTCAGTAGTAACAAACAGTCCTGTCACTCTGTCACTCTGGCTTGTTTGGATTAGCGAGAGCAACTCTCCACGCCGAGAGTTCATTCCAGGGAAGAAGGTGCCGAGGGAAACCCCACTCACTGTTTGCAGGCTCGATCTGATGTCTGCCAGATGTTTTCACTCCGGAGTTGTGGTGAGTCGAAGGTCTTGCTGGGAGGTATCCAATTAGCTTTGTAGATTAAAATAAGCTTTGTAGATTGCAGAGTTGAAAAAGGAAGAAAAGGAAAAAAGATTTTAAGATGGCGGACGGCGCTTGCTGGACCCTGTGCACACTGAGCTTACGTTCCAGTGGGAGATTAATTTCCCTGCGGAACAGAGAGGCCCCAGAGATTCACAAGGAATTCCTGAGAAGATTTATGGGTGGGTTAGCGTACCCAAAACCCAATTCTGTCAATCACAGCAGCGATTGACCCTCAGTGGAACAGGAGCTCGAAGTATTCGAGCTATCCAAGTGCCATGGCTCCGCCTTCTCCAGCTCCTGGCATTCTTGGAGGAAACTTCGGCACTCGATCCATATCAGTCTGGCTTCCATCCTGGCCATGGTGTAGAAACGGTGCTGGTCACCCTACTGGATGATCTCTGTCACCAGCTGGATAAGGGTGGCTCAGCCGTGCTGGTTCTTCTAGATCTGTCGGCTGCTTTTGCCATCGTTGACCACGAATTGTCCACCACCTCACTGGCACAGGGATAACGGACACAGTATTGCGCTGGATACGCTCCTTCCTCCAGAATCGGTCTCAGAGGGTAGCGGTGGGAGATGAGTTCTCATGTCCTCATGGACTCCCTTGTGGGGTCCCCCAGGGCGCAGTTCTCCCCCCCCCCCACATTGTTCAACATCTTTATGCGCCTTCTGGCCCAGCTGGTGCGGAGCTTTGGGCTGGGTTGACATCAATGCACCGATGACACCCAGCTCTGTTTCCTAATGGGCAGTGGCCTGGATTCTCCCCCAGAACCATTTGCCAGATTTTTTGCAGTGACAGAATGGTTTGAGCAGAGTTGCCTAAGACTCAACCCCTCTAAGACGGAGGTCCTGAGGTTGGGTGGTAGGGGGTGGGGTCAGGAAGTGTGCTTACCCACCCTAGCAGGGACGCAACTTACGATCGTCCCCCAAGTCAGGAATCTGGGTGTGAACATCGACCCCTCACTTACCATGGAGGCGCAGGTCAAGAAGGTAGCTGACCAGGCATTTTTCCATCTTCGTCAGGCCCGGCTACTAGCGCCCTACCTGTCCCTCCAACACTTGGCCACAGTGATCCATGCGGCGGTCACTTCCAGAATTTATTTCTGTAACTCGCTCTATGCGGGCCTGCCCTAGTCCTTGATCCAGAGACTTCAGCTGGTGCAAAATGCAGCTGCTAGGGTCCTCACTGGTACACCTTGGAGGGCCCATATTCAGCCTGTGCTGAGGCAGCTGCATTGGTTGCCAATTGCTGTCCGGATACGGTTCAAGGTTTTGGTTTTGACCTTCAAGGCCTTACACGGGTTGGGACCCACATACCTGCGGGACTGCCTAATGCCCTTTGCCCCCCGCAGGACTTTACACTCTGCGGATGAAAATGTATTGATTGTTCCCAGCCCTAGGGAAGTGCGCCTAGCCTCAACCTGGGCCAGGGCCTTTTCGGTCCTAGCCCCAACCTGGTGGAATGAGCTCCCAGGTGAGGTGTGGGCCATGCAGGAGCTTACGGCGTTCCGCAGGGCCTGTAAAATGGAGCTCTTCTGTCAGGTTTACAGTTGAGGCTGGGGTCGGCGAGGTAGATATATGCCCCCCCTCCATGTATGAGTATTCACTTTAGCTTCTTCCCCCTCTCTAATAGCAGGGGGTGGGGAAGGGTTTACCACCATGCTGGGGATTATGTTTTAATTGGGGGGGTTTAGCAGGGTTTTTATGACATGTAACCCGCCACAAGCCAATTCGGGAGTGGCGGGAAATAAATCTAATATTATGATGACGATAAGTTACAGTTGGACATGACAGTTAGGGCAACCTTGGGATGAAAGGGGCTGGCGCACCCTGTCCAAGCCTCTGTTCTCATCCCCCTTGGCAGCCCTACTTTTCTCCTCTCCCTGCAGTGGTCAGGGGCAGACTGGCAGCAATGTCTCAAGATTGCCCATGGCTAGGCTGGGTGGGCAGGCCCTGTCAGAACTTTGGCCCAATGATTGGGCCAAATTCTTGAGTGGGCGTGACATGTCTCAGGCAGGTCCCAATTGGGACGCGGTTTGCTCATCCCGATTGAGTCCTGCCTCTGACAGACCACACCTACTCTCTGCCACACCCACTCTCTGCGAAATATTATATAACAGCTCCTGTTGTTACAGATAGGTGTCTTCCTTGAGCTAGGGTTAGAAATTCTTCTACGTAGCTACACTGTATGGTATGGTAAACTAGCCCTGAATAGCAGCATTTTTTAAATGACATAATTTACAAAATAAGTTAGAGAGCTTGCTGTGGGTAATACCCAGAGAGGCAATGAAAATTGTGTAAAGTCACTGCTAATCTTGGTGAGATCTAACACTGCTTCAGTCAATAACTATAGCCTTAGGCAGAGACTTTCTCTGCACTAGACTGCTGAGGGTCTCATGAGGATTTCAAGCAGAATGAGTGCTTTTCAGTCAAGTCCTTTTATACTTGGCTCCATGGAAGCATGAGAAATAGGAGAAAAACCACCACCTCTATTGATGGCATCAGTGAAAGCAGAAGTACTTGCTGGAAACTTTGATATCACAGACTGGCCGGCTGTAATGAGCTGTTTTGATATCTTGTCACGCCGGTTTGGGGGAGGGAGGGAAGGAAGGAAGGAACCTGATTTTGAAGAAACTGGAAGAGGCTGGCTTTATCTGGGTATGGCTAGCCAAGCCTACATGTTCAGACTCAGCTTTTATGAATAAAATCTTTGTCATTATACAGATTGGAAAGGCATAAGGGAATCAGCATTTTGTGGATTCCCCTTCTGCTGCTAGTCACTCCAGTGCTGCTTCTCCAGTATCCTGCCGCAAACCATGTGCATGCGCCTTTCTTCTTCCTTGAAAGTCTTGGGGAATGTGGAAGAGATTTTGAGCAGATGGATGGTTATGAAGGAAATAAGCAGCCTTTTCCTGCAACCACTTGCAGATGCTTTATAAGAAGGCCCTGAGATTTTTTTCCAGGGTGGGGTGGGAGACTGGAAGCACACTAATGCTTAAGTGAAACCTGAAGTTCTTCTCATTCTAGAACAGGCTTTCTCAACAACGGTTTCATGAAACTCTGGAGTTTCTTGACTGCCCTGGGTTTTCCAAATGGGTGGGAGTTAATTTTTAATGTATTTTAAATGTTTAAAATTTATAAACATATTTATAAATGATTTGGATGAGGGATTAGAGGGGGTACTTATTAAATTTGCAGACAATACTAAACAGGGAGGATCACAAGAGAAGACAGAATCAGAATACAGGATGACCTTGATAGGCTCGAGAACTGGTCTAAACTACATAAAATGAAATTCAATAGGGACAAATGTAAAGTTTTGCATTTAGATAGGAAAAACCATATACACCAATATATTATTATTATTATTATTATTATTATTATTATTATTATTATTATTATTATTATTATTATTATTATTATTATTATTATTATTTATAGCCCACCACTCCCCTAAGGTTCATGGCGGGTAACTGCATATAAAACCCCATAAAATGCATAAAAACACCCTAACACACAATCATATCATCCAACCCAACAACGGCGACATTAACCAAGGAGGAGACCAGGGATCATGTATAACACTGCATGTATAACACTGAAAAGAGCAGAGCAGAGAAGAGGGGGAGCCCGATCTTACCATGGAGGCGCCGGCCTCAGCCGCAGGCCCTGCGGAAAGCTGAAAAATATAGGATGGGGGAGTCTTGTCTTGGCAGTGATATGTGCGAAAAGGATCTAGGAAACTTAGTAGACCAGACATTAAACGTAAGTCGGCAGTGTGACTCGGTGGCTAAAAAGGCAAATACTATTTGGGGCTGTATCAGAGTATCATGTCCAGATCACGGGAGGTGATGGCACCGCTTTACTCTGCTCTGGTTCGGCCTCACTTGGAGTACTGTGTTCAGTTGTGGGCACCATAGTTGAAGATTGATGTAGACAAACTGGAGCGTGTCCAGAGGACAGCAACAAAGATGGTGAGGGGTTTGGAGACCAAGACGAATGAGGAAAGGTTGGGGGAGCTTAGTCTGTTTAGCCTGGAGAGGAGACGACTGAGAGGGGATCTGATAACCATCTTCAAGTATTTAAAAGGCTGCCATGTTGAGGATGTAGCAGTGTTGTTCTCTCTTGCCCCGGAGGGATGGACCAGAACCAATGGGATGATATTAATTCAAAATAAATTCTGTTTAAACATCTGGAAGAAGCTCCTGATAGAGCGATTTCTCAGTGGAACAGGCTTCCTCAGGAGGTGGTTGGTTCTCAATCTTTGAAAGGTTTTAAACAGAGGCTGGATAGTCATCTGACGGAGAGGCTGATTCTGTGAAGGCTTAAGGGGGTGGCAGGTTACAGTGGATGAGTGATATGGTTACGAGTGGCCTGCATAGTGCAGGGGGTTGGACTAGATAATCCAGGGGGTCCCTTCCAACTCTATGATTCTATGGTTATTGGGTGATATGACCATATATGGCCATGTTGAGTCAGAACCAGCCCCCAACATGGCCAATGATGGGTCTGAAGTGCGTGGGGAGTGGCCCTGGGTGGGCGTGTACACAGTTATGCTACCCAGCTGTATTCTGCATAGCTGCACCTCTTCTGAAGTCTGAAGAATGTTTTAGGGGGTTTTCAACAGTAAAAAAAAAGTTGAGAAAGGCTGCTCTAGTAGCACTGCAATGTTTACTTTTGTTTGTTGGACTTTGCTGCCCTTGTCGGGAGGAGGTACATAAATGCCTAAGAACATAAGAATTAAAAAATAGAATTGCTCTGTAATGATGAATTCCAGAAGTTAATACTGTGTGGTATAAATTACCTTAATGACCTTATATATGAGTTAAGCAGAGGAGAAAATTAGATTTTATTTATTTTTATTTATTTACTAGTAAAAAAGGCCCACTGCAGTCAGGAATGCACTGGGCGTTTGCAGGGTAGTGGAGGGGGGAGACAGGAGGGAAGGAAGGAAGGAAGGAAGGAGGCAGCCCCCCCCCCCTGGGCTTTTTGCAATGTTGCCGTGGGTGGGAGCCTACATGTAAAGCAGGTGCTTTGTCTCTGAGCAATCAGAGTTACACTTTGAACAAACACTTTCCATGACTTGTCTGGTTGTTCTGTTTGTATTGAATATTTATCTGTGGAAAGGCAATTGGGGAATTTTGGAAATTGCTAAACTGTACTCAGATTAATTGGTGGTGTAATGTTTCCTTCCAGGTAATTGTTGTTTTGGAGAAGAGGATTGGTGATATGTGGCTAAAAGTACCCTGTGTGGACCAACTTGGGAGCTGTACTTACAATGATATTTGTCATTACCTGGATATATATATCCCTCCAGGCCAGAAATGTCCAGAACCCTTGCGGTCTTATGGCATTCCTTGCCACTGCCCCTTTAAAGTGGTAAGTCCAGTCCTCAGCCTTTTGTGCTTGGGAACCAAGACCAAACACACTTGGGATTGTAAGCGACATGCAGAGACTGTGAGAAGATAAAAGTGGGGTGCCTCCATGGTATATTGGGCTAAGTGTACTAGGAAATTTCACCAAAAGCAGAATTTGGCTTGTAATGTGCAGTTGTTTTAAAGCAGAATAATGTTTCATAACAGCTGAATAATTTATCTAAACCTTCAGGGCCATTCCGCACAAGAATCAATGTGGCCAATTGTTTACACTGAGCAATTCCGGAATTTAAAATAGTAGAATTCGGCGTTATGCATACCTGCCTTTGTAGTTGAATTCAGTAGCGTTGCAATTGTTTCCCACAGGTTTCCGGTCTCGCCAAAAATCACTAGAAAGGAAGCAATTTTTTCTGTGCTTTGTCCCGCCGTCACTCAAACAAACAGCCGATGGGCGGCCGTTATCATGCTCCCGAAAAGCCCCTTTCCCTTTAAGACAGGTTTTAAAAAAAAAAAAACACCTTGCAACGAATCTGCGTTGATTTGTTGCAACGGAGAGACCCATCTAGCTGGCAGGTGGTGTATGAGCTGGCGATTCATCGTTGCCATGCTCCCCCGAGTGAACCCCCCCCCCCCGTGCACGGGCACGATTTTCGGCTGAAAATAAAGGGAACTTGCAAACGGGGCTGTGTTGTGCTTGGTGACTTAAAGCAGCTCTGTGGAGGGACTGCAGCCAGAGAAGCCTCGCTGGGTGAATGAAGGCTCGCCAGTTCGTTGCTCTCTGCTCACTCTGAGAAAAAAAATGGCGATCGGTTCGCCGGAAGTTCAGAGGAGAGAGCCAAGGGGAAGGGACTTTGCTGAAACCGCAACAATGGGAACGCACAGGTCTTTTTCGGAACTGTTGCAGGTCTTTTTCAGGAATGTTGCAGATTGTGTGCGACGTCGTGCATAACTGCAGATTAGTAGCGATTACAATTTGCCACACTCCTGCTACATTTTACTTGTGCGGAAAGAACCTCAGTTTTCACTCAAATTTGTTGCAGCTTTGGAAAAGGCTCAAGACAGGGTTCCATGTTGTAAATTTAACCCTTTTTGTGGACTTGCAAGAGAAACTTTGGAACAAAGCCCATCATGCAATGCGCCTATGAATAAACTATGCAGGGTGTTTACAAGACATGAGTTCTTGAAGATATAGCAGCACAGAAAGCTGGCTATGATTTTAATGGCATATGTTCCCTGCAGAATCTACTGCTTGGCACCAAAAAGGTGGACATCAACATGATTTTTTCCTGTGCATTTTTTGTAGAGCCTTCATTCAGGTCCTGTCCTCGATCCCCACTGTTAGTGTTAATTGAAGAAGGACATCCTACTGATAGAGTCTCATTCAGGCAGCCTTTAAGGTCACATCCCTTCCCAGGTTTGGGAACTTTATTCTAATCCGCCTACTTTTAAAAAATTTAAATTGGGCATTCATGTTTGTCTGTTTTAATAGATCAAAATTCAAGTCCAGTAGCAAGACCAATGACATTTTATAGTGTATAAGCTTTTGTGAGTGAAGGCTTACTTTGTTGGATCCAAATAAGAATGAAGATTCATGTAAGCATTTCCTGCGTGTCCCACCTCTTTGTGTTTCTCCTTACCGTAATTTAAGATTTGTAACTCTGAATCCTGACTCCAGCTGGCCTTTTTTGGTAACACCCCTTCCACATTCTTGCCTGGTTATTAGGACTGTAAAGGTATCCCCTGTGCAAGCACCGAGTCATGTCTGACCCTTGGGGTGACGCCCTCTAGCGTTTTCATGGCAGACTCAATACGGGGTGGTTTGCCAGTGCCTTCCCCAATTAGGACTGATGGATCTTCATTTTTAAGTTGTAACTGATAAAGTGAACCCTCATTCACAGGCTTATACCATGTGAATGGGCTTGAATTTTGTTCTCTTGCTTGTTGAAACAGGATAGCAATTATATTGCTTTGGCCATTCCGATTGGACTGGCTTTGTGCTGTGACTCCACTCAGGAGTGAAATGGTTTCAGAGACCTAAGGAAGTGAAGGCTGTATATACCTGCTTTTATGAATTTGCATACTGAATGTTTCCTATTGTGTCGCTATCAATATACTTGCATCAAAAGCAATACTGATTTTTCCCTTTGTATTTCTCAGGGCACTTACAACTTGCCTCCCTCTGATATCTACATACCCAGCATGGACTTACCTTCATTCCTCACCAACGGGGACTACAGGCTAAAGACTAAGATGATGCATGATAATGAACAGCTTGCCTGTTTGAAGCTATTCTTCTCACTGCAGTCAGAGCGTCAGTGGTTCTGGTGATGACTGCAGCACAGGCATCCCTGTTGCCAAATGTCCTGTTTCTTCCTACGCTTCCTTTTCCATAGACGTCCTAATACTGAAACTTGCTTTTCAGCCTTAAGGGGGAATAAGTCCTGTTTTTACAATTGCCCTTAAATCTCTTAGAGATGCAGCCTAACTCAGTGAAGAAGGGTTCATGAGTATTTTTAACAAGAAACTGAGATTTCTATGACCAATCAGGATTCATTCATTGATTCATTAATGGATTAAGATAATGGGTGCCTCACACAAGATATTTGTCCTACGTAGAAACAGAGAATAAATGTATAATTGTCATATGTGTCAATCATGTCTATGCGTACTGAGAATGCACTTCCAGGCACATTCATGTTCAGCAAAATAGGTGTACAATGCACTGCATTATGTATGAATTCGCCCTACATCCCAGGTTTTCAAATGATGAGGTGGGCTCTAATGAAGCACTGAAAGGATATGTACTCTCGAGCAAGCATAGATTGGAGGATGGAGCCACTCATTTCCTGTTCCTGAAACATCTGAACAAGCTTCATTGCTTCCTTTCCATCTTTGCTAAGCCTCCTTTCCACCTTTGTTAACCTACTGCATTGCTTGGCTGTGGTTCCTTCACATTCCCTCACAATCATGTACAGGAAAAGTTGTAAGCATTATGGCAGCTGAACCCATATCAGCCAGTTTCATTCCTTCACTCGGACTTGGCGAGTGAGTGAAGGAATCTGATACAAATCCATGTGCGTGGAAACAAGGAGAGAGTGTTGGAAACGTGGAAACAAAAGTGCATGGGAACAAAAGAAGTGTTCACTCCTAGCTGTAGATCCTATACTGCTTTTTGTGCAAGACTATGCAAGGAGTCCATATACTTCTCTTTTAAATATAGTGGATGCTTTGTTGGAAACTGTGGTCTAAAAGGTGGAGGAAGCTGGGTTTATGGGAAGATTTAAAAAATTGAGAAACATATTGCCCTTTCCCCCCTAAACTTATGTTTGAGTATGGAGAAATCATGCATGAAGTAGCCCTTATATGCATATTTAACTTTACTCATGCACAAATGTTTGGGTAATGATAATTCATTGGCCTGTATGGAGTTAGCATTTGTCTTTCAAGTCAACCTTAGGAATCATCAAGAAGAAAGTAATCAACATTAAAGTCTCTGCAGGTAATTCTGAATATTTTTACATTTCATCATGTGAAATAATTTTCTAACATTCCTAGAAAGGACCAGATGGTTATTAATGTGTTGCACGGTATTTGTAGATTATTTGGGTACTACTGGGGAAAGCAACAGATTTCCATTAGTATGGGCATTTTCTTATCTTGTTTAACAAGAATGGCTGTTGATCTTTGATTTCTTAAGACATCAACACTGCCATTCTAAATAGAGTTGCATCCTTCTTTTTCCATTGAAGTCACTGGTCTTAGAAGAACATACCTCTGCTTAGGATGGCAGATGACTGATTTCAAACTCTGATGGTAATCCTGAAAAACCAGCCCCTCTTATTTTCAAAGAGGCATGTTCATGACCA
This sequence comes from Paroedura picta, assembly GCF_049243985.1. NCBI lineage: Eukaryota > Metazoa > Chordata > Lepidosauria > Squamata > Gekkonidae > Paroedura > Paroedura picta. Next base: position 80,811,194 of record NC_135371.1, on the reverse strand, counting down.
CTGAAGTAAAAGAGAGAAAACCGAGTGGCTTATGAACTTTCTGTTATTATTTTGGAGTTCAAGTGATCCTTGGGTTAACCAAGTACTCTGAAGTAATGGATATAGATGTATACTTATTGTACCAGAATTGCATTCTGTTACAAGTGGTTGGACTAGGGTTTTTTGGGATTCTTGTTAACCATTCAGTATTGTGGAACAATGAACAAATTTGTTTGGTACATGCACTGCACTAGCAAAAAGCTGTTGTATTTGCTGATCACATTCTGTTATGGTATTCTGTTACAGCATTCTGTCATGGTCTGGTAAGACCCCTGACTGAAGATTAATTGTTATGGTGTGACCATGCTTGATTGACATTAAGATAAATTGAGAGTGGGCGGAGACATGGCACTTGGATAGCTCGAATACTTCGAGCTCCTGTTCCACTGAGGGTCAATCGCGGCTGTGATTGACAGAATCGGGTTTTGGGTACGCTAACCCACCCACTGTCTACCCAGGAATTCCTTGTGAATCTCTGGGGCCTCTCTGATCCGCAGGGAATTTAATATCCCATGGATCATAAGCTCAGTGTGAACAGAGTCCAGCAAGGGCCGATGCCATTTTTAAACTTTTTTCTTTCTCTTCAACTCTACACTGTAATCTACAAATCTCGTTATTTTAATCTACAAAGCTAATTGGATATTTCCCTGCAAGACTTTCGACTCACCAAAACTCCGGAGTGAAAACAACTGGCAGTCATCAGATCGAGCCTACAAACAGGGCGCCTGACATGTTAAGGCGCAGGTGCAGATAACCCCCCATCTGTCGCTGTTGAAACGCTGCAGACAAGAAGGGTTGAAGAAGTGAAGCGGAGTAAAGTTAGAACATCAAGGAGGCACTGCAGGATTGGAGGGTAGAACATTGATATAACTACATTTCTCTAACTTGGCTATAAAGTATATTGGGTATACCGTAATATATGTTGATTTAATAGTGTTTTGTAATAACAGAGTTTTAAAAGTGACACATACCAGGTGATGTAACCAATAGCTGACTAATATAACCTGTATTCAATGTATGTCTGGGAAAAAAGATAGACAACTCCCCAAAGCTGATAGATTACCAAAAAATAAATTAAAGGTCGACGTGGTAGCTTTCTGGAGACGAAAGAAGGATATGTCAACAGCTACCAAAGCAAAAAAAATTAAGGAAAAAGAAAAAGAACTAGGAAGATTGAAACGGCAACAACTAGTCCAAGAAGAACTGGAAGAAACCTCAGAAGAAGAAAGCATAGATATGGAAAAAATAGCCCGCCTCCTGGAGAAACAAAGTAAGGAATTAAAAGCTTACACAGAAGAAGCGCTTAAACAACAGCTCAAAGAACAATCTAAAAAACTTTCCAAAGAAATACAAGACGTTAAGAAAGAACTTTCAGACAGAATAGATGGAATAAAAACACTTGTAGATGGAAACATAAAACAACTAAAAGAACACAACGTTAAAATTGAAAAACTGGAAGGCTGGAGAGAAGGAGCAGATGACAAGTTTGAAATTCTGCAGTCAGAAGTGAGAAGTAGGAATGTGAAGATTAGAGGGGCTCCGGAATCTTTTGGCAAGGAAGATTTAAAGAAAGAACTTACTGAGGCGATCGGAGCTTACTTGGAGGAAGAAGAGGTGAAAATTGAGAAAGCATACAGAGTAAATTCCAGAGCAGCCAAGAGAAACAATCAGCCAAGAGATATTCTCATTGGCTTTGAATCTAAGTCAGTAAAGAATCACTCCAAGAAAAGCATAGAGAAGATCCATTCACCCTTGAAGACCAAGAAGTTATGATCTTTCAAGATCTACCACCAGAGATATTACAAAAAAGGGCGCAATTTCACTTCCTGCGGCAAATTCTGATTGGACAAAATATTAGATACTTCTGGAAAATTCCATTTGCATTGGAAGTTATCTTACCAACAGGAAGAAGGATCATAAAAACACTGCAACAAGCACAAGATTTAGCTGATACCCTAGCCGAAGGTTCTGCGCTGGCAGAAGAACAGAGAAAACAGTCAAGCCAACAAGAACAAAAGGTAGTAGCTAGAAAAGGTGCCGGAACCAAAAAGTAAAAATGGAGCTTTTGAAGATAGTCTCTGTTATGTCAATGGATTAAATTCACCGAACAAAAGATCGAAAGTTTTTAATCAATTAAGGAAACTAAAATGTGATATAATATGTCTACAAGAAACTCATATTGCACAAAGACATCAAAATCTATTGAAAAACAAAAGTCTAGGAAAAGAATGTATTGTATCAGCAAAGGAAAAGAAAAGAGGGGTGGTGACGTATATTGTAAACCCCAATATAAATGCGAAAACTATATCCGAGGACCCAGATGGACGTTTTTCTATTTTAAAGATTAAGCTCTCTGATAGCCAAAACTTTGTTTTGGTGAATATATACGCGCCAAATAACGCTAAAGAGACGTTTTATAGGGATTTTATTTATCCAATTTGGATTTACTGGAAAATGAGGTAATAATCGGAGACTTTAATGCAGTCCAAGATCCATATTGGGATAAATCTTCAAGGAAAACAGGTTCAACATATTTCCACCCTCTGCAAGATCTAACTTCAAACATCTGGCTCTAGTGGACGTCTGGAGAGAACATCATCCAAAATCGCGCCAATATACCTTTTATTCAAACAGACATGATGCTTATTCAAGACTGGATCAATGTTGGGCATCAAAACAAATACTACACAAATTGAGAACTTCAGAGATACTACCAAACACCTTTGCAGACCACAACCCATTACAAATAGAGTTAAGTGTGAAAAGAGTCGGAATAAGAAGGTGGAAAATGAATAATTATCTTCTGGAGGATCCAAAGGTTCAGCAAATTTGTGAAGCAAGTTTACAAGAGTTCTTCCAACTAAATGCCACCCCAGACACTTCACTGGCCACGGTGTGGGACGCCAGCAAAGCATATATGAGAGGTATATTTTTGCGACTAAACACCACAATAAGAAAAAGAAAGGAAAAGACTCTGAGTGAAATAAAAGAAAAATTGCAACAGACTGAAAGGCAACACCAAGAACATCAAACTAGAGGATTAGCAAAACAAATAAAATTATTAAGAATACAGAGAGACAACCTAGAGGCGGGGGAAATGAGGAAGAAACTTGACTATCTCAAACAAAAAAACTTTGAATGGGCAGATAAACCGGGGAGATGGCTAGCTCAAAGACTGAGGAAGAGCTATCAGAAGCACGGTATCACAAAGCTATCACATGAAGGCCTGAACTATAATAATGAAGCAGAAATTCATTCATGTCTTACCCAATTCTTTCAGAACATATATACAAAAAAGGAGCAAAATATAGACCCTGGAACATTTTGCCAAAAAATATCAATGAGTAAATTTACAGATTTTCACAGGAAAATTTTAAATCAAAGATAAATTTTTCTACTAAGCATAGAATCATAGAGTTGGAAGGGACCCCCTATCTAGTCCAACCCCCTGCACTATACAGGACACTCACAACCCCTATTGCTCATCCACTGTAACCTGCCACCCCCTTGAACCTTCACAGAATCAGCCTCTCCGTCAGATGGCTATCCAGCCTCTGTTTAAAAACCTTCAAAGATGGAGAACCCACCACCTTCCGAGGAAGCCTGTTCCACTGAGAAATGGCTCTGTCAGGAGCTTCTTCCGGATGTTTAGATGGAATTTATTTTGAAAATTTCATCCCATTGGTTCTGGTTAATCCCTCCGGGGCAAGAGAGAACAGACCAAGCTCCCCCAACCTTTCCTCATATGTCTTGGTCTCCAAACCCCTCACCATCTTTGTTGCCCTCCTTTGGACATGCTTCAGTTTGTCTACATCTTTCTTCAACTGTGGCGCCCAAAACTGAACACAGTACTCCAAGTGAGGCCTAAACGGAGCAGAGTAAAGCGGCACCATCACCTCCCATGATCTAGACACAATACTCCATTTGATACAGCTCAAAATACTGTATGGCTTTTTAGCCACCGAGTCACACTGCTGACTCATGTTAAATGTGTGGTCTACTAAGACTTCTAGATCCTTTCCATACATACTCCTTCCAAGACAAGTCTCCCCCATCCTATATTGGTGTCTATGGCTTTTCCTACTAAAATGCAGAACTTTACATTTATCCCTATTGAATTTCATTTTAGGCAGTTTAGACCAGCTCTCAAGCCTATCAAGATCATCTTGTATTCTGACTCTGTCTTCTATTGTGTTTGCTACCCCGAACAGTTTAGTATCATCTGCAAATTTAATATCTCCTCTAATCCCTCATCCAAATCATTTATAAATACGTTGAACAACACAGGCCCCAAGACAGATCCCTGGGGCACCCCACTGGTCACTCTTCTCCAAGAGGATGCTGAACCATTTACAAGTACTCTTTGAGTATGATCAGTCAACGAGTTATCGATCCACCTGACAGAATTAGGATCCATCCTGTATTTTACCAGCTTGTCAACAAGAATATTATGTGGAACCTTATCAAAACCTTTCCTGAAATCCAGATAAACTATGTCCTCAGCATTCCACTGATCCAACAAGGTAGTCAGTTTCTTGAAAAAAGAGATAAGGTTGGTCTGACGTGATTTTTCTTGCAAAACCTGTGTTGAGTCTTAGAAATCTCAACCAGCTGCTCAAGGACCAACTGTTTGATGATATGTTCCAATATTTTGCCAGCTACAGATGTCAATCTGGCAGATCAATAGTTACCCAGATCCTCCTTTTTTTCCTTTCTTGAAGATGGGGACAATATTAGCCCGCCTCAAGTCATCTGGCACCTCACTTTTTCTCCAAGAAGTATCAAAAAGAATGGATAGAGGTTCAGAGATTACATCTGCAGGTTCTTTTTACACTTCGAAGCAGTTCATCAGGCCCAGAAGACTTCGTTTCATTTAAAGAAACTAGGTGTTTCTGGACTGCCCTCACAGTGATCCTAGGCCACCATTCCCATCCCCCCGTTGTATTATGTTTCTGCCGCATTGAGCACTATTTCCCTCACATGAGAAGATTGAGAAATAGAAGTCATCATTAGTTATAATTTCACTTTCTTGTTCTTGCAGTGGTCCTATGGAGTCCCTACTCTTTTTCTTACTTGAAATATGACTAAAGAATACTTTTTTGCTATGTTTAGCACTTCTTGCTAGCCTAAGTTTATATTGAGCTTTAGCTTTTCTAACACTCTGCCTACAATTACTGGTTATTTGTTTATAACGCCTTCCTTCCATTTCCTAAATGACTCTTTTTTTATTTCTCAAATCATTTGACAACTGCTTATGGAGCCACCTTGGCTTTCTTAGGCTCCTTCCATCTTTTCTTCCCAAGGGAATTGTTTGTGATTGAGCCTTCAGTATTTCACTTTTAAGAAACTCCCAGACCTCTTTGACTCCCATCTCTTTAAGTCTATCTGACCACGGGATTCTACTCAACATTTCTTTAAGTAATAAAACAAAAAAAATGCTTTCCTGAAGTCCAGTCTATAAGTCCCACTACGTAAAGGTTTTCTCTTTCCCACAATTGCAAATTCCAAACTCACACGGTCACTACTACCAAGTGTGCCCGCTACTTCCACCTCATCCACCAGTTCTTTCCTATTGATGAGAATCAAATATAAATAGCAGATCCCCTGGTTCCCCTCTCTACTCTCTGGGAAATGAAGCTGTCAGCAAGACAAGAAATTAACAGAGTTTGTATTTTTAGCAAAATTGGTCTTCCAACAGATATCTGGGTAATTGAAGTCACCCATGACCACTGTTTCCCCCCTCTTTGAGAATTGTGTAATTTGGTCTCGGAGTATCTCATCCAAGTCCATTGACTGGCTTGTTGTCTATAGCAGACCCTCACAATAATACAATTCGCCTTTCTTACTCCTTTTATATGTACCCGAATACACTCAACTGAACTTTCATCCTCAGGTACTTGTATTTCTTCACAAGTATAAAGATTCTTAATATATATTGCTACACCTCCCCCCTTCTTTACTTGTCTGACCCTTTTGAATAGATTGTTGTATTATCCCACCAAGTTTCTGTGATTCCTTTTAGGTCATTATCCCTTTCCTGTATTAGGAATACTAGTTCCTCCTGCTTGTTTCCCATACTCTGTGCATTAGTGTAGAGACATTGTAATCCATCCTTTGTTTGCCCCATAGTTTTGGCTTTTGCCCTTCCTAGCAAGTTAGTAGTTCCCTGCTTATATGCCATTCTCTGTAGCCTTGCAATCTTCCCATCTTCAGTTCTTCCTATCATACCAGGTTCTGAATTTACCTCTTGCTACCTCTTTGGTTTTTGTTTAATGCCCTCTTCACCAAGTGTGCAAGGGTTCTTCCCAAAACACTTTTTCCATCCCTTGTGAGGTACACACCATCTCCTGATAATAGCCCCTCATATTAACATCGTAGGCCATGATCCAGAAACCCAAACCTTTCCTGACACCAGTGACGTAGCCACTTGCATGATTTTTCTCTCCCTTCCCTAAGCCATAACCACTTACAACATTGTAATTTCAGTATATTTGGTTCCCCCATTTCATCTTCCTCTCAATAAAGCCTTACGTTTTTGTATGGTCTCATAAGCTCTAGAAGTCCTAGTGACTTGGACTTGCACTAACAACCGTGACCACATTCTTTGTCCTGTATTTATTTTCCATGATTTTTAGGAACTAAATTCCACCTCTACCTTTAGTACAGCCTTTCTCAACTTCTTTATCATTGAGAATCCCCAAAACATTCTTCAGGCTTCAAGAAACCCCATAAGTGACATGATAGCCCAGAAAATGATTGGGAAGCATAGCCGCATACATATCCACTTGGGGCTGCTCAACCTTCCTACCTCCCCCTGGCCCATCATTGGTCCTTTGGGGAGGGGTGGGTTGACATGACCATATACCACGACCTGACCATGTGTATTGAGTACTTTTTATTATATTACACTGTTTGATGTAAGTTTTCACTGTTAAATAAGTTTTATATTTGAATGTTCATTGTATTGTATTGCATATGAGTTACAATGTAAACAGCCAGGAGCCAAAAGGGAGGGCAGTATATAAATATATTAATAAATAAAAATAAAAACTGTAATATTAGTTGATACATGTTTAACAAATGTAAAAAATACACTAAAAATTAATTCACTCCCACCCATTCAGGAAATCCTTCCAGGGTTGTCAAGAAACCCCAGGGTTTCATGAAACCCTGGTTGAGGAAGCCTGCTCTAGTATTATTTCTTCTGGAAGTTTTAGTTATTACACTATGCTGACCTTCTTTATTTTGTGCCATTGCACTTAAATTGAGGGGCTAGATTCTCTTCATACTTCATATTCTCTGGCCGTCTTGTATATCAGACACCCCCTATTTTCCTGCTTCTGTATACTTCACATGCTTCATGTCTGAAATCCCCAACTGTATACCATGTGTTCTGTGTTCCAATGCAATCCAGGTAATTATTGTGGCTCATTTTTAAATTGAGGAAATAAGTTGATAGGAAGGTTAGAGAGTCCTGGATATGAAGGGGCATCATAGTCCATCTCTTCCCAGTTCCTGCCTGGACCTATGGCTTTAGGGAAAACTGCTTCATACCCATAAGTTACAGAGAAAGATTCTTAGGGGGTCCATCCAGAGATTTGATCCAACTGATATCCCTATTCTGCACACCTATACCAGGTAGGGTTGGTTTATTTTCTTTGGGTCCCTCAGTTGTAAAATGCTTTTAGCATACATGGGTCAAGGCAGGACATAGCACATTACAAAAAATGCCTTTGCCGAGTTAACCATACCCCCCCTGCCCTTTCATAGGTGTCTTGCTGGACCCATAAGTGCTTGCTGGGCATCTGTTGAAGAGCTTCCAAGTCCCGCACACCTATTATTTGGCGCTGCATGCGAGATGTTTTGTTCAAGGCAGTATTGCCTGGCTGCTAGTCATCCCCTTGCCATTCTGTACTTCATCCTAAATGGCTGCATGGCAATCTTCAAATACCATCTAGTGCTTTTATGGGTCTGTGTTGTTAAAGCACCACAAAAAGTCTGCTTGATTTAACCACTAATACTGTTCTGACAGTGGCTGTAGGCTCATATGATTATACCACTATATGGAACATGAGGATCATATAATGTCCCTAAGGAATGTTTTGTTTAGATTAAAACCTTTCATTTATGTTGTTTTCATTTGCTCTCTGATCTCTCAATTCTTTTTAACCCAAAATGCTTATGAAAAACTGATGTTTTTTTTTCTTGGGGAGTGGGGTTCAGTATCATTTTAAAAGTTGAGTAGCCTTGATTGCTGGTGCCATAGGGAAATACTAAATAAATCTTTTTGTGGATACTTCAGTGTTAGTGTCTGGGTTATTGGTTCCTTGTTTTCTGGAAATTATTTCACAAGGTTACTTAACACATCACAACACTCAATTTAGATGGCAAAAATAATCACAGAGAAAAAAATTCTTTGGTTCAGAAGAGGTCATTGTGAGTTTCGTGCTAGTGTAGCTCTGACTGACTATTGCTTATCTTCTGATACTTTCCTTTTGCAGTAAGAGGCCACATAACTATCAACATTCTTCCCCCCCCCCAAAAAATGTATTAAGAATTTTTATGCCATTAAAAAAAAAAGTACAAAAAAGAGGGGGGAAGGGGGGGAGCAAAGAACAGGCATGGCTACTTCATTACATTAATGTTTTGTCTACAGCCAAACAGATCATAAACTATAATCTGTACTTCATACTTTATCAAATTTACTAAATTAAAATTATTTAATCACAAAAGCCACAAGTCACCTAATCACTTTTTTCTTTTTCCTGCAAAAAGTCAATAAGAGGTTTCCAATTAACCATAAAGGAAATTGCTGTCTTCTCTATAACCAGTACCATGAGTTAAGCCATTTCGGTGAGGTCTAGCATCTTCCTCAGTCAGTCCTCTTGTAGGCAAATGATTATCCCCGTTCTTAAGAAAACTATGAGCAGCTTTTCTGTTGTCATGAGCAGACAATACAATTTGCCTTTATCAAGCTGCTCTAAAGGATTGTTACCAGTATTCTGGTACTTGAGAACTTTTGTTTGATCAAAATACACAGTCAGTCTTCTGTGCATTTATTCTGAGCATCAGCTACAGGGATTTGATTTGTAAGTAAGCATTATGTAGGCCTTCGCTATACATATCCAATTCCTAAACACTCATTTTTAAACAATCACCATTTAGCTTTGTTGGTTTCATTGCCATTGTAAAGCAGGCAATACTCTTGAGATAGCTTCCAAATGCTGCAATCCTATGCCCATGTCCCTGGGAATAAGCTCTATTGAATGCAGTAGTACTAGGTAAACATGCCTAGGACAGGGGTGTCTAGCAACTGAAGCTGATCATTTCATGTGGTTAGCCCCTATTCTCAGCTATGTTCTTATGAACAGCAACTTATCAGTACTGACATAATTGGGAGAAGTGTGTGTATGTGTGTGACAATACCCATGGTGCGAACGCATCCATATGGATTGATGTGGCTATGATCATAGAATCATAGAGTGCAAGGGGCCACACAGGCCATCTAGTCCAACCCCCTGCTCAACGCAGGATCAGCCCAAAGCATCCTAAAGCATCCAAGAAAAGTGTGTATCCAACCTTTGCTTGAAGACTGCCAGTGAGGGGGAGCTCACCACCTCCTTAGGCAGCCTATTCCACTGCTGAACTACTCTGACTGTGAACATTTGTTTCCTGATATCTAGCCTATATCATTGTACTTGTAGTTTAAACCCATTACTGCGCGTCCTTTCCTCTGCAGCCAACGGAAAACGCATCCTGCCCTCCTCTAAGTGACAACCTTTCAAATACTTAAAGAGGGCTATCATGTCCCCTCTCAACCTCCTTTTCTCCAGGCTGAATATTCCCAAGTCCCTAAACCTATCTTCATAGGGCTTGGTCCCTTGGCCCCAGATCATCCTCGTCGCTCTCCTCTGTACCCTTTCAATTTTATCTACGTCCTTCTTGAAGTGAGGCCTCCAGGACTGCACATAGTACTTCAGGTGTGGTCTGACCAGTGCCGTATACAATGGGACTATGACATCTTGTGATTTTGATGTGATGTCCCTGTTGATACAGCCCAAAATGGCATTCACCTTTTCCACTGCTGCATCATACTGCCTGCTCATGTTTAGCTTAAAATCCACAAGTACCCCAAGGTCTCATTCACACAGTGTTACCTAGAAGCGTACCCCCCCCTCCAGTAGGCATGCTTTTCATTTTTCTGACCCAGATGTTGAACTTTACACTTACCTTTATTAAATTGCACCTTGTTCTCATTTGCCCATTTTTCCATTGTGTTCAGATCTCGTTGAACTCTGTCTCTATCTTCCGGAGTATTTGCCAGTCCTCCCAATTTGGTGTCATCTGCAAACTTAATGAGCAGTCCCTCCACCCCCTCATCTAGATCATTAATAAATATGTTAAAAAGTACCGGACCGAGCACCGAGTCCTGAGGTACCCCGCTACTCACCTCCCTCCAGTCTGATGAAACACCTTTGACAACAATTCTTTGAGTGCGGTTCTTTAACCAATTCCCTAACCACCTAACTATCTGAAAATCCAGATTGCAGTCCTTCAATTTATCCATCAGAACATCTTGAACCTTATCAAAAGCTTTACTAAAATCCAAGTAAATTACATCAACCGAATTTCCACGATCCAGCAAACCTGTTACTTGGTCAAAGAAGGAAACCAGATTGGTCTGACAGGACCAGTTGGAGACAAATCCATGCTGACTTCTCTGGATCACCAAATTGTCCTCCAGATCGTTCCCTTTAATATCTGCTCCATTATCTTCCCCACAACAGAGGTCAGACTCACTGGTCTGTAGTTTCCTGGGTCATCCTTCCTCCCTTTTTTGAAGATCGGAATAACATTTGCTCTCTTCCAGTCCTCCTGGACATTTCCAGTCCTTAAAGAGGTCCCGAAGATGATGGACAAGGGTTCTGCAAGTTCTCCGGAAAGTTCTTTAAGCACTCTTGGGTGCATTTCATCCGGCCCAGGGGATTTGAACTCATCCAGTGCAGCTAAATGCCTCTCGACAACCTCTCTATCCATGTTAACCTGCCACCCAGATGCTATCCCTTGGCTACTGCCAACTCTAGATGTGCCTAAACTCTTTGACCTGTGGGGAAAAACAGATGTAAAATAGGCGCTGAGCCTTTCTGCTTTCTCTGCATCCTCCATTAAAGTTTGTCCATCTGCACTCAACAGTCGGCCAATTGCCTCCTTTACTTTACGTTTGCTCCTCACATAACTGAAAAATCTTTTCTTATTACAATGGGCTTCCCTGGCCAATCTTAGCTCACTCTCAGCTTTGGCCTCCACTTGGTTCCATAATCCCTTACCTGAACAAGGGTATTCCTTGGAACAAAATCACTATTTTAGCAGCATCTCTACAACTCAGGTGGCCCCATCGTATGCAAAAAATCCACCTAACATACACATTACAGTTATGAACTATGAAGTTGTGGTAAATGTTTTTTCTCTCCCTAATTATCATTGTGCCTCATGACAGGGAAGAGATGGAGTTTGTTGTTTGAGGCCATAAATTGGAAAATTGTTGGTCATTCCATTTTCACCTTTACAGTAAACTCATAGCTCCCACAGTCTTTTCATATTATATGGCTGTTGCCTTAAAGTCCTACTGTATTCCTCAACGTCGTGAGGGGGTGAACTGCAGAGGTCTCAGCCCGCAGGTCAATTACAGAGGCACGGGGGAGGACCTGGTAACACACCCCATCTTTTTGGAAAGTATGTCAGCTATGGTACGGTGTGGTAGGCCCCCCAGGCCACGAAGTACAGAACAAGCCACTGGGGAAGAGCAAAAGCTCTCTACCAGTAACCTGGGCATTCATGATGTGGATGGGAGAAACCCTCCTGGACACTTGGCTGCTGATATAGCCCACAGAGAACCCAGAGGCTTGAGCCAAAAGAAAACCAGAAAGATTGCAATATGGAATGTACGTGGAATATCACATGGAATATTGGATATTGTGGAATCAGAAATGACCTGATTCAACATCAGTCTGCTCGGCATCAGTGAACTACACTGGACAGACAATGGCCACTTCCCATCCAAAGGCTTCATAGTCTACTATTCTGGTCACGACAGTATCAGAAGAAATGGTTTGGCCTTTATTCCGGAATAGTAGCTTAAGCCCGTTGTAGCAGAAAATACAACAGGCGCTAGCATGGTGTGATGGTGGAATGTAATGCTTTGAAGTCTTGGGTTGGGAGGGAGGGAGGGAGGAAGGAAGGAAGGAAGGCATAGAGAAAGGGAGGAAGAGAGAGAGAAAGTAAGGAAGAGAGAGAGAAGGGGATAAAGGAGATAAAGGGATGGATGAAAGAAAGAAAGAAAGAAAGAAAGAAAGAAAGAAAGAAAGAAAGAAAGAAAGAAAGAAAGAAAGAAAGAAAGAAAGAAAGAAAGAAAGAAAGAAAGAAAGAAAGAAAAAGTTCGAAGAGAAAGGGATGGATGGGAGAGAGAAAGGAGATAAAGGGATGGAAGGATAGAAGGAAGGAAGAAAGAACAAGAAAGAGAGGGAGAGAGAGTGGCAGAGAGAGAGAAAGAAAGGAGAGAGAGAAAGGAAGGAAGATGCAATGTACAGCTTGCAACCCCCCCCTCAGCTCCCGCTGCCCCCTCCCCCGCAGCTCCAGGCCTTTGAAGAGGCGGTGGGTGCACTTGCCGGGCCACGGGGAAGCTTGCCTCCGCCCAGCTCCTGGCCTTCGCTGCGGCACTGCAAGTGCACCCGCCACATCTTTGCGGCAGTGGGCGCGCTTGCCGGATCACGGGGAAGTTTGAGAATGAAATCAAGATTTCTATGCAAAAGTACATTAAGCAATGAAACAGGTGCCTCAAAGGGGCATGATATATGTTATTGGAGATTTCAATGCCAAAGTTGGAAATAAACAAGAACAGGGTTTGGACTAGGCGAATAAAATGGAGCTGGTGACAGACTTATCCAGTTCTGTCAAGAAAACAAATTGACTATCACTATCACAACTGAAACGCTGGTTATACACCTGGATATCTCCAGATGGCATACACCGTAATCAGATCGATTTTATCCTTTGCAGTCAGAGATGGCAGAGCTCCGTTCTAGCAGTAAAAACACAATCTGGAGCAGATTGTGGCTCTGATCATGAACTGTTGGTGGGCAAGTTGAAAGTCAGATTACGTAATATCAAGAAAAATGTACCCTCAAAGAAGTTTGTCACCAAGATTCCACCAACATCTGTACACAGCCCGTGGTGCCACGGGCGCCACGGACTGTATAAAGGAGTAAGGGGTAGTGGGGAGGAGTTAGGGCAGGACGGGTCCGGGATAAAAACTCGGAGGGGCCAATCAGGAGCCGCGAAGCGGCTCCTGATTGGCCCCTCCAAGTGTCCATCCCGCCCAAAGCAGGCAATGGGGAGCCGCGCAAAGCGCGGCTCCCCATTCCCTGCTTCACCCACACAGCGACAGGTGAGCGCTTCGGGGACCGTTCGCCGTTTGGGGAGGGTGGGGGTGGTGGGAGCCGGCCTTCTCTCGGCTTCCGGAGCGCCCTCGCGGTAGCGAGGGCGCTCCACAGGCCGAGAGAACGCCGTTCGCCTCTGGGGGAGGGTCGGGGTGGTGGGAGCCGGCCTTCTCTCGGCTTCTGGAGCGCCCTCGCGGTAGCGAATACCATGGACAGCCAAAGTTACCAACAAGATAATTTTAGAGAGGAGCAAACTGACTGTGTCTTTATATGGCAAGATATTACAGCTAAAGCTCACTTACTTTGGATACATCATGTAATCAAACTCGTTGGAGAGATCATTAATGCTCGGCATGTTCAGCAGCAAAAGGAAACATGGTCTCCAAAAGATCCGCTGGCTTGACACAATCCAAGCTGATAGAGGGATGACCATGAACCAACTGAAAGAGGTGGTCATTGACAGAGACGTGTGAAGACTTTCTTATAGAATCGCCGAGGGTCGTACATGACTGAACGGATAACATCATCATCATCATGTCTCAAAGGGAGAAAACCAAAAGAGATCAGATGAAGAGATAAATATACTGCTATGTTAAACCACCAAAACCTAATGTGGCATTATTATTCTAGGTCAACTGCGTTATAGGATTAGAGATTAATTATTTGGTAGTGATCAGTGAAGAAACTCTGCATTGTTAATTTGGAGGGCTTGCTAAGGGAGCAATTGGGGTGGGTGTAGTGCTGTAGTATACTCTTGGGACACACGTGAAGGAAAGTCAGCTTTTCTTCCTGTGGATGCCTGTTCAATGAATACAAGTACTCCAGCTGTACTGATTTGCACCAGCAATTCTGATCACTGTGTCTGCACAACCTTTAGCTCAAAGTTGGCTGCATTGCTTGTAGTCCCACACAGGAAGCCCAGGAGACTTAGCTTGTTCTTTGGTATTTCAAATATTTATAGACTGTCTAGCTATGTGCTATTCTTGTGTTGGTAGGCTACAGTTTTGAGGAAGGCCTCACTTCCCACCTTTCTAGACTGGGAGATAAGAATTTCAACTTTTCTTGCAGTTAAGATATATAGCATCATATTTCAGCTTCATTTATAGAGAAATTTGATATAAATTCTGAGTACAGAAATACCATGCACTGCCTTAAGAAGACTGGTACATCAGGGTGTGCTAGATCAGAATCCAGAAAGGTGTGAGGCTGTGGGAAATGAACTCTCCTTGAGAGAAAAACAGCTGGTGTAGCTGTATTAGAAAGGGAATGTCCAAAAATTCTGCTTTCCTCATTCCTATAGGATAAGCTCATCAGCCTAAAGAGCCCATCTTAGGGGCTCTGTTAGTTGCTGCCTCTGAACAATTTCTTTCCTGAGTTTGTTCCTAACCTTTCAAAACGGCCATAGCTGACTACACAAAAGTTGTGTGTGGGTTGCCAACAAAAGTTGTGTGTGGGTTGCCATCAAGTCATTTCTGACTTATGGTGACCCTATGAATTTAATGACCTCCCAAATGTCTTGCTCAGCTCTTGAGAATGGAGAGCCTTGGCTTCCTTTGTAATCAATTCATTTCATCTCATTTATTCATTATTTAACTTATATACCACCACTCCCAGCCAGATGATTCAAGGTGGTTCACAGAGTAAAGATACAATTTTAATCCAGAAAACAAATTCACCCAACCCATGTGCCTCGTCCTTCTCCTTAAATACAGTGGCTGTCCATGCCACCTCCCACCTTAGGGTGGGGTCATTTGGAGGAGGGATCCAATCGATGTTCTACCACCCGGGCTCAACCAAATGCCTGGTGGAAGAGCTCCATTTTACAGGCCCTGAGGAACTGCAAGAGCTCCAATATGGTTCTCTCAGCTCTTTTGGGAGCTTATTTCACGAGGTCAGGGCTAGGACTGAAAATGCCCTGGCCCTGGTTAAGGCCAGGCACACTTCTCTCAGGCCAGGGACCACCAGCCAGGAAGGGCTGGCTAGAGTGAAGATGTATAAAGACTGTGTGATAATAGCTGAGTCTGGACTAATCAAGATCTGTGAAAGGACGCAAATAAGCATACAGACACAAGAGTTGAAACAATCTTCTAGTGCATGGCACGCGTCTTCCTCCAGAGGGCGCTATAACAGAGCAAAGGCGCTCTTCTCGGGTTTGGTCCCTGCCCTCCCAGAAGTCTTCTTCGCTCTACGGGCGGAAACGGGACTGGAGGCCCTCAGGAGGAGGTCAGCTGACTCTCTGGTCTGGCTATGGTTGCGGCGGCGTCACGTGGCCAGGGAAAGTGGAGTTGTCAGATGACCCGCCGCGGGAAGAGGCGACGATGGAAAGGGAGAGCCGGTGAAAGCGGAAAAGAGGAGAAGCCGGTGGCGCGGAGGTGGGACTGGTGCGCAGAGGGCGCGCGGTGCCCGGATGGAGGCTCTTGCCGGAGAGGAGAACGCGGTGGGGGCTTTGCAGTGCAATGGGCAGGAGGCGAGAGAAAGAGCGGTGCTTTGGGGCATCTATTCCATAAGGACGAGTGAATGTCTGCCCTAGGCACTGGCAGATACTACAAGGGAGAGGGGCGCCAGGGGTCGGTGTAGGGGTGCTGACCCAATGTCCCGTCCCCCCGCCCAGTAAGGTTCTTGTGTGCTGACTGCAGAGATACTGGCAGGTATTTCACATGGAGGTGAATTGATGGCAAGTGGAGTACCTGGCGAGGTTCCCCTTCCCCTGTCCAGTTACAATTGTTGAAGGAATAAGAACTTTCCCGGCTTGGGTGGGGATGGGGGTTGATATGCTTGGAATGACTACGCTTGCATGTGCTGTGGTGGGAGGTGTATGCAAAATGCAAACTGTGTGGGTAAGGGTTGGCGTTTTGTAATCATATTAAAGAAGAGCAAAATGTCAGTATACTTCATGGTTTAAACTGAGATGTGCTACATCTGTGATAGGGTGAAGGGAGGAGGTGTACATACATATGGATTTAGTTAGATGTACAAGAACCACGCATAATTGTGTTTTGTTTATATGGGGAGTGTTCTGTGATCATCTGGAAAGCATGGGAAAGAAGAGCTGTAGGTGTGCTGGGGTGTGCAAATTAGATTGTTGCGAAGGATAGTTTTTGGTTTGCTGTGTGTCTGATTACAAGCTTAGCTATTCAAAGAGGCAGATGTGGGCTGCTTAACATACATGATTATTGTTACTTTATTTTAAAATAAAAAATTGCGGAAATATTCAAATGTGTTAGAATCTATAAAGAATATCAAGAAAGGGAAGAGATGATCAAGGAATGAACTGTGGTCTCTTAAACAGCTTAAGGTGTAATTCTTTTTAGAACTGCATTGTGACTGAGCAGTAAGTCTTAAAAGTAAATATGGAGGGTTGGGGTTATAAAAATGTGAGAAATTTACAGACAACAGTTGCCAGCAGAACTCATTCACTGTAATTTATGTTAGGAGAGAGGAAACAAGAAATAAAGGTGTGTGCCACAACAGAAAATAATTGAGACAGGGGGATGATTAGTTTGGAATGGACTATCAAAAGCAGAAAAATAGTTGCTTAACCAATTTTATTTATTTAATTCATTTAATTATACTCTGTGGGTATCCAAAGGTATTTCCATGATTATCTTTGCCTCCATTTTATTTTCACAACAATCCTATGAGGTAGGCTAGAGAGAGTGATTAGCCCAAAGTCACATTTATTTAATTTTTTTATATACAAGTTTTTTTATTTTCATAAAGATAGAAATATAGGATGCAATACGAGTTATTAATACAAAAAACAGTAAATAAAATATAATAATCGTTTGAAAATATACGACCCCACATTAACTACACAGTGATATAAACTTTTACCCAAAATTGAGTCTAAGAGCCATCCACATTTCCACTACATTAAAAAAGGCCTATTTAGATATACAAAAGAAAAGTTGTTATTAATCAACTTACTTGAGAGATCGTAGACCTCACATTAACTGCTTGATACAATCTAAGAGCTATCCTGGCAGATATTTCTAGGTTTAAGTTAGATGCTTAACATTAAACATTTCTTGTAGAACAGTGTGAGCTTTGGCCCTATAACAATACACCAATAAAGAAAAAATAAGGGGGGAAAACCCCATTTTATATTTCCAACACTAACAATTGTATTACCTATATGCCTAAAAAGGAAAAGAAACAAGAGAGAAAAAAAACACTGCTTCCCCTTTTTCATAAAAATAGCAATGTAGGATA
The DNA here is from genome assembly GCF_049243985.1 of Paroedura picta. Classification (NCBI taxonomy): domain Eukaryota; kingdom Metazoa; phylum Chordata; class Lepidosauria; order Squamata; family Gekkonidae; genus Paroedura; species Paroedura picta. Next base: position 80,793,507 of record NC_135371.1, on the reverse strand, counting down.
CAGTATATGTTATTAATACAGAGAATAGTAAAGTTTCCAGGTTTAGATTAAATGCTTAACATTAAACATAGAACAATATAAGCTTTCAGTCTTCTATAGCTTCTCCTTATCCTTAATTCAGATACATCTACAAAACAATTTATACTTGACCCATTCTAAGAGCCATCCTGACAGGTATATTTTCAGATTTAAGTTGAAAGCTTAACATTAAACGTTTTCTACAGGTCAGTGTGGGCTTTGGCCCTAGAACAATACACTAATAGAAAAAAGAAAAAATAAGGGGGGAGAACCCCATTTTATATTTCCAGCACTAATGATTATATTACCTATATGCCTACAAAGGAAAAGAAACAAGAGAGAAAGAGACACTGCTTCCCCTTTTTCATAGAAATAGAAATATAGAATACAGTATAACATTAAACATAAAACAATATGAGCTTTCGGTCTTCTTAAGGGGGTCTCATCTCGAGGCTTGCTACATCTTGTCGTTCCCGTATACTTATATTCTGTCCCATTGGCCTTTGGCGTAGAAAGTGCAGTTGTACTCTTTCCTGCAGAATATGCATCGATAAATCTTGAGGCCGTTGCACCTCCTGGACTCCAGTATCAATACAATTTTTTTCCCAAAGAGCTCCTTTAAATCGGTTACTTTCACTACAGATCCATATTTCTTTTGATTGATTTTTGTACACTGTTGCTTTGAGATGGCTGTATGTCTTTTTTAAAAGGGTGTCCTTATCTGGGCTGCAGAACTCCAGCATCCCCTTTTCCGTCTCCAGAATTTCAGATTTCTCTTCTACTGTTGGTTTTCCACCTTGTTTAGAGCTGTCATCAGCCACTGTTATTGATCCATCATTCCTGTTAAAGACTTCTTCCTTGGCATCTTGGATCTCCTTGAAGATATGAATTTCAGATTTCTCTTCTACTGTTGGTTTTCCACCTTGTTTAAAGCTGTCATCAGCCACTGTTATTGATCCATCATTCCTGTTGGAGACTTCTTCCTTGCCATCTTGGATCTCCTTGAAGATATTTTTGACCAATCCTTCTGTAAATACTTTGAAATCTTGGGTTTGTTTCTCTATTAGATGAGCCAATCTTTTTAACATAGACATGTTTTTGACTTTAAAAAAAAAACAGCCGGCCTCTAACAATTTTACAAGTGGCCAGTAGAGGTCCTCTGTTTTATCCTCTGGCATGTGACGTATTGAAGTCAGTTAAGGCAGATATTCTCGTGCTGGAACAGAGTTCTCGTGAGATCTTCCCATTCACAGCTCTTATCTCTTATCTCCGAAAACCAAAACAATTACAATAAGAGCTTTTGCCAATTAATTTGAGTTGATTTGAGTCCTTCTTCTGCTTAGTTAGGCGAATTAGCCTGCCTCATAACGAGGTGGCTTTGGGCAGAGCAGAGTAAGAAGAGGGGGGAAACAAAGGGCTTTAATGCAGGAAGAGAGACGGAGAAAAAAAAAAACGAGAGATACTTGCAGTAAATGATGTTTTGGAACTCAGCCAATGTCCTCCCCTCAGTTCACAACGTTCATTTGCAGTAAATCGTCGTGTAGCGTTGAAACAGATACTTTAAGATTAAAGAAAGAAAAGAAAGTCCGAGATAGAAAATGGCAGTCGTCCTCTGGACCTGGAACGCTGACAGCCTATAATCCAGGGAGGTATACTCCCTAAAGGATTGGAGACGGCCCCAAGAACTTCCTGGGTAGAAAGGTGAGGTGGGGTTTGCGTACCCCTCCTCTTTTCTGCCAATTGCTTGCGCAATTGACCCCTGTCAGGCTTCAGAGATAGCAGAGCAAATGCCCTGCAACCCTCTCAGAACGACATCTTTAGCCACACCACCCAGTGAGCATTTATAACACAAATCCAGGTTACTCCTGCTGCTAAACTGAATACTCAGATGCGTAGCTGAAAGAGGCAGAAGGATTGATAGGCAAGAAGCAGAGTGTTACAAAATTTTATTATGTTGGAGGGCATCAAAAACAGCTGCCTGCACAAAGAAGCATACAAAAAAATCAGAGTCCAGTAGCACCTTTAAGACCAACAAAGATTTATTCAGGGTTTATTCAGCTTTCGAGTGCAAGCACTCTTCGTCTTTTGATTGCTCCCTGCCCCACTGCAGCTCTCCAATTCTTCCTTCAAGCTGTTCTTGTGGGTCCCCCATTTCCTAGGAGCAGCATCTCCTCCACTACACCCTTGCACAAAACCTAAGATCAAGCACACAGAATTTGCTCAAGGTAACTTGGCCTCAACAAGAACACTGGTGTTGGAGACGGCTTCTGCAGGTTCCATGGACAGCATAAATCACAAACAAGGAAATACTACAGCACATAAAGTCTGATATATCATTGGTAGGCAAAATCATGAAATTCCGACTCATTTACTTTGGCCATATCATGCAATCCAGCTCAGTGGAGAAAACTATTATGCTAGGATTGGGCAGTGGAAAAAGGAAACCAGGCCGACAAAGAACACAGTGGTTATACGTGATCAAAGCGAACATTGGCCAGCACATTGCATGGCTGAGGGAGGCGGTGCAGGATTGGGGATCGTGGTTCTAGCTGTGCCATGGGATTGCCAAGAGTCTGACGCAAATGAGTGGCAGACAAGAGACAGAGCTTTTTTAGCTCTTTAGGCAGGGTCTGCAAAACAGAGCTGTTCTATCAGGGCTATGGTTGAGACCGAGGAATTTCACTGACAATATCTGGCCTCCCTTCTGAAAACACAACTTCGATTAGTTCAAAAACCTTTGCCAAAATTAACATAATTAGATTGACTGATTTTGATATGTTTTTTATGTATTTAAATTGGTGTATTTAAAATTATGTATTTCTTTGTTTGTGGTCAACTGCTCTGAGTCTTTTGGGACAGACAGCATACAAATCTGAATATAAGACAAATTTACTAATTAGTTATGCTAATATAAGCTTTTGAGAAGTGCAGGATACCTGGAATCCATCCATATAAAATAAAGCCTTTCTTGAACCCTTAAGCATCGGCTAGCAGTATAACAGGCTGTTCCAGACAGTTTATTAGAAGATTTTGTGTACAAAATGATACATTTGCGTAAGCATATGCCGTCTTATGGTCAAACAGGGACTTGTGCATCAGAGATTCTTCCGTCTCTAGGTGACCTCTCTGCTTTGCAAACATTTCCCATATCTAAGATTGTTGTAATCCTTTGTCTAGTACTTTTCCAGGTTCCACCTTCTCTAGCATTTTTCTTGCTGATAGCAGTGGAATTGGTCTTGTACTTCCTGCTTCATTGCAGTCTGTAATCTAGACACAAAGAAATGGTATCATGGGTGGAGTGGGTGAACCTGGCTGCTTTTCAAAGGAAAATGGTGCTGAAGCTTATTGGGCAATTATTATCCCTCAAGGGAAAGGAGAATAAAAAGCCAGGTCTTTATTTATCTGCATTAGTCAGACTTTAATATCTAGCCTCTTGCTTCAACATTGGTGTCTCTGGTGCCATAGAAGGTATAGGTGGCACAGCTGTTGCTGTATAATTTCTGTACTTGGATTGCAAATTTGGGAGAGCTTTTTTGTCCTCAGCCTGACAGACACTTACAGTACAAGCTGATGTGTCTGGGGACTAATTGCAAATTGTTGGTAGCATCGAGTCAGCGTTTGGAACCTCATTTTTTTTACATTCCTGGCGAAATGACTGGCATTGTTCTGTGTTCATCTTCCTTGATACAGTCACATGAATGGATGGATGATAGTGAACTAAGCACATCTTAAAAGATCCAGCATTTTGTGCTAAATTCAATGAAGAATCTGGAACTTTATTGCTATGTTATGTATTTGCTCAAATTTACTGGGCGGTCCTTGTCACAGGAGTAGGGTGCAAGTCTTTGTCATGTAAACTAGTCTGCTGTGACTGGTAGAGTCCTGCAAGAAAACCTTGGATAGTGGGCAAGCAAACCCAAAGGGCCTCTGATAGGTCATGAAACAAGATCTTTTCCACAGCAAAGTGCTGAATTTACTGAAGGAATGCAGAACTGGAAAAGGCATTCAAGCATGAGAACAGTGCAATTGCTGTATTCAGAAGGATCTATATATGAAGAGTCATAGGAGAGAAAGAGAAAGGGGAACAGAGCCAAGCCTCTCTGTGTGGAAATCAGTCACCCAGGAAGTGCTACTAAGAGAAGAGAGTGAGAGGGAGGGAGGTTTAAAGAAGGTGAAAGGAGAGTGCTTAAGAGAAAAGGAGTGAACAAGGAAGGGGGCTCCCCTGTCCTCAGTCTGTTGAGTTGGGTAGAATATGTTGTCAGTTTAGATGATTTAGGGCAGGGCTCTCCAAAGCGATGCCTGTGGGCACCGTGCTGCCTGCTGACACTTTTTCTGGCTTCCACCAAATATTTTTAGGAAGTAAATGGGGCCCATAGGGTGTTGGCCCAGCAAGGCTTCTGATCGATTACTGGAGATTAGATTAGCTATGCAGATTCTAAAACCTGTTGCTTTGACTGCAGCTGCCATCCCAGCACAAGTGCCCACACTGTGTTACTGAAGTTAAGCTGTGGCAATCATTTTGCAGTTGGCACTGCCCCCTGCAGCAGCCATTTTATGGCAGTCATTTGGTTACTGTGCCAGCCATGCCATGTCAGAATTCCAAGTGTGCCTGCAGGCTCCAAAAGGTTGGGGTCTAGGGGACGTTTAGGACCTTCCAAAGGTTCCAAGGAAATAGTAAGAAGATTTGCTGGTCCCCAGAAGAGAGGGGTAAGACTGCACAGTTTTGCCTGGCAGAACTATAGAAGCTGGCACAAAGTACCAAATAAATGGTTGTAAATTTTAGGAATTCAGGATGAGTTCAGAATAGGGTTGCCAGCTCTGGGTTGGGAAATACCTGGAGACTTTGAGGGTGGACCTGAGAGTGGGACCTCAGTGGAGTATTTGGGGTGGGACCTCAGTGGAGTATAATGCTAGGGAGTCCATCCTCCAGTTTTTCCAGAAACTGATCTCTTTAGTCTAGAGATGAGCCATAATTCCAGGGAATCCCCTGGTCTCACCTGGGGACTGGCAACCCTAGTCGAGGATGCATTTCCAGTCTTTGAGTTAGGAAGAGGCACTTCCCAGAAAGGTAACAAAATGGGATTGCATTTAGGTGAAGTTGACAAAAGGGCTGCATCCATGCCTGAGGCAGGTTGGGAGGAGACATTCAGACAAGACTAGTAAAAATAATAAAGCCCACCCGACTGCCTAATAGTAATTAGATTATGTATTCAGGAAGAATTGCCCTTACTGATGAACCTACATGGAAAGATCTTGGTGGGTACCTGGCTTTCCAAGCCCCCCAGGCAATTAGCAATCATGCAGTTGTCATATCAGCAAATCAGTCTCCCGCCCAGAGATTTTGCCACTCATTAGCATAACCTGAGGTGTGGCTTGTCCACACCTTGTCCAAAACATGGCATTACTAATTTCTGAAATGGCTGCCAAAGAAAAGTTAGCCAAGATGGAGTCAGAGCCCATCTGGGAAGGGAGACTCTATCACCTTCAGAAGTATGTTGTTTTTTAAATATCTGGAAACTCTGAAGATATGAAAAATAAGGTCTGTACTTTAGACTATAAACCTCTCTTTCTGGCTCCTGAAATCTAAGGATCACTGTTTGAAGTTAGGTGACAGAGAGATATGCCTTTATTATTCATATTTTTCAGAGGCAAACAGCAGACCTCAGAAACAGATGCCACCTGCCCACAATCTTTTTGGAATGCAGAGTGTACTTCTTACTGGGGAGAGACTATTACAAATGGTACAGCTTGCTAACTTTAAATTTGGATTCAAAGTAGTGGTAATGGATGAATAAACGGAGAACAGATATTCTCCCTCAGCCTTTTTCTTTCCCCAACCCCTCTGGGAATGGGGAAAATGTGGGTGTTGGACTTTGACACTCATCATAATTATAGTTAAGTGCTCTTCATTGATTTGGAGTTTTCCTCCCAGTGTGCCACTGATGCAACTCGTGATGCAGGTCAAGGGGGGGGGGGGGGCGTGTCACTATATAAGGCTTCCAGAAAGAACCTGCTCAAATACTCAAAGCAGAGCAGTCATACAGCAGAAATGTCACATCCAGGAAAACCTCAGGCAATGAACACAGCAGCGGGAGCTGCAGCCCAAGGAGGGAACATTGAGTTAACAGGGACTCTGGTTTCTACTGTTGCTTCCCCTGCAGCCACAATGTCTGCCCGGAGGTTACGCAATGAAGACTACAATGACTACAGTTCAACAGAGGCTTCTCCTGATAGCAGTCCCCCAGAGGGCTTAAGTGGCTTTTCATCCCCGTCATCCTACCAGCGGTTTGGAGAAGCAGATGGGACAACGTAAGCATTTTTGTTCAGAGTTCATGGATATTGTCACATAAGCTGTCTGCTGGGGGGGGGGGGGAGGCAGGCAGGCTGCCTGCATCATGCATTTCAAAATATAATTCTAAAAGAACTAATACATATCTATATTTTTGATTTTAATTGGGGCATAGCTGTGGGGCATAGCTGTGCCCTATTCCTTTCATCATGGGCAAGTTTCAGATAATCTAGGTCTGGGATTGGAACTTGGTCTGGTTCCTTATTTCTTCTTTGGAAAATGTGACTGGCAAGAGTGCATTTTTCTGAAATGTTATCCCTTCACATTATTTCTCCAGACTGTTCTGAAAATGGATAACCTGCCCACTCTTGGTGTATCAAAGCAGCCCCAAATAATCACTGCCTACATGCTCTCGGTTTATGAATTGGATTGCTTGGATCACCCACTTCAGAGTTCCTGATCTGTAATGGTTATGTTTAGGAGACATGTAGGTTTTGCTGAAGAAAAAAAATGTTTTCATGGTTTGCTTCTAGGAGTTATTGATGTTTCCAAATCTTGTTTGAGAAGTTTCAAAAGAACCCCAGAGGCATCACCTTTGTGTCTGCAGGGTGTGCGCATTTGGAGCAGCTTCCTTTACTGGAGGACGATGCTTGACTTGCAAGTTCTCCAAATTCTGTCCCCAGCACTCTGTGGCAGGTGTTTTGTGGGCAGCACCTGTTATCCCTTGGCAAAATTCTGAGAGTGCTCACAGGCTCAACAAGTCTTGGAAGCCCTATGTGATGATTTTTTTTGTTGGCTGTTTTTGTTTCTCAGATGGTTTCAAACCTTAATACATCTCTTGAAAGGGAACATCGGCACAGGCTTGCTGGGGCTCCCGTTAGCTGTGAAAAATGCTGGCATTGTGGTAAGCATCTGCTGCTGAATGTAATGTATCACATATACTGGAATAAGGAGGTCATTCTTGGTTGTTTCTTTTAGAAGCGGATCTTGTTTGCTGGTTTCGTTAAACCTGTATATTTCTCTCTAAGCTAGGGAATGATACTTGGGCTGATGGTTCAGGGAAACTATTAGAAGGAGAATGAGCTTACCACTCCTAGTTACCAGAGTAATTGTAAGATGTAGCCATCTAATGATTGGATTCTAGTAGGCTGTTGTATGAATTCTTGGTCAGCCTGAAACCATAGGGGAGTGACACGGTAGCCTAAATTAAGATATAGGCCATTTCCTCCCCATTGCTGTGCACCTCCATGGGATCTGCCTCTGCTACCTAGGCAGGCAGAGGTGGAGTATGTGTCCATGCATGCAACTTGGGTGTGAGCGTGGGTGTGCGTGCCATTCTCATTTATGGGAGTTGATCAAGCTTGCTTTGGAAGCTGCTTCAGTGTCCTGCTTCAGGCTAGGATGCAAGCAATGAGGAGAGCCAACAGTTAGAAAGCATGTGCTGAATACTGTCTAAACAGAAAGACATCAAGATTCAAACAGGAAATAAAGTAAGAATTCTTTGATTATTATGCTTTATTGTATACATGGATATTGGTCACATATGCATCGTTGGATTCTGCCTTAAGCAAAAAGACCAGGAGAAATTCAAAGAAACTGACAATGGCAAACAGTTTATTTCCGAGGAAGTGTAGTAATCTCTGCAAACAGACAAACAGACAGTCCCTAGGATATCTTGTTTTCAAAGAACTTCCTGACTATGTGTACATAAATAAAATGAACTCAGTAATAAATTCTGACAAAAACTTCAAAAACCATATCTCATGGTTCTCTTTTCCATAAATTTTAAAGATTTCTTCACACTCAGGTCTGTAAAATACATGACAGCATACATATATATATAGGCAGGGGCGCAAGCAACCTCACGGAACGTAGGGAGGGGCGGGCCGAAGGATTTCCCAGGCTGCAGATGGGCAGCGCAGCGATCCCAATGTTTGCAGGGTGCAGGCTCGCACTCACAAAGTCCCCCGTGTGTGTTTGGGGGAGGGTGTCAGAAGGCCAAGTGGCGGCGACCTGGGGCTTGGGCCAGGCTGAGTAGTCTCCCCCATCCCAGAGCAGCATGTGTGTTCGAGAGGCGTGGGCTCCCCAGGGCGAACTCCTGTGCCAGGCTCCAGCAGTAACAGTGTATGAGGGGTCCCGGGGGGGGGGGGGGAGCGCAGGCATCCAGGCGCGTCCAGGCGGACTAAGGCAGCAGGCAGATTGGCACACTTTGCGCTGAACCAGCACTGGGCTCCCTGCAAGCTACCTGGGCAGCAATGCGGGCTGGGGCAGAGCAAAGGCAGGCAGAGCAGGTCCCCCATGATGGTCGGGCAGGAGGGTGGTCATGGCCAGGCAGGGCGGCGGCATCCTCGGGGCTTGCAGATCGGGCGGAGAGGCGGCCTGCAGGGCGGGCGAATGCAGTAGCTTCAGGAGCAGCAGTGGAGGGCCACGGCGGCAGGTGCAGTTGGAGGCGTCCTTCGAAGGGGGCAGTCGGGAGGCATTTTGCGGCTCCTGGCTGGCCACCACTCCTGCTAGGGTGTTCGCCATCCTTGGGGCTAGCGACCCTTACCGTTGTCGCGGAGCAGGAGTGGTTGCACCGGTGGTCGTCCTTCTGGCAGGGCCGCAGGGACTGAAGGCGGCCAACAGTCCACATTAGGTGGAGGAGTGGGCGGGTTCCGACTCTTTCATATGCCAGGCGTTTTGCCTTCCAATTGGCCCCTCTGTTGTCAGTCTGGGGCCAAGGGGCCAATCGTTGGTGTCTGTTTCCTATCCTGGACTCAGCCCACCCTCCTTAGCCTTAGTCAATTATTTATATCATTCCCCAAGCAGTTTACAGATAGTCACTGAAGAAGTTCAAAAATGAGATATCCAGCTAGGGACTTGTTATGAGTGACTGACCGCTGAGATTACTATACTTCATTGGAAATAAACTGTTTGCTATTGTCAGTTTTTGAATTTCTCCTGATGGGTCATCTCCTACTATAAACAAAAAGATGGCAGCTCTTGCAGATCTACTTGACCTTTCCCGCCTAAGTTAAAGATTCTGGTCCACTGTCCTCTCCTTTCATTGCTTACAGTAATTGTAGCCCAAATTGGCGAGGCCGCTAACTACAAGGAGGTTCTAGTTTTATATTTTACACAACAACAGTCCAGATCAGCTTATTAAACCATGTTTCTGTCAACCCTGTAATTATTTCATAGGACAGGGGTATGTAGGCCCTAACTTCAGAGCACTTCCTGAAGCTTATCAGCACACAATGTCTGAACTTTCTAATGTGAATGTTAAAATTCTCCCTGCAAGATCAGGTTCTTTGAGGACATGTACTCAAAATCACATAAGCTACAATTAAGCAACGTTACATCAAACAAAGGCATTTAGCCACAAATTGGAGCCTATTTTCAATAACAGTAATTACCTTTCAGTACTGTGAATGTGTATAGAACATCACTGAGTCACAGCCTACTGATGGCGACCCTGTTGGGTTTTCAAGGCAAGAGGCTAACAGAGGTGGTTCACCACTGCCTTCTTCTGCATCGTGAGCCTGAAAATCCTTGGCAGTCTTCCATCCAGATACTGACCAGGGCCAGCCTTGCTTAGCTTCTGAGATCCAACAAGATTGGGCTAGCAGTCTGGGCCCTGCATGCCTGAGGGACGACCTCTCCCAATACGTTCCCCAGAGAGCATCACGTTTTGCAAATACCCGTTTGCTTGTCACCCCTGGCTCCAAATATTTATTTATTTATTTACTTACTTACTTATTTTTCACATTTATATACCGCCCTCCCTGAAGGCTCAAGGCGGTTTACATGGAACTGAGAGCTATACAAAGAACTATACATATAAATACTATGTTAGCCTGGTCTCGACCAGTTCCAGGGTCATTTCAGCCCTAGCTCCAATGTGGTGGAATAAGGTGCCAGTTGAGATCTAAGACCTGATGGAGCTGTTGAAGTTTTTTAGTGACTGCAAAATAATGCTCTTCCACCAGGCCTATGGTTGAGACCAGGGCTGTTAAAAGATTTTGGGGCCTCCCTCCATCTCTTCTTCCTTGGCTTCCCCCTACTTATTTATTGTCCTCTCCAGTTTGGGGTAGCTGGCAAAGGGAACTAAGAGGCTGAGGGTTGATGAAGTTTTTAACTGTATTTTAGTACTGGATTTTTAATTGTATTTGTGCTGTTGTATTATATTTTTATTGTGTACGTGTTTTTATCATTGTGAACCACCTCAAACCCATATGGGAAGGGGCAGAATAAAAATTAAATAATTATTATAATAGTCTAGACCGGGGGTCGTCAATCCACGGTCTACAGCCCGGTACCAGGCTGTGAAGGCCTCGGTAGCGGGCCACTGGAGGCCACACCTGCCCCCCCCCACAGCTAGAAGCTCACCAGGCAGTGAGAGAAGCAGCCGGGCTAGCTTCTTGCTGCTAGAGGGAGGGAAGAGGCAGGCACGGTCGCCAGCTTGCTGGCAGACACAAACGCACATGTGTGTTAGCGCCCCCTGCTGGTGAAAACGTGCATGCGCAGCAGCTCAACTCATGTGCGTTTTTACCACCAGGGGGAGCTAACATGGATGTGCGGTGCCCGGGCTGCCAGCTCTTCCTCACCCCCGGAGGCGGTCCTTAACCTTCAAAAGGTTAGGGACTGCTGGTCTAGACCATCCAGGTCAGTGCCTTTCAATGGTAGGTGCAGTACATTTTCCCTGACCGCAAACGTCCAAGCTGGTAAGCCAAGTGATTTGAAAATGAAATAGAATATAAAGAAGCATCTTGGAGTTTTAGAAGAAAATTTATGAGTGTAATGTAGCCAAACAAGCTTTTTGACATTTGATTGATAGTAATAAGAGAGCTAAGCATGTGCTAAACTTTCCTACTTGTGTCAGTGAGACTAAAATGGCCTTTATCCTGGTTCATGCCTCATGTACTCAGGTGTGGTTTAAACACTTAAACAGAAAAGGAGAGTATTGGTGGCCTTGAAATGGATGGAAACGCTAATCAGAAATACTAATTTAGAAATATATGTCCCCAATTTTTGGCTGGTTTGAGGTGCTCAGATCAATTTGGAAAAGGTAAGGGATTGAGGAAGTAAGAGATTTAAAAACCAAGGTAACTGCAAGTGGATCCAGTAAGTAAAGAAGTGTATTAAAGGAGAAATGCAGGCAATATCTGGTATACAAGAATAAAATAAGTCAAAGAGTGAGCATAAAAGAGAGGCAAAACTTGAAAAAAGAAACAAGAGTAAACTAAAGCTTTTTCAGTAGGGTGATGAGATATCAAAAAACAAAAAAGCAACAACAACCTTTTAGCAGCATCCAGAAGTTGATATGACAGATTCATGAAAAAAGGGGAGAACGAAATGAGTGGATTTTATGTCACTTAAATGCAAAGCAACATCAAGATGCCAAAATGGCAACAAGATGAGATTATAAAGAGGAGGCAGAAATGAGAATCTTTGTTTTTTTTGGCAGGATGTCTGTTTCCAGAGCTTGGTAAAATATTTTGTTTTATTGAAAGAAATACTGCAGTTCTTATTTTGGCCATAAGGGTGTGCTCTTAATCCTCTTCCCCATTTCCACATTGTTTAGATGGGCCCTATCAGTTTGTTTGTCATTGGAATAATCGCCGTGCACTGCATGCATATCCTGGTGAAGTGTGCCCATCATTTCTGCAACAAGTAAGACAAATACCCAACTGTTGATGTTTTGCAAAGAAAGCAGCTTTAGTTTCCTTGGCAGCATCTTCCTCCTTCCTGTCCTTTATCTCCAGTCTTTGAGCAGATGTCAAACTATGTAGTTAGTCTTATGCTTCTAGAGCCCTATCCTTTCATTTGCTCTTGCACCAAATCTGTGAGATAGGGATGAAAAATGACCTGTTTATTGGAGGAACTGAGGTGGACGAATGGAAATTTGTGCCAAACCAGTGAGATATGGATGAAAAATTATTTATTAGGGAAATTGCAGTTGACAAGTGGCAGCTTGCCCAAGGACATCCACAGAATCTAGACTAAGCTGATCTTGAAGCCAAGCATTTCTAGTGCTCTGTACATTGGACTATGGTGTGTTTATGTGAAACAGCCACCAGAATGGTTACTTGTACTGTTTTGACATATTTGCACAACCTTCTGGTCTACAGACACAATTATAAAGATACTTCTCCCCATGACCCCCCCCCCCTCCGGCAACATGATCACAGCCAGGCATGTTTGTTAAATATATACTTGCATATGTTCTGTGTGCCTGTTTGCCTTCACTTAGGTGCAGTACCGCATAGATGTAGGACCCTCAACAAAGTAGAAACTAATCTGAATTATATCACATGGATTATAAAATTTTTGCTAAGGCTTTAGCAAAGACTGAACAAGTGCCTCAATGAAATCATCCAGATCAAACAGGATTTATGCCCAAGAGGCATATGAAAAATGTCAGTGTTGTGCTTAATGCAATGGAGGTGGTACGTGCCAGAGGAATTCAAGCGGCTTTTGTATTTTTAGACGCGGAAAAAGCATTTGACAAGGTGCAATGGAAGTTTTTATTGACAACTCTCACTCAACTAAATTGTGGAGATAATGTTCTGATCTTAATTAATCATGTTTATTCCAAGCAGGAATCTAGAAACTTGGTTAATGGAATGTTAACCAAGGAGCCTATCCAAATTGGGAAGGGAACCAGGCAAGGAAGTCTGCTTTCTCCCTTGCTACTTAACCTGGTTTTGGAATTGCTTGCATGCAAAATCCGAGCGAATGTAAAGCTTCCGGGACTCATGGTTGCTGGAGAGGAATTTAAACTTAAAAGCTATGCTGATGATGTTGTCTGTGTATTAACTAATCCAATGTTTACCTTATAATTGTTGTTTGAAGAAATTAATAATTTTGGGAAATATTCTGGATACTGGGTAAATGTCTAAAACTAAGGTCATGCTATTTGGTTTGTCTGATTTGAATGTAGAGTCAATTAAAAAAACATTAAGGTATGAGATTAATCCAAAGAAGTTTAAATATCTAGGAGTTCAAATTGGAAACCGCTCAGAGACTTTGTTGGCAGATAATTATGGTAAGCTTTGGTCACAAATTCAACAGGATCTTAAGAGGTGGAACAGTTTGAATCTTTCGTGGTCAGCAAGAATGGCCACAGTGAAAATGACAATATTACTGAAATTTAATTTCCTCTTTCAAGTCTTACCAATAGGCGTTAATGACTCTATGGTGAACAAATGGCAGTCTGAGATAAATTCATTTGGAATTACAAGGGGCCAGGAATTGCCTTTAAAGGGCTACAAGATGATAAGAAGAGAGGGGGACAAGGTGTCCCAAATTTAAAATTATACTTACATGTGGCCATATTAACAGCTGTGGCAGATTGGATAGTGGATCCAGTTGCAAGAGACTTGGTATTGGAAAAGGCGGACAGTAAGCATAGCTTCCATGAAATGCTCTGGCCCTCATCAAAAAGGAAAGGAAAGGAAAAGCCTACGTTCAATTTTTGGACAAAATCTTTTTTAAAGATTTGGAATAAATATGAAAAAAGACTGTGTTCCCCCTTTCACTTTCTAAAATCGCCAATAGAGGCGTATTTTTCTAGACAGCAGCAAAAAAGAATAACATGTTTAATGTATAAGGATTTGCTAACGAGAACTGGTGAGCTTAAGAGGTTGCAAGTACTAAATAAAGAGGGACATGAGCTACAATGGATGGAACATAATCAACTGGTATCCAGATTAAAAGCAGACTTTGATGAATGAGTGGACATAAACACACCTTTAAGCAATTTCAAGAATATTTTATTGCTTAATAAACTGCACCTGCAGAGCCAGATCTACAAACTACTTCTGAAATATGAAACTGAGTCAGAAGAAGTCAAAAACTGCATGATCAAATGGATGGAAAACCTAGGCTTTACTATCGCCATGGAAGAATGGGAACGAGTATGGTCCAAAATTCCTAAACAAACTAACAAGTCAGATTTTAAGGGAAAATTGGTGCAAGATGTGGTATATCACCCCAAAGGTTATTGCAAAAATTTCAGCTGAGTTTGGTAATAAATGCTGGAAATGTAATAAAGTAACTGGTTCTTTTTATCACATGTGGTGTAATTGTGAGAAAGCGATAACTTACTGGGCCAAAATACATATGGTGTTACAGGAACTAGTGAAAATGCAGTTCCCACTCAATCCTGAATCTATGTTGTTAAACTTTTATCCAAGCATTTTACCGAATTCTTCCAGAATCTTCTTATTTCATGCAACATTTGGTGTGGGAGAAGCACTGGAAAGCGATGGAGACTCCCACTACTTCTCTATGGCTAGACACATTAGCAGACCTAGCAAAAATGGCAAGACTTACTAACATGGTTAATAAGAAACCACTTGAAGAGTACGACGAACAATGGTGTTATTACTTGGACTTTCTTAAGAAAGATATCTAGTGTTAATTTTTAGGTTAGGACCAAGTATAATTGATAATGTGATGGGGATTGACCCTACTGTTTCTTAAGCCAGTAGTATATTATTTCTCTCTTATGTAACAATATTTGCTTTGCTAGCTGGTTTTTCATTTCTTTTCTTCAACTTTTTTGTAAACATTTTATATATAACAAAAATTAATTTTTTTAAAAAAATCTGAATTATATCTGCTGTTCTCTGTCTCATGTGTGGGATTACACCACGGAGAAGTGGAAGTTCTGCCGGTGTGTGTGTGCACACATGAGGAGCTGTCAAACCATAATGCTGTTCTAGTAGTTATAAGCACACTGTGTTGCAAGTTTGTCTAGCTCAGAGGCAGTTTCTTCCATCCTCCACCTTGAGTACATGTATGTGAAACGACTGGGGCATATTTTTAGAATCTTGTAGTTCTTGAACATCTTGCCTAGGTTAAGCAGGAAAAATAGTGGAGGTTCAGCAGGATGCAGAAAATTAACAATTCTACAGGAAGTCAGTTGCCAAATTCAGATGTGCTTTCTCTCCCCCCCCCCCCCACTTCTAGACACCAAAAACCATTTGTGGATTATGGGGATGCTGTGATGCATGGACTGGAAGCCAGCCCCAGTGGCTGGCTCAGGAATCACTCCATCTGGGGAAGGTACATATCTTCTTTGCATTTGGGGGAAATATAGTCTGGATGAGTGGTGTAAGTAGCCCGTGTATGTAAAGAGAGTTTCAAATGGAAAAGTGGGATGTAGGATGAGAACGCAGTTCTTATCCCCAACTTTCCCATGCAAAGATGAACACACGCACACTCAGACAAAATAGGCTTTCATGTGCAGGCGCTGTCCAGGAAAGCGTCCAACAATTATAGCATATTCAGCATTGACCTTGAAGCATCCAGTGCTACTACTTAGAACGATAACAGCACTTGTTACACTACTGAATAGTTGCAGACAGTTCAGGGCTAAAAGGCAGACAGGAAAAATGGCTACACAAAGGCTAAGACATATTAAGTGATGGCAGTAATCAGTAGATTCTGACAATAAGATGGCTGATTTGGATTATCTCAGATAGCAGTGGAGGAAACCAAGAGTTTCAATTGAAAGGCCACCCTAGTTAAGCTGGTAGGAAATCTTTTTGTCAAAATTCAAAGAGGAGGAGAGGGAGAGAGAGATTCATTAATATGGTTTAAAAAAAAACAGCAAACAAAAATATATTTGATTATTAACATGTATCAGATAAAAATGGATACATTGATAAGGGTATAGAAATGCGGCTACAATGAAATTGCCCCTTTTGCTTAAATAGAGCTTTTTGTTTTCTAAATGCTAAGAAGCAAAATATTGCAACTACATTTAAAATCACCCTTGACCTGTCATCCCAAAGGAATTTTAGCAGGCTCCCCGCTACCTATTTCAGGTAGTTATCCTAGGGCTTAAAGTGAAAATGGGCAGGAAAGTACCAGGTCATTTCTTTCCACTTCATATAATGCACAATAGAACAAAACATGGGAGGTTGTCTCCACTACGTCTGCACAGAAGCAGCATCTCAGATGTAGAGGCTGATGGTGATGCCTCCCATAGAAAACTGCTATTGGGAAGCGTCCATCTGTGCCTTGGAGAAAGCCCAACTACGTTTTTAATTGTTGATGTTAATTAGATAAGGATCAATGATGTTATTTGG
This sequence comes from Paroedura picta, assembly GCF_049243985.1. NCBI lineage: Eukaryota > Metazoa > Chordata > Lepidosauria > Squamata > Gekkonidae > Paroedura > Paroedura picta. The sequence goes on along the minus strand of NC_135371.1, from coordinate 80,777,121 downwards.
CCATGATTTTAAGCAGAGTAGAAAGCTGCCAATATAGGTCTCATTTTGCAACTCTGTATCCAAAGTAGCTGGTGTATCATGCCTTTTGCTTTAGAATCAGAGATGGGCAGTATTTCCAAGGTCATCTAGTCCAACCCCCTGCACAATGCAGGAACTGAAAACTACCTGCCCACCCAAAGTGACCACCTTCTAGTAAATGTACCAGGTCCAACCCAATAAACTTTATTTTACATTCAACTTTAGCTAGCCATTGGAGAAATTCAAAGTGATGTGTGAGTGCTTCTCTTAGAGCAGACAGCAGGGTAGTTGTTTTTTTCCTGGTACAGAGGCATTTAAATCATAAAAGGATTAAATCTTTATTTGCCTTTTTCCTGACATAATTCAGAATTCCAAGTGGTTGTCTTAAAATTAACAAACAACAACAACAACAAAAGACAGAGAGAGAGAAATTGGAACCTGGTGATGTATCTCTACTATCTTGTCAAGCATTGACAGTAAAGACAAAAGATCTTTAGATTATCATGAGACACTGTGTGATTTCAGGGATGGGAAGCACCCACTCTCAAACTGGCCTGCTTAGCACGTGGTCAGTTGATATGGAACTCTCATATCATTTCTATGAATTTGACAGACTGCCTACTATGATTGATTAGATATACTGCGCTTATTACAAGTTCTTGCTGTGCAAAGAACTTGACTAGGTCCCTAAGGCATTGATATGCCACCTTGATAAATGTAGTGTTGAAGAGCAGTATTTTTAAACTCTTTGAACTGTCCCCTTGTTTCAAACCTTTTTAGTGGTTTCAAATTTCTGAAACCACAAGGGCTAGAAGTGCTAAGTGAAGTTGTAATGCTTACAGGCAACAGTGCTGAAATTTAAGTTTCAAGCATGCTTCAGTATATAAATGACTTTTCCCTTCCTTTTCAGGTATATAGTGGGGTTTTTCTTGATTCTCACTCAGCTGGGGTTCTGCTGTGTGTATTTTGTATTTCTGGCTGACAATCTGAAACAGGTAAGACTTAATAAAATATTATTTTAGGGATGGCATCAGATGATGCTTTAAGAATATAAAAACTCCCCATTTCAGCATCCCCACAACTGTTGTAACCAACATAAAAATCTTGATGGGCAGAGAAGGTCTTGTTTCTATAACTAGAGTTGTCCTTGCTAGCACAAAATTCTATGCTCCTATTTTACTTGGGTCACCTCAGTGGATTAAGTATGATATCCTGCCATATCGGGGTTGTGTATATGTTGCCTCTGTTTTATCCTAGATTAAGATGAAGGCCGCATTCTGGTGCACAGTGCCTTACAGAGGATGTAAATAAAGTGCTAGAAGGGTAATCTTCTAAATCACCGTTGTATTATATGAAGTGGAAAGAAATGAAAAAAGTGATGACTAATGGGTTTGATCTATGATCTGGTGGTAGCATGCAGCTTCTGGGGACTGCATGCTTAGAATGGATGCCTTGGGGCCTGATCTGTAAATAATAATTCTGTTATGTGTCTAGAGATAATCCCAGATTGTTCAGAAACCTCCCATGTTTTAGTAAAACCCAGAGTATGCAAATATTTGGGGTGGTGGTGGTGGTAATACATAGCGTTCCTTTTGTATGTGACAGAAGCTAGCCTTCATGTCATCATAATTACTTTGTGCTGAGACTGTGCCCACATGCATTTCTGTTGCCTGCAATGTTTCTGGCAATTTATATTGACAATGAATGTAAAGTATGTTACAGCACAATTTAGAGTTATTCCATTGATTTAAAAAAAATTACTGACAGACTGTCACAGGGTATGTGAAACACATACCGGCTCTGGGGCTCCTTGGACAGGGTCCCCTCTTGCAAACACACACATGGACTCCCTTCTTTTCCCTTCCCCCCTCCCCCTTCCCTCCTTCCCTCTTGGTTTCCTAACTTCCTCCTTAGTTCCTCCCCCCTCCCTCTCTTGCAAACACATAGACACACACATACATAAATTCCCTTCCTCCCTCCCCCTTCCCTCCTTACCTGATGTTTTCCCAGCCTCCTCCTTGGTTCCTCCCACTTCCTTTCTCACAAACACACACACACAGACTCCTCTTTCCCCCTTCTGGTTTCCCAAGCTTCCTCCTTGCTTTCTCCCCCTCCCTACCTCACAAACACACAGGCACACAAACACATATTCCCTCCCCCCCCCCTTTCCCTTTCCCTCCTTCCCTCTTGGTTTCCTAACCTCCTCCTCGGTTCCTCTCCCCTCCCTCTCTCGCAAACACATAGATCCACACACACACAGACTCCCTTCCCCCTCCCCCTTCCTGTTCCCCTCCTTACTCTCGGGCCTCCGCTGCTGTCATGGCGGCTTCTGCTGCTGCCTCAGCCCCTGCTGGTGGCATGGCTGCTGGCTGGTCTCCTGGCGGCAGTGCAGTAGTGCCTTGGTCCCCGGGGGTGGTGTGACCTCTGGCTGTGCCCTTGGGGAGTGGTGCAGGTGCTAGCTGGGCCCCCAGGGGTGGCAAGGGCACTGGCTGGCCTCTGGCACCAGCGCAGCACTGTCTCAGCCTCCTCCACCGGCCACCTCCCTGCCTCTTCTGGTGCACTCCCTGGTGCGGGACTACACCTGTTTTAGGGGGCACACCAGAAGATGTGTTCCAGATCAACAAGGTTAGATGGTGGTAATTCCACACAGGACTGCCCTAGAAAGGTCTCTTTGAGAATACTGGGTCTATGTAGCAAAGCATGTCTCTATTTCAGGACATTTTTTTATTTCATAGCATATTTTAATAAACAGTAAGTTGGAGTTATAGCTGATCCATTTCACATGAAAATTGAGTGAATGTGCTTCCTGGCTTCTCATCTTTCAGCTAGCTTGAAAAATTATTTAATAGGTTTTACCATTTTAAAAATATCCACTTAATACAACTTCCACTGGATTTAAGATGCTTGCTGCATACTTCACACAGACCCCAAACTCTCTTATACCATGATACAGAGATATGTAGGCATCTGCCTACTGTTGATTGCCCTTAGAGAGAACAGAGGTATAACAGCTGAGTGACTTTTCCCCTTTGGTGATCCTCTCCAGTCCACTTCACTAAATGGTTTCCTGTAACTCTAAAGAATCCAAAGGTGGTTGTACTATCAATCAATATTGCTTCCTTTTGAACTTCAGGACACAGACTGTTTTCATCTCACCCCATGTATCCTCCTGGCTTTGGCTTGACTTTCTGAAACTCAGTAAAGTGCATGTCTTCCTTTTCACTGACCGGAACTTCGAATTCCACTTCAGAATCATAATGCAGCAGTGAGTGCAGCTCTCTAGTAAAAAGCCTAGTACAGAAACTAGTATAGCTTGGCACAAGATTAAGTTTGCATGCTGGGTGTGCCCGCGCTTAAGTTTGTAAAAGTACTTGTCAGTCTCCTGGGCAAGAAATAGCAGAGGTAGCTTTGTATCAGAAGAGGAAAGCTGTTCTTTGTCATGTTGTAAATTGATCCAGTGATGGATGCTTTTAGATTAAACCAGGATTTCCCAATCACAGTACCATAGTGACATACAGTACCGTGAAGGCCCCCCAATGGCACCATTTTGAATGGGCTTTTTAATATAGCAGTTGGGGTGACCCCTCTCATCCTGTGCCTGCCGTTTCTGGCTCCAAATGAAGAGGAGAGAATAAATGGCTTTTAATTTTAAAAAAATTCTACCCTTATTTGAGCAGGTTGACCTACTTCTTCCCAAAGTGGCAACTGATGAGCATGGAAGGGGTAGGAAAGGGAGGGGACCCAGCTATTTAAACCTTTGCTGGCTGACGCTCCTATCCTATCCTTCCAGGGGAGTTTGGCAGGGAGGTGCGGCCAGCTGACATAATTTCCTGAAACCTCAAAGCCTGAAAAAATATTTCAGGTCAGAAGTTTGGAAAAGGCTATATTAAATGGTCAAGTCAAACTGCTTAGTTGCTTTAAACATATTTGGATCCTTCTGAACAGGATTTCCAATGTTACTGTGCATCTAATAGGGATCTTGATGCAGTGAACCCAAAATTTATTGAAAGTACTTGTAGTCCTATAATAATCTGTGGTCAAATTCTGTTTTGTCGTAGGCATTGCAGTCAAACAAAGTATAAGCCAGATTCAGACAAATGTTTTTGCTTGACTTCCTCTTAGGTGGTATCTGCTGCCAATGCTACAACTAGCTTCTGCGATGGCAACGAAACAATGGTGCTGGCTCCTACCATGGACTCCCGGTTATACATCTTGTCCTTGTTGCCATTTGTGGTACTGTTAGTCTTCATCCAGAACCTCAAGTTCCTTTCAATTTTCTCCATGCTGGCCAATCTTGCCATGATCTGCAGTCTGCTGATGATATACCAGTATATTGTCAGGGTATGTACAAAGATCGTCATAACAATGGTGACAAATTAGAGGGACTTCTTCCTGATTTTTTTTTCTGTAGTACCATTGCTCTCTTGGTTTGTCTCCCTGTTTCACCTTTACTCAACTGAAAAAGGCTTGCTTAATGTTTCCTCTTACAGGCAAGTAAGATTGGTCACTGTCTGCTCTAGAACATTTTCAGTGAAGGCCTTCAAAATAGGTTCAGAATTGTACCCTTGTTGCTACTCTAGAATACTATGTAAGGCAGTGTTATTTAGGCAATCATATGAAAGCTGTTCTTGGGGAGGCTTTGGTTTTTATTAGGGTTCTCTTTGTTCAGGTGTTCTACAGTTATTACTGTGTGGGTTTTTTAAAAAGGTTTTAATATTGTAACTTTTCAAGTCCAGTTGGGAATAAAAATTATAGAAAGAGATACGGTCCATTACTGGGTGGCATTAAATGTTAAGCTCCTTATTTAAAGGTCCCAATCTGGAACAAGGGACCCTCATAAATATCTTGAATTTTAAGGGCCGGGAGACTGTGAAAGCATTGTGTATTAAAGTTAGCACAGGGATGGTGAACCTGTAATTCCAGCTCTTACAAGTGGCAAGAGGTGTTTAAGAGAATAATTTTGCAGAACAGGTAGGTCTTGAAAAGGAGCTTAAAGGATGAGATGGTGGAGTTCTTGGCACAGTGCGCAGCAAGAAAGAACAGACATAGCCATTAAGAGAACCCTTGTGGGACCTTGGTGAACTAGATTACATTCAAGGCAAGGGCAAAAGGTTTCTGCTTGGATATGGGAGGGAGAGTAGCTGAGTGCAGGGATTTCAGAAGCACAGTGCACAGGCCGGGAGGAGGACAGAAGTGGATTGTACTCAATAGAAGATGGAAATAAAGCCAAGAAAAGTCAGCGAGAAAGAAGTTGTAGCGGCTGAGGAGGGGTCAACCATGGGATCTCGATTTTAGATATCAAGGAGAACGGCATGTCCAAAATTTTATAGAGGGAAAATGGTTTCATTTGGCAATAAATAGGAGTAACAAAGGAGAATACAATATTTCAGACGTTTTATGGGGTACTTGCCCAAAAGGTTGTCTATTGATGATTTCACAAGACAACTGTGGGTATGACTTTGAGCACAAGGGGAAAACCTAAGGGCATCCCATATAAGCAGTTATTGTGGTACCAGTTGGCTTCTGCTTATGATAGTTGCTGTGCTCATATTAAATCTGAGTAGCTTCCAGTTCCACATATCCTGGTATGGAGGGAGGAGGAATGCAAAACCTTTCTTTGTTTCCTTTGCCACCACATCTCAGTTTCTTTTGTTGCTTTCCCTCTTGGCAGGGCATTCCAGACCCCAGCTCCCTGACTCTTGTGGCCCAGTGGAAGACATACCCTCTGTTTTTTGGCACTGCCGTCTTTGCTTTCGAAGGCATTGGAGTGGTAAGTCTTGGTGCTGAGTATGATGGGCTGTCTTTGCTAGAAGCAACATTAGACTGTAATTGCATTAGGGCCCTCTTCAGCAGCTCTTTCATGGTTAGCAATGAGTCTGCGTGCGCGGCGTGCGCGGCGTGCGTGGCGTGCGCGGCTGGGCAATTGCCCTCCCTGCTGCCGCCGGTCTGCAGTCTGTAAAAGGTTGCGGACCACTGATCTAAGAGACTGACAATCTTGCATTATTTTTTCTTCTATATGAAACCTCCCTCCTGCTTCTGTCCAGATTTCCAAGGTAGACCACATATCCTTTTGTAGTGCATTGCTGAACAAGTGTCTTGACCTAAAATTGGTCCAGTAACGCCGGAATGTTCTGAGATTAAAAGCTTTTTTTCTAGGAGAAAATCATTACATGAAACTGGTTTTTCAGCATGGAACAATGGTGTGGGCAAGCCACCATCTCTGACCAGCCGTGCTGCCTCATTGGAGGAGAGGATAAAAATAGAAATTTTCGATCTATCATGTTTTTCTCTTCCTTGCCTTTTTTCATAGTGATTTTTCTCTGCTATCTTGCACTGGTAGAGGCTGAATTTGCAGAACTGAAAGCTTCCTGAACTGCAGATATCCTTCTGAAATGCATTAGCTGTAAGAGTATAGCATCTAATACAGGGAAAGCAATAGTACACCTATACTTGACACTGGCGAGGCCTCAGTCAGAGCACTGGGTTCCGTTCCAGTTGTCATGTTGTGTATGACGTAGACAAATTGGTAGAGGTTTAAGGCAGGCTTTCTCAACTAGGGTTTTGTGAAACCCTGGGGTTTCTCGATGGCCCTGGAAGGGTTTCCCCAATGGATGGGAGTTAATTCATTTTGAATAATTTTTTTTTAAATTTAAAATGTTTGTTGGGTAATATGACCATCTATGGTTATGTTGACACCCTCCCCATATAGTGGCCAATGATGGCCCGGAGGGGTGGGGAGGGGCCGTAGGTGGACATGTCCACAGCTATGCTTCCCAGCTACATTCTGCATAATTGCACCACTTCTGGGGTTTCACGAAGCCTGAAGAATGATTCAGGGGTTTCTTAATGGTAAAAAAGCTGAGAAAGGCTCGTTTAAGGTATAGTACACATTTTTATTTTGTACACATCTGAGGAAGTGAGGACTGACTTGCAAAGGCCTATGCTGGAATAAATTTGGGTAGCTGTGAAGATGTCACTTGATTTCTCTTTTGCTTTACAACAGCTGATGTCTTGAAATTAACATCAGCCCTTGAACACTCTTGGCTTTTGGTGAGTTGAGAGTGGGAAACTGAAAACTCTTAAAAGACATTTAAGTTTTCTCCTGACATTGAGATTGTGGTGTAATATACAGAAGAATGCCAACACAGGTTTACAAGTCTAAGAACAGCGGAGCAGTGAAGACTGCTGACTTGTGCAGGTACAGAGTTCTCCTGCTCTGGTGATTAAGGGGGCAGCGGATCATCAGCCTCTGATATGCCTCAGTCCCAAGGGGCAAGAGGCTGCGGGTCATGGGGTTGCTCTGCTGAAGAAGGAAAAATAGCTTTAGCAGGTTGCACAAGCTCAGGAAATGTGTAGCCGTCTACTGTCTGAAATGGGATTATGCTCATGCATCTGGTGCAGGCTTCTGAATCGAGAGGGCTCAACTCTCTTCTGTAGCGACCAGTATTTGATGTAATCCATTCCTCTTTTTTTAGTTCACCCATAATTTTAAATTCCACCGATGTGCACAGTTGCTTCACATGCACATAAAACAGTAAGTTGGCATACCATGTGCACCTGCAGTGTTTTCTGTTGGCATTAGTACACCATGTGTAGAGACAGAGGGCAAACTGTGCATGTTTGCCTGGCGCAGGATGATGCAATGCACAACTGTTTCTAATTCCCATGCCAGTGGTAAAAATAAAAAAAACAACAACCCTTAGCAGGACTAAAATAGCAAAAAACCTGGGGTTTAGTTGGGATCAAGGATTATGAGAATCACGTAGTGCCCTGGGTAGCTGCAGACCACTATGTGGACTGGGAGGAAGTGGTGTGTGTGTGTGTGTGTGTTGAATGCTACATAATTACTGTGCCACTTTGACTTTATCTGTACTAGTTCACTTTGTAAATACAGAAGCTGAAAGATCGAAAGTCCATTAAGATACTCGAACAGTCGTGGAACATCCTGCACAATGTATTTTACAAGCAGTAATTCACATGTCAAAATTCCAGTCTCGTGCCAGCTTGGAGAGGTTATTGAATAGGCAATAAGGAAGGAAGGAAGGAGCCTAAAACCTGATTTTTAGTTTTGCTTCTCAATAGTCTTCTCCACAAATAACATTTCTAATATTTCTTGAGAGCAATGCAATCCAAGAACCAGCTGTTGTGCCTCTAACAAAAGCATTCCATATCTTATATTAATAGGCAAATTCTGATGAGGTGTTACAGTTTGTTTCTGTATTCTGAAAGTATATTTCAAGCTACATCATTCTGTACTTTGAGATTATCTGTTTGGCATCTCACTGCTAGGAGACCAAATGTTAAAACAGGTTGAACATCCCAGCCTGTGGGGGTGGCAATCAGATTGAGACAGTTATCAAGTTAACAATGATGTGTTAAAGAGGTACATTCAAAGTCTATTCTTCCCCCCTTCTCCTCAAGATACTCCCTCTAGAAAACAAGATGAAGAACCCTCAGCAGTTCCCCACCATCCTTTATGTGGGAATGGGGCTTGTCACTGTCCTCTACATCACCCTGGGAGCATTGGGATATATGCGATTTGGAGAGATGATCAAGGCCAGCATAACCCTCAATCTGCCTAACTGTTGGTGAGTCATGGTTCTTGTTGGAGTTAATAGATGGAGGGACATTGAATGGTTAGAGTCAGTTTTCAGAGGGCATTTGAAGTGTATTTGGGAGGGATTCTTACAGGAAGGAGATGAGGAAATGGAATTGAAAGGCTCCAGGATCCTCAAGAACCATCCCATCTTGTGGTTCATATCCGTCTTAGCAATCTTGTGTCTTCTTCTTCTTCTGTCTGCATATCCAATTGGTTTTAGCTTATCACATAGCATGAAGCAGTTGCAGTTTTATTCATTGTGTGCACTATATTTGTGTGTGTCCCTCCTCACAAATGCCACCACAAACCAAGGTCTTGCTTTGTCTATTACACTATTGTGTGTAAGCACTTACTGTTTGAAGCCAAGCACTGTTCGTTTTGTAACATCCAGCATCCATAGTTGCTGGATGTGTAAAATGGTTTTATTTATCTTTAAATAGGACAGGGTCCTATTTAAAGATAAATAAAAGAGTAAGACCACCTGGGGAGGAGTTAGGGCGGGTCCTGTCCAGGATAAAAACTCAGAGGGCCCAATCAGAGCCGCAAAGCGGCTCCTGATTGGGCCTCCGAGTGTCCATCCAGGGCCAAGCAGCCAATGGGGAGGCGCGCAAAGTGCCTTCCTATTGGCCCCTCACCAGGACAGACCAAAATTCCATTCACCCAGCCCAGTTTGGCTGCCAGTCTGCTCCTGACCACCGCAGGGAGAGGAGGTCAGTAGGGCTGCCAAGGGGGATGAGAACAGAGGCTTGGACAGGCTGCACCAGCCCTTTTCGCCCCAAGGCTGTCCTAACTGTCATGTCCAACTGCAAATTGCCTCAGAACCCTGACAGAGCTGGCAGGAGGCTGCAGAGTTCGCTCCCTCCATCCACCTCCCTTCAGGCCTGCTGCGAAGGAGCCTCTGACAGGCCCTGACTGAGGGAAGGAGGCCTTTCCAAGAGCAACACAGGGAAGCCTGAGGGACTTCCTTTTGAGGGGGGGACTTTCCCCTTCTGCCAAACAGTTGCCTGACAGGGAGGCCACAGAAAAGCCCCTTCTCACTTAAAATGCTGCTCTGGCCGGAGGTTAGACACAGCCAAGCCATGTGTCTTTCTTCTTTGCAACTCTCTGCAGATTTGAGGCCACTGCACAGCGTTGTTCTGCAGAGGAAACTGGCTCTTTTGTCTCCTGTTTCATCTGCACAACAACCCTGTGCAGTAGGCCTCAAGTCTTTCAATTCAACAACAACCTGTGTGGGAAGCCTTAAATGTTTCTTCTCTACCACAACCCTGTCCAAAGTAGCCCTTTCTGCCTGGGGAGCTGATCTTTATACTCTGCAGGTGAGCTGTAATTCCAGGAGCTCTCCAGGCCACACCTGTAGGTTGGCTACCCCTGGGTTGGAAATATTCCTGGAGGTTTGGAGGTGGGACTTCAAAATCGTACAATGCCTCAGAGTCCAGCCTTCAAATGAGCCATTTTTGCCTGCAGTTGGTAGGGAGTGGTGCAGGTCTGTCCCTCCTGGGCTATGGGCTATGGCCAGCCCTTATCAGCAACTGTTTGTATTCTGGGGCGCAGACAGGCAGACCAGCATCAGTCCTGTGAGTCTGGAAACTGCAGGAAGATCTAAATAAATATTTACAGCCTGAAACTAAATAGAGAACAAGTAAATGTCTGGAGGCACATCGTAACTGAAATAGTAACTTGCAAATAACCTTGGCCTGGCAAATAAAAAAACAGTATTAAAAACCTTACTAAGGTCAAGACTGCTGTGCACAGACAGTCTTCCTCTTAGGGTTGCCACCTTCCCTGTGAGGCTCGCTACCCCACCTCCCTCATGGGGAGTCTGCTATGGGGAGAGAAGGGGAAGACGATTGGAAAATGCTTTGTGACACCTGAGGTCTGCTGGGTCACTGCAGCCCATTCCCAGTTCTCTCAGATCTCTCACAGCCCCACATACCTCACAGGTTGACTATTGTGGAGAGACAAATGGAAAAGGTGTTTGTAAACCGCTTTGAGACTTCTTTGGGTAGTAAGCAATAGGGTACAAAAATCCTTTCTTCTAAGGAGCAACCATGAAAGAGGCATGTGGGCACATAACATTTTACCAACAGTGAAAATATGGGAGACAGAAGGAACAGGGTGGACACCTGTGTACTGTGACTACCCCATGTGTATTAGGGCAGAGGGGCATTTTGGTGAATGTGGCCTAATTCACACAAGAAGGGAAATGATGCAGAACTGGGGGGAATTGGTTGCCATGTAAACTTCCCCTAAGAAGAGTCTCCAGTCTGATTTTCCCTTCACATATCTGAGGACATGGCTCTGGAAAGCTCATCTGTAACCCCTATGCCACAGTTCCCAAAGGTCAGTCCTGTCCCACACTCAACGAACGTTCCAAACCACAAGTTCTTGACACCCCTATCTCCACACCCATGCCCTCATTTGCCACCACGCCACCACAACCTCCAACACAACACACCCATTCAACCCCATGCCCTTACAGACTGAACAACTCCTCCCCTTCCTCTTCCCACTGCCAAGCACTAGCGCACGTTGTATTCTTGGATACAACGGACTTTGCCCCTAGTTGAATCATAAACTCATAGAATCATAGAGTTGGAAGGGGCCATACAGGCCATCTAGTCCAACCCCCTGCTCAACACAGGATCAGCCCTAAGCTTCCTAAAGCATCCAAGAAAAGTGTGTATCCAACCTTTGCTTGAAGACTGCCAGTGAGGGGGAGCTCACCACCTCCTTAGGCAGCCTATTCCACTGCTGAACTACTCTGACTGTGAAAAACTTTTTCCTGATATCTAGCCTATATCGTTGTACTTGTAGTTTAGACCAATTAGTGTGCATCCTTTCCTCTGCAGCCAACAGAAACAGCATTATATTTCTATACTGCCCTCCCCGGAGGCTTCTTCCAGGTACTCTGTTAGTTGGTTTGCGACTGCCCTTTCTATCATTTTCCCCAGAAACGCTAAATGCGGGACGGGTCGATAGTTATTAGGCTCTCGTGGATCCAGAGATGTTTTTTTCAGCAGTGGGCGTACCACAGCCTCTTTCAATCGCTCCGGGAATTTTCCCGTTGTGAGAGATAGGTTGATTATCTCCCGGAGGGGGCCCTTTATCCTTATGCCAGCTGTTTTTAAGAGCCAGGATGGGCAAGGGTCTAGTGGGCATGTGGTTGGCCTTGCTGTTGCTAGTATCCTGTCCACTTCGGTCAGCGTGAGTCATCTGAAGTTACTCAGAGTTTTCTCCAAAGACGACCAAGGGGCCTCTAGTTCACTTTCTGTATCTAAGGTTGGAGGGAGGTCATGTCGGAGTGTCGAGATTTTATCTGCAAAGTGACTCGCAAATGCCTCACAGCTGATGTCCAATTGGCTAGGGTTTTTTGTTGGATTTCAGCCAGGACAAGCTATTTCTGGACAGCCTTCTGTTTTCCTAATATACATTAATATACTGACTCTAATGGCACTTGAGAACATGGCATATTAGAGAAACCTGGAATCCAATAGGGAGAGAAGTGATTTTTCCTCAGAGAAAGTTGCAGCGTGTACATTACTGGCATCTGGTTCAGTTAGAGGGTACCATCTTTCTTTCCTTGTCTGTAGACAAAGGGGTTATATTTACTGTTGAAAAGTAATGGCCTCTATGGAGAAACCTATTGTTGCTGATTTCTTTGCTGCATTAGCAGTACCATCTCCCCTTAGGTTTTCCTGTGTTTGATTTCTGGTCTGCTTTATTCCAAGGCCTCAAGATAATGATCATCAATATACTAGCTCACATAAGTAAATTTCCAATAAAAAGACTGGCAGCAGGGGGAAGGGAGAAAAATGTTAAAACTTTTAACTTAGAGATCCTTCTGTTCATTCTGAGCTGTTATTTTTTTAAGGATAATAATATGGAATGAATAGGTCATTTACAGCCTTGTTATGCAGCCCCACATTGAGACTGCACAAACGCTGGCCAGCCATGGAAGTCTTTTTCTACCTTAAGCCCTATAGGGGGGGCGCTACAACCCCGGCTTTCTGCTGAAATGCACACGTGAGATGGGCGAGCACCCCCTCAGCCCTCAGTTTCTTTTTCACCACCGTGAAGAATGGTCACTTATGGGAAGGAATGTCAAAATATATGGACATGTTGCTAGAATAACCTAAATCCTTAGCTAAGCTCTTGCAAACAGAGGTGCTTAAAACTGCCCAACAAGCAAACAGTGCTGGGAAGCCTTCGGTGGAGGTCGCTGCTCGTACTGTGGCCTCGGCCATAACTGTCCATCGCCACTCTTGGCTCCGAGGTACAACCTTACCCTGGGAGACCAGGGCTAAGGTTGAAGACCTTCCTTTTGAGAAGGATTCTTTGTTTGCTGCTGCCACCAATGACTTCCTTTCCTCCCTCAAGAAGAGTCATCTGACAGCCCACTCCTTAAGTTTCTTCCCTCCGGTTCCATCCTTCCAGCCTTGTACCAACCAACGTCAACTATTTCACACTCCATATTTCCACCCACCCCTCTCCCTCCTCAGTATCCTTCTCATGCACCCCAGCAATTTCAAAGGAGACGACAGCCATCTCGCCCTAAAGGCCAGCAATATCCCCAGCAGGATCAGCCTAGATTCAGACAATTAGCCTTTTCTGCTACCTGCCGGTTACAGTCCAGTAATCATTTGGCTCAGTTCGCCTCTAGTTGGTCCCTTGTTACCCAGGACTCTTGGGTATTAGCCGTCGTTCATAATGGATACCATTTGGAATTTTCCTCCTTGCCTTCTTGTTGCCTGGGATGTCAGGCTCATGTTATTAACTTCCCTGAACTGGACACTCATATCCTTGAGCTCCTGAAGAAGGACGCTATTGAGGAGGTCCCTGGATGGTCTCTGCCAATCTGGTTTTCATTCTCGCTTTTTCTTAGTCGAGAAGCGAGATGGAGGTTTTTATCCTATTCTGGACTTATGCAATTTGAATAAATGTTTATTCGTTTCTCCTTTTCACATGATATCATTACCTGCTGTTATTTAATTTCTCTCACAGGGAGACTGGTTTGCAGTCCTTGATCTCAAGGATGCCTATTTTCATATTTCAATCCACTCTAAGGATAGACGTTTCTTGCACTTTCACAGGGGTTCCCACATTTTCCAATACACAGTACTCCCCTTTGGCATAGCCACAGCTCCGAGAGTGTTCACTAAGTGTACAGCAGTGGTGTTGGCGTACCTGCGGACCCAGGGTATCACAATTTCCCCTTATTTAGATGACTGATTTGTAGTAGATTCCTCTGTGGAGCTCCTATCTAGGCAAGCATCAGCTGTTCTCTTCTTTTATCCCTTTATCCCTTCTTCCCAGGGTGTTTGAGAAGGTACGGCAAGAACAGTCGCCAATTATTTTAGTAGCTCCACATTGGCCTCATCAGTGTTGGTTCCCAATCCTCCTCAAGCTCTCAGGAGGTTGACCCCTTGCTGGAGAACCCCAATTTGCTCTCCTTCCTCTCCCCCACCTATTTTTCCCAATCAAGAAGCTGCACCTGATGGCTTGGCTGCTCCACTGAGCACAGACACGCTTTCTCAGGAAGTGAAGGAGGTTTTCCTGCCAGCTAGGCGCCCATGTAATCTTAAATGGTCTCGGTTCGAATAATGAGCCCAAGAGAAACAGTTCTGCCCCTTCTCTTGCTCACTCCCCAAGGTGTTGGATTATTTGCTGCCTTTGGCCCAAGGGGGCCTGGCAGTCTCTTCTGCTTGTACCCACTTGGCTGCCCTCTCGGCTTTTCAAGACCACTTTCAGGGTTGTTCACTTTTTTCAAACTTTCTGAGCATTTTTTGAGGGGATTGAACAACATGTTTCCCTCTTCTCCAAGGGTGATCCCTCAACGGTCTCTTTCCCTGGTTTTGTCAGCACTAATGCTCCCTCCCTTTGAACCTTTACACTCTGTTCTGTTAGGTTTGTTGACCATGAAGACTGCCTTCTTGGTCTCTATTACTTCAGAAAGAAGAGTAAGTGAAATTGCTGCCCTTAGGGAGTCTCCTCCCTTCCTGCAGTTTTTTCCTATGAAGGCTATCTTGAGTCCTGATTCCGGTTTCTGCCCCATGGTGGTCTCTAACTTTCACATGTCCCAGGTTATCACCTTATCTGCGTTCTACCCGGATCTGACTGCCGATTCCGAGAGGTCTTTACACTCAATGGATATCAGGAGAGCTCTCCTTTATTATTTAGACAGGACAAGGGAGTTTAGAAAATCAAAAATCTTCATTTGTTTGTTACTGGGGACCCAATAAGGGTAACAAGGCCACTCCCACCACAATCTCTACAGCTTATTTGTCTGCAAAGGTTCCTTGCCCTGTTGGGATTCGAGCTCATTCTCTCCGGTTTGTGAGTTCTTCCACTGCCTTCTACCGCAATGTTCCCCTGGAGGACATCTGCCATGCAGCTACCTGGGCAAGAGAAGAGACCTTCATGAAGCACTATGCCATCGACCTCCAAGACAGGAGAGATTCTCAATTCGGGAGAGCAGTTCTTCAGAGTCCTTATTCTCTTAAGGGCTCACCCCGCCTCCACAGGTATTAGCTCGTGAAGGTCCCAATGTGGGGCTGCACAACAAGACTGTAAATGAAAACGGGGTTTCACTTACCAGTAACCATTGTTCATTGAAGTCTTGTGTGCCGACACACATTCCCTCCCTCCATCCCCACTGTGAGCCTTTCATCTTGAGATCTTGGCTGGTGCAATCTGGCTTGGGCTCTTGGCAGCGGTTCGGAACTGAGGGCTGAGGGTGCTCCACTCATATCATGTGTGCGTTTCGGTGGGAAGCCGCACGCATACACACTGTGTTGGGGCGCTAGCACCCCCTATAGGGCTTAAGGTAGAACAAGACTTCTGTGGCTGGTTTGCACTTGCGCAGTCCCAATGTGTGTCTGCACACAAGACTTCAATGAAGCCCTGTTTTCTCAGCTGATACAGGAGCTGGTGCCCTCCTCCTCCCATCTGCTAATGGTTTTATGGGCTGCGTTTGCTCAGGCAGCGTATTTTTAAAAGATGTTTCAGATTTTTATTCAAGCTGGGGGACCCCCCCCCAACTTTCTAGAAAAATCTTTCTTTATCCATGACCCTGACCGGCAGATTTAAATATCTGCAGATGAGGGCCCTATTGAGAAATTAGATATATTGATTTCTCTAATAAATACCATTTGGGGTCATGGTTATTTCAAAAGAGTAGCAAAACAGAAACCAGCAATTATAGTGTGGCCTCTTACTTTTGCAAGCTCACCTGTACTCTGTCTTCTCCGACCCAGTGTCAGAAGCTTTGCTTTCTTGTTCAGGTTTGAAGTTCTATAGCTACTTACATCAGCTGATGGTACTTGTTGCCACATCTTCAGTACTTACAAGACTGTTTTGTCTGCACTTTCAAAGCCTTACCCATAAGTTCATAAATAACTTGTGTGTGTGTGTGCGTGCGTGCACACATGTGCAGGAAGTATAGTCCTGAGTCTCTCCATTAATGTCTTCTGAAGGAAGTCCTTGGTTTTTAGACAGATTTCTAATAGAGGTTTCTTTTTATAAGCTGCTTATTGTTTTGATGCAGGGTGTGCACTTACATGTTTCTTTGAGGACTACCAGAACCTGGTAGGGGCCTAAAGCTTTTATCAGAGTTTCCTTTGTTTCCTAAGGGCCTGTTCATGTCCTAGAGGGAAATCTTGATCTGGCCCAATAATCAGGCCCTTGAGGTATCCCTGTAGAAAACTAATTTAAGATCAGCTGGGCCTCTCCATGGGATCTGGTCCCTGCACTTACACTGTGTATGTTTTAGTCTAACGCACATCTTTGATTAAGCAAAGGTAGCACACACAGGCACTGGTCAAAGCCAGATGCATCTGAGCGATATCACTGGTCATACTATAACAAATAGGTGACTTCTGGTATTCTACACTGCTGGCTTACACTTGCTAAAAAAACAACAGCAACAATTCGATCTTTAAACAAGCAGGCTAAAAGGGTGATGTCTGAAAGTGACTTGTCAGACTAGGATGATAATTCAAACTGTATTGCCCTAGGCGGTTTCAAACATGGGTTTTGCCAGTTACCATAACCTTTAATATGTGCATAGCTGCCTCATCTATTGTGTGGAACTTCAATGCCTCGGGTCAAATGGGGAAAAGTACTAATTAACTTTTGCTGAAAACCTCTGAAGCATGTTCAGTTTATCTACAGCTTGGAGACAGCGCTTAATTGATAAAACATCTTGCCTGCACATGTTTTAGTTAAATGTTTGCAAAGTCCAAATGAAAATAACACGTGTTTCCTTTGCCAATATGATCCAGAGCTTTAATGCTTCCTTTTGACTGTGTTGGTAGGATTCAGAAACTCTTTTGTCAAACTCAGAGCTCTCTTACCGCTGGTCAGATGTGCACTAATTCAGATGTTTCTGCTTATATGTTAATCCATCTGTGAATTGAATGATACCTGTAGCTTAGGTGTTTTATAAGGCCTGCGTGTTTCCAAAGACAACTGGTTTCCATTCCTGGTTCTGATAACAGCTAGATTCATAGCAGCAGCACTTTCTTTTTATCCACAAGCAAGTGGCAAAAGGAAGTTGGACCATAAGGAAGGCCGAGCATCAAAGAATTGAGGCTTTTGAACTCTGGTGCTGGAGAAGACTCTTGCGAGTCCCTTGGACTGCAAGGCGGACAAACCGGTCAGTCCTAGAGGAGATCAGCCCTGACTGCTCCTTAGAAGACTAGATCCTAAAGATGAAACTCAAATACTTTGGCCACTGTTGGGATGAGAGAGATTGAGACACATACGCAGATATCTGAGTGTCAGGGAAGTCTGCCGACTTTCAGCCGACCT
The DNA here is from genome assembly GCF_049243985.1 of Paroedura picta. Classification (NCBI taxonomy): domain Eukaryota; kingdom Metazoa; phylum Chordata; class Lepidosauria; order Squamata; family Gekkonidae; genus Paroedura; species Paroedura picta. The sequence continues at coordinate 80,759,696 of NC_135371.1, read as the reverse complement.
CCCCCCGAAGAACAGCATCTTTTATTAACGTCACTTGCACTTAACATGTGTCCATGTATCTCTTTTGGCCTTCAGGCCGGTATTCAAACACAGAAGCTGCTTGCATGTAAGCGTACAAGCAGCTATTGTTCTTTGTGCTTTCTACTTGCATTGTGATAACAGCGTGCTCAGCAATTCACTTTAGCAATACACACACACACTAGGCCTGCACCACATTCCGCCCTTTTTTATTTTTAATTTGTGAGGGGTAGCAATCTATGAACTTTTAGATCTAGGGGAGCATTGTCTGCGCCTCTTCCCCATCTGAGTCACTGTACCTCCTGTTCTGCTTCCACAACACTGCTGCCTGCATATGGTGAGGTGGAGCAGCCCAAGATTTCTGTGCCAACAGAATGGGTAAGCAATGGAACAAACAAGTCCCTAGAATGGCAAAAAAGCCAAGACAAACGAATTTAACTATGGTTCCGAATAAGCCAGTGGGCAACCAGCTCCAAAGTGAAGCCCACCATGTAGGAAGAACATCCTTGCGAATAGTGGCAGCCAAAGTGTGGAGAGAATCAATTTGTTTCTGCACAACATTTGAATTATCAGAAAGATTGAAGCAACACCTATTCGCTACAGATTGGCAACCTTGATGATGCAGCAGGAGCAAATAATCAATGACAGCTCAATTATCTAGGATTGCATGTCTCAGTTCTTTTTGTTCTTCATTAAGTGCTGCTAGTGCTGTTGAAGTAGCGTTTATACTTTTGGCTAGGCTACAGGCAATAGCCACAGTCATTCCATGGGTAATAACTGCTAAACTTGGCACTCCCACTAGAGAGATGGCGAGAGCTACAGCTTCAGCCTTATTTAAAAGAGTTACATCTGAATTGCAAGATTCATCTAAAGAGGCCACATCTCTGCGAACTCTCTGACTAGAAAACCATTCTTTGCGTGGTAACACAACTGATAAGCGACTTAAACAACACAATGAATCTGACATATTAGCTGGAATATAGTTAAAAGTATGTGATCCACATGTGAAAAACCATCCTGGAGGAAGAAATGTGTGAGCATAAGCAAATGAAACATTTTCAACTGAGGAACAATTAAGTACATTAGGACCAACTTTAAGACAGTGGGGCTTCTTGTGATGTGATGTGCAATTAATGACATGTGTACAGGTAGTATTAGAAGCAACATAAGGAGTATATAGAGACTCTTGTGGTGCAGAGTGGTAAGGCAGCCGTCTGAAAGCTTTGCCCATGAGGCTGGGAGTTCAATCCCAGCAGCCGGCTCAAGGTTGACTCAGCTTTCCATCCTTCCGAGGTCGGTAAAATGAGTACCCAGCTTGCTGGGGGGTAAATTATAATGACTGGGGAAGGCACTGGCAAACCACCCCGTATTGAGTCTGCCATGAAAACGCTGGAGGGCGTCACCCCAAGGGTCAGACATGACTCGGTGCTTGCACAGGGGATACTTTTACCTTTAAGGAGTATATAGAGAAAGAGAATCATCTTTGAGTGTGCGTGAGTTTTTTCCCCAATCATACATTTGCCCATAACTGAATTTGTTAGCAGGTACTACTCCCTTCAACCAAGTCTCATTTAACAACAGATGTAGAGGAGTACAGACAGGAATTAAGCATGTGGAGAGTAAATTGTGCAAATTCATGGTGGATTGCAGACAAAAGGTGGATGCATTTACTTGCTGTGCTAGATGGGTCCAGAGATTAAACTTAAGACAGTTGAGAAGCAATTGCACCGGACTGGTGGATAGCAGCAGCAGGATTCCCAGCAGAAGGAGAAGTGACCTCATGATGCAAAGAGGGTGTGTGAGCAGACTTGGCAGTGATAGCCACAGAAAGTGCAAGGAACAGATTCACTGGTGTCTCCTGGGCTCCGGTTTGTTGCAGAAGCTGGCAAGCTTGGAGAGTTGTTGCTTTGACCAGCCCCCCACGTCACAGGAACTGCTTTGTTGGTTGTTGGCACTCTGTGGTGTTGGAGGCAGATGTTTGGGAACTCTGATACTGGGTTGGGCTGGCCTTGGTGCCAAGCCATGCGACCTGTGGGCGACAAAAAGATGCATATCCTCTCCCCCAGGTTAACAAAGGAGCCGGCCCATGCCACGTGGACCTGTCAGGTAAAAGACCATAAAAGACTATGGGCAGGGGTAGGACTGGGCATGCCCGAAAATGCCGGTTCAAGGCTGAAACCGGTGTTACAGAGGAGCCAAGTGAGGGTGTCAAATCTAAATGATTATAAACAAAAAGAGCCTTGGAGACCAGATTAAAAGCCCATTGCTGAGTAGGGGGATGTCCACTCTTTTCTATTAATTTAGAAAGTAGGGAATTGAAGGAACGATTAGCGCGTTCTACTATGGCCTGGCCTGTAGAGTTATAGGGCAAGCCATGAATGAGCTGAATGTCCCAGCGTGAGCAAAAAGCAGCAAAAGCCTGTGAACAGTAAGAAGAACAGTTGTCAGTTTTGAGTCGAGCTGGCCGACCCAAGGCCACAAAAGAAGCCAGACAGTGAGATATGACATGATTAGTGGTTTCTCCATGCTGGGCAGTAACCCAAAGAGCGCCAGAATAGGTATCCACGCACACAGGAAGATATTTCCAGGGCTTAAGTGAGGTTCCTGAGTAGCCTCCATTTGCCAGAGTTTGCAGGCCTCCAGCCCCCTGGGTTCACACCCTCAGGAGCCAGAGGAGTGAGGCCAGCACATTGAGAGCAGGAACGAACAATGTTATGTGCCTCATCAAGAGGAATGTTAAAATTCTTAGCAAGACTGCGAGCATTCTGATGAAAAAATTGATGACTGCTAACTGCATCAGTGAAGGCCCCCCCAAGTAAGGGGGAGGCATGTGTAGCTTCATCTGCCTTTGCATTCCCTTCAGTGAGAGGTCCAGGAAGAGAAGTATGACTACGAATGTGTGCTATGAAAAAAGCATGTTTTCGTGCTGATAGGAGTTCATGCAAAGTTAGAAAATGAGATAAGAGATTACAATTGAGAGATGGGGAGAGATATGCCAGCCATCAATCTTACTGTATATTGTGAGTCACTAATAATATTAAGAGAACAGAAAGGAAATGTTTGAAAAGCCAGGATCACGGCAGCCAACTCTGCTCGCTGGGCAGAGCTTTGGCCAGCTGTGTAAAGAGATTGCCAAGTGCCTGTAGGAGTTTTAAAAACAATAGCACCTCTTGTTTTTCCTCCATCAGAAAAGACTGTAGGCGCTCCCTGTAAGGGAGTGAGAGACAGAAGACTTAGGAACTTTAAGGAAGAGTTAGCAAAGAGAATAAGACGAGGATCTTTGGGAAGATGAAAAGAGATCTGTCCCACAAAATCTGCCAAAGCGCATTGTAGAAGAGAAGAATGCTGAAATGCTAGGGAAAAAGCATGTTTTGTCAAAGGAACAGAAATTTTTACAAGGTCTGTAGCACCACAGATAAGAGCACGTTCACGACCCTGGGAGATCAGATCAGCTACCAGGTCAGGGAGTGAAGTAAGACTGCCAGAAGGAGTGTGGGGTAGGAACAACCATTCCAGAAAATACAAGTGACAGGTCTTTGTGTCAGTAGTCATAAGCAATCCAACAGGAAGAAATTTTTGTGAGAGAATTAGCAGTTGTAAACCTTGAAAATCTGGAGGAATTCGGTCTACAAAAGTTTGACTAAGAATTAGTGACACTTGATTAAAAGCTTTGCAAGCCTCTGGAGATGGGACAATAATATTTTATTTAATTTATTTATTTATTTATTTATATTTATATTTTTATATCGCCCTTCCCTACGGCTCTGGGCGGTTTACATAAAACATTTTTCAACATTCACATAGAACACTATCAAAATCAATATCAAAATCAATATAACAATAACAACAACATATAAACTGGAACAATTAGAACGGCACTTCAACAATAACTTGACAATCCCTCAGTCGGTTCGTTCCCTCAGTCTGGGGGGCACCTGTAGGTGTTATGGCTCAGTCGGCCCCACCAAATGCCTGGTGGAAGAGCTCCTTTTTGCAGGCCCTGCGGAATTGTGGAAGTTCTGGCAGGACCCTGATCTCTTCGGGGAGCTCATTCCACCAGGTGGGGGCCAGGACTGAGAAGGCTCTGGCCCTTGTTGAGGCCAGATGTGCCTCTTTAGGGCCAGGGATCCGTAGCCAGTTGGAGGTGGCGGAGCGTAGAGCTCTTCTGGGGGTATAGGCAGGGAGGCGGTCTCTCAGATACACTGGGCCCAGACCGCGTATGGCCTTAAAGGTGATTACCAAAACCTTAAGCTTAATCCGGAATTCAACTGGGAGCCAACCAAGTTCTTGAAGTACCGGCCAGATATGTGATCTCCATGATGTCTTAGTGAGAATCCTGGCTGCGGCATTCTGCACCAGTTGTAGTTTCCGGATCAAGGATAAGGGTAGGCCTGCATAGAGCGAGTTGCAGAAGTCCAGTCTGGAGGTGACCACGCATGGATCACTGTGGCTAGGTGCTCTGGTTCCAGGTAGGGCGCTAGTAGTTTGGCTTGGCGGAGGTGGTAGAATGCCAGCTGTGCTACCTTCGTGACCTGGGCTTCCATTGTAAGGGAAGCATCCAGGATCACGCCCAGGTTCCTGGCGGAGTGAGTCGCTAGGAGCTGCACACCATCCAGGATGGGCAGGCGCGCTTCCTCCCATGGTCCCTTCCTACCCAAACACAGGACCTCCGTCTTTGCAGGGTTGAGCTTCAGACGACTCTGCTTGATCCATTTTGTCACTGCTTCCAGGCATCTGGCTAAAGATTCTGGGGGGGAGTTAGGGCAGTCATCCATCAGGAGGAAGAGCTGGGTGTCATCTGTGTATTGGTGGCAACCCAGCCCAAACCTCCGCGCCAGCTGAGCAAGAGGGCGCATGAAGATATTAAATAGGATAGGAGAGAGCACTGCTCCTTGTGGGACTCCACATGTGAGCTGGTGACGGCTAGAAACTCTCTCTCCTATTGCTACCCTCTGTCCACGACCCTGGAGGAAGGAGATCAGCCATTTTAGGGCTGTCCCCCGTATCCCAGCATCGGCAAGGCGGTGAGCTTAGGAGCTCATGATCGACTGTGTCAAACGCTGCCGACAGGTCTAATAGTATCAGCAGCGCTGACCCGCCTCGGTCCAGTTGGCGGCGGAGGTCATCCGTCAGGGCGACTAGCCCATGGCCAGGCCGGAAGCCCGACTGAAATGGATCAAGGGCTGAAGTTTCTTCCAGGAATGCTGATATTTGGCCTGCAGCAGCCCTTTCAACCAACTTCCCCAGAAACGCCAGATGCGAGACGGGGAGGTACTTATCAGGCTCCTGCAGAGCCAAGGATGGTTTTTTGAGCAACGGGCGTACCACTGCCTCTTTTAATCCCTCTGGGAATTCTCCCGTTGAAAGGGAGAGGTTGATTATTTCCCGCAGGGGAGCTCCTATTCTTAGGTCTGTTGTTTTTAGGAGCCACGATGGACATGGATCTAGAGGGCAAGTGGTTGGCCTTGTTGTTGCTAGCATCCTGTCCACTTCATCTAATGAGAGTCGTCTGAAGTAACTCAGTATATCCCCTGGGGCTTTACCCTGCGTAAGCAAATGAAACAAAGGACTTAGCAGGTCTGTTGATAATGGAAAATATGAACGCAGCCAATTAAGCGTTCCTAAAAGCTGTTGTAGAGCAACTAAGGTTAGAGGTTTTGGCCATTGTAGAGAAGGAAGATGAGGAATAGCAGTAAAAGACGTCTGCCAAGATAGAGAAATGGTTCCACACGCTGAATTTTTTCTGGGGCAATGTGATGACCAGAAATAGATAAAGTAGCAGTGAGATCTTATAAGACCTAAGAAAAAGAAAACAAAGAAGCACTCTGATAAGCAGGTTGCTGACCACCAACTCCCCAAACAGAAGGACAATTTTCAAGTGGCCAATTAGAGGGCCAAAGTGATTGACTAATAACACATCAGCCCCTGTGTCCAAAAGACCCTCTAGCTCTCGGCCTTTCACCAAAAACTTGTGCTTCGGCCAACGAGCTGAAATAGTAGAGAAAGCAATAATTGGGCTGTGAGGCTCACAGAACGTAGAGGGAAAACAAATGAGATGTGCTGGACTTATGTCAGAAGGAAGGGACTGTGGCATATTAACCGACAGCTGCATAGTAATTGGAGAGTGCGTGCCTTCAGGAAGAACTAAAGGAACAACAAAAAGACCTCTTTGATAAACTTCAGAGCGAGGCAGGAAGAGACCCTGATGGCCAGGAGGCACTAGGAACTTAGAATAAGAGGAAGTGGGTTTTCTTTAAACAAGAACTTTTTGAAAAGCAGAAGTACAAGGGAGGCAAATTGCTCTGACCCATAAAGTTGATCAGGTGTGTAGACACCAACAGATGCAGCACCACGAGTAAGACATTCATTACGGTACTCACTGTCCCACACAACAAATTGTGCAGGTGTCATAAGCATTCTCATAGTCACTTTCCAGTCTTCAGGAATCATGGCATTATTATGGGTGGTAGCCTCAAACATGCCTTGTACAAAAGTACTTTGAATTCCCATATCAATAATTGCCCTGCGTAGTTCATGAAGAATTTTATAAGAAAGAGGTTGATATTCGACTATATTCTGCCCTTGAGCATTTTGTCTGCCTGTCTGAATTACAGGACAGACTGCTAACATCTCATTCAGTTCAAGAATAGTTTCTGGATCTGTAGTTTGAGAAAGTTCTTTTTGAAGAGCTTCCCTAGGAGAAATGCGATGAGGAACTGGAGAAAAAGCTTCCTTATCTGGAGGCACAGGAGGAGGAGGCGGGAGAGTGGGGGAAGACAGATGAAACAGGTAAAGCAGACAAGGCAGGACAGAGTTGAGGAGCAATAGGAATGCAGTCTGAATTTTCTTTTGGCAGAAGAGAGGCAGAAGAAGAAACCGGACAGATACAATCAATAGCAAAATGACATTGATGCCAGGTGTGAAGAATCTGAACAGAGGCATTGGGTTCTTTGTGCAAAAGTTTCCCTATTTTTTCCCAGTCTTTGATCTTAAGTGACCCTTTTCCGGGTACCAGGGACATTGTCTATAAATAGTCTCCAGTAATTCTTGAATATCTCGGTCAGAGGTGGACCTGCCACTTTTCTGACACAGAAACCTTAACTCTCTAACATGTTCCTTCTGAGGTTGTGTTAGATTTGAACCCATACTCACCAGTGAGGGGTTGTGAAGACGACGAACTGCACTGTGGGGCCTGTTCCAGGCGTTGATGAGTAGGTGATGGTCCCTGTTCGGGCGCCACTTGTTGGGATGAGAGAGATTCAGACACACACGCAGATATCTGAGTGTCAGGGAAGTCTGCCGATTTTCAGCCGACCTCCCCCCAAAGAACAGCATCTTTTATTAACGTCACTTGCACTTAACATGTGTCCATGTATCTCTTTTGGCCTTCAGGCCGGTACTCAAACACAGAAGCTTCTTGCATGTAAGCGTACAAGCAGCTATTGTTCTTTGTGCTTTCTACTTGCATTGTGATAACAGCGTGCTCAGCAGTTCACTTTAGCAATACACACACACACGAGGCCTGCACCACAGGCCACCTCTTGAGAAGGAAGGACTCCCTGGAGAAGAGCCTAATGCTGGGAGTGATTGAGGGCAAAAGAAGAAGGAGACAACAGAGAATGAGGTGGCTGGATGGAGTCACTGAAGCAGTTGGTGTGAACTTAAATGGACTCCGGGGAATGGTAGAGGACAGGAAGGCCTGGAGGATCATTGTCCATGGGGTCGCAATGGGTCGGACACAACTTCGCACCTAACAACAACAACAACAACAAGTGGCAAAATCTCCTTTTACTTTCTTGCTTAGGCTTTCTGGAAGTCATCATCTACTTACAGAGGTCTCTGACGGGGTGCCCATGGTTTGCATGGTGCCTGCTGGCACCTTTTCTGGCCAAGTGTTTTCAGGAAGGGGACAGTGACAGGTAGGGTTTTTGCCCAGTAAGGCTTCTGATTGACAGCTGGAGATTTGATTGGCCATGCAGGTTTTTGTAAATGTTGCTTTCTCCACAGTTGCCACCAAAGCACAAGGATCTGCACTGTCTTACTAGAGTTAAGCTGTGACGATCATTGCATGGCTGAGTCTGCCTCCTGTGACAGCCACTTTGTTTTCTTGCTACACCCATTATGCCATGTCAGAATTCTAAATGGGCCTGTAGTGCAAAAAGATTGGGGGATCCCTGAGCAACAACAGATCTAACTATTTCCTTGCTATTGATACTACATGGCATATAAGGTCTCTTCTTGGAGTTCTTTCAGCTGGTTGTTCTAGCAATGCCAGTAATTTTGTAGAACACCCTCCCCACACACACACACACATATCTTGCCTGTGTAGAGGGGATGGCTGTGAGTCTGCACTGGAGCTCATGACAAAGCCTGAATAATAGGACATATTCCTTGGTGAGCCAGCACTGAGGAACGCTTGGCCCTTGATGTCATCTTGGTGAATCATAGGGACTGAGTCATAGGGAGCCATCTAACAAGGGGAAGGACCCCCGACTTCCGGAGCCCAGGAACAAGGGGAAAGAAGGAAGATTCTCCCAAACATGGCCCCCTAGTGTGCACTGCTCACACAGCCTGCCAGTGTCACCTTGATAACAGAGAGAGAGAGAGAGAGAGAGAAGGCATGGTTTGGTCCCAGGATAACAATGAGGAGGAGGAAGACATGCCAGCCAATCTGAGCCCCCGGGAGAAAAGTCAGCCAGACAGCATTCAATCTCCTTGACAACATTGTGAGCAAAGGCTGATAGCTGTAGAGCACCCCAATCCATCACCCACTCACCAACCAAATGACATATTTTAGTCTGCTCCAAAACACGGCCCTTGGCTCCACCGGGTCTGACAAGTAGCACCTTCATAGCATAGAGAGAGAGAGGATGGCTGCAGCTACTTTGAGGAGTGTGAAGGAGTTGGCCAGGGTCCATGGCAGGAAGTGAAGGTCTTCTCAGATGAGAAGGGGAGTCACTGAGCACCAAAGAAAGCACCGTGGATTGATATGCTGCCTTGAGATCCCCTTGCTTTGAGAAGGATATCACAATTCTCCACACCTGTGGATGCAATGGCTTGTGCCGCTGCATAGGATCTCTTACACGCGGATTCTTGTCAGCATACTGATAGTGTGGGCTTGGTAATCACCTTGCCAGACAAGCAAGCAGGGCAGCAGGCAGACAGGCACAGATTGATGGCACCCCCGTGGAGAAGCAGGTCATGTAGGGGAAGCTTTCAAACTAAGCATGGAGAGCTAGGGAAGGAAAAACAGGTCAGTAGGAGGTTTCAAATGGAAAGCAATGAGTAGTAAAGACAAACAGATATCACCCAAAATCCGACCTGGGGTGGGCGGGCAAATTGTTCTAAAGCCCGCCTCCCTAAGATACCCAAAAAGCAATCCCTCATCTTACTGCTACCCAAAGTGGGGTGGGAAATAAAATGAAAAGAAAAAGGAAGGAAAACTACTAATGAAGTAGACAGTAGGAAAATCCTGCTAAATAAAAATGCTTGCTATGTGAAAGAGAAATTCAGTCCCAATTTAGTAAACAAACAAAGGCCAATCACAAAACAGAGGAACCCAGGGCAAAGCCAAACCCCTGGCCCTTGACTGAGTAAGCTATTTAAGCAACAACCCCCCCCCCCCAGCACGCACAGCAGCAAATCCCTTTCTTGAGTACACGCTTTTAGTCCACAACCACAATGCCTATGAAGGAGATGTCGCACCTTTATGTAGGTCTGAGCCCCATTGTGACAAATGGAAATTCTGGTAGGCAACAGTGCCTGTCAAGCTTTGGAGCATCTTTATTGGCTGGAAGACACCCCCACAGTTACCTAGTATTTTTGTGCCTGAGGTTTTTGGGGTGGTTTTTGTTTTCTGAGCCATACCCAAAAGCTGTGTGCCTAATGTTGCTTGCCAAGCCCCAATCCAGGCAGAATTCAACACAAGTTTGGCTCATCATGTGGTTCATGCCCATCTATACTTGCTTTTTCCACCTGCTCTTAAGCAATTCTACAGTGCTTGTTTCTGAATAAAGGAGATAAAACTCTCCCCACACCCCTAATCTCAAAGATTTTTTGCAACATACAAAGAACGGTATGTTCGACTGGGAGTTTTATACCCCATTTGGACTTTGATGTCACAAGAACTGGAACAACTTGCTCTTTTGTAATCTTGCCAAGTTGCCATATAGTATAACTCCTAGATTCATAGAGTTGGAAGGTACCTCCAGAGTCATCCAGTCTAACCCCCTGTACAATGCAGGAACTCACAACTACCTGCCCAGCCATAGTGACCCCAATTTCATACCCAAGTGATCCCCCCCACCACCACCACAAATCACCAGAATCTGGCCTGGAGGCAATTAATCTACCATCCCACAGTGGTGATCAGCAATTTCCTGGGTATGTAAGGAACGGCCACAAGAGACAAACACTGGCATATCCCTTCCTGCCCACCCACGCACAATCTGCCTAAGTTCATAAAATCAGCACTTCTGTCAGATGCCTATCTAGCCTTTGCTTAAAAAACTGCTAAAGAAGGAGAACGCACCACTTTCTGAGGAAGCCTGTTCCACTGAGGAACCACTCTGTCAAAAATTTCTTCCAGATGTTTAGCTGAAAATTCTTTTGAATTAATTTCAACCTTTTGAATCTGGTCCGCCCCTCTGGGGCAACAGAAACCACTCTGCTCCATCTTCTATATGACAGCCCTTCAAGTAGGTTTTCATATCACCTCTTAGTCGTCTTCTCTCCAGGTTAAACAGACAAAGCTCCCTCAAACTTTCCTCATACGTCTTGGTCTCCAAATCCCTCACCATCTTTTTAGCCTTCCTCTGGACACACTTCAGTTTCCCTACATTTTTCTTCAGTTGTGGTGCCCAAAACTGAACACAGTACTCCAAGTGAGGTCTTACCAGAGCAAAATCAAATAGTAACATCACCTTGTGTGATATGGACGCTATACTTCTTTTAATACAGCCCCAAGTCCCATTTGCCTTTTTAGCCACCGAGTCACACTGCCGATTCATGTTCAGTGTATGGTCTACTAAGACTCCCAGATCCTTTTCACATGCACTGCTACCAAGACAAGTCTTGCCCATCTGACCTAAATGAAGTACTTTACATTTATCACTATTGAAATTCATTTATCTCAGTTTTCTAGCCTGTCAAGATCATCCTGTATCCTGATTCTGGCTTCTGCTGTGTTTGCTACCCTTCCCAGTTTAGTGTCATCTGCAAATTTAATAAGTATGTCCTCTATTCCTTCTTCCAAATCATTTATAAATATCTTGAATAACACATGGCCTAGGCCAGATCCTCGAGGCACACCACTTGTTTCTCCTCTCCAAGAAAATGATGAACCATTCACAAGCCCTCTTTGGGTGCAATCTGTCAACCAGTTCTCAATCCACCTAACAGTAATAAGATCCAATCCGTATGTTACCAACTTGTCAATAAGAACCTTATCAGAAACCTTACTGAAATCAAGGTAAACTATGTCCACAGCATTCCCCTGATCTAGCAAGGTAGTAACTTTCTAAAAAAAAGAGAGAGATAAGGTTAGTCTGATATGACTTGCTCTTGAGAAAGCCATGCTGACTCTTCGTAATTATGGCCATCCATTCCAGCTGCTAAGGACTGACTGATTATTTGTTTTAAAATTCTGCCAGCTATAGACGTCAAGCTGATGGATCAGTAGTTACCCAGATCCTCCTTTCCCTCCTACTTGAAAATGGGATCAACATTTGCCTGCCTCCAAGCTTCTGGCACTCCTCCTTTCTGCACAGAATCATGAAGATTATTTCATCTTTCCTGTGTGTCTTAGAAGCTTAGTGCACTTAGCGATGCTTAGGGCATCAGAGAATCCCTGATAGACAATACCAGGATACCAAAGAATCGAAATCACATAGAATTGTAGGGGGAATATTAACAGTAACAAAACAGATTTTCCTTTGTCTCTCTCATTTGTTTGAAAGATTCACTTTGCCTTTGCACCAAACTAGTAAAAGTGTCACTGGTGATGTCATCAATATTGCCTGGGACGTTCTCCATTGGAGTCAAGACTGGCAAGTGCACCACTGCAGGGGGAGGGCGGTAAGCAAAAAATACAGAATATCCATGACCGGAGCTGATAAAAGCTGCTTTGAAGTTTTTTGTTAATTAAAGTTAGGATAAAATCAGGCTTGCCTGAGCATGGGATGAAAATAGATGAAATATACATGTTGTAAACTGCCTTTTCAAATGAAGACTATAGGTTAACAAAATGAATAGGGCCTGGGATTTCTTATTAGCTATAACTAAGAGCCAGGCTTGTGTGCACCTACTATATTGTGGATGGCAGTAGAATGATTCTCTATTTACACCGCGTACAAGCCACATGCTGAATCTTGTATCCTCAGCTGAAATATCCAGAGAACCACGAGCTTCTGTCTGTTGTGTGTTCTAGCTTTGGCTCTGTGGCAAACACCCCCTTCCCCCACAGTCCTCAGTTTGCAAGAGCTGAACAAGGCTATTAATGACAGGACATTTTGGGAGCCATGCGTAGGGTCACTGTAAGTGACTTGGGGGCACTAAACACAGAGAGGGAGAAGAGTCTTGGCTCCTGTCTTTTTGCCAAAAGCAGGATTGTGTAGTGCTGGTGGTGATTCAGAAATGAGTTGGAGATGGAAGCCTGGCTTCAGTTGTGCGGCATGACCAGATGATCTCTACCCTGCTTTCTCATCCAGAAGGCTCTAGCTTAAAGACAGTAATATGATGATGGGCTGGGTGGGTGCTTCGGGCCTTTCTTAACATATAGCTCTGCTTTGGAGAGACATTTTCCTCAAGGCCAGTTCTCATGAGGCCACTGTGGTGGGTTCCCCTCCATTTCATCATGGATGCTCTTCTCATTCCCTTTCTCTCCACACCCTGCTAGGACTATCTGCATTACAGAAAAGTTGCAAAAAGACCGCTAAAAACAGCTTCTTATATCTCAGTTCCGCATGTCTGAGTGGTTTTGTGCCGTGTTTGATTTCTGGTTCTGCATTGCAAACACTGGCCAAGTTGCCTTCAGCGTGTTATCACCGAGGCTTCTGAAACTTGATAAACACCGATTTTTCTGGTGTCACAGTGCTGAAGACGCTTGTTTTGTAATGCAGAGATGTCAGCATGTTTTTGGCCTCCTCCCCTTTTCTGCTCGCAATCCTTCGACTATCAATGGGAGCTCTGCCTTTGTCAGCGATCACATGAACATGCCAAACCGTATGTAATTTAGTAGAAATTACCCTGGGCAGTGGAACACTCTTGACTACAAATTGACACAAGCTCCAAAAATGCAAATTCAAAGGGGGAGGCAAGCTAGGATTAAGAAAAGGCATAGCACAGCCACAATTTTAAAGGGGGGGGGGGAGGGAAGAAGGGAGGCACCAGGCACAGCTGCAGAGCAGAAAAACTCAAAATTTAAAGGGACCCTTGTTCTGGATCAAGAATATCTACTGAAAACTAAGGCAGATGAAATGGATCTGCAACAGCATTCGGCATCTCTCATTGTTCTAGCCTAGAAAGATGAGGGGGGGATTTGTTCTTGGTTTGCTTTGGCACTAAGGCACCCTCAATTTTCCTGAGACCTGCCTGCTGTGGGAGGGGGATGTTTTTGCTTTCACTGATCTAGAAAGGTGCCTTACTCACAAGGTGACTGTGTCTTGAATGACAAGAATGCCCATTGAAAACCATGGGAGATGCTGGAAGACCCACTGGAAAGAAAGGGTGCTAAGAATAACAAGTGACTTGCATGGGCTCCATTGAAATGTATTATAGTAGGAGAACAGTTGCAAAGAAAGCATGGAATGGATTATCCATTACACTCAGATAAACTACTGTGGAATGGCAGGGCATACAGCGGAATGACAGCCACTGGGGGAACTACACAGGGAAGAACCACATTCCAGAGGCGAGGGAGAGGTGGGAGCTTAAGATGGCAACTTTGGGAAATGTACTAAAACGAATGAGAAACAATGGAGAAACTGAAAGACCCATTGGGAAGGGGCTAGGCAGATACAACAACTAAGATTTTCTGTGATGTAGAAGTGCTTGGGACGCTATATTCGAAAATTTCCTGCAGAATGCAGAACCACAAACATTTTTAAAAAATGACAATGTAAATCAGGTTGCAATTTAAAACAGTTTTTATTGGGGGATGCAGAATATGCACAGGCCTTCCCAGGCAGAGACAACGTGGAGGAGGATCCGAGTGTATCAGTTGTGCCTCTACTGACATGTTGAACAGCACCAATTCAGGTCACTTTTTTGGCTGCCTGTTCCTTACAGTCCTCTCTCTGGGACTCAGGTCTTCTTCTTGTAAGAAGGCTGTAGTTTCTCATACCTCCCTTTTCAATCAGTTGCCACATTTTCAAATTATTGGTTGCTCTCTAAAGAGGCCCTAACTGTATCTTGCATGGGAACCGCTAGAGGGCTAGAAAGGATTCACATTAAGCAATATAATGAACAGGTCACTAAGTAACTAGATGGCAAAGTCGCTGGGTAAAAATGTTGACTTTTGCCTTTTAATTTAACTCCTTTGTCTCATAGAGTGAATGGATGTTGGTATCATTTGCAGGTTGTATCAGTCTGTCAAGCTGCTGTACTCCTTTGGGATCTTCTTCACTTACGCATTGCAGTTTTACGTCCCTGCAGAAATAATCATTCCTGCAGCTGTGTCTCAGGTCCCTGAGCGCTGGGCATTATGGACCAACCTTTTCCTGAGGACAGTTCTGGTTTGTGCAACATGTAAGTACAAGGCTAAAGCTGATGAGTCTTTTGCTGTGACTTGGCATGAGGGAAATGTCTTAAATGGCTGAGAATCAATCATTGGAATATATCATTATGAGTCGATGGATGTTTGTGCTTCTGTGAAGAGGCACAGCTTTCGCTGGTCAATGCATGTTAAGAACCAGGGAGAAGCCGTGGCAGTTTGTTCTGTCTCGTAAGCCCTGCTGTCTGAAGAGAGCAATGCTGGTTGCTGCCAATTCTGTCCGGCCCAATCAGCCGGCTGCACCCTGATTGGGCTGGCCCCTACAGCAACCGCTCACTGTCTCTGTCTGCTCGCCACTTTACTTGCAGACACGCCTGGCTGCCGGAGCCAGCGCGTCTGCCACAGTCTGCACTGCCATCCGTCTGCCGCTGCTGTCTGCCTGAGACCAACATGTGCTTCTGGCCCGCCCAAGAACAGCTGTGCCCTTCCTGGGGTAGCAGTCAGAAATGGCTCGCACAGAAATGGTTCGCAGGGGGGGGGGGCATTGTTTATGCTTCCTTTGGGATAGGTTGGTCTACTCTTTACCTGTTGTCACTGTTTCTGCTCATCTGCTGCACACCCACTTTTGCTGTGCTAAGAGGTGGCTCACCCCATCTTGCCAGTGGATGTCCTGTGCCCCGCATGCACGGCCCCCATCCCACTTTTCCCTCTGCCAGCCTCTCCTCATCTGCCACCCTGTCCCCTTTGTTCTGTGCAGCCTGCCTGCATGCAGTGGCCACCATTCCCCCACCGTGGCGGCGGTTGACGATCTCGAGGGTATGGGGGGGGGGGTGGCCAATCAGTCCCTCCTTTTGGCGGGCACCAGCTGCACCTGCTGCAGGGGGGGAGGAGGGCACAGTGTTTGTGCCGGCGATGGAGGTTGGGTCCTTCCTGCCCAGGTGGCTCTGCGTGGTTGCGTCACTGAGGTTGCGTCACTCTTTGCCTCCTCCGCGCTGTCTCCCTCGTGATATCCTGCAAATCAGGAGGTCACAGCCTCTCCAACCTCATCCACAACCTCCCCAGTGAGTGTGAGGAGTGCCATGCCTGCCCGGCCCAGGTAGGGGACGCAGGGGGGAGGGAGCAGGGAATGGACCGGCCTCTCTCTCGATCCTGCCTACCAACTCCCCCACACATGCACATGCACCACACTAGCGTCCATTGTATTGACAACAACGGGTTTGCTCTCTAGTTAAATTATAATATTAAAATAGGTACAAACAATTGCCCACTCTCCTATCCTGGGAGAGAAAGAGGGGGCTCATAAGACGGTCTATTAAGTTGGTTGGCTGTAGGCAGATTAGTTGGCTGTAGCCCCAATTGTGAAGTATGCAAACCCAAAAGTCAGCCAATTGCCTGCAACAGATCTCCTTGAGATGGGCAGATCTCCTTGGGATGTTTCCGCAGAGGGCTCAAGCCGAAGCCACAGAGCACTACAGAGAACCTGAATTTTCTCTGTGCTTAAAATTGATTCTGTTGAATTGTTGGCTCATTTTTTCCTTCTCAGACATCAGCTTTTGTCATAAGATCCACGAACCATAAAATACATTTTCCCATATGCAGGCATGACAACTTAGTTCGTCATTCTCTCATTCTCTGGCTCACTGTCAGACTAGAAGTTGTTCACTGTTGAACAAAAAAATAGTTTCATTAATTTTCCTGGGTTTCATAGAGAATTTCTAACTGCTGTTTCCCCAGGCAATCTTAACAATGGATAGTTTCTCTCCCTAGCACAATTTGGGGTTTGTGTTTCAAATATTTCATTTTTGTGTTGATGTTGATTTGAGGGTAGGGGGCAGTTACTTTCTTTACAAAAACTTGCTATAGTTTACTTGGCTCTCCAAATCTGTTTTACTTGTTCCAATCTACCAGGCTGCTTCAAAATACAATGCCAGCTGGCTCAGGCATGGCCATCTGAAGCGTAATCCTTCAAAGTTTAATAATGATGATAATAATAATAATAATAATAATAATAATAATAATAATAATAATAATAATAATAATAATAAATGATGGAGGTCCTGTGGTTTGGTAGAAAAGGTCCAGGCGATGGGGTGCAACTATTAGTTGCACACTCAGCCAGGAACCTTTGACACCTCCCTCTTCATGAAGGAACAGGTCACAAGAGAAGCCCAGTTCTTCCACCTGCGTCGAGCTAAGATCCTAAGGCCCTACCTGGCCCCAGAACACCTAGCCACAGTGCTCCAGGCAATGGTCACCTCTAGGTTGGATTTCTGCAACTAGCTCTATGTAGGCCTACCCTCATCCCTGATCTAGAAACTTTAGCTGGTGCAGAATGCAGCAGCCAGGGTTCTTACATGAATACCTTGGAAGGCCTACATCTGACCTGTACTCCAACAGTTGCACTGGCTACCAGTTGACTGCTAGATCAAGTTTAAGGTTCTGGTAATCACCTTCAAGTCCATACATGGTCTGGGCCCTGAGTACCTGAGAAACCACCTCTCTACGTATGTAGAGCACTATACTCTGCTAGCACCAGTTGCTGATCCATGGCCCCAGGGAAGCTCATCTAACCTTGACTAGGGTCATGGCTTTCTCTGTCCTGACCCCCACCTGGTGGAATGAGCTCCCAGATGACATCAGGGTCTTGCTGGAGCCAAAACAGTTAAGCAGAACCTGCAAAAATGGAGCTCATCTATCAGGCTTTCAGTCGAGACATCTTCCATCATCAAAGGAACTGCAGTGCAGTCAATCTGTGGAGTTAAAATTATAATGTTCTATTGTTAAATGTTAAACTGTCAACTGTTCTATTTTGGTACAAGTTCCTACTGTTAAAAATGTTACATGTTCAGATCATTGCACTATATTATGAAAGTTTCAGTATAAGCTGCTCTGAGCCACAAGGAAATGTGGTATTTAAATATTATTTATTTATTTGGATTGTTATACCGCCATTTCTTTACAGCTCTGGGCAGTTTATATGGAACACTGCCCCCTTTTTGTTGTTTGTTTATTTGGTTTACACCCAAAGCAAACAAAACCAATAGGCAAAAGGTTTTGTGTTCTTGAGATTTATTAAATCCTATATAATTTTGCAACCATTTGGTTTGGCTGTGTACTTCACTCCCTCTTTTTCGTAATGGTTTATACCCCAGTCATGAACAGTCATGCTTCTGTGTGTTCATCTCAGCCTAAGGAAAGCTAGTTATATAAATGGGGAGGAGGGTTCCTCCATTGCAGGGGTCCCCAACCTCTTTGACCCTGTGGTGTCTACTTCTAGATTTTTGAAAGGCTAGTATGCAACACTACAAAATAACTTGTTTGGAGTTCTGAATGGTTGGAGTCCCAAGCCAACCCAATTCAGGTCTTCTTATGATTGAGGGATGTCTTTTGGAAGGAGTGGCCTTTGCGAAGCCCAGAGGGATGCCTGCCAGCATCTTCTTCAGTATTGTGCTCCAGTGAGGAATGGAAAAGCATCAACTGGCTTCTTAATTTGGATAATTAATAACCTCATTGTCTGGCATGTTGTCCATGGAAGCCATGCGGGGATTAATGCTTTAGTCATTTTGTCCTAGCTTATTGCTTAGGCAGGAATCTGTGTTCTGGGTTAGAGGCCACTAATAACCAATGTATCCCAATTCTCTCTCAGGTCTGCTGGCAATCCTGATTCCTCGGCTGGACATTGTCATCTCTCTGGTGGGTTCTGTGAGCAGTAGCGCCCTCGCTCTAATCATTCCGCCACTTCTAGAGATTTCCACCTACTACTCCGAAGGCATGCATCCCGCTACTGTGGTCAAAGATGTGGTGATCAGTCTCCTGGGCTTTACTGGATTTTTGGTGGGGACCTATGAGGCGCTCTTGGAACTCATTGTACCAACAGTTTCTAATGCCACAAGTGCCTTACAGTGACAGTTCAACATGCTCACAGCATTCAGTTCTGCATTGCCATCCATTTCTACCCCCCCCCCCACCAGCCATTTGCTCAAATTCTCGATTCTTCTTCTAGCGACTACAGTGATTCCCCCCCCCCCTGCTTTCTGAGCATCTGTGTTCTGCAGCTGTAAGGACCAGGCTACAGTGGGAAAAGAGAGGCCAGATCCGGTGTTGCCACCCCCCCCCCCGGCGCAGCACTGCCTACTTCAGGCTGGAACAGCCGCTTTGGCAGCCGAAGCGCCCACCCTAGTATAAACTTTTGGGAGTTAAAGCTCTCTTCATCAGACATGAGTAGGAATGGAGCTCTGAGTCCTGTTATCACAGTCAGACAGTGGGAATGCTTTGCCAAGGTACAGCGCTCTGACGTTAGCCTTATAGAGTATCATACTGCCAGACCTTGACAAGAAAGAACCACAATCCCCACATACACTTTCCGCTTTTGACTCTGTTCCGAAGCACTACCACCTGATAGCTCAGAGATTGCATCAAGCTCCTACTGGGCATCTGCGTTCTACTGTAAGCATTTCCATGCTTGCAAAGCAAATGGTAGAAGCTAGAAATGGCAGTGAGAAGGAGGGGAAAGAGAGGCCCGCGTGGAGGAAAAGTAGAAGAAGAGTGGGTTTTGACATGCTGCTCCTCACCACCCGAAAGAGTCTCAAAGTGGCTTACAATCTCCTTCCCTTTCCTCTCCCCACAACAGACACCCTGTGAGGGAGGTGAGGCTGAGAGAGCCCTGATATCACTGCTTGGTCAGAACAGCTTTATCAGTGCTGTGGGGAGCCCAAGGTCACCCAGCTGGCTGCATGTGGGAGAGAAGTGGGGAATCAAACCCAGCTTGCCAGATTAGAAGTCCACACTCCTAACCACTAGATTGGGAGCAGCACTTAGAGGAGTTGGACTACTTTTTCTCAGGGACTTGCGAAATTTGTGAGAGGAAGAGACCAGGGG
Organism: Paroedura picta; assembly: GCF_049243985.1. Taxonomy (NCBI): domain Eukaryota; kingdom Metazoa; phylum Chordata; class Lepidosauria; order Squamata; family Gekkonidae; genus Paroedura; species Paroedura picta. The sequence goes on along the minus strand of NC_135371.1, from coordinate 80,740,090 downwards.
AAGATCATCAGCAAAACCTTTTTCAGATGGCATATTTTCAGTTATGTTACTGTCTCATTGCCTAGTCCCTTCTTTCTATGTCTGTTTGGGAATAACTGGGGAGTCACTGACGGGTTCAAACAGCATTAATCTATAAGGCCCATAAAACTGAGGCATCATTACTCAGGTTGTGCTCAGAAGACGGTGTGTGGGTGGGAGTAAATGTAATCTTGATTTAGACAAGACTTCTGGGCAAATGGGAAGCAGTAACCATACACAGCCGAAAAATTATTCAATACAATTATTCAATAATTCAATACAAACCTAACTTGAATGAAATGAGATCCATTCAGCTAGAACATGTACACTCATGTCTCTCTCTCGGTGCACATACTTTTGCTGGGAACCTGCTAGGCATAAAGGCTGTTCAGCACATATATGTGCTGTTTTCACATATAATGACATGTACATCTCTTACCTACATACATGTAGGTAAAAGGCATGTGAAAAAGATACTAAAACAGACCATGAAACTTTTAAAAGCTTGAAATGCATAATATGAAATGTGTGATATGAATTATATTAATACCTGTTGACTTTAGATATTTATACCTTCCTTGCTTCCCTAGTCAGGGAACCCTCAGTAGATATAACTCTTATTCTGCCCTGCCTAATTTTATCCTCATAACCACCACTCTGAGGGGGAGAGTAATTTGTCCTCGCAATACATTTTTATGGCAGAGTGGGGATTCAAGTCCAAAATGTATTCCGTCATTCTCAACCCATTATACCACTCACAATTCTAGAAATGTGAATCTTCCTACTATTTAGGAGAAACAAATCGCCCCTTTTTCTTTTTGAGTGAAAATACTTATATTATATTTGCATAATATAATTACTGGAGTGGAATTACCTTTTCCCATCCAACTAGAGTTTACTGATCTCCTGCAGGGTAGGAGACTTTGAGGGACAACCAGAAAGGGGTCTACAGTGGGTATGGGGAGTTTGTGGAAACTGCTAATTCAGTCTGGGTCCAATCCATGACTGTAAGTGTAACTTTTTGCCCATCGAGTCTGGAACACCAGCGTGGATGCTATCAAAGCACAATCCTGCTATTTACCTAGGTAGACATTAGGGCCTACAGTGCTATCAAAAGATGTTTAGATTTTATTTTATATAACATTTGCACAAGTTCTGAGTCTACAGTGATGTTGGCTTCAGTGATATATTTGCACAAGACACTTGCTTGTTAATAATTTTTATGAGCTGGGATTTAGGTCGAGCCTTGTTTTATAGAATGATGATGATGATGCTGCTTATTAGAATAGCTTTGCCAGTCAACGGGCTTGTCTTTCTGAAGTCACTCTCAGTGCAGGGGTGGGAATGCACATAAAATCTATGGCCATTAATAATTTCTCCATGCAAGAGAGAGCATTGGAAACAACCACTATATATTCAGGAGTTGTTGTAAGAACTTGTACCTGTTCATTGCAGGATAGTATTGAATTTTTAAAAATGTATGAAAGAAACAAGAAGAATGGCAAGATGGCGAAACAACTAAAAGAAAAATACAAAAATATGATTTGTATTAAAAAGAAAAAGGCTGTGTTGGAAGCCTGGGAGCAAATCAGGCAAGCATTCCTCCATAGGGATTCATCTTACTGTCATATGGGGGGGGGAATGCATGCACTTCTAAATATAAGTACTGGAGAATGGTGACCATGGCATCTTTTATACTGGAACAGCGCTCTCTTGAATGCCATAGGACTTCCACCAGATAGAAGCTTGGCAAGACTGCCTTGTATTACTGGGAGGGATTGGTATAAACACTGTAGCCATCCCATAATGTGATCATCCCACAAATAGATATTATTGCATTTGTTACCGTAGGATTTGGAAACAAAAGTTTGTTGCTACATGTCTATATTTGTCTTAATCTGTCATTGTAAGGGGGGGGGGCGTGTCTGTGAAATATTTATTCTGATTGAACTCTGGGAGAAATCCCTTCAGGTTCTTGTTCCCCCAACAGTTGACTGTCTTAACATCCCTTCTTAATGGGGGGGAAATCAACATATCTAACAGCAGGCCTTTTTCTAGATTCTGGTGGGGAGCCATGTGCGGCTAAAGCAGCGAAACTAAGTTTGAATCTGGTGGCACCTTGAAGACCAACAAAATTTCATTCAAGGGATAAACTTTTATGCGTGTGTGCACTTCTTCAAATACACAAAAGATTACACCTTGAATAAAACTTTGTTGGTCTTAGGAGTCCAAATTGTGAGGCTTATTTCTAGTTGAATATGTTATGGGGATGGATCCATCTGTGTAGTATTGTGGATGTTTCCACCAGGTATGCATTAATTTCGGGAAGTATGTGGAATATAGATTGTCCTGCTTCTTCCCATCCAAAGTACTGTAAGCTATACCTTAGTAGCATGAAATACCAGTAATAGTTCAGCTTTATAGAAGAGCTGAATCCCATAAATTTGCCTATTCACTATCTACAGCTTTTGAGACAGGAACTTGGAAATACCCTGTACTATTTTCTGGGCAATTGTCCCCAAGTAATTTTAAAATAGTCTCTCTCTAGTTGATTGTTAAAGTCTATTTTTACAAATGGCAACTATGTTGAGGGTTTTTTGTTTGCTTGTTTACTTCAACAATGGATAAAGGGCATTTCAACTAAATATGTGCTTGGATTTTATTTATTTATTTTAAAACAAGGACTTGTAATTTTATTGTCTCTGTGTACAAAATTCAGATTGCAGCTAGGGTCTTCTTGTTGACCAGCTTTCTAGCAGCAGCTCCAGCATGAACCAAATATTGTCTGATGCACACCCTTCCGGTTGTCCCTGGAGAAGATCAGGAGGGAAAGTGTGTCCTCTTGCACAAATCCAGTCTTTAGGGTTAATTTTAAGCCCTACCGTGACTATAAATTGGCAGCACTGGGGCTCTCCATTTGGTTAACTAGATGACAGAATTGTCTGTACACCTTCAAGGAGTTCTTCCATGTTTGTTTTAATACTGCAGGAACAAATTTTTAAAAAATGAAGAGCGAAATGCATAAAATTAGCCCACCAAAATGAGTTTTCTAGACAAAGGTGGCTTTGGACAAGAAAAGGGGTGTGTGAATTAGTCATGTTGAAGGAGTTCAATGTGTATTTATTGGTACCTCACTCTGTATATGTTGTACACATACACTTTGCTACTGCACCTACCCAGTGGGAGAGCTCCTTTGGTGTGTGATGGTGCTTATACTCAGATCATGTACTTTTTCGGTGACTTTATTCAATAAAGCCTCTTTTTTTTTACTTTCATAGGGTCTCTATGGTGATTTCATTTAAAATGGGTTCTGTTTTTATGTGGCTTTAAAAAGTCTAAGTCAATGGATTACTCATTATAGTTATGTTTGGCATATAGATAGGATAGGTTTGTGAAAATTAGGCCTATTTTTGCTTTGTTCAGGTCCTGATTTCCGAGTTGATACGTGGCTACCATTTTAACACATCATCTCTAGTTTTCTTCCGAATAAAGAATACCAAAACATCTCTCACAGTATTTTTCATTTTAGAATATCTTGAGTTCACTCTGAATACTCGGTCTATTTCCACTTCTAAAGCCTCCTCTGTTATGTTAATAAATTCAGCCAGTATTTTAATAATTTTTTCTCTAATATCTTCAGCCTCCTCCTCCTTAATTCCTCGAAATCTCAAAATCCCTTCTCTCTGTCGCAGTTCCAGACGTGCCTGCTCATCCATCAATTTCTCATGAACTTTAACAATATTTTTCTGTTCCTAATTTATGCCTTCCATTTGTTCATTCATCTTTTTAAACTCTGGGGGCCGTTCTGCATTCGTCCAAAATAGCACAATGGTTACTAATTGAAATCGCTACAGTTTTGCCGTTATGCACAACGTCGTTGACAATCTGCAACACTCCTGAAACCGATCCGCAAAAAGCGCTTCGTTGTAGCGCTTTCAGGGAAATCCCAAAAAGTGGATTCACCCTCCGGAAAGCGCTACACTCCTGCAACCAATCTGCAACACTAGCGGGAAAGTTCTGTGCATTACCATTGTTGCGGTTTCTGCAAAGTCCCTCCCCCTGGCTCTCTCCTCTGAAGCGATCGCCATCTTGAGCGAGCGGAGATCAATACACCAGCGAGCCTTCGTTTACCCAGCGAGGCTTCCCTGGCTGCAGCCCCTCTGTTTAAAGTCACCAAGCACAAGCATCGCAGAGGCCCGTTTGCTGGTTTATTTTCACTTTATTTTTCACACTGTTTTCGGCCGAAAATCGCGCCCGTGAGGGGGGGGGATGTTTTTTTCACTCGGGGGGAGCGTGGCAACGATGAAACAGCAGCTCAAACATCACCTGCTAGCTGGATGGGTCTCTCCGTTGCAACGAATCAATGCATATTCGTTGCAACGGGTGTGTGTGTGTGTTTTTTTTTAAACCTTCCTTAAAGGGAAAGGGGCTGTTTGGGAGCATGATAACGGCCGCCCATTGGCTGCTTGACGGCCAGTGGCGGGACACAGCTCAGCTATAGCGCTTCCTTTCTAGCGATTTCTGCAGAGACCGGAACCCTGTGGGAAACGATAGAAACGCAACTGGATTCCACTACAAAGGCAGGTATGCGTTATGCCGAATTCCACTATTTAAAATGGCGATTTTTCATTCAGCAAACAATTTGCTACATGGATCCCAGTGCGGATGGATTTAACTTTACAGTAACAGTTTCTATAGCTTTAAGTTGAGTTATTTCTTTTTTCAACTCCTAGTTCCATATCCATTCTTGACAACTTATCTTCCATTTTGTTTAACTTATCATCAATGCCGTTTAACCTTGAGGTTGCATCAGCTTTAAATTCAGAGAGCATTCCTATTAAATAGTCCAATTTAGTTGAATCAGAATCTGTACTATTTTTTCTCCTTGAAGTGGCCATATTCTTTCAAACTCTCTAAATAATTAACTCAATATAGCCTAATTCACCGCTTGGTTTTTAAACAATGAATACCATATGACATATGCAGCTTCCAACTCCTCTTTTATGTCTGCAGACAGCTTTGTTCAAAAGTCTTCTAATATATAAGAAAGGAGTCCTTGTTACTCTCAAGTAAATTGTTATCGGCAATTAATTATAGCTTGGTATAGTGAAAACTCCTTTTTTACATCTGTCAAGACCATAAGTCAGCATGTTTCTTTTCCAACCTGGTATTTAGATAGCCTCCTTATTCAAATACATTCATCAATCTTCTTTAAATTGGAGATAACAGCCATTGCCGGCTATAGGCAAAAACTATCCACTGAGTAGCTTGATGGAGCCTTATCTCAAACAGCTGGAACCCCTCGGAGTAAGTAACTTCGAAGTGTATCCACGCCGCTTTTAAAAGACTTATCAGCAGCCTGGACACCCCCTTTTCGCAGGGGGGTGGAAGTCTGACAGAGGAATAAAAAAATATATCCTCTATCGCATACTTGCTCAGCAGTAGTGCTAAGCTAAAAAAGCAGAGCTGCCTAACCCGCGATAGCCAGAACTGGAAGCCCGTGCCCGAGCGAGCCCCCGCCACTCGGAGATCTCAAAGACCCGCCCGCAACTTGACATCGCCGCCGCGGACACGCTGAAGAGCCCAGGACACCCCGCCGCCGCCGCCCGCTCTCGAAGACACCTCATCACTAAGGTGCCCTTCCTTTCTGCACGCTGCCCTGGCCCTCCATCTCCCCCACATTCTAGCGCCCATTGTATTTTGTTTACAATGGGCTCTTTTCCTAGTCTGTTATAATTTCACTTTCTTGTCCTCGCAGTGGTCCTATGGTGTCCCTATTCTTTTTCTTGCTTGAAATATAACTAAAGAAGCATTTCTTGCTAGCCTAAGCTCATATTGAGCTTTAGCTTTTCTAACACTCCCCCTACAATTATTGGTTGTTTATACTCATCCTTGGTAATAAGACCTTCCTTTCATTTCCTAAATGACTCGTTTTTATTCCTCAAATCTTTTGACAACTGCTTATAGAGCCACTTTGGCTTCCTTAGACTCCTTCCATCTTTTCTTCTCAAGGGAATTGTTTGTGATGGAGCCTTCAGTATTTCCCTTTTAAGAAACTCCCAGCCCTCTTGGATTCCCATCTCTTTAAGTCTTTCTGACCACGGGACTCTACGCAACATATCTTTAAGTCTGTGAAAATCAGCTTTCCTGATGTCCAGTCTATACGTTCGACTACGTAAATGTTTTCTCTTTCCCAAAATTGAAAATTCCAAAAGCATATGATCACTGCTACCAAGTGTGCCCACTACTTCCTCCTCATCTACCAGTTCTTCCCTATTGATGAGAATCAACTCTAAAATAGCAGAGTCCCTGGTTCCCCTCTCTACTTTCTGGGAAATGAAGCTGTCGGCAAGACAAGTTAAGAATGTAACGGAGTTTGCATTTTTAGCAGAGTTGGTCTTCCAACAGATATCTGGGTAATTGAAGTCACCCATGACCACTTTCCCCCCTTTTTTGAAAATTGTGTAATTTGGTCCAGCAGTATCTCATTCAAGTCCTCTGACTGGCTTGGTGGTCTATAGCAGACCCCCACAATAATACCATTCTCATTTCCTACTCCTTTTATATTTACCCAAATACACTCAACTGAACTTTCATGCTCGGGTACCTGTATTTCTTCACCTCCCCCCTTCTTTTCTTGTCTGTCCCTTCTGAATAGATTATACCTCTTAATTTTAGTATTCCAGTTGTATTATTTATTTATTTTTATTTATTTATTTATCATACTTATATACCGCCCTCCCCGGAGGCTCAGGGCGGTTTACATCATAACAGAGAACAATACATAAAACAGTCTGTAACATGTATAACTGATAACTAATAATTGTAACCAAAATAACAGCACAATATAACGGTATAACAATATAGTACTACAAACAGGTCCAGGGCTTATTGATGGGATTCTGAGGGGGGTGGTTTATTTATTGAATTCTGAGGGGTGGGTGGGGGGGGAGCAGGGGCCCTTGGTCGCTGTTGATTATGTCTGGTCTCAGCCAAATGCCTGGTGGAGGAGCTCCTTTTTGCAGGCCCTGCGGAACTGTTTAAGCTCCGTCAGGGCCCTGATCTCTTCTGGGAGCTCGTTCCACCAGGTAGGGGCCAGAACAGAGAATGCTCTGGCCCTGGTCGAGACCAGACGGACTTCTTTAGGGCCAGGGATCCTTAGCTGATTGGAGGCAGTAGAGCGTAGAGCTCTTTTGGGGGCATAGGCGGGGAGGCGGTCCCTCAGGTACACTGGGCCACCACGTTTCTGTGATTCCTATTAGGTCATAGCCCCCTTCCTCTATTACAACTACTAGTTCCTCCTGCTTGTTTCCCATACTCTGTGCATTAGTGTAGAGACATCGTAGTCCATTCTTTGTGTACCTCTTGGTTTTGGTTTTTGAACTTCCTTGCAAGCTAGTAGTTCCCTGCTTATGTAACATTCCCTGTAGATTTGAGATCTTCTCATGTTCGGATCTTGCCATCACACCAAGTTCTGAATTTAACGTCTCGCTCCCCCTTTGTGTCTAGTTTAAAGCCCTCTTCACCAGGCGTGCACAGGTTCTCCCAAAAATACTTTTTCCAGCCCTTGTGAAGTCCACACCATCTCCTGATAATAGCCCCTCATATTGATATCGTTGACCATGATCCAGGAATCCAAATTGTTCTCGCCAACATCATTGACGTAGCCAGTCATTTACTTGCATACTTTTTTTCTCTCTTCCTATGCCTCAGCCACTTATAGGAAGGAGCGATGAAAACACAACCTGTACTCCCGGGTCCTTTACCTTTTCCCTCAGATCCACAAAGTCTTTTTAAATATGTTCTTAAAACAGTTGCTCTTTCCTGGCCCTAATGGCTGGTGGCAGGGTATCCTAGGACACAGATTGTTGGTTCAAGCGGTTGACTATTACACACGTGGGAGGGCTTCGCCTCCAGGACAATTCTGTGTGCTGTCAGTACAGGTCATACCACAGATAGAGAGGGGTTATACGCCTGAGCCTCCACAGTACTTAGCCAGGATATTGCGACATGAGGTGGCCAGGCTCTTGATACCACTCTAATGGGTGCCCAATGACCAGGCATCCTAAGGTTATCTTAGCTCACCCAGTCTCCCTGGAACAACAGGAGCAAAGGAGTCTGAACTTCAGCTTTGACAGTGATCCATGGGTAGATGGTATTCGGACTGCCCTGTGGGCCAGGTGTCCTCCAAGGGCAAAAGGGTCCAATAGCTGGACCTGGGAGCAACCTGCGATCACATGGGATTTTGTATACCTTGCTAGAATGGCTGAGGTTCTAGGAGGATTGGCGGGAACGGGGCCAGTTTGGCCTCATTCTCTGGTGCATTTGCATAGGATCAGCACCTCCCTAAGAGGTGGCATGTATACGAGCATGGCTTACCCAGCTGGAAGGCCAGGGGCTCAATTGCCAGGTGACCTGGGGGCAACCAAATGATGTTGGGGCCTGTTGGTTCCCCCGCATAGGTTGCTTCTCGTAGGGTGGACTTGTTGGCAAGGGGATCTGCTCTCCCTGCTGGGAACAGTGCAGGTCCCCAAGGTGCCTCTGGACTCTGGTTTTGGTGCAGTCCGCTGACTGCTAGTTCAGGCTCCCTCTCCCATGCTGTGCCAACCCTCCCGTGGGAAGGTAACAAAAGCTGTGGCCTTGTTTATACACAACACTTATGCGTCACGTCTTATTCCAGCACATAATGCCCTCCTGCAAGTCAACTCATTTCAGGTCTGTGGTTGCCATGATCTTCCTTTTAGAGCTGAGGACTCGGGGATAACGTCAGTCTCTGAGGGGCTACTCTCTTATTCTGGAGAGTAGCCCCTCAGAGACTGACATTATCCCCATGTAGAAAAACATATTCTACAGTAATGTCTGAAATGTGGTTTAAATGTTGTTCATTACCGGCCTTGTACAGGAATCCCAGCAGGAAAGACGTATGACACTTAATCCATTATATTTATCAAGTAGTAAGAGCACCGTAGAGGAACACACTGAAAGAGAGTAATATAATGCACAAGGCATACCGAGAGATTGTTTGTAGGCACAGTAAAGCTGACTTATTATCACCAAGATGGGGAGTATGTGGACTAGTACTGAAACTTCAACTCCATTACCAAGCACCAGCTGGCCTTTCAGGCCTTTGAATATTGTATGAGGGCCGTTCGCAGTATTCCTTGCCCAGCAGGGAATACCCATGTGTGTAAGAAGCCTGTCATGCATTTGGCCCATGTGGATGTGTTTCTGGGTGCACATCTATTACAAACCACATCCAGGAGTGAACTGGATCCATGTCTGAGGGCCAGGGGCAGCCACATGTGACTAAGGTTGCCAGCTCTGGGTTAATACCTGGGGATTTGGGGTGTGGCAAATGGGGAGGGGAGGGACCTCAGCAGGGGACAATGCCATGGACTCTACCCTCCAAAGCAACCCTTTCCCCCATGGGAATTAGACAATCTCCAGATGCCACCTGGGTTTTGGGTAACACTACATGTGCTGTGTCTGCCATTACAGCTGGAAACAGGCCACTGTCTCTATAATGTGCTGCATCAGCCCTTAGGGGGTTAGAAGTTCAAATCAAAATCCCATGTCCAGCCTTTCCTGTCTTTACTCTGGTCTATGTAGACTGCTCTAAGAGCCTCTTGTGGGGCAGGGTGTTAAGGCAGCAGACATGTAGTCTGAAGCTCTGCCCATGAGGCTGGGAGTTCAATCCCAGCAGCCGGTTCAAGGTTGACTCAGCCTTCCATCCTGGACTCAAACTTTGTTCTGCTGCTTCATACCAACACCTGAATCAAACAAAGTAGGGCTTACTGACATTTTAAAAACAGTCAGATTTGAGCAGTTCAATTGCTATTTCCAAGACCAGACATAAATTATCTAATATCTACCTGTCTGATAAATTCAGTCAATTAAGGTATTAATAATAAAAAGTATAGAGCCTCTTGTGGCGCAGAGTGGTAAGGCATGCAGTCTGAAAGCTCTGCCCATGAGGATGGGAGTTCAATCCCAGCAGCCGGCTCAAGGTTGACTCAGCCTTCCATCCTTCCGAGGTCGGTAAAATGAGTACCCAGCTTGCTGGGGGGTAAACGGTCATGACTGGGGAAGGCACTGGTAAACCACCCCGTATTGAGTCTGCCGTGAAAACGCTGGAGGGCGTCACTCCAAGGGTCAGACATGACTCGGTGCTTGCACAGGGGATACCTTTACCTTTATGTAGACTGCTCTATGGCTGTCAGCACAGAACCCAAATTAATCCTCAAGTAAAATGTTTTTTTAAAGACTCTTTTATTTATTTTATATAAACAAACGCACACAATAAACTCTCACAGAGAAATAGTGCATAAGAAAGCATTAAAGATATACAGGCCAGCCTTGTATTAAATAATCCATTCCACATTCCCTTTTGGGATAGGACAATGCTTGTCCACAAAGCAGACTCTCTTTCACACACACTCTCACACACAGCCTTGCACTAATTCGGGCACGTACATAAGAATGTCTTGTGAGATGCTTATGGTTCAGGGCACATGTGAAAGCAGGGGCATTTTCTCATTTCCCCCTTATCTCCTTGGATAGGAGGTGTCTGGAAACACTTGTCAAACAGGCTGTGGTTAATTATGGGAATCACAGAATCCAATATGTCTCCAGCCATGAACTTCTTCATGAAATTTCTATGGAGCTCTTGTTCATATCAGAAATCAGATGCTATTTACAGGGAACAAGCTGCACTTGTGGCACGCATGGAGGCCAGGGCAAATTTCCATGTAGAAGAATGCACTCTGCTTTAATTTCCCTGCGCTGGTGATTGCCAAAGCCTTTCACTGGCCTAGGACCCCCAATTGTGGCAAAGGATGCTTTCTGTTGAGCATCACTTTTTGCTTCCCCGTCCCCTTCCTTCACAGAGTTTGAGGGTGACACAATAATGGGATGGACAAATTTTCAGTTCAATCCAAAGCTTTCAATGACAGACCAAAAAGCACAATTGAGAGATTTCTCTCTGTTACTCTGCCCTTGCTGAAGTTCCCCTGTGCTGTTCATCCCTGATTTCCTCTTCTCCTGGCAACCACCAGTCCCTGCCCTTTCTTGGCTATGATGCACTCTGTCTTTTTCTTTTGGCAGCTAATCCATATGTGCAAGAGACAGGGAAATGGTGCTGAGATCCTCACTGTGCTTTCAAGGAACCAGTATTGCAGAGACAAAGTGCTGAACAGAAATTCTGTAACATTTCTTGATATGTTTCCTCCAGAGGTCATCCAACACAAAAGCAACAATGTCCGTCTGAGATTCAGTCCAAAATAACAGAAGATGACAGGGCTGACGGCATATGCACCATTGTTATGTATGGTACTAATGTTGCTGTTAAAAAAATATCAAGAAAACTGTACTCCAAGGAAGTTGTCTCTCCTTCAAATCTGCTGGGGACACAAATGGAACCCAGTGCACCATATTCCTTCTCACGTAGAGTGAAGACCGTCTCTAAAACATCACCTCCTCACAGCTCCCGTAGTCACTCTCTACCATGTCAGAGCCCTCGCAATTTGAAGGCAGTCCTGGATGAGTTCTGGCATTGGGTGCAGGCCTTGCCTCACAGTCTGCATAGGAGGGCTGGGCCACACTGAGTCTCATGTTGACTCTCTTGTACCCACTGTCTGGAGGGTAAGGTGGCCCCTCGTGCTCCACCAGCTGAGAAGGGTAGTAGCTGATAGCCGTGTATTCATTCTGACACTGGGAGGCAGCCAGCTCACCAGTTATGGGGGATAAAAAGTCTTCCAAGTTCTGGTTGCTGTAGCGTGGTGGGATGGGGGCACGCTTGTTGTTTTGATCAAGTGGAAAAGGAAATCCACCATAAAGGCCAACTGGGTCTGCCTCTATGGACGGACGGCGGTGAAAGCATGGAGAGGGTGGCAGGGGACCTTGAATAACCTCATATTGATGGTACTCTTGTACATCTGCTGGTTGGTATCTGGGTGGCCAGTAGATTGTCTCTCCTGGGTACACTGGAATAAAATTAGCAATATATTAATCTTTGTAAATGAATTTTGTTACTACTAGTTACTCCTATTTAGCCAGCTCTATGTATTTCTTTGTACACTTATATACTTATAATGGTTATAAAACAAAGCAAAACAAAACTAGGATATCACAGAGTCCCATAATCCTTGAAAGATATGCAGAAATCATTCAGGCCCTCAATAATGTCCTTCTTCCGTTTTGCAACTGCTGATTTGTAGGAACATGGCAGCAAACATGGCCATATAGCTCAGAAAAGCATGCTTGGACCCATGTGAAAAAACACATTCCCGCAGGGACAAAAGTCATGCTACTTTAGCTCTAAATATTGAACAATATAATGGCAATATGGATGTGGGATCTGAAGGAACCATTGGGAAAGGTATTTGCAGTTTCGAAGCTAATACAGTATACTGGTGGGGAGTGTGTGAAGGTGGCCTTACTGAAAGTGCATCAAGATGCATGCATCGCAATGAAAGGAAGGGTCAGTGACAAGGGTATCTGTGCCTCATGAAAGATAAGCATCTGAGAGATTAAAATGGGAATCCATGATGGAGCTCAAAGGAAAAGCATCCACTTACACTATTACATGCTCTTGCTTGCATTACACACTGTGTGTGTTCAGAGTTTCTAGGATCTGTCCAGATATTAATAGAAAATCTTCAAGACTGTTTAGCACTTGTTTAGCATGTCCCTAAGTACAATTCCGTATATGTAATGTTTGTGATGAGACTTACTATAGCAATGGATGCATTTCCTGGGGGAGATGTATATACCAGTGTGTGTGTGTAGCCCTCAAAGAACTACTATGCTCCTCTTATAAAGAAATTTTGTGAAATGGCAGGGGAATGATGTGGTAGTGCTCTTTTGTTTGGGTGGCAGAATAGAAGACCCTCTTAAAAATGTAAAACAAACTTCTTGTGAGTGGCTCACGGTAGAGTTTATCATGTTCAGAAATCAATATGAACACACATGAAGCTGCTTGATAATGAATCGGGCCACAGGCTGTCAGGGGCACTTCTGTCTATTGAGACTGGTGCTAGCACTGCAGGATCTCAAGCAGAGGTCTTTCACATCATCTCCTACATGATTCTTGTAACTTGAGATGCCAGGGACTGAGCCTGGGACCTTCTGCATGCCAAGCAGAAGCTCCTCCAGTGAGCTACAGCTCCCACCCCTCCCTTCAATATTTGTATTGCAAATGAGCACACTAAAATGTGGTTGGGCAAGAACAGCATCTTCCTGGTGAGAGAATATTATGATTTTAATTTGGGTTAACCTTCCAATAGAAACATTGCTTTGAGGAAAGATTTATGAGCTCAGACAGCTGGGAGCATGTGGAGAGAGCTACTGGGGAGAGCTGCTGCTTCTGCTGCTGCTGCTGCTGCTGCTGCTGCTGCTGACCAGGTGAGGGTATTGTTGTGGTGATTGAGGAGGAAGCAGGGGACCCGCCCTCTGCTCTGCTGGGGGGATTAAAAAGGGCTGCTCCTCACCAGAGGCAGAACTCAGACAGCTTGGAGCATGTGGAGAGAGCTGCTGCTGACCAGGTGTTGTGGTGATAAGGAAGGAAGGAAGGAAGGAAGGAAGGAAGGAAGGAAGGAAGGAAGGAAGGAAGGAAGGAAGGAAGGAAGGAAGGAAGGAAGGAAGGAAGGAAGAGCCTGCTGCTGGGAGGATTAAAAAGGGCTGCTCCTCACCAGAGGCATGAGCTGAAGGGCTCTTGGCCTGGGATTCTTGGCCTAGCAATTAGAATATGTAGATTATATTTCCCTAGTAGTAGCACTGCCTAGAAGTTATGATGGACCTCCAGGACACTCATCCCATCATCTGCAGTGAGTGTGACATGATTGCCTTCCTCTCTGAAGACAAGATGGACTACATCTGCCCCAAGTGTAAGCTGGTAAGACTTTTGGAGGAAAGGATTAGGGGCTTAGAAGAGAGGATTATTACTCTGAAAGAAATTAAGAAAGGGGAGGAGTTTATAGACAGGAGCTGTGCAACTCTGAATAAAGAGGATACAACGAGTCCTAAAGAGGATATGGGGATTGACCTCCTTAAGGAGCCTCTGCAGACAGTTAGAAAAAAGACTCAAAGGCATAGAGCGAGAAGGTTTTTGAGGTCTTTGGAGCTCCAGAATAGATTTCAGGCCCTTGCAGAGGAGGTGTAAGTGTCAACGAGAGAAGAGGTCCCAAAACAAAGTCTAAGACAGAGTGAAGAGGCCATGGGGATAGAAGGAAATGGTGTTGAGAAAAAAAGGAGAGTACTGGTAATTGGAGACTCCCTGCTAAGAGGAATGGATCGCCACGTGGCTGGGCCCGACCCCCTAACCCAAGAGGTGTGTTGCTTGCCAGGGGTGAAAATTTAAGACATTTCACAACGGCTGCCCAAACTCCTCAAATCTACGGATCGCTACCCATATGTGATGGTCGATGTGGGAATGAATGACATGTCCGTGAATACCATCGCTCCTACTAAAACAGACTATCAAGATCTAGGGAGGAAGCTCAAGTAAATGGGGGCACAAGTGGTATTCTCTTCAATCTTGCCTGTCAAGGGAAGAGGAATGCGTCGGGAGAGGAAGATAATGGAGGTGAATCACTGGCTGCGTAGTTGGTGCCGGCAGGAGAGATTTGGTTTCTGGGACCATGGGATAGGCTTTCTTGAGGAAGGCTTACTAGCACCTGATGGACTGCACTTATCGAAGTTGGGGAAGAATGTGTTTGGCAGGAACCTGGGGAGATTCATCAGGAGAGCTTTAAACTGACGCCACAAGGGGAAGGAGACGATCAACATAGGGAGTGTAAGGAAGGAGACTGATCGGGGGCAGCTCAACCAGGAAGGCCAGCTCATAGGGAACCAAAAGTAAAATGATTCAGATGCCTTTATACTAATGCCCGAAGCATGGGCAATAAGAAGGAAGAGCTGGAACTTCTCATGCTGATGGAAAGGTATGATCTAGTAGGCATCACAGAAACTTGGTGGAATGATTCTGATGACTGAAATGTAATAGTGGATGGATATGAATTGTTCAGAAAAAAACATAATAGATTGAAGAGGTAGAGGAGTGGCACTGTATGTGAGGAAAGGGTTTACCTCTCAGGAAATTCTAGTGAATTTCTCCTGTGTATATCTAGTATATCTCCTGTGGAAAGCATCTGGGTGAAAATAAGTGAGGGGAAAACAAACAGTGTGGTGGTTGGTATCTGCTACCGACTGCCTGACCAACGAGAGGATGTGGATGCTGCACTTTGTGAGCAACATGGGAAAATATCGAAGTGGCGAGACCTTGTAATCATGGGTGACTTCAATTTCCCAGATGTGTGCTGGGAAACAAACTCTGCGAAGCGTCCTCAGTCATGCAACTTTCTGACCTTCCTGGCTGACAATTTCATTTATCAAATGGTAGATGAACCCACAAGAGGTTCAGTCATACTGGACTTAATACTGACCAGCAGGCAAGAGTTGGTGGATGGGGTAAAGGAGGTGGGGACCCTAGGGGGAAGTGACCATGTCCTCTTAGAATTCCTTTTGAGTTGGGGGGGGGAGGAAGTTGTAGCCAGACACGGATGTTGGATTTTCGTAGGGCAAACTTTAATAAACTCAGAGACATGATGAGAGTCATACCATGGACAAGAATGCTGGAAGGGAAGGGAGCATGTGAATGGTGGCGCTACTCAAACAAGAGCTATTGCATGCTCAATCCATGGCTATCCCAGAAAGACGAAAACACTGCAGGAGCTCTAAGAAGCCTATTTGGATGAACAGAGAACTTCAAGAGGAATTAAGAAAGGGAAATGGAGGGAAATGGAGGGAAGGACAGAGCTCCAAAGAAGAGTACCTACAGGTTACTAGGCACTGTAGATCAATCATCAGAAAGGCCAAAGCTGAGAGTGAGCTAAGATTGGCCAGGGAAACCCATTGTAACAAGAAAAGATTTTTCAGTTATGTGAGGAGCAAACGTAAAGTAAAGGAGGCAATAGGCCCACTGTTGGGTGCAGATGGACAAACTCTAATGGAGGATGCAGAGAAAGCAGAAAGGCTCAGCGCCTGTTTTACATCAGTTTTTCCCCCGCAGGTCAAAGGGTTTAGGCACATCTAGAATTGGCAGCAGCCAAGGAATAGTGTCTGGATGGCAGGTTGACATGGATAGAGAGGTTGTCGAGAGGCATTTAGCTGCACTGGACGAGTTCAAATCCCCTGGGACGGATGAAATGCACCCGAGAGTACTCAAAGAACTTTCCAGAGAACTTCCGGAACCCTTGTCCATCATCTTCGGGACCTCTTTAAGGACTGGAGATGTCCCAGAGGACTGGAAGAGAGCAAACATTAATCTCATTTACAAAAAAGGGAGGAAGGATGACCCGGGAAACTACAGACCAGTGAGTCTGACCTCTGTTGTGGGGAAGATAATGGAGCAGATATTAAAGGGAACGATCTTCAAACATCTGGAGGACAATTTGGTGATCCAAGGAAGTCAGCATGGATTTGTCTCCAACAGGTCCTGTCAGACCAGCCTGGTTTCCGTTTTTGACCAAGTAACAGGTTTGCTGGATTGTGGAAATTTGATTGAGGTTGTTTACTTGGATTTTAGTAAAGCTTTTGATAAGGTTCCCCATGATGTTCTGATGGATAAACTGAAGGACTGCAATCTGGATTTTCAGATAGTTAGGTGGATAGGGAATTGGTTGTTGTCAATGGTGTTTCATCAGACTGGAGGGAGGTGAGTAGCGGGGTACCTCGGGGCTCGGACCGGTACTTTTTAACATATTTATTAATGATCTAGATGAGGGGGTGGAGGGACTACTCATTAAGTTTGCAGATGACACCAAATTGGGAGGACTAGCAAATACTCCAGAAGACAGAAACATAGTTCAACGAGATCTGAACACAATGGAAAAATAGGCAAATGAGAACAAGATGCAATTTAATAAAGAATAAATGTAAAGTTCTGCATCTGGATCAGAAAAATGAAAAGCATGCCTACTGGATTCTGGAGTATGCTTCTAGGTAACACTGTGTGTGAACGAGACCTTGGGGTACTTGTGGATTGTAAACTAAACGTGAGCAGGCAGTGTGATGCAGCGGTAAAAAAGGCAAATGGGCTGTATCAACAGGGGCATCACATCAAAATCACAAGATGTCATAGTCCCATTGTATACCGTACTGGTCAGACCACACCTGCAGTACTGTGTGCAGTTCTGGAGGCCTCACTTCAAGAAGGACGTAGATAAAATTGAAAGGGTACATAGGAGAGCGACGAGGATGATCTGGGGCCAAGGGACCAAGCCCTATGAAGATAGGTTGAGGGACTTGGGAATGTTCAGCCTGGAGAAAAGGAGGTTGAGAGGGGACATGATAGCTCTCTTTAAGTATTTGAAAGGTTGTCACTTAGAGGAGGGCAGGATGCTGTTTCTGTTGGCTGCAGAGGAAAGGATGCACACTAATTGGTCTAAACTACAAGTACAACAATATAGGCTAGATATCAGGAAAAAGTTTTTCACAGTCAGAGTAGTTCAGCAGTGGAATAGGCTGCCTAAAGAGGGGCTGAGCTCCCCCTCACTGGCAGTCTTCAAGCAAAGGTTGGATATACACTTTTCTTGGATGCTTTAGGATGCTTAGGGCTAATCTTGCGTTGAGCAGGGGGTTGGACTAGATGGCCTGTATGGCCCCTTCCAACTCTATGATTCTATGAGTTTATGATTCAACTAGGGGCAAAGTCCGTTGTATCCAAGAATACAACGTGCGCTAGTGCTTGGCAGTGGGAAGAGGAAGGGGAGGAGTTGTTCAGTCTGTAAGGGCATGGGGTTGAATGGGTGTGTTGTGTTGGAGGTTGTGGTGGCGTGGTGGCAAATGAGGGCATGGGTGTGGAGAAATGGGTGTCAAGAACTTGTGGTTTGGAACGTTCGTTGAGTGTGGGACAGGACTGACCTTTGGGAACTGTGGCATAGGGGTTACAGATGAGCTTTCCAGAGCCATGTCTTCAGATATGTGAAGGGAAAATCAGACTGGAGACTCTTCTTAAGGGAAGATTACATGGGAACCAAATCCCCCCAGTTCTGCGTCATTTCCCTTCTTGTGTGAATTAGGCCACATTCACCGAAATGCCCCTCTGCCCTAATACACATGGGGTAGTCACAGTACACAGGTGTCCACTCTGTTCCTTCTTTTCCATTTTTTCACTGTTGATAAAATGTTATGTGCCCACATGCTTCTTTCACGGTTGCTCCTTAGAAGAATAACTGGATTTTTGTACCCTGTTGTTTACTACCCAAAGGAGTCTCAAAGTGGTTTACAAACACCTTTTCCCTTTGTCTCCCTACAATAGACAACCTGTGATGGATGTGGGACTATGAGGGGTTTGAGAGAACTGGAAATGGGCCGGAAAGACCCAGCAGACCTCTGGTGTCTCAAAGCATTTTCCAATTGTCTTCCCTTTCTCTCCCCATAGCAGACTTCACATGAGGGAGGTGGGGTAGCGAGCCTCACAGGGAAGCTGGCAACCCTAAGAGGAAGACTCTCTGTGCACAGCAGTCTTGACCTTAGTAAGGTTTTTTATACTGTTTTTTTTAATTGGCCAGGCCAAGTTTATAAAAAGTCAGTCAGTTCCCATGTGTCTCCAGCCATTTACTTGTTCACTATTTACAGTTCCAGGCTGTAAATATTTATTTAGATCTTCCTGCACTTTCCAGACTCACAGGACTGATGCTGGTCTGCCTGTCTGTGCCCCAGAATACAAACAGTTGCTGGTAAGGGCTGGCCATAGCCCATAGCCCAAGAGGGACACACCTGCACCACTCCCTCCCAACTGCAGACAAAAATGGCTCCTTTGAAGGCTGGACTTTGAGGCATTGCATGATTTTGAAGTCCCATCTCCAAACCTCCAAGAATATTCCCAACCCAGTGGTAGCCAATCTCCAGGTGGGACCTGGATAACTCCTGCAATAACAGCTCACCTGCAGAGTATAAAGATAAGCTTCCCAGGCAGAAAGGGCTACTTTGGACAGGGTTGTGGTAGAGAAGAAACATTTAAGGCCTCCCACACAGGTTGTTGTTGAACTGAAAGACTTGAGGCCTACTGCACAGGGTTGTTGTGCAGATGAAACAGGAGACAAAAGAACCAGTTTCATCTGCAGAATAAAGCTGTGCAGTGGCCTCAAATCTGCAGAGAGTTGCAAAGAAGAAAGACACATGGCTTGGCTGTATCTAACCCCCAGCCAGAGCAGTATTTTAAGTAAGAAGGGGCTTTTCTGTGGCTTCCCTGTCAGGCAACTGTTTGGCAGAAGGGGAAAGTTCCCCAGCCTCCTGCCAGCTCTGTCAGGGTTTTGAGGCAATTTACAGTTGGACATGACAGTTAGGACAGCCTTGGGGCGAAAAGGGCTCGCACATCCTATCCAATCCGCCGTTCTCATCCCCCTTGGCAGCCCTACTGACCTCCTTTCCCTGCAGTGGTCAGGAGCAGACTGGCAACCATGTCTTCTGATTGCCCTGGAACTCTGGTCTGTCTTGGTGAGGGCCCAATCGGAAGGGGCCAATCCAGGAGTTTTGATCATGGACACAGTCCACCCCAACACCCCTTACTGTTTTATTAAGAGGGAACAGATGAATCTCCCATAACAACTGAATGGCAGGTGTGTGCAGTTACTGCACAAAAGAATCTATTGTATGGAAAGACCCTCATACAGCAGGGAGAAGCGAGAGAGAAAGAAGGTCAGACAAACCCATCTTTTCTCCAGCCCGGGTTCTCTTCATGATGGACTCGCTGTCAGGATTAGGCAATGGTGCGGCAAGTGGGAGATTGGGGGCCACATTGCACACAATGGCCCCTCGCTGTTTCTGCACATGGCTTGTAGTGAAGTTGACCAACTCTGGTGAGACAGTAGGCTTGCCTGGATCGAGTGCATGGCTGTCCCGGTGGCTGGGATGGCCGTTCCTGAGGATGTTCAGTTCGATGGGGGGAAGACCTTGAGTGCCAACCCCCACACTTTTGGAGAATTCGCTTTTGGAGAGCAGGTCTGGGTCTTCCTTGGCCACTGGCTTGTGGGCTTTGACCTTGCGACAATAGCCTTTGCGGATGAGCAGGACTGTTGCCACCAGGAGGATTAAGCCTAACACTCCGGCAGAAATAAGAGCAATCTTATCAGAGCCCAGGATCCAGCTGGATGGCCCAACAGTTGGGGTCAAAATCCTCTGTGAGCAGAACGTCCCCTGGAAATCACCCGTGCAAATGCACTGAATAGAACCCTCAGAATTCACACAGCGGCCAGAGTTCAGGCATGGATTCTCCATGCATTCTTCAGCAATCTTTTCACATCTACAGAGGAGGCAGTAAGAAAGAGTGTGACATTAGATCATATACAGCAGGGATGTAAAAGCAGCAGGGCTTTCATGGTGCCTGAGAAACAAAACATCTGGATTCTAATCCAGCTTGAGTTATTCAATCCATCCCATTGAAACCACTGGTGCTAGTCTCATCCCTTTCAGGAAGACTTCTCCCCAACTAACAATAGCCGATCAGGAATGTCACTCACATGAACCAATACAAGAGGAAGCCAGGAGGGTTGGTTCTTATAACCATTTTTCACTACTTGAAGGAGTCTCAAAGTGGTTTCCTAACCTTCCTTTCCTCTCACCTCTGAGGTAGGTAGGGCTGAGACTATTTCCACACTACCAATGTCATGTGGATTTGCGTTTTTAGAAGACCAACTTTTTTGTCTGTTTCCACACTAAAATTTGTTTCTTCTCACGCAATCCCAAATGGCCCCCTCACTTGCCCTGAAGCAAAGGAATCCCCAGAAAACTGCATTTCGTATTTTCAGGCTGGATCTAATTTGGGGCTGCACAATGAGGAAAAAAAATGATGTGCTTATCATCATGGGGGGTTGGAATGCTAAAGTAAGAAGGCAAAAGATAACCGGGATAACAGGCAAGTTTGGCCTTGGAATACAAAATGAAGCAGGGCACAGGCTGGTAGAATTTTGTCAAGAGAATACAATGGTCATAGCAAACACTCTTTTCCAACAACCCAACAGACGACTCCACACATGGACATCACCAGACAGTCAACACAGAAATCAGATTGACTATGTGCTCTGCAGCCAAAGATGGAGAAGTTCTATACAGTCAGTAAAAACAAGACCAGGAGCTGATTGTGGTTCAGATCATCAGCTTCTTGTTACAAAATTTAGGCTTAAATTGAAGAAAGTAGGGAAAAGCACTAGGCCACTCAGGTATGAACTAAATCATATCCCTGATGAATATACAGTAGAGGTGACATATAGATTTAAGGAATTAGATCTGATAGACAGAGTGCCTGAAGAACTATGGATGGAGGTTTGCAACATTGTACAAGAGGTAGCAACTAAAACCATCCCAAAGAAAAAGAAATGCAAGAAATCAAAATGGCTGTCTGAGGAAGCTTTACAAATAGCTAAGGAGAGAAGGGAAGTGAAAGGCAAGGGAGAAAGAGAAAGAAAGATACACCCAATTGAATGCAGAATTCCAGAGAAAAGCTAGAAGAGATAAGAATGCATTCTTAAATGAACAGTGCAAACAAATAGAAGAAAACAATAGAATGGGGAGGACCAGAGATCTTTTCAAGAAAACTGGAGATATGAAGAGAACGTTTCATGCAAACATGGGTATGATAAAGGACCAAAATGGTAGGGACCTCACCGAAGCAGAAGAGATTTTTAAAAGGTGGCAAAATTATACAGAGGAACTATACAAGAGTGAGCTTAACATCCCTGATAACCACAATGGGGTAATCACTGACCTGGAGCCAGACATCGTGGAATGTGAAGTGAAATAGGCCTTAGGAAGTCTGAGCAACAATAAAGCTAGGGGTAGTGACAGCATTCCAGTTGAACTATTCAAAATCTTAAAAGACGATGCAGTAAAAGTGCTACACACAATATGCCAGAAAATTTGGAAAACTCAACATTGGCCACAGGATTGGAAAAGGTCAGTTTACATTCCAATCCCAAAGAAGGGCAATGCCAAAGAATGTTCAAACTACTGCACCATTGCACTCATTTCTCATGCTAACAAAGTTATGCTCAAAATCCTACAAGCTAGGCTCCAGCAATATGTGGGCCGAGAACTTCCAGAAGTACAGGCAGGATTTTGAAGAGGCAGAGGAACTAGAGATCAAACTGCCAATATATGCTGGATCATGGAGAAAGCTAGGGAGTTCCAGAAGAACGTCTATTTCTGCTTCATTGACTATGCTAAAGCCTTTGATTGTGTAGAGCACAACAAATTGTGGCAAGTTCTTAAAGAGATGGGAATACCAGAGCATCTTATTTGTCTCTTGAGTTACCTATATGCAAGTCAAGAAGCAACAGTGAGAACCAGGCATGGAATCACTGATTGGTTCAAAATTGAGAAAGGAGTTCGGCAAGGCTGTATACTGTCCCCTTGCCTATTTAACTTGTATGCGGAGCATTTCATGAGAAAGGCGAGGTTAGACGAGTCACAAATTGGGATCAAGATTGCAGGGAGAAATATCATCAACCTCAGATATGCAGATGATATTACTCTAATGGCAGAAAGTGAAGAGGAACTAAAGAGCCTGTTGATGCGGGTGAAGGAGGAGAGTGCAAAAGCTGGCTTGAAACTCAACATCAAGAAAACAAAGATCATGGCATCCGTCCCTCTCAATGCCTGGCAAATAGATGGGGAAGAAATGGAAATAGTGACAGATTTTATTTTCCTGGGCTCCAAGATCATTTCAGATGGGGCACTGTAGCAAAGAAATTAAAAGATGTTTGCTCCTGGGGAGGAAAGCTATGGCAAATCTAGACAGCATCCTAAAAAGCAGAGATATCACCCTGCCAACAAAAGTGCGTTT
The DNA here is from genome assembly GCF_049243985.1 of Paroedura picta. NCBI lineage: Eukaryota > Metazoa > Chordata > Lepidosauria > Squamata > Gekkonidae > Paroedura > Paroedura picta. Next base: position 80,717,232 of record NC_135371.1, on the reverse strand, counting down.
AGTCAAGGCTATGGTCTTCCCAGTTGCAATGTATGGCTGTGAAAATTGGACCATAAGGAAGGCCGAGCGTTAAAGAATTGAGGCTTTTGAACTCTGGTGCTGGAGAAGACTCTTGTGAGTCCCTTGGACTGCAAGGCGAACAAACCGGTCAGTCCTAGAGGAGATCAGCCCTGATTGCTCCTTAGAAGGCCAGATCCTGAAGATGAAACTCAAATACTTTGGCCACCTCAAGAGAAGGAAGGACTCCCTGGAGAAGAGCCTAATGCTGGGAGCGACTGAGGGCAAACGATGAAGGGGAAGACACAGAATGAGGTGGCTGGATGGAGTCACTGAAGTAGTTGGTGCAAACTTAAATGGAGTCCGGGGAATGGTAGAGGACAGGAAGGCCTGGAGGATCATTGTCCATGGGGTCGCGATGGGTCAGACACGACTCGCACCTAACAACAACAACAAAATGTGGAAATGCATCCAATTGGGTTTTTTCCCCATGCCCGCCATGTTAAATTGTTTGAGCACACCCCTTTCCTCATCGCATTCCTCCCTCCCTCTCCCTTCTTCTCCCTCCCAAAAAATCTGCCTTTTTTACAAAAGAGAGTATAATTTCGTTACACTGTGTCTAAGGTTTTGTTGTTGAAAAAAGCAGTCTTGTAGTCTTGAACAGCAATGTTACAATGTTTTCCTTACCACTGTTCTCCTTAATATTTGTGAAAAGCCTCTGTGGGTGGAGTGCTGTCTGGGACCACATTGGGCGTCTGGCCTGTGCTTCTACCTGCACAGGCCAATCCGGATGCACCCAGCCAGCCCCTGGAGTGCCCAGAAGCCGGCCATGAGGCGCTCTGGCAGCCTCACTCCTAGACCCTGCCTGGAAGCCGAGGAGGGCGCTCCTCTTGCTGCCCTGCCTAGCCTTCCGATAAATGCGGCCTCTGGTCACCGCCACATAACCCCTACCTGCATGGCCATCACTCCAGCCGTCAGAATGCCTCCTGCCTCTCCCCAGCCCGAATGGCTGTGTGGCCATCAAACCAGCAGCCTGCAGAGACAGGACGTCACCCAGTGGTGTCAGGGGGTGCAAGTGCCTCGCCCAGCCAGCACGCCTTCTGCCTCCTGCCTCGCCCACCCTGCACCAGCCCACATGGCTGCGGGGCCATCAGCCCAGCAGCTGGCAGAGACAGGCGGTCACCCAGCAGCATCAGGGGCCACAAGCACATCACCTCTACACTACTCATTCCACCTCTCCCCAGCCCACACAGCTGCGGGGACGTCAAACCAGCAGCCTACGGAGACAGGATGTTGCCCAGTTGCGTCAGATGCTTCAAGCACCTTGCCCGGCCAGCACGCCTCCCACCTTGCCCACTGCGTGCCAGCCCGCACGGCTGCGGGGACATCAGCCCAGCAGTTTGCAGGAACAGCAGGTCACCCAGCAGCGTCTGGGGCCACCAGCAGTTTGCCTGCCCACAAAGTGCTCGTCAAGCCTTGCACTCAGCCCCTACTTCCCCACTGCCACGGCCGCTCCACTGCTACCCACCTTCGCCCGACCAGCCACGCCCAGCCTGCCAGCTGCACCACCCAGGCAGACTCCAGCCCTTTCATCCCACACGCCTGCAGAAACATTCTGTAAACTGCCAAGTCAACCTTGGGGCAGGGTGGGGAGCACCACTAGCACCCGTTGCATTCCTGCATGCAATGGCTTAAATGCTAGTAATGTAATAACCCAAGGTTTTAACAAAATAATTACATTAGGGACACTTTGGGAGAAGGGGTGGAGGCAATCAAGGTCACAGAATGATGGGATTAAGGAGTGCTATGATAACAATGGTGCAAGCAGGCACCATTTTGCAAAAAAAAAAAAACCAACAAGAAAAAAAGAAAACCCACATTTTTTGAAAAGGGAAAGGGAGCAAAGCATGATGTGATACTGCCTCCATTGGACTCAGTGCAGAAAGCATGTCATGGATTTTACCCTGGCGAATAAGGAGAAGAAAGCCCAAATGTGGAAATGCTAGAGTCCACTCGCAGCATCCAAAGGATATCCAAAGCAAGGCTAAAAGAAGTTATGTCTCCTAATGTGGAAATGGTCTGAGAGAGCTCTGAGGGAACTGTGACTAGCTCAAGGTCATCCAGCTGGCTGCATGTGGAGGAGGAGTGGGGAATCAAAGCTGGCTCTCCAGATTAGAGTCTGATAATTCTTTCAGCCACTAAACCAAGACATTTGTATGAAAAGCAGGATCACATATAAAAATCTGTGAAAAAAATATTTCCATAAATGGCTCTCTCAGCCTCACCTACCTCACAGGGTATCTGTAGTGGGGAGAGGAAAGGGAAGGCAATTATAAGCCACTTTGAGACTCCTTCAGGTAGAGAAAAGCATCTTATAAGAACCAACTTTTCTTCTTCAAGGTGTAAGTTTTTGTGTGCATGCACACTTCCTCAGACACCTGTGCTTACACCTTGAATAAAATGGTGTTGGTTTTAAAGGTGCCACTGGATTCAGGTTAACTGTAAAAAGCTAGTGTGATAATACAACTGCACCATCTAGTGACCATTTGTGTATTCTGCATATAGCAATGGTGTGGACCACTCTTTTGACCAAATGTGCTTCAGATACAATCTCATATGGAGTGTTCTTTATTGTTCTGTGGTCCTAACTATATCCAAGAGACAAGTCCATTATTCCTCAAATACTAATGAATGCTCACACAGCTGCTGTTAACTTAATGGGAAACCCAAAGAATCAGCTAAGTGAGCCAGTGGTACGGCCCCACAGGCTATCGAGGCAATCACTGACTGGCTCAGAACAATGGCTCCCTTCTGCTCACCAGCACTGTTTGCACTACACAAAGGCCCAGATATGTTGCTGTAAATTTAAGGGTACACCACAGCACCTTTAGGGAAGCAGGTCTTGATGGTGGTGATGGTAGTGGTGGAGCAAATACTGTTCCAAGGAAAATATTCCTTGTCTCAGTGCTACAATAAACAACCAAATAAAATAAAGTCACATGCACAGTCTGTAATAGTGATAGCTCAAAATCTAGGTGGTCATTGTGTAATCACAAGAAGTTAAAGCCGGCCAGATCTACTCATAGGGACCAATCCCTGGGTTGAATGACAATAATTGATGCTGCCACTGGATGTAGATGCTGCTAATACATTTTAAACTGGTTTAATGTTTTATTATGTTATTTTAATTTTAACTACATGTTAACTGTTATTTGTATGATGTAGACCACCCTGAGCTGGTTTTGGGAGGGCAGTATAGAAATTTAATTAAGAAGAAATTTAATTTGTGATCGCTAAAATTGCCAGGACAACAAATGTTGGAAATGTGATGATAAAATAGGCTCTTTTTTCATATGTGGTGGAGATGTGAAAAAGTTTATAAGTTCTGGGCAAAAATACATACTATTATGCAGAAAATGTGGGGTCTTAGATTTCCTATGAAAGCTGAAGCTATGTTATTAAGTGTTCCTCCGCAGTGCCTCCCAACCCACACACAAAGTTTATTCTTCTATGCGATGACGGCAGCAAGACTAGAATTGGCCAAGAAATGGAAAACGCAAGAACTACCCTCGATAGAAGACTGGCTGAATAAATTAGCTGATTTTGCCAAGATGGCTAAAATGACACTGATAGTCAACGGAAGAACAGAAGAGGCCTTTCGAGAACAATGGGGCCCTTACCTGAACTATTTAAGAAAATAATACAAAAGGGGATTGAAATGGGGAACTTAATGTATTAAATGAAGAGTATAACTTTTCTTTTTTCTGTACTAACAATGTAGATTACATGTATTTCATTATCTTTAATCCTAGAAAATAAAAATAAAAAATCTTATAAAAAAAGAAGAAGAAATTTAATTTATGGGTCCTGTAAAACAGAGCTGTACCGCCAGACCTATAGATGCTGGCCTCCCTGGAACATCTGCCCCAAACAACTTCTCTAAGAACTCACATGGCCCCACTCAGATCTGCGACCAGTTAGCTCCCATCAGAATGGGGCGACCTGAAGATGGAACACACAGGTTTGATTTTAAACTTAATTAATGAATTTTAGAGGTTTAACATCTATTTAATAACTGTTATATATTTTCAGTTCTTGTAAGATGCCCTAAGCCTCTAGGTAAAAGTGGGGTATAAATGTAAAAATAAATAAGCTAAATACAAAAATACTGAGATCTGAAGCCAGCAATAACTGTTAGCTGAACATTCAAATTTAATCCTTTGACAAGCATTGTGTTTGGAATGACATGAAATTGTATGAAACATACTTTTGGAGTTAATTCTGTCACAGGCCATTGGTACAGGCACATTAACACTCAATGCTGCAGTCACTGAGTGCTGAACTGGTATATGTGGAGTAGCTGTGATATCAGCAACAGGATAATTTCCCGGTTTTCATTGGAGTTGTGATTCTGGGTTTCATGCACCCTTTAAGCTAAATATGGGGGTATGGGTGAGGGGTGTGTGTGTGTGCTTTAAAGGGCATTCTTACCTTTCTCCCCAGTACCAATCTGGGCAGTGGCATTTATAGCTGCCTGTCTGAGAGAGGGTGCAGGTCCCCCCATGTAAGCAGGGCTTGGCTTCACAAAGGCTGTCAGCAACTTCACAGAGTTCCCCTGAAAACTGGATGGGGCAGATGCAAGAATAACCTAATAAAAGGAAAGAGAGGAACTTTAAAACAGATGCACACAAACACACATACGCAACCATAATGTGCTTCAGGTGAAAATGTTTTTATGCAGGCAATGCACAGCTGATACCCATTTATTGTAGTGGATCCATACAGCATCTTCTTCCTACAGTGAGCACAATGTGCTTCTATTAACATTTTCTGCACAATCAAACCAATACAGTTACAGGGGAAATGTGATTCCTTCTCTTCTACCAACAAAATAAATGCAATAACTAGCACTGCGCGTAAATAGTGTGGCCCTCCAAACTGTGGCCCTCCAGATGTCCATGGACTACACTTACCATGAGCCCCTGTCAGCACAAACCACAAACACAAGCTGTCAAAGGCTCAAGGTAACTGTAGTCCATGGACATCTGGAGAGCTACAATTTGGCCACCGCAGATGGACCACTGTGAGGGTGACTAAAGGTTAAACAACTAATGGTATGTAATTTTTGTTATCTTTTTAACAGGCTTCTCCGAGACCTGAAATTTTTAAGGAAGGATGGGCACACAAGGAGATGGGATTTTTATGGCCTTTCTGCCACCCACTTTCAAGTGGCTTCTGGCCCCCTGGGAAAGCCAACAGCACAAGTGATCAAGAAATGCAACACATTTCCTTGTGCCCAGTTCTAGAACCTCTGTCTGCAGCTGTCATTGAGCAACAAGGCAAACCCCTCCTAGGCCCCCTTTCCCAACATAGTTGGCAGTTTGAAGGAGGGACATCACTAGTTACAAGCATATGAAAAAAGGGAGAGAATTTCTTGTCCCAAAGACTTGAAATGTCCAGAATATGCTCAGATTCTAGTCATGTGACTGATCTTGTCAGATGCCAGCTGTCTAGGTCTAGGACATTCTGACTGTGCCTTCCACATTAATCCAAGTCCCATAGGGACATTTTTGCACAAGCACACATAAATGCATGTTCACAGATACACTATCTGATGCACAGTCTTCAAGGCTGTGCACATGCTCCCTGCCCCTATTAATTTTATATTTGAACAAGTACTTTGGCATTGTGAAGGCTGCTGTTCTGACTGTAGTTCTACTCTTTTTGTTATAAGCTGCAAGAAAGGAGAACTTGGGCTTTCTGTTTTTTGATAGCTGCTCACTTGTCAAGACCTGCAATTCAGCAGCAGGCTCCGGGCAGAAATAACAAAGGCACACATGCCTATAAAAGGAGGTTCAAAGGGTTGCTTGGTATGTGTCTCCAAGTACCACACACCTCCAAGTACCACATCAAACCTTCATGCATCCCTTGGCCCCATCCCCACCCTCAGGAGAGGGAAAGGAAAAACCTCTGCAAGCCAGGAGGTTTTTAATACAGACTCAGTGCTGCGTCCTCTCATATGCCACATCCACCCACAAACATCAGAGTAATCTACTAGTGAAGGTACATCATTCTTGTGAAAGTCCGGTACAGGCGTCTTCCCCACGGGGACAGGGTTGCATGGTTACCTTGTTGCTGCACAGCAAACTAGCAACAGAGATTCCATATGGGGGCTCCCCTGCAGTTCCTGTTTCTCCCCAGTGCCACTAGGGAGCCTTTCCAATTGGTAGTTGATATATCAATAGTCCACTATATATGCAGGGGAAAATGGCTGCCCCAATAATTGGGGCAGGGAAAAGGCACTGATGGGAATGGGACTGGGATGCCAGCATTTAGGTGGGACTTAGGGATCTCCTAGAATTACAGCTCATCTCCAGGCAACAGAATTTAATTCCCCTGTCCCAAATCCCACCCACTACCAACTCTACCCTTGAAGTCTCCAGGTATTTCTTGACCCAGAGTTGGCAACCTACAAACAGTGAGAGGGTTGGGTACAAGGATATGAGGAACCAGCATCATCACTGTCTCAGTCTCTTCAGGGTTGGAACACTGGCTAACTCCTACAGCCGTCATTCATTCCAAAGATGCTGTTATTCCACATTTTGCTTGTCCAAATCACCTCATCAGGGTCATCACTGTCTATTACTACTCACATTGAATTTGAATGTTGTTACTACAGCCTGAACCCCAATACAGTGACAAACCCTAGGGGAAAAGCCCCCCAAGACAATGTGTTTATTACAGCAACTCGGAACAGCATCTCGGCTAGTAAACTTTTGATACAAACAGACAACAGACATGCCAGAATGGAAAAAGGTAATAGAGCAGACTCCCAAAATGATATTAGAAGTGAAGAGAAAGACATTAGTTTGTTTTACATCTCAAGGATTGCAAGTACAGAATGACAAAAAGGTTCCTTTACAGGAAAGACCATTTGACACATTTAAGGCAGCAGGAAGATGTCAGCACAGACTCCTTGAGCCCCCTAAGCTCCTTATCCGTCTTGGCTCCTATACAATGTGTTAGGTTTGCCGGATAAAATAACCAACCCCCTTTTATATTTCACTTGCAAATGCCACTCAATATGGAACAATGTCTGCCACAATTATCTGCCAGGAAATGCCACTGTATCAGGAATGTTATGTTATTAAATTTCCCAGTCAGACTCATCCTCTCGGCAGTTTATACTTAGAAAGACCTGAACACCCTTCCTTCAATATCATTTCAAATATTAATTGCAGTATACCTTCTGGCGAAAAATGACACTAAAACAGATGTCAGCCAGATCCTGAGTGCAAATATACTGTCCGGCTCAACAATACACAAAATGGATGCCAGCCAGAGACAATCCTCCAGTGACAAACCTGGACATATAGTTTAGAACAGGGGCAGTCAAACTGCAGCCCTTCAGATGTCCATGGACTGCAATTCCCATGAGCTCCTGCCAGCATTCGCTGGCATGAGCTCATGGGACTTGTAGTCCATGGACATCTGGAGGGCCGCAGTTTGACGGCCCCTCGTTTAGAAGGTATAAGAAGGAACAGCTGATCCACCGGTGACCACCTCCACCCCAAGGAAATGCATAATGTAGGACAACAGGTTTCCCAAGAATCAGTTTCGCAAACTCACTTCCCTGACATCTGCTCATCTGATCTTAATTTAGCAATAATTAACAACTTTCTCAAACTTCATAGCTCTCCCTTCCAGTACCATTTTACACCTCTTTTTCACTTCAGGTAAAGCAATCAAAACTGTTTGTCTCCTGAGAACCCATCAAGTTTCTCCCAGGTCATTGTTTAGCTCGGGAACACTCATCAAGTAGTTATTTTAGGGGCAATGACATCATCATTGCCCCAGAGAACATTTGCCCTATATAAAGACATATCCTGCCCCAGTCTGGCGTTCGTGTGTATGCGTGTGTGTTCTTGGATCCATAAACACACCTCTGCTTGCATGTAGATTCTTCTCCTCATTCTTCTGTGAACCGCTGGTTGTTTAGCTGCTGAATCCATAGACCTGTGTTCATTTAGATTGGCAAATATCACTTTCCCAATACTGTCTCCCTTTACCTCCCTTACGTTCTTAGCTGGCCTTGTGTGTGTTTGTCAGTGTGCTTTGCGTGAACGCTGTACTCCTTTATTCCTCATAATAAAAGCTTCTCTGTCAAACACCTGACTGGTTTATTTTGAGTTTTTCTAAGGGAACAATCCCCATAAACATTGGTGGAGATCCCAAATAAATTAGGAGACCACCTATTTGGGTAACATACCCTTTCTTGCACCATCAAAGGTATTTCAATTCCCCTTCCCTCATAGGTTGGTTTCTGTGATGGACAGCTTCACTGTCCTATCACAGGCTGCACCTTAAAGTTCCTCACTTGCACCAAAGGGCACCCCTGTATCTACCAGTGGGCACCCCAAGTTTATACCAAGCTTATACCAATTGGATTGCAACATCTAGTTTTGTGCCCAATTTCACCAACGGCTGAGCTTCACCTTTGAAGCTCAGGGAAAATCAGATGCATATTTCCTTCAGGCTCCTCGCCCCCCCCCCCCCCCCCTATGATAGAATTGTCTCTGGGAGAAACTTCAGTTAGGTATTTGTTTTTAAATAGCTACTATTGATGGAATTGTACTAGTTTTCACACCTTTTGTAATACTGATTTCCCCATGTTTCAGTCAGGTTTGACCCATGGTGTTTTGTTTAGTCTGTAGAACTATGGTAAAGGAGGTTCCTTTACTGTGGCACATTGGGCACAGGGACTGATTTGGGTAACTCCCAATATTTTTCTCATTTAAGCACTCAGTCATATTGTGACTGCTTGCCCTCTAAAAATGGCCCTTGACTAGTCACAGCCTCCAGCCTAATATATTCTGAAGGCTGTTGTGCAAATTCAGTGAAATAGTTCTCATATAAACCTATGGGTTCATTGTAAGACAGATGAGATATAAATGTGATATTATTTATTATCTATATTTTTAATCCTCTAAGAGCCCAGGGCTACTCATAGGTTTCTGTAATTAACTTCTGCCAAACACTGTGCATATGCTCAGGAATCTCTCTCTCTCTCTCTCTCTCTCACACACACACATAAACTTCATTTGAGTCTCCTGCTATTACAGGAGACTGCTTTTTTGTTTTCCTTAATACGGAAACTAAACCTAGTGCAAAAGGATCTTTTAAAAAGCTCGTTTCCGAGCACTTAAATTGTGACAAGAATGAAAGGGGAAAGTAAATTTAAGATGTTGTTCTTTGGTATTATTGGAATGTAAGCAGAAAGAGGAACCAAAAGTGTGAGTCGGGATCCTGTGGTGCTCTTGTTCCCTGCTGGCCAGCTGGTTGGTAGGGGGGGGGGATTACCACCTCAAACAGGCAAAAAGCTGGAAACAACCATGATATGCCTACCTCACCTGGAAGCGACGTAGGCACATGGGTGGGGGATGATGCTCTGGTTTTTGGACAAAAGTCTATGGTAAAAGGCTAATTCTACTATATAGGTTTTGTCCACAAACCAAAGCATCACCCCAACATGCCTACATCACTTCTGGGTGATGTAGACATGTCACATTTATTTTTAGCTTCTTCTCTTTCTGCTCCAGTAATTTCATCCCTATTCCCTTTCTGGCTGGTCTGATGAACCTGGCAACCCTACATTCTGGTCTTCTGGTCATTCTGGTGTACTATCAATTCCTATGCTAGCATGTGCATAAAACACTCACAAGGACATCATGAAAAAGAAAGCAATATGCTAGTGGGGCATATTGTCTCTTTGCCTTCAAATGTGGCCAGAGACAACTATTTCTCCAGCTGACCCCCTTCCCCTTAGCTTCTGTGGGAACAGCACTTACCTCCACTTTGCTTCTCAGCGCACAACCCATTGTTGAGGCAGGGGTTGCTGCTGCAGGCACCAGTTTGGGGGCAGCATTGCCTAATGCCTGCCTCTTCAACAACTCCTCTAGACCTCTTTTCCTTCGGCAGAACAATCAGCTCTCTTCCGTCAAGCATGATGGCATCCAAACAGCCCCTGAACCCACTGGTGACTTTCTGGGCTTGATGATGCTGAACAAATCCTCCAACGAGCAGATCTCTCCTGGAATGGGAACTGCTGCAGGCCTCTGGCAGCTGTAGAGATGCATTTCCCAGCCTGTCAACGAGCAAGCGGATGGAATTGCCTTTCAGTTCCAGGAGGACTGAGTGCCAAGCTCTGTCACTCACAGAATGATTGGATAAAAGGTTCCCAATGTAACCATTCCGACATCTGTATCCAAGGTGAAGAATTCCATTAATAAGCTGCAAAAGATACCAGAAGGGCCAAAATAAGACAATGTGCCTTCAAAAAACATTCCTTAAGAAACAAGAATGAAAAATATAAACATTACCCATACCCATACAAAACACAGGCTTGCAGCAGATTTTCCAATTGGTCAAGTAACAGAGGCCTTCATTTGAAACCTTCATTAGAATGGACTGCAGGGTAGATGAGAAATAATGCAGCCAACCATGTAACACATACCTGTTTGTGCTGACTGTGTGCTAACATCCAGATGGGGTTTTGGAATTACAACTGATCTCTGGACTCTGGAGAGTGGTGTGTATGGCATTATGCCCTGCTGAAGTCCCACCACACTCGAAACTCTATCCTCTCCTCACTCTGCCCCTCAAATCTCTAGGAATTTTCCCACCCAGAGTTGGCAATACTATTTTCAATTATTTCAAGTAGATGTAGGCCTTTTCACAGTGTGTTTATTGATTTAAATTGGATTTCCCCAGTGTTCTGCAAATGTTACCCCAAACAATTTTAAAAACACCAAAATATCCAACCCCAGCAGCTTGTCTGATCAACAAATGCCAACTCAAACTAAAAGGCACCAGTTACATATGCAAAACACTTAAACCCTTTTCAGATACTACCATTCACATACTGGGAGCCTGCAAACCATGATCTTCCTGATACACAAGTACCATGGTGTCTAAAAATTACAATGCATGGGGGTGCCAAAGTAACAGCTGTGTTTCTAAAGCAGCCTTTTCTCAAACCTTTGACCATGGAAGAACCCCTGGAATGTTTTTCAGGCATTGAGAAACCCCAGAAGTAGAGAGATGCCCCTTCAGAAGGAAAATAGCTGGTTTTTACATGCCACTTTTCTTTACCCAAAGGAGTCTCAGAGCAGTTTACATTCACCTTCCCTTTCCTCTCCCCATCACAGACACCCTGTGGGGTGGGTGAGGCTGAGAGAGTCCAGATATTATTGCTCGGTCAGAACACTTTTATCAGTGCTGTGGCGAGCCCAAGGTCACCCAGCTGGCTCCACGTGGAGGAGTGCAGGATTGAATCCAGCTCGCCAGTTTAGAAGTCCGCACACCTAACCACAATACCAAGCTGACAGGGATGTAAGATGCAGGAGTCAGCCAATCAGTTGTTCATTTACCATTTCCATTGTGGAGAAAGAGAAGCAGGCCTCCAGAGCAACAGGGAAAGTGGGCTCCAGTGACATCTAGTGATGTCAACAGCCATCTGAACTTCTGGGAAAGGCTGCATAACCCCTGGGGAACTCTTGTAGAACCTCAGGCCGACCTGGAACCCTGTTTGGGAATCCCTGCTCTAAAGCTTAGACTGGCCTCAAGTATATAGGGAAAGGTTTTTTATTTCTTTGTTAGTTCTGCAGTTGTGATAAAACTATGTATTTGTGTTCCCGAGTACAAAGCTGTGTTGCAATTAATAGCCTCATCTGTCTATTCGGCTGATTCATCCATGCATATATCACAACCACTTGGCTATGCTGGGTGGAAGCTAGGAGCATCCGCATTTGGCTGATGCACAACACAGGCCCAAGCAGTATCCCAATCCATGGGTAAATGGAAGAAGGGCAAGAATCTGCTTGGGTGGTGGCAGCCCAGAATATCCAACGTGAAGGAGGAAAGAAGACGTGAGAAGTACCCTTATACACACATGCATGTATTCATGCCCCTTGCATGCCGTGACACTTGCCAGATGTGTCTTAGTTTTTCCAGCTAGAAAAGTGGCCTCCTGACCCTGAGATAAGCCCACCAAGTACATCATCATCATCATCATCATCATCATCATCATCATCATCATCATCATCATCATCATCATCATTTATTACCTGCCACTCCCAATAAGGCTCATGGTGGGTTACAAAAAATGTCAAAACCCCCCAATAAAATTACCCCTAAAAAAAACAATTCCATACACCATCAGTCCACTACGTAGGTATACAAGATGCAGCAAAAACATCATATCACTAAACCCCAGCCCTAATACCAGCCCTGGGGCAAACAAAAAGGGGATGCTGACATTTCACCTGCCATCAGAATAACCTGGGGGGGGGGAGGGTTCAGCTCTTCCTTAGCGTGCCGGCCTCAGCGATAGACCTGGTGCAAGAGCACAATTTTGCAGGCCCTGCGGAAAATCGAAAACTCCCGCAGGGCCCGCAGCTCTTCCGGGAGCTTATTCCACCAGGTAGAGACCAGGACCGAAAAGTCCCTGGCCCAAGTTAAGGCCAGATGCACTTCTCAGGGGCTGGGTATGACCAACAAATTAAAGCCCGCAGAGCGTAGAATCCTGCGGAGGGTATAGGCGAAAGGCAGTCCCTCAAATATGTGGGTCCCAGACCACGCAGGGCCTTGAAGGTTAATACCAAAATTTTAACTGGATACGGGCAGCAACCGGTAGCCAGTGCAGCTGCCTCAGCAGAGGCTGGATATGGGCCCTCCAAGATGTCCCTGTGAGAACCCTAGCAGCCGCATTTTGCACCAGCTGTAACTTCTGGATCAAGCCCAAGGGCAAGCCTGCATAGAGCGAGTTACATAAATCTGTTCTGGAGGTGACCGTCGCATGGATCACAACGGCCAGATGTTCAGGGGACAGGTAGGGCGCTAGTAGCCGAGCGTGGTGAAGATGGAAAAATGCCTGGCCCGCTACCTTCTTGACCTGGGCCTCCAGAGTTAATGAGGCATCAAAGGTCACCCCCAAATTCATGGCCTGGGATGCGATGACCAGTTGCGTCCCTGCCAAGGTGGGTAAACACGCTACCACCAAACCAAAGGATCTCCATCTTGGGGGGGGTTGAGTTTCAGGCAACTTTGCATTGACTAATCATGGGGCAAATTTGCATTGACTAATCTGTGGTGTTGCAATTCCAAGTGAATTGGAAGTACATTATTTGCTTATTTGATTCACAGGTCTTATATTATTCCATTGAAAATCACAGCATTTTTTGCTTGCTTGACACTAGTGAATGCTTGTCTGTCAAAACATTCTGCACAACCTTAGCCATAGATTTGTTCTCACTATCTTGTTAAAGCTATGGATATTGTCAATTTATTCCATTGTTGGCAATAGGAAAGAGTGCTGACAGCATCTCAGGTTGGGAATGGCAGCTGGCAGTTTTACCTGGGGAATGTCAATAGAGAAGAGGGGGGAGGCAGGGAAAAACACCTATTGCAACAACCAGCAATTTATCAGCGCATTGGAAACATAGCTAAGCTTGTTTATGTAGCCTTGAGCGTAAACCAAAGCCTCCAGCATGAAGCATTGTGAGAGAAATAATAGGATCACTGAACTTCTGAGACGGAACCCACAGACTTCATTGTGTCAGCATCTGGCTTCCCAAGACTGTTCTTGTCAAATGTTGTGGCTTAGTGACAGGCTGAAGGTGGGATAAAGGGGAACCAGACAGTTGCAACTTAGCATAAGATTATGTCTTTCCTTTTCCCAGGAAAGGCACCTATGAATAAGGACCTAGGCACTGTGTGCTGCATAAAACAATGTGTTCAAGAGCAAAAGGAATAATTGCTTGTAAGCCATGATGAATATCATTATTCCTTCTTCAATACATCCTTATTTTGGGAGTGGGAAAGTCCATAGCAATGGAACACTTCTGGATAGAAGAAGAAGAAGAGTTGGTTCTTATATGCCACTTTTCCCTACCCGAAGGAGGCTCAAAGCGGCTTACAGTCGCCTTCCCTTTCCTCTCCCCACAACAGACACCCTGTGGGGTGGGTGAGGCTGAGAGAGCCCTGATATTACTGCTCGGTCAGAACAGTTTTATCAGTGCCGTGGCGAGCCCAAGGTCACCCAGCTGGTTGCATGTGGGGGAGTGCAGAATCTAACCTGGCATGCGAGATTAGAAGTCCGCACTCCTAACCACTACACCAAACTGGCTCTCCAATAAATAAATCTATAACAAATATATGTGAAATTCCCTAAAGAAGCATACAGATAAATGGGGGACATATTGTCATACAACAAGGAATCAGCAAATATATGCTCATTACCAGCTATCATGACGGATTTATGTATGATAGATTTTGCAACATATCCTGGAAGAACATTTGTAAACAGAAGGTGGGAGGCCTTGGCAAGAATTTATCAATAGCGCCAGTATTCTTTAAATGGAACGAGTTAGGGCTCAGGTCTATCTTTTGATAGGTTCTATTTCTGAATTCTTGCATTGAGAAGGAAGGAAAGGGAAAATAGAGAAAAAGTTGGGCTTTACTTATGTTACAGATTGAATGAAACCCACTTCTGTAGAATACTGGTTAAGAACGTAGCCTAATTAATGTATTAGTAAACTTGCCAAGAAATTATTTGTATGTACAGATACGTTTTGTAAATGCTGGGCAGTACTGAAATGCAAAATTTAGATACAAAATATGCCCTTTAGCTTTACATGAATTGTTGTAAATGTAATTCTTTTCTTCTTGGTATAGATATACAGTAATAATTTTTGAAAGCTTGGGTGTGGTCAGAGGCACAAGATCTGAGACATGTGTTGAGAAACAAGATCCCAAGGGTGCTTGGCCCTTCAGTGCTCAGCTTGTGGCTTGCTTTTGGAGGAGTATCCTAGACCAACCCAGGACTTAGACTGTTGTTGAGTTGTTTTCCTGGATGATTTATATTGTTCTTTCTTACTATTGCAAGCTACTTTAGGCCCCTCTGGCAAGTATAGTGGGATAAAATGTTTAAAATAAATAAATAAAATGGGAAAGAGCATGCCTTGGGGCAGTGGTAGTCAACCTGTGGTCCTCCAGATGTCCATGGACTACAATTCCCATGAGCCCCTGTCAGCATTTGCTGGCAGGGGCTCATGGGAATTGTAGTCCATGAACATCTGGAGGACCACAGGTTGACTACCCCTGCCTTGGGGAACTCTGATCTTTACAGGACCTCTCTCATCCAGCCATGTTTCTGGTAAATTCCTGCAAATCTTTATTTTTGACCTTGTAAAATGTATCACTAGTAAGACTATTTGTTGGTCTTTAGAAAGCAGGTAAGGCTTTGAGGGCCTTTTGTAAAAAAATTTTCTTTTACTGCTTTTGGATTATACTTTACCATTTCCGTGTACTTTTAATGGTTTATTTTGAATATATCTTTGTTTAGATGACATTTTACTTTATTGTTTTATATTTTACACGAGACTTTTTGAAACATTTTACTTAAAGAGTTAAAAAGGTAAAGGTAAAGGTATCCCCTGTGCAAGCACCAGGTCATGTCTGACCCTTGGGGTGACGCCCTCCAGCGTTTTCATGGCAGACTCAATACGGGTAGTTTGCCAGTGCCTTCCCCAGTCATGACCGTTTACCCCCCAAAAAGAGTTAGACATCATTTAATAAGGTATGAAAGCCTAAGCCAGTCTTTGAACAGAAACCTCATGTGTATGCCTGTCTACCCAAGAATGATAGATAAAAACTGCTTGACAAGATGGTGATGGTGATGGTGATGCTGCTTGTCACTCTAGCTAAGGTTAAGGAGTTTTAAATCACTGTGACAGAGTGCATTGAGGTCAATAGGATTTAAATGTACATACTAGCTTTGTCTCAGTTCTGCCCTAAAACATTTAAATGGGTAAACTGATTTATTGAACAAACAAAAAGTGTGGCTAGGAGTTTAAGGATAATTTAAGAACAATTTATCTATTTAAATGTTTTTCGTTTACTCACCAGCTAGTTTTGAGGGAAATAACAGTTTCATAATTGGCCATTCATAATTGACCACGCTGCTGAGCGCAAAACAAATAAATTGCACACTCTCATTTCTCCAACAAGTCCCATTAAATTTGATGAAGGACCAGTAAATAAAAAGAAACTATGTCTACAGGGTGCTGTTCTTCTTTTTCTGCCAACATAGTAAGAGGCATGCACACCTTTGAATTCTTTATAAATTCCAAAAGTACAGCCAAAACCCAAGAAGATATCAGATTAAGATATTCCTGCTTCTGGCAAATTGCACTGAGTGATGAAACTCATCAAGGGAAACATCAACTCTGAGATTCACACGTTTGTGCCTGACTTGGCCTCCTTCAATGTGAGTGTCCTGCATAGTGCACGGGATTGGACTAGATGACCCAAGAGGTCCCTTCCAATTCTGTGATTCTATGATTCTATGAAGATAAATTACAGCTGACTATTATTTTATGATTTCATTTGTAGCTTGCCTTTGTTGCTGAGACTCAAGATGGATTACAAAACATTAAAAAAAACCCTATGCAGTGAACAGGAAGAAAAGACGTAAACCAGTGCTGAGCAATTCTGAGAATGTTACCCACACATCAACAACAGCTTCTGCCTGCAGAGCCACCAGTCAAAAAGATCAGGCACAGAAAACACTTGACAGATATACAAGTCACAGATAGCAAAAGCAACAGAATATGTTTAGCCCAGGCTCAGGATGAAGTTAACTTTAAGTATACTCCTGTAATTCTTTGAGTTGGGATGACACAGTTACCATTCAGCAGATGAATTGCAGTTTTGGAGCAGATGGCCAGTGTAGGGGCAGAGGGGCTTCTTAGACCTTCTCTCTATCCTGTTTCCCCATCTTCCCAAGCACTCTCTCCTCACAGCAATCTTTCATTAGACCCAATTTGCATGGGCCAGAACGCCCACGCTGGCGGCAGCAGGGCTTCGGGAAAAAATCCTAATAATGCTCACTGCCGCTGCCAGCACGGGCATGTCCTGGCCCAGGGCTACGGAAGGCCTGCGTTAAGGAAACGCGGGAACTTCCGCAGCTTCCTGGTTGTAGGGACACCGCATGCCCCTGCGGGCTCCACGGAGCTGCAGAGCTGGCAGGGGCATCTCCCTGCCCCGCCAGAGCGTGTGGAGGGGGCCTGGCCATCCCACTCCCCCCTCCCCCCTGGCTGCTGCCGCTTACTTTGGCCGGCAACGTCCCGGGCCTCCTGGCCCCGGCTCAAAACGCTACACTGGGGCAGCCCTGCATGCCCCGCCCCTGTGCATACACGGGGAACAGCACGGCGGCAGCACGGAGTAGCTGCCTCCGTGCATAAAGGGTCAAAGTGTGGGTTCATTGTATATCTGTGTATGTGTGGGGGGAAGTCCTCCAGAGGAATCATGCAATATGGAGTTCGGCCTTAATAGTGAACACAATCTACAGTGCTTAATACAGGCAATTAATAAACACATTAATTCCAGACTGTCATCAGTCTCCCTGAATAATTCAATTAGTTCTGTGCTTTAGTTATTTGTCTTCACAAGATAATCTCAAGACCTAGATATTTAATGGCTCTTAAGCACTAGATAGATAGAAGGTAATCCTGTGCTTGCCATCTCCCTTTTGTGTCATCATAGAACATTCAGCACATCCAAACAGATGCTAGTTACAGCATGTCTTTGTTTTTTAACTGAACATGGTGTAGGAGAGTAAAGTGTTGAAATGTATTCCAGCTTCATGGGCACAATATAGAGCGAGGAAGGTACAAGCTTTGACAGCTGTGGGTCAGGATATGGCAATACCATGCAGCCGCAGGAACTTCTTGAAATCCTTGGCATAATGCAGTTGTGTTTGCTTCTCAGGCCCTGAATGAAAGTGAGGGAATACTTACTAGTGTGGGGCATGTTTCCCACCCCTGCATCTGTTAGATTACTCTCTCCCATTCCTCATTGGGAATGCAGTTGGCAAGCTGGCAACTGAGAGGCAACCTTACCCCAGAAGCCAGGGGGAGTATGTTTTGCCCAAGCAAAACCCATCATTCCCACTAGTGGCTCCCCAAGACTTTTTGGGGCAGAAGGCTTTCCCTTTCAATCACCTTTGCTGCTACCTCCAATTTCTTTCCTTCTCCTGCCCAGTTTGATAATGCTGGCACTTCAGGAAGGCCTGCACATAGTGAGCTAATCCGTCTCCTTACCTTTTATTCTACTGTCAACACACCTAGAGAGTATGCAGGCTTCAGACAGTCTGGTGCAGATATGAAACGAAAACACAGAATGATTTCTAACATCACTTGGGAATTACAGTGCCTGACATTTGCTCTCACCCCATATGGAAGAGGAAAATGGGTCCATATGTAAAAAGAATGCTTCCCAGTAGTCAGTCACATGGACACACTTGCACTGGAGCGCAAGCGCACACACATACCCCCCTTTAAATTCTTCTCTTCCCACATGTGTAGAAGATCCTGTCCAAATTGGGTTTAGGATTCTGAGTGCAGCAGCCTGCCAGAATGCAGTCAGGTGTTTGCATATGAGAGATATTTCTTATCTTCCTTGCAGGATGTGAAATGTATAGTTCTGGGAGGAATACTCTCTACAAACATCAATTTCCATAAATGTTAACCCTCCCTAAGATGGAGCTGTTCCATCTGCTCTCATCCATGACATTGTGGATGACATTTCAGAAGTTAAACAGCTTTCCTCCATGAGAATGTATGTGCAACAACAGTGTAGAAATAGGCTCAATTTGCACTTTTATTAACTAATTTATTCCCATTTTGGATTTATGATTCTACACTGCCTAGTTTCTGTAATCTTGGCTTGTATGCAAGAGAAACCAGTTTGTGGTTTAAAGGTATTTACATAAAATACAGGGAATGTAGAAGTGTTCAGCTTCCAAACTTTCTGCAATGGGAGAAAGAACAGGAGGGTCCAAACATCTCCAAGGCTCATTCCATCAACAACCAGCCATTATCATGTCTGAATGCATCCTGATTAACTAGATCTGTCTTTTTCAGCCCTCATAATATATTTTTGACAAGTCATTCTCTCTCTGTTATTGTTTTATTATATTTGAATGTATGTCCTAGGTTTTAAAATTTAAAAAAAAACATTCTAGGGTTTCCCCCCAGAGATTAGTAATTTGCACCAACCTACTATGCTATTTCTTGAATAACGTTTGAGAAAGTGGATGGTGAAGGTAGAACGCCCCTCTGCCAAATGAGAAAGGAGCACCTTAATGTCTATTTGAATTCTGTTTCCATTCACCAGTTGTCCTTGCTTCCTGTGATGTCGGCATCATCATCTAACTAACAATCAAATTGCTTGCCCCAAAATATAGTAGGACACACACTTACCATGAGTGGCATGAAGGGGGGAGGGGGAGAGTAGCCAGCAGTACCACCATCCAAAGTACTAAGGAGGACTAGGAGTTGCTCAAACTACTGATCCGGCCTTTGAGCCAGGTTGGTGAAATAGCCAAGGGAGCAGTGCTGTGAGTGGGCTTGGGATCCAGAGCCTCTGCAGCCCCACCCCCATGGCTATGTACAGTAGGCATATGAAGGTGGTGGTGGCAGCACTCATCAGCCTACTCAGAGAGCTGGGGAAGGGGCAAGATGAATGATGCCAGGACCAGAATTGGAGGCCAGAGGAGTGAAGAAGCAAGCTGGGCAAAGCATGATGGATAGGGCAGTGGAGTGGAGTCAAGTGAGCAGCTGGGCATGCAGGTTATCAGAAGCAGCAGCAGTGAGAAAGAGAGGGAACACTGAGCAAGTAAGAGTACCGTGGCCACTGAGGCCTCCCCTCCCCTATGAGTTTCTCATGGCTCTCAGCTTGTAAGTATATCAATATAGCTGGTATGAAATATGGTGTGTGGCCAGGGTGAGAAGCGCTTACTCTGATGGGCAGAAATGGCAGTTTTTGCAAATGCACCGGCACCCCATGTTTGCAGTTAGGGACAGTAATTGGTTTTTTTGTGTGTGTTGTATTTTGCTTTACATACTAAACATTCTGAGCAACAGAATATTCTGGAAGGAATGATGACTCCTACCTGCAGAATAGCACTGTTGGTTCCATTGGTAATGAGCAGCACGGCATGAAGCTGATGGGTTTGCAAGAGGAACTGCATTTGCCAATCCCTTCTGCCTTGATGGTGATACCATAGGTAACTGTGTCCACTGAATTTCAAAGCTGTGCCTGAAAAATGCAAACAAAGAAAACTGCATTATGAAGGAGAATGAATAACATCTATTGCTGTTACAATGCTGTGCATCATTCTTCTAAAAGCTCAGAGCAGGTTTTACTGCTTCATTTCTTCACAGAAACCGATTCTGCAAGAGGGGGGGGAGGCCAGACTGGCACTCTCATGGCAGCGGGGCTAATCCCCACTTATGCATGATGTGGGCACTGGCCTACCCCTCTCCCGGCCCTCACCCATTTTGGGATATCTGATACCCCATGGCAAGGGCATGCAGATGTTTCCACCTTCCTTTTTTCGCTGCGGGCGCTATCAGCAGGCATCTTGGGCCAGGCCCTTGCACACAGGGAAGAGCCGGGCCTCCAGGCCTGGCTCCTCCCCTGCCTATGGTGTCCGAGCAGGGACAGAAAACACCGCATTCTGCTCCATGGTGCTTTGTGGTGGTGCAGAGCTAAATGTTGTGATGCAATCCCCCCTTCATGAAAGTAACCCCCACTGCTGTGGCGAAGCACAGTGGAACCTTTCCACCCTGGCTGCTGTGTGCACACAGCAACCCAAGGTGAATCATGTCCAGTGAGGGAAATCTTCCCCCATTCATACACAGGAAGCAGTGGAACATGCTGCCATATCGCAACAAACTAGCAGCAGCCTGGTGCAGCTGCCACCATGTATAATAGGTAAGAGATTTCAGCAAACCTTCAAATGCATCTGTACCTGCAAAGGCTGTCAGACTGGCATGGGTGTTCTGCCATTCCCTTGTACCCCAATGTACATATCCACAGGATGCTGAAGCCTGAACTTTCAAAATACTGATGTTGGGGAGAAATATCTTCCTTAAGGGATTCTTCCTGGCCACATTCCATGCTTTTTGGTTTATTGCTCAAGTGCTCCACAGGTTGCATGGAAAGCTACTGAAGTCACATCCTAACTGAGGTGAGGAATCTGCTACATGGATCATGGCTCCCCAACAGCAGTTCAGCCTTGTCCTAATCACCAGGCACCAGAGCACAAATACTCTGGATATTTGCCAGTGTCTCTCATATTCAAGTTGTGGCTTTCCACCAATTTCTTGATATACCCTGACCAATCTTGATTAGACAGTCTCATATTCAACCCATAAGTTCTCTGTTTTCCCCCTCCTTTGTCTTTCTGCAAAAAAGAACCTAAATGTAATATTTTAATCTTTGTCAGAACTTGAATATATAATCTTTTTAGAGTCTAATTAATCTCTTATTTGAATTCAGAAGTAAAGTATGAAAGCCCCAATACTGGAAACTTTGTATTAAAACTTTCTTTTAAATCTTCTATTAATGCTGGAAATTTTCTATTAAAAATTCTCTGAATGGCTTATGTATACTTTTTATTAAAAAGGTAAAGGTATCCCCTGTGCAAGCACCGGGTCATGTCTGACCCTTGGGGTGACGCCCTCTAGCATTTTCATGGCAGATTCAATACGGGGTGGTTTGCCAGTGCCTTCCCCAGTCATTACCGTTTTACCCCCCAGCAAGCTGGGTACTCATTTTACAGACCTCAGAAGGATGGAAGGGTGAGTCGACCTTGAGCCAGCTGCTGGGATTGAACTCCCAGCCTCATGGGCAGAGCTTTGAGACTGCAGGTCTGCTGCCTTACCACTCTGCGCCACAAGAGGCTCTATACTTTTTATTATTAATGCCTTAATTGACTGAATCAGACAGTTAGATATTAGATAATTTATGTCTGGTCTTGGAAATAGCAATTGAACTGCTCAAATCTGACTGTTTTTAAAATGTCAGCAAGCCCTAATTTGTTTGATTCAGGTGTTGGTATGAAGCAGCAGAACAAAGTTTGAGTCCAGTGGCACTAAAACTTGGTTCCTTTAATTTGTTTACTCTGGAGATATCTTAATTTCTTAAAGTGTTTGCTCTTTAGCGATTGCAGAATACTTGACCTGATTGCTCCGTGAACTCTCTTTTTAAATGAGTACAATGATTGCCCAGATGCACCTGAAGTGACACAACCTTTCCAGCACAGAACTGTTCTCTTCAGTGAGAAGTGAAAATTTGGATTGGTTTTGCAGTGCCTTACTGAAGGATGGGGTTGGGCTTAGAATTAATAGAAAGAAGTGATTGTTGGGGGGGGGGGGGATCCTGGTCTTTCTATCATGAGATGAAAATACCAGTAGGAAGAATGGGATTGTTTTTAACAGAACAAAGAAAATGATGATGAAATTTCTCACCATTGCAAGAACATATTTGTTCCAAGCTGTGCCGAGGAGTGAGAACACTCAGACGGGCAGTACTATATGTGTATACCATGCCTGGGTCAAGCTGAATTGTCTCTTTGCAGGCCCTCTGGGTGGTGCAGTCTGTCCCGTGGCATGGCACGTGTGTCATCTTCTTTATCTGCAGCCCAACAACCTGACCCATCTCTTCAAGGGACTGAGAAATCCTCCAGGCCAGTAAACTGGGTTTGTAGAATGAATAATGAGGTTCCCCAATAGCTAGCAGGAGATCCACACCATTGGAAGTGCCTGAGGGCTGCAAACTAGCCATGTGGATATTTTGTTGCCTGGTTTCTAGAATGCCTCCCAGGAACCTCTGCAGGTTGCGCCAGTGGTCACCTATAAATTCCTCAGGGGAGAGGTGGCGGAAGTGCAATACCAGTGCTTCATCCAAAGCTTCCTGGCTGAAGGACCAGACGTGAATGTGGACACTGGTGGTAGCAGCAAATGTCCCATCACTGACAGTCACGTTGAGAGTGTAGTGGCCATGAGGAAGACTTCTGAAAGCAATTATCTTGCCGTCTGTGGATCCCACTGCAAAGTGATGCTTTCCCAGCCCTTCTGACACCAATGTATATTGCAGGGTATCCTGGGCATCTCGATCTGTGGCATGAATTTTGCCAAGAACTCCACCTCTGAAAGCTTTTTCGTTTGTAGTGATGAAAACCTCCAGAGGGAGTGCTGAAGGTGGATACTTGCTTTGTTGAGTCACCTGAATGCTTACAAAGGCAGAGGAAGAGAGTGGAGGGACACCACTGTCTGTGACCTGATGAAGAAAATAAAGGAAGCTATTAAAACCCTACACAAAGCTGCATCAGGCTCTACGCTCATCCTGTCCCTGGCCTGCATGGTTTTTTTCATATTGAGACTTCAAGATACTTTAAAAAGTACATGTTTGTGTTGATCTATCAGCATTCAGCACAAAACTGTGCTTCCAATGGACATGCACACACATGTTTATGTACACTATGGATTTTCCCTACCAGCAGGTTTTCAGCAGAGGAATATTGGTGGGGAAAGGAGTATGGATTTTATAGTAAGCTGGAAAAACCTGTTGCTTGCCTTGCTCCTCATCCAAAAAGCCATTTTCTGCCAAAAATAATTACGTTTCACTGAAGCATATCCTTAGTAAAGGAAGGACAGATGGATTCATGTAGATGGAAGGGCTTTCATTAACCATTCTGAAACACAACTCAGGTGCAGATTCAATGTGATGCTTGGCACGTACAATAAAGTATCTGTGCTGCATTCCATACACCTGATAGCCAGTTTAACGTGTGCTTTCTTGCCTCTGCAGGCTGCCTTTGGCACACCAACATGGTCTCTGCCTAGGTCACATGAATCCTGGCATGCTACTGCTCCATGTACAGGCAAGATAACTAGATTTCAATGAGACACTGAATGCATGAATGACTCATGGGTCATGTTTATGTACATGCCCAGCATCACTCTGAGATACCTTTGTAGATCTGGAGATCACTCCTAGTTCCTGTGACTTCCACTACTGCCCCAGATTCAATATATTCAAGTAACCTCAAGAAAGAACAATCTACCTGGACTTGTAAAAGGTACTGTTCCTTTATTCTTCTGTTCAGGACAGATGATGTCACCAACAGCCCATCTTGGTTGATCTGGAATGCCTTTCCTTCATTTCCCTCTGAGATCTGGAAAGAGTATGGTGGCCCATTCTTTGGTGAGTCTCTGTCACTCATGATCAGCTTTAGGATGTTTGTCCCCACAGGGGAATTCTCCTGAAATAGTCAAGAATAGGTTGGAGAAAGGGCACTGATAGTGTAACTGTGTATGGAACTCCTCATCTGGTTGACAGCACAGGAGAAAAACTGGATGAACAAGGTAAAACTACCCAAACCTTTTCATTAATTAATTAATTAATTAATTAATTAATTAATTTGTTTATATTTTAACATATATACTGCTGCTCTCAAAGACTCGCAGTGCTTTACAATAAAAGAATAAAACAACCCAACCAGTAAACCCCCCAATACATTAAAAGATGGCAATTCATTGGAGTTAACTCCCCATCTCCCCGCTCCTGTTCAGCTGCAGTCCGGAGCTCGTTCATTAGACACAAGGGTCCTGATCTCACTAATTCTAGTGAGTTGAGGCTGGGCTGAGGTCCTGGAGTTACTATCAGTGGATCTCACTAATTCTACCAAACGCCTGGCGGAAGAGCTCCATCTTGCAGGCCCTGCGGAAAGCTGATAACTCCGGCATGGCCTTTAGCTCTTCTGGGAACTCATTCCACCAGGCTGGTTGAGGCCAGGTGAATGTCCCAGGGGACCAGGATGACCAGCAGATGCATACCCACAAAGAAGAGTGTCCTGCGGGGGGCATAGGCAGACAAGCGGTCCCACAGATACTCAGGGCCCAAGCTGTGTATAGCCTTTAAGGTTAAAACCAATACCTTAAACTTGATCCAGAAACAGGTAACCAGTGCAGATGACATAGCACTTGCTGAATGTGGGCCCTCCAAGATGTACCAGTGAGGACTCTCACAGCCATATTTTGTACCAGCTGTAATTTCCAGGTCAAAGCTAAGAGTAGGCCCACATAGAGCGAGTTACAGTAGTCTAGCCTGAAAGTGACCATTGCACTGCTGCTGTCGTGTTCCCAGCCACAGGACCTCCATCTTGGAGGGGTTGACTTTCAGGTGGCTCTGCCTGAGCCATCCAGCCACTGCTTCCAAACATCTGGCAAATGTTTCTGGGGAGGAGTCCAGCTGGCCATCCATCAGGAAATAGAGCTGGGTGTCACCCGCAAATTGGTGGCATCCCAGCCCCATAGCTCCAGACCAGCTGGGCTAGAGACACATGTAGATGTTGAACAATGTGAGGGGGAGAACCACCCCCTGCGGAACCCAACAAGGGAGCCCCACAGGGTCTGATAACTCATCCCCCACAGTGAACCTCTGTGACTGGTTCTGGAGAAAGGAGACCACCCATTGTAGTGCGAGGCAGTGGATCAACAACTCATGGTCGACCATGTCAAACATGGCCGACAGATCTAGAAGTACGAGGATGGCCGACCCACCCCAGTCCAGGTGGCAGTGGATGTCATCTGTAAAGGGTGCAGTGTCCACCCTGTGGCCAGGATGGATGCCCGACTGGTATGGATCCAGGGCCGAAGTTTCCTCCAAGAATGCTAGGAGCTTTGGATGATGGTTCATAGTTTAGTGCTTTAGCCAAAGTCATCACAAAACCATAAATGAGAAATGTCAAAGTGCAGGAACAAATAAGAGTAATTTTGTCACATGTTTCTATAGTGAGAGATAGAATAATAGAATCATGAGTTGGAAGGAGGCACACAGACCATCTAGCCCAACCCTCTGCTCAATGCAGGATCAGCCTAAAGCATCCAAGATAAGTATCTGTCCAGCTGCTGCTTGAAGACTGTCAGTGAGGGGGAGGTCACCACCCCCTTAGGCAGTCAATTCCACTCTTAAACTACGTCTTAAACTAGTCCTTCCGCCTTTCCTCATAGGGATTGGGCCCCAGGCCTGAGATCATTCCCGTCACTCTCCTCTGAACCCTCTCAATTTTGACCACGTCATTTTTGAAGTGAGGCCACCAGAACTGCACACAGTACTCTGGGTGGTCTGACCAGTGCCGTATATAATGGGACTATGACATCTTGTGATTTTGATGTGATGCCTCTGTTGATACAGCCAAAGAGTGCATTTTGCTTCTTTACTGCTGCTTCACTCTGTCTGCTCATATTTAGCTTACAATCCACAAGTACCCCCAAGATCACGTACACTCACACTGCTACCCAGAAGTGTATCTCCCATCCTAGATGTATACTTCTCATTTGTGTCACCCAGATGTAAAACTCTACACTTCACATTATTGAATTGCATCTTGTTCTCATATGCCCACTTTTCCAGGGTGTTCAGATCTTATTGAACTATATATCTTCTGGGGAATCTGCTACTCATTCCACTTTGGTGTCATCCGCAGATTTAATAAGGAGTCCCTCTACCCCCTCATCCAGATCATTGCTAAAAATGTTGAAAAGTACCTGACCTGGCGCGGAACCCTGTGGCATTATGCTGCTCACCTCCCTCCACTCTGATAAAATACCACTGACAACCACTCTTTGGGTATGGTGTTCTAACCACTTTCTTATGATTAGATATCATAGAACAATTAACATCTGCTAATCCAGGTTAGAAAATTGGAGATATGAAGAGAACGTTTCATGCAAAGATGGGTATGATAAAGCAGTGGTCCCCAACCTGCGGGCCGCAGCCCGCTGCCGGGCCGCATAGGCCATGGCGCCGGGCTGCGGCTCCCTCTCCCTGCTCCCCCGCAGTAAAAAACTTCCCAGGCCACAGGCTTGCGGCCCGGGAAGCTTCTTACTGCGGGAGGGCGGGGAGAGGGAATCAGGGCCGGGCCGTGCATCGCGCATGTGCGGCCCGATGCGTGGGCGTGGCCCGTGTGGCGTGGCCCGTGTGGGCGTGGCCCGTGTGGGCGTGGCCCGTGCGTGCGCGGCCCACTGAGCGGGCGTGGCCCGATGCCTTGCCGGTCCCCAGCTTCAGAAAGGTTGGGGACCACTGTGATAAAGGACCAAAATGGTAGGGACCTCACAGAAGCGATTTAAAAAGGTGGCAAAATTATACAGAGGAACTATACAAGAGTGAGCAACATCCCTGATAACCACGATGGGGTAGTCACTGACCTGGAGCCAGACATCCTGGAATGTGAAGTCAAATGGGCCTTAGGAAGTCTGAGCAAAAATAAAGCTAGTGGTGGTGACAGCATTCCAGTTGAACTATTCAAAATCCTACAAGCTAGGCTCCAGCAATATGTGGACCGAGAACTTCCAGAAGTACAGGCAGAATTTCAAAGAGGCAGAAGAACTAGAGATCAAATTGCCAATATATGCTGGATTATGGAGAAAGCTAGGGAGTTCCAGAAGAACATCTATTTCTGCTTCATTGACTATGCTAAAGCCTTTGATTGTGTGGATCATAACAAATTGTGGCAAGTTCTTAAAGAGATGGGAATACCGGAGCATCTTATTTGTCTCTTGAGAAACCTATATGCAGGTCAAGAAGCCACAGTGAGAACCGGGCATGGAATCACTGATTGGTTCAAAATTGAGAAAGGAGTTCGGCAAGGCTGTATACTGTCACCTTGCCTATTTAACTTGTATGCGGAGCACTTCATGAGAAAGGCGAGGTTAGATGAGTCACAAATTGGGATCAAGATTGCAGGGAGAAATATCAACAATGTCAGATATGCAGATGATACCACCACTCTAATGGCAGAAAGTGAAGAGGAACTAAAGAGCCTGTTGATGCGGGTGAAGGAGGAGAGTGCAAAAGTTGGCTTGAAACTCAACATCAAGAAAACAAAGATCATGGCATCTGGCCCTCTCAATTCCTGGCAAATAGATGGGGAAGAAATGGAGATAGTGACAGATTTTATTTTCCTGGGCTCCAAGATCACTGCAGATGGGGCCTGCAGCAAAGAAATTAAAAGACGCTTGCTCCTGGGGAGGAAAGCTATGGCAAATCTAGACAGCATCCTAAAAAGCAGAGACATCACCCTGCCAACAAAAGTGCGTTTAGTCAAGGCTATGTTATTCCCAATTGCAATGTATGGCTGTGAAAGTTGGACCATAAGGAAGGCCGAGCATCAAAGAACTGAGGCTTTTGAACTCTGGTGCTGGAGAAGACTCTTGAGAGTCCCTTGGACTGCAAGGCGAACAAACCGGTCAGTCCTAGAGGAGATCAGCCCTGACTGCTCCTTAGAAGGCCAGATCCTGAAGATGAAACTCAAATACTTTGGCCACCTCATGAGAAGGAAGGACTCCCTAGAGAAAAGCCTAATGCTGGGAATGATTGAGGGCAAAAGAAGAAGGGGACGGCAGAGAATGAGGTGGCTGCCTGGAGTCACTGAAGCAGTTGGTCCAAATTTAAATGGACTCCGGGGAATGGTAGAGGACAGGAAGGCCTGGAGGACCATTGTCCATGGGGTTGTGATGGATTGGATACGACTTCGCACCTAACAACAACAAAATCCAGGTTAATTTTAGGGCCATGCAGCAACTTCTGAAAAATCAAATTTCTTGGACCCACCAAACTGGTCTCTTGGGCCGAGCTTTGGTTATCTCTTATCTTTCAGGCAACTCTTAGGACTGAAACATAGCAAATCTCAGGATTCTCAGTTCAGTGGACTGATCAGGTAGGATTGCCTCCTTTGGGTTGGTCTTTTACCTGCACTGCCACACTGTAATTGAGTTGAAAAAACCTAGGTGGGTTATCATTGACGTCAGACACACGAAGGAGCACAGTGGTGTCACTGAAAAGAGGTGTCTGTCCATTGTCCATTGCTTGGATTTTCAGAGTGTAGCTGGATATCTAGAAAACACAGTACATACACATTATTTCAGCCCTAGGTAGCCCAAACAGTAAAGATTAAATTATATCTCTGCTTTGGCATTCTTACTGCTCATGACTCATATTCCTTAGAGGTTGTTAAGACTATAAAAGCCAGTTTGCTGTTCTGTGATTCCAGCCAAAAAGAAGGTACAGGTTCTATTTGTTAGCTCCTTAGTCTGTGACCTCTAGAGGAATATAGAGGGTTTATTTTGCAGACTGCAGACAAAACTATTATACTGACATTCTTCTTGTATGTATGTAACTCACCTACAGAATTTTAAATTATTGGGTCATAAATTAAAAAACCTACACCTGTATTTTGCCAAGTAGAAATCATGTTTCTCAGAATGTTGAGTGAAGGTGGATGGAGTGCCTAGGACACTGAAGTTTATATATCTCATGTGTGACTGTTCCAAAGTATCATCAATGCTATCATAACTAAAGGTGTGTCCCAACCATTGAAGCCCATTGCCTTTCTCTCTTCAAATCAGCCCTTGCTGCTTCTTCTCTAGTATTCACAAGGGATTTCTATGTCTCATGAGTTGCAAGTGGCCCCTTCTTTTGGATTGTTATGCGATATCATTATTCCTACTTTGCCTTGAAAACCTAACTTCCTAGCTAATATAAAGACACAAGTAACTTCCCCCCATGTCTGGTTGAACTTGTCACTTACCTCTTCCCTGTCCAGGTGATGGGCAACATAGATCTCTCCACTTTTGGGGTCAATAATAAAATGAGACAGAGCATTGCCATCCACAATAGAATATGTGATCTGGTTGTTCATCACACCATCTTTGTCATCAGCCAAAACCTGTTGAGATAAAGGGAGCTGCGTTATGAAACACAGGAATCCTTTGATGAGAAGGAGGTATTTCATCAGATAACCTGCCAGACTCTGGTTAAAAGAAGCAAACAGAAGGAAATGTTCATTTTGTGTAATTAATTAAAACGTATCTTGCAGAGAAGTATAAGAAAACAATATTTATTGTTCTCCCAAAGCATCTATTTTAGAAGGATGCACAGACTTTATAGGATACCACTGTGGTTGATGGGGAGACAATTTTAAAAGTCCTGGGCCAAGAAACTCCTTGCCTGTGGAAAGCTGGAATGTCATGGGAAAGTGTGCCTGTCTAACCCTTTCCCTAAAATTGGGAGGAGTAGCAAACACACCAGAAGATATAGAGCTCAACGAGATCTGAACCTGCTGTAAAAGTGGGCAAATGTGAACAAGAAGAAATTCAATGAGAAGTGCACAGTTCTACTTCTTGGTTACAAAAATGAGAAGTCTGCATACTGAATGGGAGATACACTTCTGGACAGCAGTGTGTGTGAATGTTGTCTTGGGGTCCTTGTGGACTGTAAGCAAAATATGAGCAGACAGTGTGATGTGGTGGTAAAGAAGGCGAATGCAGTCTTGGGCTGTATCAACAGGGGCATCACATCAAAATTCCAATATGTCATAGTCCCACTGTATACTGCATTGGTCAGACTATACCTGGAGTATTGTATGCCTCCCTTAGAAAAGAAAAAATGTTAAATCACTGAGCAAGAGGGTTTAATTTTGTTATAAATTTGAGATGGGGTTGCCAGTTAAGATTAGAGTCAAAGATCACGCCGAGCTATGGAAATGTGGAAAATTGTTTTAATTGAACACCATCAATTCTTCAAGTGATAAAGGGAAAACCATAATCTTTTATTTTGAATTCTTGAGTTCTGCACATTTACAGTATTTTGAAAAAGTGAGCACTACTTTATGGGAAGAGTTATAGCACAATGGGAGACAACATGCTTTGCAGACCGAGGGTCCCTGGTTCAATCAAGACTGTTTCAATGTATGGGCATATTAGGCAGTTGCCCGCGGGGGCCACAAGCATACGGGCCCCATGATAACCTATGCATGTATTGATAAGTTGTGATATGTGAATGGACAAGCTGTGTTGATTAATCTTTATTGTAAAGCATATTTTAATATTTAAACACTGATTCTGTTGAAGATAGCAATAAATATAATTTTAATTTTATTGATAATTTACATTTTTATTCCTGTGAGTGGTTGTGTAGGTAGGACTCCAGTGCGCTGCTTTGCCTGGGAGTCTGTAATGCTGTTAAGTTGGCCCTGGGTTCAATTTATGGCATTGAAGATCCTGGAGAGCTTTTTCTGATAATGGTAGACAATGCTGAGCTAAGTAAGTCAATTTCATTGATCAGACTATACACATTGGTCCCTCAAGCTCAGTATTATCCTCTTCAGTGAGCAGCAGCTAATGATTCTGCATTTTATTGAGTTGGGTGAATTATTGGAGCCTGGTCACAGTGAAAACCAGCTTCACATGTTCCTGTGTCAGGCTATTGGTCCACCTAGCTCAGCCCAGTTACTCTAACTTAAAAGTATTTCTCTGGAGACTCAGACAAATAAAAATCTTTTCCTGTAACTGCCACCTTCAGTGTTCCAGCTGGAGATTTCAGGTATTGAACCTTGGCCTCTCTGCTTGCAAAGCAGGTATTTTATTACATAGCCTGAACAACTCTCTTCTGCATCATTGACTTCGCTGCTGAATCAGTATAATGTCAATTCTCATTCTAGCCCCACCTGAGTTTAAAAGATATGGAGGACTGATATGACTATTAATAGTACTCTGTTACTATTTTAATTTCTCTTTTGAAATGTTTTGCTGCTGGACTTCTAGTGATCTAATAGTGATCTATTAATAATATTGGTTACAGTTGGTTACTGGTTACCAGTTGCAGCCCTGATCAGGTTCAAGGTTTGGTTTGGACCTTTAAGGCCCTTTGCAGTCTGGGACCCAAATATCTGAATGACCACCTGTCACCGTACACTCCCCCCCCCCCAACTTATTGGTTGTTCCCAGTCCCCGGGAAGTTTGTCTGGCCTTGATGAGAGCCAGGGCCTTTTTGGTACTGATCCCAACGAGGTGGAACGAGCTCCTGGAAGAGCTGAGGACCCTGCAGGAACTTTCTGTGTTCCGCAGGGCTTATAAGACAAAGCTCTTCTGCCAAGTCTATGGTTGAGGCCAGAGCATGGAAGAATGGATGGGCCCCCTGGAAGATACTGCCACAATAATGTCAGATCATTGTCGGTGGTTGCCAGCATGTGCAGTCCCTTTGGGGCACCGAGAGCCAGCCTCACTGGTTGTGGGGAGGAGTGAGTTTTACTACCAGCTTTCTGATTGAATTATTAATGGGGATTTTAACAGGGATCGTTATTTTTATGTGGGGTTTTATTATGTAACCCGCCATGAGATGGCTTGCCGTAAATGGTGGGAAATAAATCTAAATAATAATAACAATAACAATAGCAACAACAATAATACAGTGTCTCTCTTGCTTCTTGCACGGCTGCTACTGCTTCTCCCACCTGCCATTTGCATGAAATTCTAAATGGGACAAAGGCTATTGTTGACACGATACATAGACGTATATGTCTTACCATGAGGATCATTTCACCAATGGCCACATCCTCACAGATGTCAACAATGTAAAGGTCTTGGCTGAACTCAGGCACATGATCATTTGCGTCCGTGATGTTGATCACAACCATGGTGATGTCACTGAGAAAACCGTAGCCTTTTCTTTTACCCTCAATAGACAAGTAATACTCATGGCTAACTTCAAAATCCAGACTCCCGTTGACAAACAGGATTCCTGAAAGCATATAGGGACATGAAAGACAGGACACTTTCTGAGCACGTATCCAGGAGAATAGGAGCGGAATAATCTAATTGGCTGTAAAACTATTACAAGAACATTTCTAGTTAAAAATTAACAATGAGGCCAACAATATTTAATGATTTTCTAAAAGAGGCTGTGGTACACCCGTTGCTCAAAAAACATCCCTGGACCCGCAGGAGCCTGACAACTA
Source organism: Paroedura picta (assembly GCF_049243985.1). NCBI lineage: Eukaryota > Metazoa > Chordata > Lepidosauria > Squamata > Gekkonidae > Paroedura > Paroedura picta. The sequence goes on along the minus strand of NC_135371.1, from coordinate 80,684,528 downwards.
CTGCCCCGTCGCATCTAGCATTTCTGGGGAAGTTAGTTGAAAGAGCTGCTGTGGACCAAATATCAGCACTCCTAGAGGAAACTTGAGCCCTTGAACCATTTCATTCATTCTGACCTGGCCATGGGGTGAAGACAGCACTAGTTGCCCTAACGGATGACATCCACCACCAGCTGGACCGAGGTGGGTCAGTACTCCTTGTGCTATTAGACCTGTCTACAGCATCTGACACAGTAGATCATGAGCTCCTAGCTCACTGCCTCGCCAACACTGGGATACAGGAGACAGCCCTCAAATGGCTCCAAGGTCACAGAGAGATGGTAGTAATAGGAGAGAGAGTATCCAACCACCTTCAGCTCACATGTGGAGTCCCACAGGGAACAGTCCTCTCTCTTATTTAACATCTTCGTGTGCCCTCTTGCTCAGCTGGTGTGGAGGCCTGGGCTGGGTTGCCACCAATATGCAGATGTCACCCAGCTTGATGGATGACCGCTCTGATTCCACCCCCCCCCCAAGAACACTTAGCCAGATGACTAGAAGCAGTGACAAAGTGGCTCAAGTAGAGTCATTTGAATCTCAACCCTTCAAAGACAGTGGTCCTGTGGCTTGGTAGGAAGGGACCAAGCGAGGAAGCATGCTTACCCAATCTGGATGGAGTACGTCTAGTAGTAGCACACTCTGTCAGAAGCCTGGGTGTGATCCTCAATGCTTCCCTCTCCATGGAGGCACAGGTCACGAGAGTAGCGTGGTATGTCTTCTACCACCTATGCCAAGCCAAGCTACTAGCGCCTTAATTGGCACCAGAACACAAAGCCACAGTGATCCATGTAACGGCCACCTCTAGACTAGACTTCTGCAACTCACTCTATGCAGGCCTACCCTCATCCTTGATCTGGAAGCTACAACTGGTTCAGAATGCTGCAGCCAGGATTCTCACCAATGCACCATGGAGATCCCACATCCAGCCTACTCTTCAACAACTCAGCTGATTCCCAACTGAATTCTGGATCCGGCTTAAGGATTTGGTTACTACCTTCAAGGCCATATGCGATCTGGATCCCGTGTACCTGAGAGACCATCTCTTTGCCTATACCCCCAAAAGAACACTATGTTCTACCAACTGCCACCAGCTGGTGATCCCTGGCCCCAAAGAAGCATGTTGGTCCTCAACAAGGTCCAGTGCTTTCTCTATCATCACCCCCTCTTGGTGAAATGAACTCCCTGAACAGCCCTGCCTGAACATCCACAGGGCCTGCAAAAGGGGGCTCCTCCACCAGGCATTTGCTTGAGTTCAACCGACCCAACAACATCTATGGGTCCCCCCTCAAACACCCCCTCCATGACCTGAACCAGCCTGACCTCCCTGGGGTTTGTCTAAGTTGTAATTGTTGTTATATTATCGCTGACCAAAGCCATTTGAGTTATGTGCTTATGGTATAAAGCAAGCATTCTTGGTTCTTGCAGAATGTATCGGTCCTGGCCCAACATGTTCTCCCTCAACAGCAAAAACAGACCTAGAAAGGACCCTTTTCTGACAGAAACCAAAGCTTGAAGACTGGCAATACTGTTGTGGGTACCTAACCATAGCCATTGAGGGCATTCATTTCTTAAAGCTAAAGGCACTGATTCTGTCATTTTAAACCACCAATGTGTTTTCCCCCAATTTCAGCTTTCTCTTCAAGCCTGATACAAGAGAACAAAGGAGGATAAAATCTGAGCATCCTGATTGCTGTGTAAATAGTCCACATACCTGTGTGAGGATTTAACCTGAATTTCCCATGTGCATTTCCATTCACAATTTCATACTTGATCTCTGCATCCTGAGCACCATCCCGCATCAATGAAGACAGGTTCAGAACCTCTGTACCAACAGCCATATCTTCCTGTACTGCAACCACATATTCACTGTCCTGGAACACTGGCAGGTACTCCTTCAGATCCACTACTGAGACCGATACAGTGGCAAAGGAAGAGAGGGAGTGAGGAAAACCCTTATCCGTGGCACACACAGTCAGCTCCAGTGTAGACACCTGTGATTCTTTTAGAGGTTTCTCCAATCGAATTACTCCAGTTGCCTCCTCTATGGAAAAGTGCCCATTAGCTGATTCAGCAAGAGAATAGACTATCTCTGCATTAGACCCTGGGGGGGAAACAGATACCATTATTACAGTGAAGACACTTCGGAACTATTATTTGGTACATGGAATAAACTGAGTAGAAAACCTCCACATAGTACCTCATTTCCTGAGATAATAGAGACCCATGACTTTATCTTGATCAAAAACTAAGAAATTGTCCTTGCTAGGAATGGTATAAATTAGATCAATATATTGTTTTGTAATAGATATGCATTATTGTTATTGGGTGATATTATCATATTGAATTTTAGAATGGCTGCAAAATTCAAAATATTCCCACAGTCCAAAATAGACTTGAAATATTTTAAGGTATCTTCTAAATACTTTAAATAAACAGCATAATAAGGCAAAACGTTGCTGGGCTTTCTCTTGAGTGCGTTTTAATACATTTCCATTAGCCATATTTGAGGGTCGGTTTCAAAAGCAACCTTTGGAGCAACACTTATGCCCTTATGACACCGACCAAATTGAGTCAAGAGAACACATTTTATTATTTTGCTCTCTATCTTATAGTACTAGCCTTTAAGTCCGTTGCATGCAGGAATGCAATGGGTGCTAGCGGTGGCCCCCTCCCCACACCGAGGTCATAGCCAGCAACTTATGGAGGTTTTCACAGGTGGGCGGGAGGACAGGGCTGGAGTCGGCCTGGATGGTGCGGCCAGCAGGTGAGGGGTGGTTGGGCAGGCGAAGGTGGGTTTCAGCGTAGCAGCCACGGTGGTGAGTAGGAAGGGGATGGCTGGGACATTTGGCGGGTGCCCTGTGGGTGGCTGGGCCACCGGTGGAGCCTGAAGTCACCAAGCGATGTGCTGTCCTCGCAGGTGACGGGCTGGAGCATGGTGGGAAAAGCGGAAGGTGTGCTGGACGAGTGAACAGGTTGTGGCCTGTGACATGGGTGGGCGTCTTCCTCCTTCTTGCAGCTGCTGGTCTGACGACCTGTAGGGGCACAGGCTGGGGCACGGCAGGAGGCATAGTGGGCAGTCATCACGCTCGTGGCTCCGGATGCCATTGGCCAACCTGCTCTTCCCACAGGCTGGGGGGCTAACATGTGCACAGCCATATGGCCTGAGGCAAATCAGGAGGCGTCCTAGCAGGTGGGGTGACAACAACGAAGGTGGCAGGAGGTGGCCTTGTTTGTAAGGAGAGGCAGGGCAGGAGAGATGTCCCCAGCTGCCCGGCACGGTCTGGGGGCAAGGGAGCCAGAGCACGTCATGGTTGGCTTCTGGAGGTGGGCGTTCCAGAGACTGGCCCAATCTGGTTGCACCCAGCTTCGTTGGGCGCGTCCGGATTGGCTCATGCAGCCGGAAGCGCCACTCGGACACAGGATGTGGACCCAGACAGTGCTCTGCCAAAATAGCCTTTTCACAAATATTAAGAGAACAATTCCAAATTCTTGTACATCTCTATCAGAATAAAGAGTTGTAAAATTAACTGAGTGATCGCAGAGTTCAAGATGTTTTTACTACATTGTGTGCTGCTGTAAGTGCTAAAAGGGAGGAATTTTAAATATCAACATGAATATCTTAACATGTTGTTGTTGTTGTTGTTGTTAGGTGCGAAGTTGTGTCCATCGCGACCCCATGGACAATGATCCTCCAGGCCTTCCTGTCCTCTACCATTCCCCGGAGTCCATTTAAGTTTGCACCGACTGCTTCAGTGACTCCATAAAGCCACCTCATTCTCTGTCGTCCCCTTCTTCTTTTGCCCTCAATTGCTCCCAGCATTAGGTTCTTCTCCAGGGAGTCCTTCCGTCTCATAAGGTGGCCAAAGTATTTGAGTTTCATCTTCAGGATCTGGCCTTCTAAGGAGCAGTCAGGGCTGATCTCCTCTAGGACTGACTGGTTTGTTCGCCTTGCAATCCAAGGGACTCGCAAGAGTCTTCTCCAGCACCAGAGTTCAAAAGCCTCAGTTCTTTGACGCTTAGACTTCCTTATGGTCCAACATTCACAGCCATACATTGCAACTGGGAAAACCATAACCTTGACTAGACGCACATGACTAGATGGACTTTTGTTGGCAGGGTGATGTCTCTGCTTTTGAGGATGCTGTCTAGATTTGCCATAGCTTTCCTCCCCAGGAGCAAGCGTCTTTTAATTTCTTTGCTGCAGTCCCCATCTGCAGTGATATTGGAGCCGAGGAAAATAAAATCTGTCACTACCTCCATTTCTTCCCCATCTATTTGCCATGAATTGAGAGGGCTGGATGCCATGATCTTCGTTTTCTTGATGTTGAGTTTCAAGCCAACTTTTGTACTCTCCTCCTTCACCCGCATCAACAGGCTCTTTAGTTCCTCTTCACTTTCTTCCATTAGAGTGGTATCATCTGCATATCTGAGGTTGTTGATATTTCTCCCTGCAATCTTGATCCCAATTTGCAACTCATCTAACCTTGTCTTTCTCATGATGTGCTCCGCATACAAGTTAAATAGGCAAGGCGACCGTATACAGCCTTGCCGAACTCCTTTCTTGATTTTGAACCAATCAGTGATTCCATGCCCGGTTCTCACTGTGGCTTCTTGATCTGCATATAGGTTTCTCAAGAGACAGAGAAGATGCTCTGGTATTCCTATCTCTTTAACAACTTGCCACAATTTGTTGTGATCCACACAATCAAAGGCTTTAGCATAGTCAATGAAGCAGAAATAGATGTTCTTCTGGAACTCCCTAGCTTTCTCCATGATCCAGTGTATGTTGCCAATTTGATCTCTATCTTAACATATTTGGTTTTTAACTCGATTTTCCAGTACTTTGTATCTAATATTTTGTAGAGTCTTATTGATATTTCTATATGGGTCAAATGATCGAATAAACTGTGACTGATTGACAGCATAATAATCTTCTAGATAATGTTAATTACTTGAATTTGAATGGAATTGAATGGAATTGCATTGATTAGATACAGCATAATGCCAGTCATCTGTAACCACTCAGTGAACGGTATGATATTTGGTGAAGGGCTAAGTGGGCGGAGAGTGGGCGGGGTCCTCACCAGGACAGACAGGAGTTCTAGCCAGTCGGGAGGTGAAAAGCCAGTTGGAAGGCCTAATAATTGGGCCAAGGTTCTGACAGGGCCCACCCAGGAGCAATCAGGAGACATCACTGCCAGTTTGCTCCTGAGCATCGCAGGGAGAGGAGGTCAGTAGGGTCGCCAAATGGGATGAGAACAGAGGCTTGGACAGGCTGCACCAGCCCTATTCACCCCAAGGCTGTCCTAACTGTCATGTCCAACTGTAACTTCCCTCCCTTTGCCACACAACCCTGACAGAGCTGGCAGGTGGCTGGTGAGTGTGCTCCCCCGCTCCCTTCAGGCCTTCCGTGAAGGAGCCTATAACAGCCCATGACAGAGGGGAGGGAGGCATTTGTGAGAGCAATGCAGGAGTGTCTGAGGGCTTTCCTTTAGATGGAGGGGGGGAATTTCTCCTTCTGCCAAACAGTTGGCTTATAGGGAGGCCACAGAAAAGCCCCTTCTCACTTAAAATATAGCTCTGGCCAGGGGTTAGACACAGCCAAGCCATGTGTATTTCTTCTTCACAACTTTCTGCAGATTTGAGGTCTACTGCACAGCGTTATTCTGCAGATGAAACTGGACGCTGTTACAGAGGTTCTTTTATCTCCTGTTTCAACTGCACAAGAACCCTGTGCAGTGGGCCTCAAGTCTTTCAATTCAACAACAACATGTGTGGGAGGCCTTAAATGTTTCTTCTCCACCACAACCCTGTCCAAAGTAGCCCTTTTTGTCTGGGGAGCTGATTTTTATACTCTGCAGATGAGCTGTAATGCCAGGAGCTCTCCAGGCCCCATCTGGTGGTTGGCTACCACTGGGTTAGAAATACTCCTGGAGATTTGGAGGTGGAACTACAAAATCGTACAGTGCCTCAAAGTCCAGCCTTCAAAGGAGCCATTTTTACTTGCAGTTGGGAGGGAGTGGTGCACGTGTGTCCCTCCTGGGCTATGGGCTATGGGCTATGGTCAACCCTTATCAGCAGCTGTTTGTATTTTGGGGCACAGACTGACAGACCAGCATCAGTCCTGTGAGCCTGGAAAGTGCAGGAAGATCTAAATAATGAATATTTACAGCCTGAAACTGTAAACAGTGAACAAGTAAATGGCTGGAGAGACATGGGAACTGACTTGACTTTTTCTAACTTTGGCCTGGCAAATAAAAAACCAGTATAAAAAACATTACTAAGGTCAAGACTGCTGTGCACAGAGAGTCTTCCTCTTAGGGCTGCCAGCTTCCATGTGAGGCTCTCTACCCCAACTCCCACATGGGGAGTCAGTCATGGGGAAAGGAAGGGAAGACGATTGGAAACTGCTTTGCGACACCTGAGGCCTGCTGGGTCATTGCAACCCATTCCCAGTTCTCTCAAACCCCTCACAGCCCCAAATCCATCACAGGTTGTGTATTGAGACTCCTTTGGGTAGTAAACAACAGGGTACAAAAATCCAGTTCTTCTTCTAAGGAGCAACCATGAAAGAAGCATGTGGGCACATAACATTTAATGAACAGTGAAAAAATGGAGACAGAAGGAGCAGGGTGGACACCTGTGTACTGTGACTACCCTGTGTGTATTAGGGCAGGGGGACATTTCGGTGTCTGTGGCCTAATTCACACAAGAAGGGAAATGTTGCAGAACTGGGAGGAATTGGTTGCCATATAATCTCCCCCTAAGAAGAAACTCCAGTCTGATTTTCTCTTCACATATGTGACGTCATGGCTCTGGAAAGCTCATCTGTAACCACTATGCCATAGTTCCCATAGGTTAGTCCTCTCCCATACTCAATGAACATTCCACACCACAGGTTTGTGACACCCAGATCTCCACACCCATGCCCTCATTTGTCACCACGTCACCACAACCTCCCACACAACACACATATTCAACCCTATGCCCTTACAGACTGGACAGCTCCTCTCCTTCCTTTTCGCACCGCCAAGCTCTAGCACCCGTTGTATTCCTGAATACAACGGGTTTTCCCCCTAGATCTTAAATAAAACAAATGCAAACTATGTAATATAAAATATTTTAAAAATAGTATTAAAATTCCTGATCCTCTAGTAGATAAAGCAGAGAGACAGAATCACTACAGATGGTAGCATTTATTTGCTTCCATACATAATTCGATAGTCTAATGGCTGTTGAGCAAAACTTGATTTTTCCTTGGTCAGGTATTCCAGATATCTCCTTGAACAAAGGTGATATAATTTTAGAGCGGGGTGATACATAAAATGGGCATCCAGTGACTCCAACTTTCCCAGCTGTCACAGGTATAAATTCTCAGTTTTTGGAATTTTCCTAAAATGCCTCTCCATAACCACAGATAGTAGAACACTGCCCCTTGCTAAATCCTTTGATTTTTAGTTTCCAGATGAAATAAATATTCTCCAGGGGCTTGAATAAATCTAGAACTGGGGGAGGGGGAAGAAATTTTGGAGAACTCCAGAGGTCTAACTGACACACTATGTCCTCCAGGCTCTGCTTGATAGTAGATCTATGCTGGAATGAAGTAGGGATGAAAGGGGAAAGGTTGCCACTTTTTCGCTATGGCAATGTTAATTACTTTAAAATTCCAGTAGTGTTTAATTCTCAAAGGGTATTCATGTACTTAGTTGTTCATCTCTATCTCAGGAAGGTGTTTGTCTATGCATGTTCCCCTTAAATATCTGGGATTCATTTTTAAAAATCATTTTAACTAGTTTGCAATGCACTCAGCAATCCAGATACTCCCAGTAATAAGTCACAATCATAAGTTCCTTTGGTTGCAAACAGTTTTTGCACCTTGATATTCTAATATGGTAGAATTTGTAAATACCACACTTACCTTCATCAAGATCCCTTGCAAAGACAACTGCAATGGGTGTCTTTACTGTTGTGTTATCAAAAACAGCTACAGCACAATGACTGGGAAAGAACCTTGGAGTGTTGTCATTCATATCCTCCACATCTATAATTATGTCCGCTTGGCAAAAACGTCCTCCTCCGTCTGTTGCCTTGGCTACAAGCTGGTACTCAGGTTTTAGCTCTCGATCAAGTAACATGGAAGTGGTCAGCTCTCCTGGTTGAAATAATTAAAGAGAGAAACATGACTATGGCCATAATGGCATGGAACATGTTTATGTTAATGGATTAATTATTCACGTTTTTTAAAATATTTATTCATTGTATTACCAACTGAAAAAAACCCCACTACATTAAGTCTTAACCTGTCCATTATCAGAAGAGGCATCAAAACAAAAAAGAGTTACATGGAGAGAAATGGTCTGGTTTGCAGTATACACAAATATTATTTAGAATACTACATAAAGAATTATTCAGAAATAAAACATCTCCTTTGAAGTCTCTGGGAGAATTTTTAACTTTTACCTGTATGTGAGTCCAGTCTGAAGTCCTCAGAGCTAGGGCCATGGAGGCTGTAAGTAATCTGGCCGTTGCTGCCAACGTCAGCATCAGTGGCTGATACTTTCAAAACAGAAAACCCTGGGAAGGCATCTTCTGAAACTTCTCCTCTGTATGGTGTCTGGAAGGAAAGATAGCATTTTACCCCAGGGAACAATTCATTCTATATTCAGAATGGCTGAACTGGCCCAATCCAAAGCTAGTAATGGATATGACTCCAAGTAGAGGCCAGAGATTAGAAAAGGTGTGTTCAAAGCAATCAAGGACACTGTAGAGTAATTCCAATTCCCAAAGCTAGAACCACCCGACCAACAACTTTTATACTGCTCTGGCTGGTTTGGCTATGACAGTCAGGGCCAGTTTATCCATTTAGCACATGTAGCACATGCTAGGCGCCTTGTACTTCCAGGGGTCCCACACAATATCTCACCCCATGGATCAGGGCCATAGACTCTTTCCTTCTTCCGTTCCCCTATTTAAGGACACTTAGAGTGACACCCCTTTCCACTGGGGGAGGGCTCTGCCTCTAGTCTGGCTGTTCCTACCGCAGTTGTACTCAGATAGGGCCCTATGAATTTTCAAACTGCCTCTGGTGCTACAGGTCCTGAGAATCCTTAAATTGCTTCTGATGACAGCCAGTTTGTCTAGTGGTTAGAATATGGGACTATCCCCACTCTGCCATGGGAGCTTGCTGGGGGACCTTGGGCCAGTCATATACTATCAGCCTAACCAAACTCACAGTGTTATAGAGAAGATAAAATGGAGGAGAGGAGAATGGCATAAGCCACTCTGGACCCCTTTGGGGGAAAAGGCAGGGTATAAATGAAGTAGAAAAACAGTACTATATTGTTGATCTGGGAGCATTAATCTTCAGATAAGAAAGTGTGAACAGATCAGTACTTGGATGACAGACAACTGTGAACCACGATATAATCTAATTCAAAGTTTTCTAAGAATGGGCTATAGTAAATTATACAATGCGGCTGCAGGCATGGAATTAAGGAGAGCAAACTTTTATCCTGCACAGCACCTAGAATATTATAAATTATGATGATGCTGTTGGTGCAATAAGATGACCCACATATCAGCCTCTTCTGTCTAAATTCGCAGGCTCTGCATGCAAGGGAGACATTAACAAAATACAAACAATATATATGATCCATAAATCAAAGTCACCATTGCCTAATCAATAGATCTAGTAGCCCCACCTGTGGACACTAAAATCTCTGGTTTGTTTGTACGGGCCACATGGTAAGAAGGGTTGTTGTTTTTTTACAAACCTGGGGGACAACCAAGTTGGAGGAAAAATCTGCTCCATTTTTTTAAATGGAGGGGTTTTTACAAAACCCCATAACAGAGGAGCTTACCAGCTTTGTGAGGAGCAGGAGTAATGACTCTGTGCCCCACTGTGCGCCTCCTACCTGTGTGCCCTAGTGTGCCCCTCCTACCTCTCCTCTGGAATCTGGTGGGCAGTGAGGAGGAATGGGAGCCACTCTTTGCTGACAAAGTGGCAGTGCTGTGGGTGGGTGGGAAGAGGAGGAGCTGCTGCACTCCTCACCACACACACTTTAGCCAGGCAGGTGAGTAGCAGAGGGAAATGAGGAGCTGCTACCTGCTACACACCATCCAAGAGGTGGGAAGAAGGACAAATAGGTGGACAAGTGGGGGAAGGAATAGGAGCTGCCACTGCTACAGCCCCTACTGACTCCATGTAAGCTGGGCAGGGGGGGAAGGAGCTGGTAGTGCTGCATTACCACCACCAGGATTCAATGAATGGGTGGGTGAGCCAGACTGGCAAGGGGACAGAGGGGAAGGACAAATAACTCATGCAAAGGGCATAGTGTGTGTGTGCGTGTACATGTGTGTGTGTGAGAGAGGGGGGCAGAGAGAGAGAGAATAGGATTCCTCACCCCAGGAGTATTGCAGGTCCTTTCTTGTACTTAGCAAAGGGAAGACTGTCTTGTATAAGCATATGCCTCTGTTCTGGCCTTTCATACTTCTTGAAACATGACACATTCCATGGAGTTTGTTTTAAGACATTTGGGGGATATTATTCCATTCTACAGATATCAGTAAAGAAAATAGCTTCCAGTAACTTAAGATATTAATCTACAATATTTTGAATGGGTCCTCTTTTCAGATACCACTATCTGGTAAATTTTCACTACCATACTTTGCAATGCATTTATGCTTCATCACAAACCACAGTTGCACACTGCCCCACACGCAGTTACGTGAATCTGGTTTCCAGATTTTTTCAAAGTATTTTATTGTTTATTAAAAGTTACAATGGTCAAAGTCAAAAGGAGATCATATGTTGTACACAGAATGTCTCTAATGGCCATTCTCTTTTTCTGCATACATCAGACTGTTTTGCATTTACCTCTCTAGCAACTAGAACTAGAGCACACTAAAAAGAAAATGTGTGGGATGACCTGATACTGAAGACAATGGCTCTAATATTTGGCTCCTTCTGATCAGCCTTGACTCAGAGTCACCACACAAAATGGCTAGTCTGCTGGCTTCTCAGTGAGCAGAGACTGCCTAGTGGACATATATAATCACCTGCTTGCATTCAGGGCTGTTATCATTATCGTCAAGAACCAAAATCTCCACTTCTGTTGATGTCTGAAACGTCCCATCAGAAGCCACAACCCTGAGTAGATATTTTTCTGTATCTTCCCTGTTCAGAGGTCTCTTGGAAAAAATCCTCCATTCTCTATCCATCTGATCAACACTGAACTGCCCTAGAGCATCTCCTTCTGAAAAGGCAAAGAAAACAAAAGTATTGAAAGTCAACACGAAAGGAGAAAGAGACAGGTAAGCAAATCCTAAAGCAAATGTGCTGCAGTTGCCAGTTTCAGGACCAATTATAAGAAACAAGAGAAAAAAGTCATCTGGTTGACGTGTCTAGACTGCTTGACTATTGGCCTGTTCATAGAACTTTGATGACTATTTATTATAAACTAGTCTCAATGTTATTATGGTGTGGGTCCAGGTGGCCAAGTCAGTCATATCAAGGTAAGGGGCCATCTTATGAGCTAGGCTGAGTTGGTAGAAAGCATTTTCTTTTCGTTTCTTTTCTTTGCAGCTGCATTAGCTTGCATCTCCAGTAATAAAGATGGATCCAGGCATGATTTTTAACTGAGTTAGCAAAGGACAGTTGAACTCCATTAAAAGTGGGGAGGGAAATATGTGGTACGAGTTAGGAGACCATGAGGGATCAGGGAGCAGAGCCTGGGAAATATTCTCCTGATGCCAATTTCACCTGTGCTATACTTTTAGAGACTTGAAAAAGACAATCTCCCCATCTCAACCCATTTTCATTTTTTCTCATTAATTTGTCCTGTAGTAATACTGTTTGTTGTAATTTATTAACATTTTAAAATGTTTAGATACTAACCTGTGATGTAACATGTGACTTGTTTGTTTTGTTCTGAAATATCTGCATCTGTCGTTCTCAGAGTGGTAATCATCTGCCAAGGCTCAGCATTCTCAATCACTGACCCTTTGTAGATTTCTGAGGTAAATCGTGGAGCATTGTCATTTTCATCAGTGACAGTTACCTCCACTAATGCTTGGGAATGAAGTTGGACTTTCCTGCCATGGTCTGATGCCACAACATAAAACTGATATATTTCCTGGACTTCACAGTCCAGCTCTTTAAGAGTTGTGATCCAGCCAGTCTCACTGTCAATAGTGAAGAGTTCCTGGACATGGCCAAGTTCCAATGCTAAGCTATAAGTCACTTCCCCATCACTTCCAGTATCCTGGTCACTAGCAGTGACCTGAATCACAGTGGTTCCTGCTGGCATATTCTCCATGACAAAAGCTCTGTAGGGATCAGCATCAAAAACAGGCTTGTTATCATTGACATCTTTTACATGGATGTTTATGGATACCAAAGACACCAAGTCTGTATCTTGGTGTGAGCAGTGAGCTGAGACATCAATTTGGTACCATTTCATCTTCTCATGGTCCATTGCTTTCTGGATAGTCAGGGACCCTGTTTGCTTATCCAAAGCAAATACTCCATCTTTATTGCTTTCAGCAGTGGTTCCTTTCACTAGACTATAGATTACTGGATCTTCCGCCACAGCTCTGACTAATCCTATTTCTGATCCTTCAGGAAGATCTTCATATGCTGAGAAGGTATACAATGGCTCTGAAAACCTTGGCAAAGAGACTTCCTTTGGAACCACTTGAAGGTTCACAGGGACTACAGAATTCCAGTGTGGAGGTTGGGCGTCTTCAGCTTTGACTTTAAAGTTCACTGTTCTGTTTTCTAGCCCACTGAGACTTTCTTTGACCTTAACAACTCCAGTAGCAGTGTTAATTTCAACAACATCCTTGGCAATGACATCTACCATTGAATCAACAGAGTAAATAACATCAGCATTGATTCCTTCATCAGCGTCATATGCTAGTACTTGGATGACTGGGGACCCTTTGCTCATGTTTGACTGGACAGACAAGACATATTCATAAGCTTTGAACTGAGGGGGATTGTCATTTTCATCTGTGAGTATGATTTTGACTGTGCAATAGGCCACCTTTCCTCCCCCATCTCGGGCCATGACTTTAATAGCAATAACCCTTTCTGTGGAATTTTCCCTGTCCAGTTTCTGCAATGTTTCTATGTGGCCATTGTTATCTATTGCAAATTTCTCTTGGCCAAGTTTATTTATGATGGTATAATCAACAGTTCCATATGGACCATCATCTGGGTCAATAGCTAACAATTCAATCACCTTGGTTCCTATCTTGGCATTTTCAGCCAATACTGCTTCATACACATCTCGCTGAAATGATGGATTGTATTTATTTACGTTTGTGGTATTGATGTATACTGGCACTGTAGTCTTAAACACTCCATCGGATGCAGAAACCCTGAGATTATAAAAAGACTCCAAGTCCTTTTTGCAACGATTCAGTGTGGAAACAGTTCCAGAAGTACTATTAATAGTAAAATGTCTGTTGTTATTTCCTGAAAGTATCATATATTCCAACCTCGAGGTGTCCCTGCTGTCAGAGTCAAAAGCCTGGACTTTTATCACAATATGGCCACAAGTGGCCATTTCACTTACATTAGCTTCATACTGAAGCTGGCTGAACTTTGGTGGGTTATCATTGATGTCCAGGACAGTGACAATCACAAGGGCTTCACTGCTAAGAGGTGGCATGCCATGGTCGGTGGCTTTCACTTTAAAGTGAAACTGATGGTTAGCTTCATAATCTAGTGCCTGACTTGTTGTTATTTGACCTGTGCTGGCATCAACATTAAAGAACTTTGTTGTGTTTGAACTGTCCTCCAAGATGCGGTATGAAATGAGTCTGTTCCTTCCTGAGTCTTTATCAGTAGCAGAGATTTGTACAACAGGGGTCTGAGCTGGCCCACCTTCAGGGACTGATGCATTATAAACCATCTGAGAAAATGCAGGTAAATTGTCATTAACATCCTCAACCTCGACTTCTACTACTGCTTCTGAAAAGGCACCCAATGCAGTGTCTGTTGCTCTGACAGTAAAAGCATGCTTTGTCACAGATTCATAATCTAGTTGGCTGATGACTGTAAGTACACCAGTCTTGAAGTCAATATTGAACTGCTTGAGGACCTCTTTTTCCACAATGTTGTATATAAGGCGCAAACCTTCAGGGCTCCGAGCCTGGACATGGAGAACAGGAGTGTAGAGTGGAATATTTTCAGGCACTTTGACATTATAGTAGAGGCTTTGAAACAGAGGATTGGATTTGTTCCTCACTGTAACTAGCACCTCTTCCACAGCATACAAAGAAGGCTTACCATCATCTGTGGCTTTAACTTTCAGTGTATATTTATTTAAAGTTTGATAATCAAGGGGTTTCTTGAGTGAAATGTCCCCTAAGAAGGGGTCAATCCAGAAATATTCATAGTCTTCCACAAAGGAGTAAAAAATTACTCTATTATTTCCCACATCCTGGTCAGTTGCAGACACCTGAAAGATGACGTCACCTGGCTCCATGCCATCCTGTACTGCTGTATAATAAGGAACATTCTCAAAATGTGGTGGATGGTCATTAACATCATCCACGTATATTTTCACTATAGCTTGAGACATTCTCTGTGGATTTTTAGTGTCCTTTACTTCCACAGCAATCTCATATAGTTCCTGAGTTTCACGGTCAAATTTCACACCATTTGTCTGTAGCACTCCTGAAGACTGAATCATCCTGAATCTCTCTTTTTCATTCCTGATGGAATAAAGGAGTGGTTCATTCAATTGGTTGCCAGTGACTCCAAGCACAACCAGAGTTTTAATATCAGTAGAGTTTTCTGTCACTGTTGCCGTATATAAATGTTGATCAAATTTTAAGGTACTGATTTGTGCTTTAATAAAATTTACTCTTACCAAAGCATTACTCTTATACAGACCATCCCCAGCTCTAACTGTAAGTTCATGAGAGCTTCCCACATAGGTAATGTTCAGCACTGAGATAAGTCCGGTCATTGGGTGAATGTAGAACAAATTCTCAGGATTGCCTTCCAGTATATTGTAGATTACTTCTGAATCTTTGTCTTCTGCATGCACTGTGAGAAGCTCCATACCTTGATACCCAGGTAACACAGCAGACATTTCATAGATATTCTTTGAAAATACTGGAGGACAGTCATTTATATCTCTGACATAAATGGTGACTTGAATGGGTTTGGAAGCAAATAAAGTGGGACTGCCATTGTCATGGATGTGGACACTGAAGTGGAAAACTGGCATCTGTTCATAATCAATATTAGCATTTGTAGTAAGAGTGCCCATGCTTGGATCTATTTTGAAAAACTCCAGTGCCTCTGGTTGCAAAATTTCATAGCACAACAAAGCATTGGAATTTTGATCAGCATCTGAAGCACGTACCACTAGTGGGGCATTATTCTCATCCATTACTATACTGCCCAATGCAGTGTTCTCATTGACCCATCCCACAAAAAAAGGGTTATCAAAGACAGGTGCATTGTCATTTTCATCTATGACATAAACAAATACTAGAACATCCATAAAGGCTCCAGGCATGCTGGTGCCACGTATTTTCAGCTGATAAGATGAAGTCTGTTCAAAATCTAAGTTCTTCTGAATAGAAATAAGGCCAGACTGATAATTGATGGAGAATAAGCTATTCCTGTTTCCTTCTTTTATTTCATAGCTAACAGGCAAATCACTCTTGGTTGAAACAAGGATGACAGGAGAGCCAATGACTGCAGATTCACTGATCTCTGTAACATATTCTACTGCAGTAAACTGGGGAGGTGTGTCATCAGAGGGCTTAATGTAAATGTGCACAGTAGCTGAATCTGTCAGCTGAGGAAATCCTTGATCTTCTGCTTTTACAGTCAGATCAAATCTTTCTTGCTTGGATCGATCCAATTTCTGAGAAACTGTAATAATTCCAGAGTGAATGTTGATACTGAAGAATTCTCCAATGTTCCCTGAATCAGAGACAAATTAAAATGAATAAAATAAATTAACTCTTTAATAGACCTCAAAGACCCTTTTATTTATCTTTGTTGGTTTCTGACACACTGAAATTTGCCACACCCATTCTCTGGGAAACTTCATTCTATTCCTTGGAGCTTAGGTTTGACAACTGTACCATCTTCCATTTAATTCATAAGAGTGGTCCCAAAATGGGGCTCAAAATTATCCACAAAGGTATGACGCAGAGCAAGGGTAGATGTCTGCAAATTTAAGGGATTTCCCAGGTTTGCAGGAAAAAATGAACATCTAAAAATACCACCCCAGCAGAATTTTTCCAATTTCCATGGGGAATATTTTAGATGGTATTTTTGATTAGTACATAACCTCAAAACAGCTCCTGACAATGGCAAGTTGTAAGGGGAGATATAAACACATAGCACATGAAGCTGCCTTATATCAAATCACATCTCCATCATGATCATTACTGTCTGTTTTAACTGACAGCCTCTCATCAGGGGCTTAGGCAGAGTTCTTTCACATCATCTGATACTTGATCCCTTTAATTGGAAACATTAAAAACAGAACCCTTTCGAGGGTCCCCAGTCTAGGATCAGAGAATCTAAATAAACTCAGTATTTAACATGAAAGGCTTTCTGGAAAGGTATAAATAATAACTGTAAGATCCAGAAAAGCCTCAAGCACCAGTACAAGATTTTCAGTGACCACAACTTCAACCAAAAGAGCAACTGAAAAAGGATAAAGACTCAGACTCCTCTGAAACATAAATATGGGTTACAAATTGTTGATGTGAAATATAAATGGTATTAATTCTTCACAAAAGAGGGATTTTTTACCATTGTTAAAAATATCAAAGTTGGATATCAATTGTCTACAAGAAATATCAAGAAAAAACTTAAAATATCTAATGCAGACGATATTAGGAGATAATTTTACATCAAGTATTAAGAACAAAAGATTGGATTTGTGTCATATATTAAATCTTGTTTGAAACTAAAACTTGTTTTCATTGATAATGATGTGGGAGTTGTAAGTGACTAAGATATTGATCCTTGATATTTATGTCTTCAATGATGATAAAAGTAGATTTTACAAACAAGTAATGGATGAGTCCATAATCTTATGGACACTGACAGATGACTACAATGTGGTGGATATGCCTCAAATGGATAGACTCTTTATTACACGTACTCAAGGAAAATTAACAAAATCGTTTTTTGAACTGACTGACAACATGAGCTTGACAGATATCTGTAATCAGAGCCAGTTTGGTGTAGTGGTTAGGAGTGCGGACTTCTAATCTGACATGCCAGGTTCGATTCTGCGCTCCCCCACATGCAACCAGCTGGGTGACCTTGGGCTCACCACGGCACTGATAAAGCTGTTCTGACCGAGCAGTGATATCAGGGGTCTCTCAGCCTCACCCACCCCACAGGGTGTCTGTTGTGGGGAGAGGAAAGGGAAGGTGACTGTAAGCCGCTTTGAGCCTCCTTCGGGTAGGGAAAAGCGGCATATAAGAACCAACTCTTCTTCTTCTTCTTCTAAAGCAATTTTCAAAAGAATTTATCTATTTTTCTGAGAGACACTGATATGTTTTGGGTATCTAAAAATTTGATTTATAAGAGAGTTGATATTGAGATATTACTAAAAAAAAACCCTCAGATCATAACCCCATAAAATTATTAAAAGGAAATCAAATACATTTAGATGATTAAATGAAATTCTGTTACAAAGGACATTTATTGTAGAAGATTGCAAAATAAAGCTAGAAATTTTTTTGAGAACAACCTAAACAAATGGAAGGAAATAAGAATCATTTGGGATGTACATAAAACTTTTTTAGAGGGTATTTCATTCAATATAACGCTTACTGAAAAAAGGCAAAATTTCAATGACTGAAGAGTAAAAAAGAAGTTTAAAGAGTGTCCTGGAAATGCTAACATATAGTCTAAGATAAAAATATTACAGCAGTTGACAGTAAGGCAAATGGAAATGAAACTGAATTTTTAAAAATGAAAACATTTTTAACATGCAAATAAACCAGGAAGTGGTTGGTGTATAAACTAAGAAAGAAAGAAAGAAAAAAAAATCCCAGACAGGGAGTTCTATAAGGAGTCAGTTTTCCAACTCACTTACTCTTCCAGTGGTGAGGCCAGCCTTTAGCCGTGGATGTTATTTCAGGCTTTGGCCATAAACCTGGTGAAGTAACAGCATTTTGCAGACCCTACAGAACTGATTTAGGTCCTGCAGGGCCACAATCTCTTTCAGAAGAATATTCCAGCCCTGGTTGAGGCCAACACTTATTTTGGGTCAGGGACCCTGAGCAGATGTTGATCCAAAGACCATAGTGTTCTTGGGGGATTATAAGGTGAAAGCCTTTTATAGGTAGTATACAAATTTATATAAAGACCATGACATGCTCTTGATAAAAATACATGAATATCTTGATAAACAAAATTTGTTATGGCTTACAGAAGACCAAATGATGAATGATCCTGTAACGGTAGGAAAGGTGGTAAATGCTATTTTAAAAAATTAAATCAGGAAAAGCTCCAAGAGTGGATGGACTGTCAGGATTATAATATAAATGTTTAGAGGATCTATTTATAATACCATTGCAGAATACAATGGACAGAATGTAAAAATACTGGAGTCATTGAAAGAAGCCAACATAATTTTGATACAAAAAGGCCAAGATCCTACCCTGACAAAAAAGTAAATAATAAATTATTTATTATTAAATAACAAATATAAATTATTTACAATTATTTTAGCACAAAGTTTTAAAATAAAGAAACAAACAAAGATGTTAATTAAAAACATGAATATACAAGATCAAATTAAATTAATGGAAACATAAATTTTAAAATCAGAAAGGTGAAATATTTAGGTATTTTATTCCATGAGACACATGAGAATACACTCAGGCATAGAGAGGGCTTCTACAAGGGTGGCATTTTGAAGAATAAATATTTTAATTGAGGGGCTCCAAGATATATATTTGGATACTTTTCATTAGTGTAGGAGACTCTCCATTCATATTGTTTAAATCTTATATTCCCTATTACCCCCCTTCAAGGATCGCTGCCTTGTTGTGGCAAGGGGGCTTGCGTAGTTCAGTGAAGCTATGAGCTATACCGTGCAGGGCCACCCAAGATGGACAGGTCATAGCTGAGAGCTCTGACAAAAGGTGATCCACTGGAGAAGGAAATGGCAAACCACTCCAGTATCTTTGCCATGAAAACTCTATGGACAGTTCCAAAACGCAAAACGATATGACACCGGAAGATGAGCCCCTCAGGTCGGAAGGTGTCCAATATGCTACTGGGGATGAACAGACGGCTAGTACGAGTAGCGCCAGAATGAATGAAGCGACTGGGCCAAAGCCGAAAGGACGCTCAGTTGTGGAAGTAACTGGTGGCGAAAAGACAGTCCGATGCTGTAAAGATTTTTATTCCATAGGAACCTGGAACATCAGATCCATGAATCAAGGCAAGCTGGACGTGGTTAAACAAGAAATGACAAGACTGAACATCAACATTTTAGGAATCAGTGAACTAAAATGGACAGGAATGGGTGAATTTAATTCAGATGACCATCAGGTATACTACTGTGGACAAGAATCTCGCAGAAGAAATGGAGTAGCCTTCATAATCAATAAGAGAGTAGGAAAAGCAGTCTTGGGATACAATCCCCAAAATGACAGAATGATCTCAGTTCGAATCCAAGGCAAGCCATTCAAAATCACAGTGATCCAGGTCTATGCCCCAACCACTGCTGCTGAAGAGGATGAAGTTGATCAGTTCTATGAAGCCCTACAACACCTTCTAGAAGCAACACCAAAAAATGATGTGCTTATCATCATGGGGGAGTGGAATGCTAAAGTAGGAAGCCAAAAGATAACCGGGATAACAGGCAAGTTTGGCCTTGGAGTACAAAATGAAGCAGGGCACAGGCTGGTAGAATTTTGTCAATAGAATACAATGGTCATAGCAAACACTCTTTTCCAACAACCCAAGAGACGACTCTACACATGGACATCACCAGACGGTCAACACAGAAATCAGGCTGTATACTGTCGCCTTGCCTATTTAACTTGTATGCAGAGCACATCATGAGAAACACGGGATTAGAGGAGTCACAAATTGGGATCAAGATTGCAGGGAGAAATATCAACAACCTCAGATATGCAGATGATACCACTCTAATGGCAGAAAGTGAAGAGGAACTAAAGAGCCTGTTGATGCGGGTGAAGGAGGAGAGTGCAAAAGCTGGCTTGAAATTCAAAATCAAGAAAACAAAGATCATGGCATCCGGCCCTCTCAATTCCTGGCAAATAGATGGGGAAGAAATGGAGATAGTGACAGATTTTATTTTCCTGGGCTCCAATATCACTGCAGATGGGGACTGCAGCAAAGAAATTAAAAGAAGCTTGCTCCTGGGGAGGAAAGCTATGGCAAATCTAGACAGCATCCTAAAAAGCAAAGACATCACCCTGCCAACAAAAGTGCATTTAGTCAAGGCTATGGTATTCCCAATTGCAATGTATGGCTGCGAAAGTTGGACCATAAGGAAGGCTGAGCGTCAAAGAATTGAGGTTTTTGAACTCTGGTGCTGGAGAAGACTCTTGCGAGTCCCTTGGACTGCAAGGCGAACAAACCGGTCAGTCCTAGATGAGATCAGCCCTGACTGCTCTTTAGAAGGCCAGATCCTGAAGATGAAACTCAAATACTTTGGCCACCTCATGAGAAGGAAGGACTCCCTGGAGAAGAGCCTCATGCTGGGAGCGATCGAGGGCAAAAGAAGAAGGGGGTGACAGAGAATGAGGTGGCTGGATGGAGTCACTGAAGCAGTAGGTGCAAACTTAAATGGACTCCGGGGAATGGTAGAGGACAGGAAGGCCTGGAGGATCATTGTCCATGGGGTCGCGACTTCGCACATAACAACATAACAATTCCCTATTACATCACATGAGTGCATTTAAATATGAGACCAGTGAAGAAGTGCCCAAGGGGAGTTGAAACACATTTGGTTATTTCTTCATTCATCCATGAGTCGAAATCTTTTGGATTTGTGCAGTACAATGTGACACACATTGATGTTTTTAAGTTTTATACGTGCACATGAATTGTAATAAATATTTGCATTTTAATTCATTATACTTCTACTTATTCTGCTGCTGCTTAACCTTTTAGGTTCCTATCTTATTGTTAGACTAGGGGCAAAGCCCACTGTATCCAAGAATACAACGGGCGCTAGAGCTTGGCAGTGGGAAGAGGAAGGGGAGGAGTTGTCCAGTCTGTAAGGGCATGGGGTTGAATGTGTGTGTTGTGTGGGAGGTTGTGATGGCATGGTGGCAAATGAGGGAATAGCATCATAGGGTCAAAGAATCATAGAGTTGGAAGGGGCCATACAGGCCATCTAGTCCAACCCCCTGCTCAACGCAGGATCTGCCCAAAGCATCCTAAAGCATCCAAGAAAAGTGTGTATCCAGCCTTTGCTTGAAGACTGCCAGTGAGACGGAGCTCACCACCTCCATAGGCAGCCTATTCCACTGCTGAACTACTCGGACTGTGAAAAACTTTTTCCTGATATCTAGCCTATATCGTTGTACTTGAAGTATAAACCCATTACTGCGTATCCTCTCCTATGCAGCCAACAGAAACAGCATCCTGCCCTCCTCCAAGTGACAACCTTTCAAATACTTAAAGAGGGCTATCATGTCCCCTCTCAACCTCCTTTTCTCCAGGCTGAACATTCCCAAGTCCCTCAACCTATCTTCATAGGGCTTGGTCCCTTGGCCCCAGATCATCTTCATACTCTCCTCTGTACCCTTTCAATTTTATCTACGTCATTCTTGAAGTGAGGCCTCCAGAACTGCACACATTACTCCAGGTGTGGGCTGACCAGTGCCGTATACAATGGGACTATGACATCTTTTGTGATTTGTGATGGTCCATGTGGGAACGAATGACATGTCCCTGAATACCATCGCTCCTATTAAAAAAGACTATCAAGATCTGGGGAGGAAGCTCAAGCAAATGGGGGGGCACAAGTGGTTTTCTCTTCAATCTTGCCTGTCAAGGGAAGAGGAATGCGTCGGGAGAGGAAGATAATGGAGGTGAATCACTGGCTGCGTAGTTGGTGCCGGCAGGAGAGATTTGGTTTCTGGGACCATGGGATAGGCTTTCTTGAGGAAGGCCTACTAGCACCTGATGGACTGCACTTATCAAAACTGGGGAAGAATGTGTTTGGCAGGAACCTGGGGAGATTCATCAGGAGAGCTTTAAACTAAAGCCACTAGGGGAAGGAGACGATCAACATAGGGAGTGTATGGAAGGAAAACTATCGGAGGCAGCCCAACCGGCAAGGCCAGCTCATAGGCAACCAAAAGTAAAAGGATTCAGATGTCTTTATACTAATGCCCGAAGCATGGGCAATAAAAAGGAAGAGCTGGAACTTCTCATGCTGATGGAAAGGTATGATCTAGTAGGCATCACAGAAACTTGGTGGAATGATTCTCATGACTGGAATGTAATGGTGGATGGATATGAACTGTTCAGAAAAAACAGAATAGATCGAAGAGGTGGAGGAGTGGCACTGTATGTGAGGAAAGGGCTTACCTGTCAGGAAATTCTAGTGAAGGAGAGTATATCTACAGTGGAAAGCATCTGGGTGAAAATAAGCGAGGGGAAAACAAACAGTGTGGTGGTTGGTGTCTGCTACCGACCGCCTGACCAACGAGAGGATGTGGATGCTGCACTTTGTGAGCAGCTTGAGAAAATATCCAAACGGCAGGACCTTGTCATCATGGGTGACTTCAATTTCCCAGATGTGTGCTGGGAAACAAACTCTGCGAAGCGTCCTCAGTCATGCAAGTTTCTGACCTGCCTGGCTGACAATTTCATTTATCAAATGGTAGATGAACCCACAAGAGGTTCAGCCATACTGGACTTAATACTGACCAACAGGCAAGAGTTGGTGGATGAGGTGAAGGAGGTGGGGACCCTAGGGGGAAGTGACCATGTCCTCATAGAATTCCTTTTGAGATTGGGAGCCAAGGAAGCTTGTAGCCAGACGCGGATGTTGGATTTTCGTAGGGCAAACTTTAATAAACTCAGAGACATGATGAGTGTCATACCATGGACGAGAATGCTGGAAGGGAAGGGAGCATGTGAAGGGTGGGCGCTACTCAAACAAGAGCTATTGCATGCTCAATCAATGACTATTCCAGAAATACGAAAACACTGCAGGAGCTCTAAGAAGCCTATTTGGATGAACAGAGAACTTCAAGAGGAACTAAGAAAGAAAAGGAAAATGTTCAGGAAATGGAGGGAAGGACAGAGCTCTAAAGAAGAGTACCTACAGGTTACTAGGCACTGTAGATCAATCATCAGAAAGGCCAAAGCTGAGAGTGAGCTAAGATTGCCCAGGGAAGCCCATTGTAACAAGAAACGATTTTTCAGTTACGTGAGGAGCAAACGTAAAGTAAAGGAGGCAATAGGCCCGCTGTTGGGTGCGGATGGACAAACTCTAACGAAAGATGCAGAGAAAGCAGAAAGGCTTAGTGCCTATTTTACATCTGTTTTTTCCCACAGGTCAAAGTGTTTAGGCACATCTAGAGATGGCTGTAGCCAAAGGATAGTGTCTGGGTGGCAGGTTAACATGGATAGAGTGGTGGTCGAGAGGCATTTAGCTGCACTGGATGAGTTCAAATCCCCTGGTCCAGATGAAATGCACCCGAGAGTACTCAAAGAACTTTCCAGAGAACTTGCACAGCCCTTGTCCATCATCTTCGGAACCTCTTTAAGGACTGGAGATGTCCCGGAGGACTGGAAAAGAGCAAACGTTATTCCGATCTTCAAAAAAGGGAGGAAGGATGACCCGGGAAACTACAGACCAGTGAGTCTGACCTCTGTTGTGGGGAAGATAATGGAGCAGATATTAAGGGGAGCGATCTGCAAACATCTGGAGGACAATTTGGTGATCCAAGGAAGTCAGCATGGATTTGTCTCCAACAGGTCCTGCCAGACCAACCTAGTTTCCTTTTTTGACCAAGTAACAGGTTTGCTGGATCGGGGAAATTTGGTTGATGTCATTTACTTGGATTTTAGTAAAGCTTTTGACAAGGTTCGCCATGATGTTCTGATGGATAAGTTGAAGGACTGCAATCTGGATTTTCAGATCGTTAGGTGGATAGGGAATTGGTTAGAGAACCGCACTCAAAGAGTTGTTGTCAATGGTGTTTCATCAGACTGGAGAGAGGTGAGTAGCGGGGTACCTCAGGGTTCGGTGCTCGGCCCGGTACTTTTTAACATATTTATTAGTGATCTAGATAAGGGGGTGGAGGGACTACTCATCAAGTTTGCAGATGACACCAAATTGGGAGGACTGGCAAATACTCCGGAAGATAGAGACAGAGTTCAACGAGATCTGAACACAATGGAAAAATGGGCAAATGAGAACAAGATGCAATTTAATAAAGATAAGTGTAAAGTTCTGCATCTGGGTCAGAAAAATGAAAAGCATGCCTACTGGATGGGGGATACGCTTCTAGGTAGCACTGTGTGTGAACGAGACCTTGGGGTACTTGTGGATTGTAAACTAAACATGAGCAGGCAGTGTGATGCAGCGGTAAAAAAGGCAAATGCCATTTTGGGCTGTATCAACAGAGCCATCACATCAAAATCACAAGATGTCATAGTCCCATTGTATACGGCACTGGTCAGACCACACCTGGAGTACTGTGTGCAGTTCTGGAGGCCTCACTTCAAGAAGGACATCGATAAAATTGAAAGGGTACAGAGGAGAGCGACGAAGATGATCTGGGGCCAAGGGACCAAGCCCTATGAAGATAGGTTGAGGGACTTGGGAATGTTCAGCCTGGAGAAAAGGAGGTTGAGAGGGGACATGATAGCCCTCTTTAAGTATTTGAAAGGTTGTCACTTGGAGGAGTGCAGGATGCTGTTTCTGCTGGCTGCAGAGGAAAGGACACGCAGTAATGGGTTTAAACTTCAAGTACAACGATATAGGCTAGATATCAGGAAAAAGTTTTTCTCAGTCAGAGTAGTTCAGCAGTGGAATAGGCTGCCTAAGGAGGTGGTGAGCTCCCCCTCACTGGCAGTCTTCAAGCAAAGGTTGGATACACACTTTTCTTGGATGCTTTAGGATGCTTAGGGCTAATCCTGCGGTGAGCAGGGGGTTGGAGTAGATGGCCTGTATGGACTCTTCCAACTCTATGATTCTATGATTCTATGATCTTGTGATTTTGATGTGATGCCCCTGTTGATACAGCCCAAAATGGCATTTGCCTTTTTTACCGCTGCATCACACTGCCTGCTCATGTTTAGTTTACAATCCACAAGTACCCCAAGGTCTCGTTCACACACAGTGTTACCTAGAAGCGTATCCCCCATCCAGTAGGCATGCTTTTCATTTTTCTGACCCAGATGCAGAACTTTACACTTATCTTTATTAAATTGCATCTTGTTCTCATTTGCCCATTTTTCCATTGTGTTCAGATCTCGTTGAACTCTGTCTCTATCTTCCGGAGTATTTGCCAGTCCTCCCAATTTGGTGTCATCTGCAAACTTGATGAGTAGTCCCTCCACCCCCTTATCTAGATCACTAATAAATATGTTAAAAAGTACCGGGCCGAGCACTGAGCCCTGAGGTACCCCGCTTCTCACCTCTCTCCAGTCTGATGAAACACCATTGACAACAACTCTTTGACTGTCTGAAAATCCAGATTGCAGTCCTTCAACTTATCCATCAGAACATCATGGGGAACCTTGTCAAAAGCTTTACTAAAATCCAAGTAAATGACATCAACCGAATTTCCCCGATCCAGCAAACCTGTTACTTGGTCAAAAAAGGAAACCAGGTTGGTCTGGCAGGACCTGTTGGAGACAAATCCATGCTGACTTCCTTGGATCACCAAATTGTCCTTCAGATGTTTGCAGATCGCTCCCTTTAATATCTGCTCCATTATCTTCCCCACAACAGAGCTCACTGGTCTGTAGTTTCCCGGGTCATCCTTCCTCCCTTTTTTGAAGATCGGAATAACGTTTGCTCTCTTCCAGTCCACCGGGACATCTCCAGTCCTTAAAGAGGTTCCGAAGATGATGGACAAGGGATGTGCAAGTTCTCTGGAAAGTTCTTTGAGCACTCTTGGGTGCATTTCATCCGGACCAGGGGATTTGAACTCATCCAGTGCAGCTAAATGCCTCTCGACAACCTCTCTATCCATGTTAACCTGCCACTCAGACACTATCCTTTGGCTACGGCCATCTCTAGATGTGCCTAAACACTTTGACCTGTGGGAAAAAACAGATGTAAAATAGGCACTAAGCCTTTCTGCTTTTTCTGCATCCTCTGTTAGAGTTTGTCCATCCGCACCCAACAGTGGGCCTATTGCCTCCTTTACTTTATGTTTGCTCCTCACATAACTGAAAAATCTTTTCTTGTTACAATGGGCTTCCCTGGGCAATCTTAGCTCACTCTCAGCTTTGGCCTTTCTGATGATTGATCAACAGTGCCTAGTAACCTGTAGGTAATCTTCTTTAGAGCTCTGTCCTTCCCTCCATTTCCTGAACATTTTCCTTTTCTTTCTTAGTTCCTCTTGAAGTTCGCTGTTCATCCAAATAGGCTTCTTAGAGCTCCTGCAGTGTTTTCGTCTTTCTGGGATAGTCATTGATTGAGCATGCAATAGCTCTTGTTTGAGTAGCGCCCACCCTTCACATGCTCCCTTCCCTTCCAGCATTCTCGTCCATGGTATGACACTCATCATGTCTCTGAGTTTATTAAAGTTTGCCCTACGAAAATCCAACATCCGCATCTGGCTACAAGCTTCCTTGGCTCCCCATCTCAAAAGGAATTCTATGAGGACATGATCACTTCCCCCTAGGGTCCCCACCTCCTTCACCTCCTCCACCAACTCTTGCCTGTTGGTCAGTATTAAGTCCAGTATGGCTGAACCTCTTGTGGGTTCATCTACCATTTGATAAATGAAACTGTAAGCCAGGCAGGTCATAAAGTTGCATGACTGAGGACACTTCGCAGAGTTTGTTTCCCAGCACACATCTGGGAAATTGAAGTCACCCATGATGACAAGGTCCTGCCGCTTGGATATTTTCTCAAGCTGCTCACAAAGTGCAGCATCCACATCCTCTCATTGGTCAGGCGGTCCGTATCAGAAACCAACCACCACACTGTTTGTGTTCCCCTCCCTTATTTTCACCCAGATGCTTTCCACTGTAGATATGCTCTCCTTCAGTAGAATTTCCTGACAGGTAAGCCCTTTCCTCACATACAGTGCCACTCCTCCACCTCTTCGATCTATTGTTTTTTCTGAACAGTTCATATCCATCCACCATTACATTCCAGTCATGAGAATCATTCCACCAAGTTTCTGTGATGCCTACTAGATCATACCTTTCCATCAGCATGAGAAGTTCCAGCTCTTCCTTTTTATTGCCCATGCTTCGGGCGTTAGTATAAAGACATCTGAATCATTTTACTTTTGGTTCCCTATGAGCTGGCCTTGCCGGTTGGGCTGCCCCCAATCGTTCTCCTTCCTTACACTCCCTATGTTGATCGTCTCCTTCCCCTTGTGGCTTTAGTTTAAAGCTCTCCTGATGAATCTCCCCAGGTTCCTGCCAAACACATTCTTCCCCAGTTTCGATAAGTGCAGTCCATCAGGTGCTAGTAGGCCTTCCTCAAGAAAGCCTATCCCATGGTCCCAGAAACCAAATCTCTCCTGCCGGCACCAACTACGCAGCCAGTGATTCACCTCCGTTATCTTCCTCTCCCGACGCATTCCTCTTCCCTTGACAGGCAAGATTGAAGAGAATACCACTTGTGCCCCCATTTGCTTGAGCTTCCTCCCCAGATCTTGATAGTCTTTTTTAATAGGAGCGATGGTATTCAGGGACATGTCATTTGTTCCCACATGGGCCATCACAAATGTGTAGTGATCCGTAGATTTGAGGAGTTTGGGCAGCCGTTCTGAAACATCTTTAATTTTCGCCCCTGGCAAGCAACACACCTCTCGGGTTAGGGGGTCGGGCCCAGCCACATGGCGATCCATTCCTCTTAGCAGGGAGTCTCCAATTACCAGTACTCTCCTTTTTTTCTTCTTCTCAACTCCATTTCCTTCTGTCCCCGTGGCCTCTTCCCTTTGTCTTAGACTTTTTATGGGGACCTCTTCCCTCATTGACCCTTGCACCTCCTCTGCAAGGGCCTGAAATCTATTCTGGAGCTCCAAAGGCCCCGAGAACTGTCTCGCTCTTATGGGTGTGGAGATATGGGTGTCAAGAACCTGTGGTGTGGAATGTTCATTGAGCGTGGGAGAGGACTGACCTTTGGGAATTTTGGCATAGTGGTTACAGATGAGCTTTCCAAAGCCATGTCCTCAGATATGTGAAGGGAAAATCAGACTGGAGACTCGTCTTAGGGGAAGATTACATGGCAACCAATTCCTCCAAGTTCTGCGTCATTTCCCTGCTTGTGTGAATTAGGCCACATTCACCAAATGCCCCTCTGCCCTAATACACATGGGGTAGTCATAGTACACAGGTGTCCACCCTGCTCCTTCTGTCTCCCATGTTTTCACTGTTGGTAAAATGTTATGTGCCCACATGTTTCTTTCATGGTTGCTCCTTAGAAGAACGGATTTTTGTACCCTATTGCTTACTACCCAAAGGAGACTCAAAGCTGTTTACAAACACCTTTTCCATTTGTCTCCACAATAGTCAACCTGTGAGGTATGTGGGGTTGTGAGAGATCTGAGAGAACTGGGAATGGGCCGCAGTGACCCAGCAGGCCTCAGGTGTCTCAAAGCATTTTCCAATAATCTTCCCTTTCTCTCCCCATAGCAGACTCCACATGAGGGAGGTGGGGTAGCGAGCCTCACAGGGAAGCTGGCAACCCTAAGAGGAAGACTCTCTGTACACAGCAGTCTTGACCTTAGTAAGGTTTTTTATACTGTTTTTTTATTTACCAGGCCAAGGTTATTTGCCAGGCCAATAAGTCATTTCAGTTACTATGTGTCTCCAGACATTTACTTGTTCTCTATTTACAGTTTCAGGCGGTAAATATTTATTTAGCTCTTCCTGCACTTTCCAGACTCACAGGACTGATGCTGGTCTGCCTGTCTGCGCCCCAGGATACAGTTGCTGGTAAGGGCTGGCTATAACTCATAGGCCAGGAGGGACACTCCTGCACCACTCCCTACAAAAATGGCTCCTTTGAAGGCTGGACTCTGAGGCATTGTATGATTTTGAAGTCCTACTCCAAACCTCCAGGAATATTTCCAACCCAGGGGTAGCCAACCTAAAGGTGTGGCCTGGAGAGCTCCTGGAATTACAGCTCACCTGCCGCGTATAAAGATCAGCTCCCCAGGCAGAAAGGGCTACTTTGGACAGGGTTGTGGTAGAGAAGAAACATTTAAGGCTTCCCACACAGGTTGTTGTTGAATTAAAAGGCTTGAGGCCTACTGTACAGGGTTGTTGTGCAGATGAAACAGGAGACAAAAGAGCCAGTTTCCTCTGCAGAATAACGCTGTGCAGTGGCCTCAAATCTACAGAGAGTTGCAAAGAAGAAGGACACATGGCTTGGCTGCGTCTAATTTCTGGGCAGAGCAGTATTTTAAGTGAGAAGGGGCTTTTCTGTGGCCTCCCTGTCAGGCAACTGTTTGGCAGAAGGGGAAAGTCCCCCCCCCCAAAAGGAAGGCCCTCATGCTCCCCTGCGTTGCTCTTGGAAAGGCCTCCCTCCCTCAGTCAGGGCCTGTCAGAGGCTCCTTCGCAGCAGGCCTGAAGGGGGTGGGGGAGGGAGGGGGTGCCCTCACCAGCCTCCTGCAGCTCTGTCAGGATACTGAGGCAATTTACAAATGGACATGACAGTTAGGACAGCCTTGGGGCAAAAAGGGCTGGCGCAGCCTCTGTTCTCATCCCCCTTGGCAGCCCTGCTGACCTCCTCTCCCTGTGCTGGTCAGGAGCAGACTGGCAGCCAGACTGGGCTGGGTGAATTAAATTTTGGTCTGTCCTGGTGAGGGGCCAATAGGAAGGCGCTTCGCGTGCCTCCTCATTGGCTACTTGGCCCTGGATGGACACTCGGAGGGCCCAATCAGGAGCCGCTTCTCCTGATTGTTTTTATCCTGGACAGGGCCCGCCCTAACTCCTCCCCAGGTGGCCTTACCCTTTTATTTAATCCGCTCCGCAGGAGCGGTTAAAGATATCATTGCATGTTAATTTAAAACTATTAGGTACAACTTTGGAATGAAATGGGAAAAGATTTGTTAAGATATACTCCAACTGTCTTTGTTGGGAACAACTGCTGTGGTTACAATGAATACTTTACTAGAATGTTGTTAATGGATTAATTAATGGATAACTTAGAATGATATTTTAAATCTCTCCCAAGAGGAGGTCAAAATGAAATCAAGGGAAGATTTTGTTCAGGCCTCCTGTGATCTGCAGCCCTCCTGAGCCTCCCGGATGGGAGCCCAGACTTACTGCCACCCCACCTCCCACCAGGATGACCCTCAGACCACCCTCAATTTGTTGACAAGTTGGTGAAGGAGCTGCCCGCTGCCTGCTCCGGGACCCTGTTGCAAGCCCAGCTGGTGCACCTGGGTGAGAAGATGCTGATGTAGAGAACAGTTGTGTCTCAGGACACTGAGGAAGTTCCCTGTTGGCCTGACAAAGCTGACAAGGGATCAGAAGCTCAACTGTCAGGACCCCTGGGGGTGGAAACTGGGAGAAGCATCTAGAGCTGAGCTGTGCTGGGCATGGGCAACAGACTGATGGGGAGCAGGGCAGCACAGAGCAGGGCAGCACAGCAGAAATGGTGAGCTGGGGGATGGGGCAGAAATAATCTTGGGAGAAGGTGGGGGCAGGAGCTGGACTGAGGGGATCGATAAAAGCATATACAAATGAATATACAAATGATACCAGAAGCATTCCTGTTTGGCTTAATTGATATTCATTTATTTACCTATTTATTTATATTTGAATTTATCCACACCACTCCTGAAACTAGTCTGGCTCATGGAGGTTTACAATAAAATACTTCTATATGCCCAGAATTTTTAAAAAATTACAAATCTCCCTACAGTAGAAGACCGGATTGTTAAAATATTAGGCTGAAATGGTGAAACTCACAGCAATGATTAGAGAAAAAACAACTTTATTTATGATGCAATAGAAACCTTTTAATTACTTGTTATAGGAAAGAGAAAGAAATGACAGGATGATCTGAGGTCTTGAAGATCAAAGAAAATAAATGTAGATTTACCTATAGTTTGATATGGAAAGATAATGTATGAGTTAATGTGAATGGAATGTGTAGTTTATAGTCATTTAAAATATGGCGGGGTGGAGAAGATAAAGAGAAATTAATAATAACAATAGTAAATAGAATGTAATCTGATAATGTAACTAGAATTAAAGTATCCAAATATATGTAAATAGAACTAGCGGGGGGAGGGGAATAGCAAAGAGAGAGGGAGGTAGAAAAGAAGAGAGTGATTAAGATAGAGAGAGCTTGGCATTGGGAAGAGTAAAGGGAGGAGTTGTCCAGTCTGTAAGGGCATGAGGTTGAATATGTGTGTTGGAGGGGGGGGGGTTGTGGTGGCATGGTGACAAATGAGGGCATGAGTGTGGAGAGATGGGTGTCAAGAATCTGTGGTTTGAAATATTCATTGAATGTGGGAGAGGACTGATCTTTGGGAATTGTGGCATAGTGGTTACAGATGAGATTTCCAGAGCTGTGTTTTCAGATATGTGAAGGGGAAATCAAATTGGAGACTCTTCTTAGGAGGAGATTACATGGCAACCAATTCCTCCCAGTTCTGCATTCAACCTCATTTCCCTTCTTGTGTGAATTAGGCCACAGACACAGAAATGTCCCCCTGCCGTAATCCACACGGGGTAGTCACAGTACACAGGTATCTATCCTGCTCCTTCTGTCTCCATTTTCTTTTACTGTTGATATAATGTTATGTGCCCAAATGCTTCTTTCATTGTTGCCCTTTAGAAGAAGAAGAGCTAGCCTTTTGTACCCTGCTGTTTACTACCCAAAGGAGTCTGAAAGTGGTTTACAAACATCTTTTCCATTCATCTCCCCACAAAAGAAAACCTGTGAGGGATGTGGGGCTGTGAGAGGTCTGAGAGGACTGGGAATGGGCTGTAGTGACCCAGCAGGCCTCAGGTGTCTCAAAGATGTTTAAAATCGCCTTCCTTTCCTCTCCCCATAGCAGCCAGATGATTGGAGACGGACAAATGTTGTCCCCATCTTTAAGAAAGGGAAAAAAGAGGATCCAGGTAAATATCGACCTGTCAGCTTGACATTTGTAGCTGGCAAAATTTTGGAACAAATTATCAACCAGTCAGTCGTTGAGCAGCTGGAACAGAGAGCTGTGATTTCTATGACTCATCACGGGTTGTACAAGAACAAATCATGTCAGACCAACCTTCGCTCTTTTTATGAGAAAATGACTACCTTGCTGGATCAGGGGTATGCTGTAGACACAGTTTATCTGGATTTCAGTAAAGCGTTTGATAAGGTTCCACATTATATTCTTGTTCACAAGTTGGTAAAATGCGGTATGGATCCTAATTCTGTCAGATGGATCGATAACTGGTTGACAGATCGTACCCAAAGTGTACTTGTTAGGTAAAGGTAAAGGTATCCCCTGTGCAAGCACCGAGTCATGTCTGACCCTTGGGGTGACACCCTCTAGCGTTTTCATGGCAGACTCAATACGGGGTGGTTTGCCAGTGCCTTCCCCAGTCAAGACCGTTTACCCCCCAGCAGCAAGCTGGGTACTCATTTTACCGACCTCGGAAGGATGGAAGGCTGAGTCAACCTTGAGCCGGCTGCTGGGATCGAACTCCCAACCTCATGGGCAAAGCTTTCAGGCGGCTGCCTTACCACTCTGCACCACAAGAGGCTCTAAGAGGTGTACTTGTTAATGGTTCAGTATTCTCTTGGAGAAGACAGAGAAGTGGAGTTCCCCAAGGATCTGTCCTCGGGCCTGTGTTGTTCAACATATTCATAAATGATTTGGATGAGGGTTTAGAGGGGATACTTATTAAATTTGCAGACAATACTAAACTGGTAGGGGTAGCAAGCACAACCAAAGACAGAATCAGAATACAGGATGACCTTGATAGGCTCGAGTAGGCTAAACTGAATAAAATGAAGTTCAATAAGAACAAATGTAAAGTTCTGCATTTAGGTAGGAAAAACCAAATACACCAATATAGGATGGGGGAGACTTGTCTTAGCAGTAGCATGTGCGAAAATGATCTAGGCGTCTTAGTAGACCATACAATGAACATGAGTCAACAATGTGACTCGGTGGCTAAAAAGGCAAACGGGATTTTGGGCTGTATCAAATGGAGTACCGTGTCCAGATCACGAGAGGTGATGGTACCACTTTACTCTGCTCTGATTCGGCCTCACTTGGAGTACTGTGTTCAGTTTTGGGCACCCCAGTTGAAAAGGGATGTTGACAAACTGGAGCGTGTCCAGAGGAGGGCAACAAAGATGGTGAGGGGTTTGGAGACCAAGACATATGAGGAAAGGTTGGGGGAGCTTGGTCTGTTTAGCCTGGAGAGGAGACGACTGAGAGGGGATCTATCTTCAAGTATTTAAAAGGGTGCCATATAGAGGATGGAGCAGAGTTGTTCTCTCTTGTTCCGAAGCGATGGACCAGAACCAATGGGATGAAATTAATTCAAAAGAAATTCGGTCTAAACATCAGGAAGAAGTTCCTGACAATTAGAGCGGTTTCTCAGTGGAACATGCTTCCTCGGGAGGTGGTGGGTTCTCCATCTTTGGACATTTTTAAACAGAGGCTTTATGGCCATCTGAGGGAGAGGATGATTCTGTGAAGTCTTAAGGGGGTTACAGTGGATGAGCAATAGGGTTGTAAGTATCCTGCATAGTGCAGGACTAGATGATCCATGAGGTCCCTTCCAACTCTACGATTCTATGATTCTACTAGGGGCAAAGCCCGTTGTCTCCAAGAATACAACGGGCGCTAGAGCTTGGCAATGGGAAGAGGAAGGGGAGGAGTTGCCCAGTCTGTAAGGGCATGGGGTTGTCATGTGTGTTGTGTGGGAGATTGTGGTGGCATGGTGGCAAATGAGGCCATGGGTGTGGAGATATGGGTGTCAAGAACCTGTGGTGTGGAATGTTCGTTGATTGTGGGAGAGGACTGACCTTTGGGAATTGTGGCCTAGTGGTTACAGATGAGCTTTCCAGAGCCATGTCCTCAGATATGTGAAGGGAAAATCAGACTGGAGACTCTTCTTAGGGGAAGATTACATGGCAACCAATTCCCCCCAGTTCTGCGTCATTTCCCTTCTTGTGTGAATTAGGCCACATTCAGCGAAATGCCCCTCTGCCCTAATACACATAGGGTAGTCACAGTACACAGGTGTCCACCCTGTTCCTTCTGTCTCCCATATTTTCACTGTTGGTAAAATGTTATGTGGCCACATGCTTCTTTCATGGTTGTTCCTTAGAAGAACAGATTTTTGCACCCTATTGCTTACTACCCAAAGGAGTCTCAAAGCGGTTTACAAACACCTTTTCCATTTGTCTCTCCACAATAGTCAACCTGTGAGGTATGTAGGGTTGTGAGAGATCTGAGAGAACTGGGAATGGGCCGCAGTAACCCAGCAGGCCTCAGGTGTCTCAAAGCATTTTCCAATCGTCTTCCCCTTCTCTCCTCATAGCAGACTCCCCATGAGGGAGGTGGGGTAGCAAGCCTCACAGGGAAGGTGGCAACCCTAAGAGGAAGACTGTCTGTGCACAGCAGTCTTGACCTTAGTAAGGTTTTTAATACTGTGTTTTTATTTGCCAGGCCAAGTTTATTTGCCAGTTACTATTTCAGTGACGATGTGTCTCCAGACATTTACTTGTTCTCTATTTAGTTTCAGGCTGTAAACATTTATTTAGATCTTCCTGCACTTTCCAGACTCACAGGACTGATGCTGGTCTGCCTGTCTGCGCCCCAGAATACAAACAGTTGCTGATAAGGGCTGGCCATAACCCATAGGCCAGGAGGGACACTCCTGCACCACTCCCTCCCAACTGCAGGCAAAATGGCTCATTTGAAGGCTGGACTCTGAGGCATTGTACGATTTTGAAGTCCCACCTCCAAACCTCCAGGAATATTTCCATCCCAGGGGTAGCCAACCTCCAGGCGAGGCCTGGAGAGCTCCTGGAATTACAGCTCACCTGCAGAGTACAAAGATCAGCTCCCCAGGCAGAAAGGGCTACTTTGGACAGGGTTGTGGTAGAGAAGAAACATTTAAGGCTTCCCACACAGGTTGTTGTTGAATTGAAAGACTTGAGGCCTACTGCACAGGGTTGTTGTGCAGATGAAACAGGAGACAAAAGAGCCAGCTTCCTCTGCAGAATAACACTGTGCAGTGACCTCAAATCTGCAGAGAGTTGCAAAGAAGAAAGACACATGGCTTGGCTGTGTCCAACCCCCAGCCAGAGCAGTATTTTAAGTGAGAAGGGGCTTTTCTGTGGTCTCCCTGTCAGGCAACTGTTTGGCAGAAGGGGAAAGTCCCCTCCCAAAAGGAATGCCCTCAGGCTCCCCTGTATTGCTCTTGGAAAGGCCTCCCTCCCCTCAGTCAGGGCCTCTCAGAGGCTCCTTCGCAGCAGGCCTGAAGGGAGGGGGGAGGGAACGCACTCTGCAGCCTCCTGCCAGCTCTGTCAGGATTCTGAGGCAATTTGCAGTTGGACATGACAGTTAGGTCAGCCTTGGGGCAAAAAGGGCTGGCACAGCCTGTGTTCTCATCCCCCTTGGCAGCCCTGCTTACCTCCTCTCCCTTTGGTGGTCAGGAGCAGACTGGCAGCCATACTTGGCTGGGTGAATGGAATTTTGGTCTGTCCTGGTGAGGGGTCAATAGGAAGGCACTTTGCGCGCCTCCCCATTGGCTGCTTGGCTCTGGATGGACGCTCGGAGGGCCCAATCAGGAGCCGCTTCGCGGCTCCTGATTGGGCCCTCTGAGTTTTTATCCTGGACAGGGCCCGCCCTAACTCCTCCCCAGGTGGCCTTACTCTTTTATTTAATAGGACCCTGTCCTATTTAAAGATGACTCCCTGTGAGGGAGGTCAGGCTGAGAACTCTAAGAGAACTGGGAATGGCCCGCAGTCACCCAGTAGTCCTCAGGTGTCTTTCAGCAGTTTAAAATCGTCTTCCTCTACCTCTCAGTTGCCTCTCAAGAGGAAAGCTGTTATATCAGCAATCACAAGGGACAGTGTTTCTATAAACTGAATCTCATGCTAACTAATCATGTGCTCCAAAGATCTGAACGTTTACAAATAGTAGATGGTAGAATGCACCTATCAAGCACCATTGGTACTATTGCATGATTACCAATTATATTTCACAGCTGCTGGACACAACCCTGCATGAGGAAGGAAGCATTATTTTAATGAACTGGTCTGGTCCAGTTAATGTAGCTCTCCTATTCTAGCTGGTCTTATGCATATAATATACTGGGATAGTATTGCACTTGTCAGTCAGATATGCACCTGTGTTTAGGTCAGACAGCACCTGCTGACATCTCTTACCTGCCTGAAGGTAGTAATTGATATCAGCATTAAGTCCTTGGTCTTGATCCAGGGCTCGGACTTGCACAACTTCTGTGCCTGCTGGAGCTGCATCAAGAACTTCTGCTTTATAATGGAGACTGCTGAACTGAGGATGATGATTGTTACAACTCTCTACATGGATGGCAACTCTGGCAAAGTCTCGTTTGATTGGGACACCTTGATCTCGTACCTGAGTGGCAGAAAATATAATATGTATTGTCAGTTAGGGAAGACAGGTGATTATAGCTCACAATAAGAGGGAACTGTTAAGAACCATCCTTGTTCCCACACAGAGATCTCTTCCTACTCATCCCACCCAAATCAAACTCCAACACTGAATGAAAATAAATCATAAGAATTGTGCAACTCCATGTACCTCTAGGTGATCTGGGTTGGAATTTTGTTCCTTTACCCAAACCCATTGAGGGACTATGGCAGGAAATAAGCCGATCCCTATTTTAAAAGACTAATCTTGATATCTTATCATTTTTTCACTCTTTTTCAAATTTCTTTGGGTTATCCATGGGCACCAGGAATTATGATCATGCCCTTGATTTTTAAAAGTGCATTTAGAATGCAACAGCAAATGACATTGATCCTGCATGTGCAGGATTAGGAATACTATTAGGAATACTGAAGTCTTTTTATTATTATGATTTTTATTTTTGTATTTAATAGTTATGTAATCTCTGCAAATATATAAATAATACGTCTGCTCTTATCTGTTATTACATATTTTTCAGATAATCCTGGAATACTCAAGTCTTGATTCAAATCTTGATGTGTTGTAGAATGATCCTTTAGAATAACAGCCTTTACTGGTCATTCTTGTATTTCTAATGTTTTTGGCAACACTAGCTTGTTCTAAATGTTTAATTGAAGTTCAAGTTACTAGACATTCAGGAAAAACAAAAACAAAATTTCCTTCTGCTACAATTCAGCAGAAGGGATATGAGAGCATGCATCTCACATACCATTACTGTCAATGTGTGCAGCAACATGGATTGAGAACTGAGCCTCATCACTGTTCTGAGTGTGCCATGGCTTGGATCCATCTGAAACAGCTTCATGCTTCTGAGATCCACACTGCTATCAAGAGTGTAGATTAATCCTTTCCCACGGTCATCATCTGTTGCACTGACCCAAATGACTTCTGTCCCAGGAGGTGCGTCTTCTGGAACGGTTGCCTCATAATAGTGCTCCAAGAACTGGGGTCTATGCTGGTTAATGTCAATCACACGTATATAGGCCTGTGCAGCGTATAGAGAGAAAGTGTACATCACAGAAGGTACAGTGAGGTCTGGAAGAAGACCAATTTCTGAGAATAGTTAGCAGTATCTGCTGAAAAATCATTTCACCGATTGCCAAATTAGGATGGATCAAGTATTAATTAGCATACTAGATTCAGCAATGTTATTTTTTTATGTTTTATTTGGGCCTACCACCAAATATACATATGCATATTCCAAGCACATGTTTCCAGGGACCTAAAAAGTATGTCAAAAGATACGAATGTCCCTCAGGAACTTTTACCATAAATGCAGCAACATGCAAAATGGATTAAAAAAAAATCTGAAGCTGTCCTTTACTTTTCCAGCTTTTCTTCTTTTCATTACTGCTGTGCTAAAACTATATAACTTGATTAGTATTCATTTTTCTGAATGCTGAACCTCAATGACTGAAAGCCCTTTTCTGCATTATGCTGTTCTTCTTGAAGTCATTTACCTTCTTCCCTCTCAGTTTTATCTTGCCATCTAATCTTATTTGCAGAGGTGACCCGCATGGTGCTACATCAGCTGTGATGACATCACAGTTACTCATGAACCAAGTCATACAGTTAATCTCTATAAATTCTATTAAATGGCAGCTTGATCAGTGCCAAGAAGTTGCTGGTAGGGAAACAAAAGGGCAAAACAGCATGGATGTTTGGACATAATTTTTTGGATGGAGAGGGCCTGCGATGAATGAGCTACTTCGAAGAATATCAGAATCACAGACTATTTGACACAGCCATGCCTCTTGTTAATGTTTTAGGAAATTAATAGAAAGGATACATGTGTGAATAGGAAGAGATGTCTGTATCTCAGGAACAATGTATGTATATATAAGACTTTATTGTTTCCAGCCATAGGCCATTACAATGTTAGCAATATCATAGCGGTTGATATCAAAAAAGCAATAAAACAAAACAATATATGCAGTGGTCCATAGATAATGAAAGACGATAAGAATTCAGGTCTCTAGCTCTCTGATGGCATAAATTTGGCCTTGCTGCTAGTGCAAATAATGAGACATTATAACTGATTATCCAATCATATAACTGGTATCCAATAATAAAAATGCCATTTTGTCTAAATTCGCAGGGAAGTTCTGACCATACAAAAATCTCCCAATATAGTTGGTTCTCGGCTCCACGTATAGTGGACAATCCAAAACATAATGACAGGAGTCTTCAACAGCAGGTTCTCCACAAATACATAGGTGAAGGGCAAAAGGTACACCAGAAAAATGGCCTGAGAGTAGGGCTGATGGCATAGCTTGGAAGCGTAAATGGGCAAAAGCCATTTGAAGTTTTGGTACAGAAATGGTTACTAAATAGATCTGAGATGGACTTTTTTGAATAGTATAAACAAAGGAGAAAAAATAGATTTTATTATTGTTTGCCTATCCAACATGGCATCACTATTAAAGATCCAGTCTCTCAGATTAGACCCATCAACTTGTGCTCTTAATAAATCATCTGATGGAACAATGTGGAAATACATTTGCAAGAGCTTGCCCTTGTGAAAGGAAAGATAAACCCTTCCCTAAGCTTGCTGTTAAAAGTTGCAAACAGAACCTGACAGTTTCCTTCTATTTGATCTGGTTGCTTTTCATCACATAACCACATCTTGGAAAGACTGATCCTGATGCAACCATTTTCTTTCTTCAGTGAAACCAAACTTGCCCTGGTTTTGCAATAGCAAGTTTACCAATATCTCCAGGATTGACTGCCCGTGCCAAAGTAAGCAGAGAAAGAAGTCTCTAGAGGCCAGCGATTACACATCAGCCAAGGTATCAGATTACGAATCTCACTGACAGAACATGATTTTAAGAGATTCAGAATATCCCCTCTGTTTCTAGATAAAGTAAACAATGTAACCATCATCAGCAGTAAAGATGAAGATGCCCAGTAATCAGGGTCAAACGTGTGTGCCGGTTTCATACACACACACACTAAGCTCCCTCTGCTATATTGAGTCAAATCTATCAAGGCCAGTATTGTCTGCTTTGGCTGGCAGCAGCACTCTGGGGTTTCAGATTTTTCACATCATCTAATATCTTACTGGATATCCTCCTTACTGGAGATGCTGGGAATTGAATCTGGGACCACCTGCATTGAAAGCAGATGCTCTGCCATTGAGCCACAGTTCTTCTAACCTTAGCTCCTCCCCAGCACCCAAAACTGTCATGACTTCCAGACAAGAATACCATAGTCATTTGATGACTATGTTTCTTTAACAGATGAAGTCATTTCAAAGGGATTTATTGTTTAAAGTGTCATAGGATCTTATTTGAACATGGGCAACAGATGGAATAAGGAACCATTTCTGTCCCTTACCTTTTGCAGTCCTTATAAGCCATCAGGACTTTATAGATCCTGCCAAGTACACAAAGCAAGGATCTGCATTATGTGTGGAATGGAACTAAATACGGACAGATTTAGAAATCCTGGTTATGAGAAGTGCTGTAGAACAGTGCTCCTCAACCCCCTACTGCTGGTAGCGCCCCCTGTGGGCGGTGGGAAGTCAGGGAAAGCAAGTGGAGCAGGGGCTCAGGCAGCGGCGACGTCCCTCGGCAAAGGAGTACCCCCCCCCGGGCCTCAGTAAAATTGTCAAGCGCTGACCGGTCCCTGCAGTAGAAGGTATTTAGAGAGGAAAAACTGCACAGGGTTAGCGGGTTCTTTACTCACTTGTTCTTTGCTGACCCACCCCAAACAACTCATTGGGACGGCGGATGAAAATTGTGGCTATTATGGCCAGCCTCTCCTCCAAATGTTATTAATTATGATGTAGCTTTGTTGTATCTAATTTAGAGAAGATGAATTGGGCAGATGTGGAACCCCAATAGCACGTAATCTTAAAATGTTATGAGCATGAGTTTTGAGCACTTTTACCATCTATGATTATGAGACTCCTCCCCTCAGCACGTTTACCTATGCTGGCTGGGGTGTGGCTTAACATCTCATCCTTTGCCAGAAATTTGGGTATGATCCTGGATGCCTCCTTGTCAATCAAGGTCCAGATCAAGGGGGTAGCTTGCATGGCGTTTTCCCATCAGCACTGAGGTTACTAACACCCTACCTGTTATTGGATTGCTTGGTCACATTGATCCATGCAATAGTCACTTCCATATTGGACTTCTGTAACTTGCTCTGTATGGGCCTACCCTTGTCTCTGACCCAGAAATTGCAGCTGGTGGAGAGTGGAGCTGCTAGGGTCCTCACAGGATCAGCTAGGAGAGCCCATATCCGGCCTGTCCTGAGGCAGCTGCATTGGTTGCCAGTTGCAGTCTGAATCAGGTTCAAGGATTTGGCATTAACCTTTAAGGTCATCGGTGGCATGAACTCTACATATCTGCAGGACTGCCTGCCTTTTTATGCCCCCCACAGGACACTTTGCTCTGTGTGTGTGAATCTCTTGGAGGTCCCTGGCCCACGGGAGGTTCACCTGGCTTCAATTGGGGCCAGGGCCTTTTTGGTCCTGGCTCCAACCTGGTGGAATGAACTCCTGGGAAAGCTGAGGGCCCTGACAGAACTAGCTCAGTTCTGCCTGCAAGGCAAGTTGGTTGAGGCCAGAACAAGGGAGATCTGGGTCCTTCCTGGAGCCAGCTTTTTTCATCAGGCTACCATGTGTTTTTGCCCTGAGGCATTTTTAAGGAGTCTGTGGAGCGGGGAATGGTTTATTGCTGTCTAAGGTGATTTTAATAAGTTTTTAAAGATTGTTTTAATGGGCTTTTACTGTGGGGATAGATGTTGCCCACCATGAGCCATTGCGTGGGAGTGGCAGGATATAAATAGGAAAATAAATAAATAAATAAATAAATAAATAAATAAATAAATAAATAAATAAATAAATAAATAAATAAATAAATGAATGAATGAATGAATGAATGAATGAATAAATAAATAATAGGTAGATAGACAGAGCATCCACAGCCAAATTCAACTCTCACTGAAGCTTCCCAAAGATTACAGAATGATTTAGAGCAAGGCTGCTGGAATACTTACTTGTGTCCTGATAATGCTTGTCCCATTGGTGACTTCTATTGTGAGGTTGTAGTTTGACCTTTTATTTGCATTCAAGACTCTTGCAATAACAATACTGCCAGTATTTGCCTCAATATAAAAATCCATATCATCATCACCACCTTTGGAGGAGGAAAAATTTCATAAGTAGGAGGCTACGATTTAGAAAGGCATGTGTTTGATTACCAGCATTTCCTAGGAGAAAAACATTCCTTGCATCTGGTAACATTTGCAACAAACCCACTCCCAGAGAAAAAATGAAAAGATACACGGGACACTAGCAGGATATCTTCATAGGTGGGTGGCGAAAGTCTATTATCACTGTTGCTCTTTGTGTTATAACCTTTACATTTTGCATCAGTTTAAGTGTTTAGTATATTTTTTATTGTTACTGTGTCAGTCAATCTGAAGACAGGGACATGAAATTGGTGAGGCAGGGGGAAAAAAGGCACAGTTATCAAAGAGGAGGATTATAGGTAATTTTTCTGGTTTCAGTTCAAAATGTGATGCTAAGACATTAGTCTGTTGAGACTTGCCCTGATTCCTGGGTGAGTCCTGAACTCCAGTCTTCTTCTCATTTCATTTTCTGTGACCCTTGGCATGACCCGTGAGCAACTGACAAACATATTTCTAATCCTCTGGGAGCTCTTCTCCCAGATCATTATAGTGAGAGGAGAATTAGACACACATTGAACCTCAAAATAGAAACCAGAAATAGCTTGATTATCCAATAATGTTTAGTCCATTCACAAAGAGAGAATAAAGCCACATAGCAAATATAAGACCATCTACAACCCATTATACCAATTTGAGTTTGTACAATTAAGCCTTGTTCACAAATTACAGTGAACCCACATTCAATTTATGTGCAGAGTACACTTCATTTTTCTTTGTAGGTATGCTGAGTAATTCTGTTGCAGTCAACACCTGTGCACATATATGCAGGCAGGTTTATCAAGTGAACAGTCATTGGTTCTTTTCTACAGAGGATGTATGAGTGTTCACTACAATGGGGCTCTTGTCACCCAACATGCAAAATTCAGTCCATCATTATGTATGGCAGTCACAATATACAGCTGGTGGGCTGCTTTGATGGGTCACAATTTCTGCAGGCCTTTCATTGTAATATTCAGCTGTTATGCACTATGCTCTATACCAAATAAACCAGGGTGAGCATGCTCATATTACATTTTAGGCATTGTGGGATGGTGACAAGGGCTACTGTGGAATGCGTTGCTGGCTGCACCCTGATTGGCCCTATTCCAACTTGGACAGCCGGACACATCCCACCCCCCAGGCTGTTTCACAAATATATAAACCATGGATAAGGATTTCAATTTGGCTACACTTTTCTGCTTTCCATTTATTGTTTGTATATGTCCAGTAATGATTAAAAACTCAAGGATTGTCTCTCTAGCTGTCTGCTACTCTGAATCCCTTCCTGAAATATTGCCCTAACTTGTGCCTGTTCAAGAAAGATCAAACGTGCCCTACCTAGGTAAACTGGAAGTGTGTTCATGAAAGAACATTCACAGATACATGCCCAGTTTCCCTGGAAACAGTACCCAGCTGCATCCTTCTCCCAAGCAAGAATATATTGGCCACCAGATACATTTGTCTCATATTAATACACAGCTGCAAGAGTTTATTTATTATAGCACTTCCCAAATTAGTGAGGTGAATCAACTGGGGAGAAAAGGAATAAGACAGTAGGTTTTTACTAAAAGAACTGCCAAGCTCTGACAGTACAGCTCTCCCAACATAACCTGTAAGGAGTTCCCAAAAATACTTTATCCCCCCCCCCCCACTTGAATTTTTAAAAATTGCTGTGGGGAATAGTTATGATTGCCACATATTTCCTGTGAGCCACAAAGATGTGTTTTTGCTTGTTTGCAATAGAAGAGTTTTCATTAAGTTTGGGTAAGTGCCAGAAATGCCATTTTGCAAATTGTGCTGGATCATGCCAGCAGTGCACAAGGATTTTTGTGGAACGGCTGGTTGTGTCAGCATGAATACTGCTCAATGCCTAAACTGAGAGTCTGACCCTGACCATCTAAAATAAACAGTTTTTGTTAACTCAGGTCATGTATGTACCACATTTCTGGAGAACTGGGCCACAACCATGTCAACCATGCAGCCACCTTATTGTCCCACACCACTCACCTGTGATGTTAAACCAGAGTTGGCTAAGCCCAGCCTCAACACTGATCACTCCAACCATGTGATTAACTGGATCTGTTTCCATGACAGCAAAGTTGAAATTAGGTTCATCAAAAGCTAGTGAATCTGAAGAAGGATTGGGCTTGGGAATCCAATCAATGTGAAGCTTCACACTGGAGGAAAGTGGGGGGCTGCCACCATCTGTTGCCTTGACCTGCCGACAAATCCCAAAAGAGAAAAGGAACAGCTAACAAAGAGTGGTGGTTTGAAATATCATGGAATTTCTCTGTCAGGTTCTTTGTAAAGCTTTCACTATATCTCAAAACCCTAAGACTAACATATATTGGAATGGCAACCATTTGTTTGAAGCTATAAAGTTAACAAACATTGGGTACTATAAGAGGTCTCTGGATGCTATAAAAGTGATGGCCTTTTAATGAGAAGGACAGTTCTTGGATCACCCCTCCTTGCTAGCCTCCAGAGCCTATGCAATCTGCAGTGGACTTGACCAAAGAACCTTGAGCTAACTTCTTCATTACTCTTTTTAAGAACTGTTTTTATGAGTTCTATATCAAATTGACTCCCACTTCTTTCTTGTAATGGAACAAGAATCTAGCTCACAGGATTCTCCTTTAATACCACACCCTCAAGAAAGTCCCAAGAACCGTCCTTGTCTCTGGTGCACATATTTATTTATTTTGTCCCATTTTTAGTCAGGGAAGTTTTGCTGGTTTTTAAAACACAACAAAAATT
This sequence comes from Paroedura picta, assembly GCF_049243985.1. NCBI lineage: Eukaryota > Metazoa > Chordata > Lepidosauria > Squamata > Gekkonidae > Paroedura > Paroedura picta. The sequence continues at coordinate 80,639,711 of NC_135371.1, read as the reverse complement.
GCTATGCTTGTTGCAGACAACAAAAGGAAAATATGTTGTTCATCATAAACAACAATAGAGATCAGAACAATTTCAACACGGGGGGGGGGGAGAGAAATCACCCACTGAAAGTCTTCTCGATTTCCATTACTTGACTCACCATCAGTATGCTGTACTCCTGGGCAGAAAAAGCCTTTTTGGTGAACACCGTGCCTGTCTCAGGATGGATGCTGAAGAAACCTTCACTATTTTCTTCAAGGCTATAAGTGATTTGACAGTTCAGCCCTTCATCCCGATCTGAGGCAATCATCCTGTAGACTGGTAAGGGCATTTCAGATGCCACTTTCTCGGGGAGATTAACCATGAATAATTTGTGAGAGAAGCTGGGAGCATTATCATTGACATCTATGACTTGGACGACCACTCTGCTGGTGGATTTCAGAGGTGGTTCCCCATTGTCAGAAACAGAGACCTACAAGGAAATTAAACATTAATTGATTTAATTAAAATAAATAAATAAATCATTAATGAAATCCATGAGACATGCTGAAGGGGTGTGGCAGCAATTGTTTCTTTACACCACAAGATGAGAATTTTACTGTTGGTGAAATGGAGACATTTCAGCAGCAGGATTAGATAGTGGTGATCGACTGCCTCAAGAGTCCTGTGTGCTTTGTACTTAAAAGGTTTGGTACTACTGCTAGTATGTCTTACAGCAAGCTTTGTTGTTGTTGTTGTTGTTGTTGTTGTTAGGTGCGAAGTCGCATCCGACCCATCACGACCCCATGGACAATGATCCTCCAGGCCTTCCTGTCCTCTACCATTCCCCGGAGTCCATTTAAGCTCACACTGACTGTTTCAGTGACTCCATCCAGTCACCTCTGTCGTCCCCTTCTTCTTTTGCCCTCAATCGCTCCCAGTATTAGGCTCTTCACCAGGGAGTCCTTCCTTCTCATGAGGTGGCCTAAGTATTTGAGTTTCATCTTCAGGATCTGGCCTTCTAAGGAGCAGTCAGGGCTGATCTCCTCTAAGACAGACAGGTTTGTTCGTCTTGCAGTCCAAGGGACTCGCAAGAGTCTTCTCCAGCACCAGAGTTCAAAAACCTCAATTCTTTGACACTCGGCCTTCCTTATGGTCCAACTTCCACAGCCATACATTGCAACTGGGAATACCATAGCCTTGACTTAAACGCACTTTTGTTGGCAGGGTGATGTCTCTGCCTTTTAGGATGCTGTCTAGATTTGCCATAGCTTTCCTCCCCAGGAGCAAGCTTCTTTTAATTTCTTTGCTGCAATCCCCATCTGCAGTGATCCTGGAGCCTAGGAAAATAAAATCTGTCACTACCTCCATTTCTTCCCCCTCTATTTGCCAGGAATTGAGAGGACTGGATGCCATGATCTTAGTTTTGTAGTTTACTTAAAAGGTCCCTCATTTGCAGAAGCCAAGCTAGGAAATGGTGGACTTTATCAAATTACATATAGAAGTGTTTTCCACTTTCTTTTATCCTTATCCTCTCTATATTTGTGAAACAGCCTGGGTGGTAGAGCGTCTCCGGCTGTCCAAGTTGGAATAGGGCCAATCATGGTGCAGCCAGCAACACTGGCTGCACCCTGATTGGCCCTGCCCCTACAGCTCCCGTCCACCCTCCCTGGAAGCTAGCCACATTACTCTCATAAACGCCAGAGACAGAGACACACACACAGAGCCCTGCCAGACTGAACACGAGCCCTCAGAGAGACACAGAGAGAGCTGCTCCAAGCTGCTGACAGAGACAAAGAGAGAGCCACACCTGCTGCAATGGAGGGAGAGAGAGAGAGACAAAGAGAGCTGTCCCAAAGACACCAGCCCTCCTTCCTTCCTACAAACCAGCCCTAATTACCTGCTATGTCTTCTGCTGCAAGGCGCACAGAGAGAGAGAGAGAGAGAGAGAGAGAGAGAGAGAGAGAGAGAGAGAGAGCTGCACCTCCCAGTGTCCATTGGGTCCTAGCGCCCACTGCATTCCTGCTTGCAATGGGCTTTCTTGCTAGTTCCTATATAAGTTCTAACAAATATAGGATAGGATTGTTAAAATGCCAGACAAACAACCTGGCTGTGGGGTTTCCTTTTCCTTTTATTGTTTCTTTGCTTTTCTAGGTCATTTGGCAGAAAAGCAATAAGGAATGGTTGGGGCAATTCCACAAAATTGTCTAAATAGCACACCTGTTGGCCATTGCTCTTTGTCTGCTTCATTTGAATGTCCATTTTGGGAGCAAATTTGAAATTGAGAAGCTCCTGCTCGCATTGGTGGCTAAGATCTATATTCTTGTGGGATGAGTTTATGCCACCCTCTTGCGAATCAAGGCAGACATGGCTGTGTTCCACAAGAGGATGCTGATGATTCAGAGGAAGGTTCATCCTCATGGATCCTTGCCTTGTTGTGCCCTGCAAAGCCAGAATTTGAGTCTCTCCTGGAGGACTCTCAGGGCAGCAAGGCAAAGGTGGTTTGCTCTCTCCGTGGTACATTTCCCCACTGGTATCGAAGGTTTGTGTTAGGCTGTATCCTCTGAATTTACAGAAATCTGATAGGCTCCACCCCCAGGTGTGCCAAAACTCACCAGGGTCCCATCCCAAGTTCCATTCCCAGACCTGTGGACTCCAAGCCCTGAACCAGAAGACTTTGTCTTCAGACCTCTACCTAATATTTATTTTTGTTTTAATTTCAAGTGTTGGTGAAATGCTATGTTATTTACTAGTGCATGCTATGTTATTTACTAATAGTACATAGTTACTAGCTGTCATGATGTCTCAAAGCATCTGCTAGGTAGCAGACTTTGTATAATCCATATGTAGGAGGCCCACTGAATACCATTCAATCTGATTATTAGACCATTTCCGCATGGAGGGGTAAAATGTGAGTGGCTTCCTGCTTGCAAAACTGGGATGGTGAACCTTTCATTTGCAGCCTTCCTCATGGGAGACCCCTTCCGTGTTTTCCCTCTGCCCCATGGTGGCTTTTTGCCTCCTGATGAGGCTGCAAGGGAAAGCAAAATGAACCTCTTCCTCTATTTCTTGGTTTGTCAATCACAGCAAGCCAGTGATCACAGTACAGCAGTTCTCTCAGGGACTGAAACTTTCTTCAATCCCCACCCCAAGCCCTGAAATTATTTTTAAGGCATTTCTGCGGTAATGCCACAACACAGGTACATTTTTAATAAAAATCAACACTGCCACTGTCACTGCCCCCTTTTTGGGATTTGTATTCTTTGGGACTTTATTTCTGTTTGGATTAATTTCTGAGATGCTGAACATGGTCCGTGGAGCCATTTTGTGTAAATGGTTGGCTTAAAAACAAAGTGCTCAGACCCCTGTATGATCGGGAGAAGGCTGCTGGATCACTTGCCCTTCCTCTTCCCAGCTCATTTCCCACCTCCAGAAAACAGAAACGGGGCTGTGTTTTGCCTGCCTGATCTCCAAAAGGCCACGGTCACTTTAAAGAAGATTTTATTTTACCTTTGACAATGTATTTTACCTTTGCAGTTATACTGCAATGCAGACCATGCCATTAAAAAAAATACTTGGAGCAGGAAATTGAGAGGGGAGAGCAGATGTGAGGGCAGGACAATGTGGCAGAGAGTATCACACCTTTCCCCCTCCAGATGGTCTTGCCTCTGGTCGCTCACTGGTTGCTCACTGATAGGATGCAAGATTGAGGGTGGTAAATCCAGTTTGGGCAATATCCCTCATCATGAGTTTAAAATGGCCAAAACTCAACACAGCTACTAGACATCCTCTGGATGCAGACAACATCATGTGGAGGGGGCTCTAAAAACCTCCAAAATTCAAAGGCTGTCTGGGGGCAGATTCCCTGAGCGGAAATAGCCTTAGTCTTGCCAAAATATCATTACTTTTATGTGACTATTCTTATGACTTTGAGGTACTTGGGGTACTTGTGGGTGTGAACGAGACCTTGGGGTACTTGTGGATTGTAAACTAAACATGAGCAGGCAGTGTGATGCAGCAGTAAAAAAGGCGAATGCCATTTCGGGCGGTATCAACAGGGGCATCATATCAAAATCACAAGATGTCATAGTCCCATTGTATACGGCGCTGGTCAGACCACACCTGGAGTACTGTGTGCAGTTCTGGAGGCCTCACTTCAAGAAGGACATAGATAAAATTGAAAGGGTACAGAGGAGAGTACGAAGATGATCTGGGGCCAAAGGACCAAGCCCTATGAAGATAGGTTGAGGTACTTGGGAATGTTCAGCCTGGAGAAAAGGAGGTTGAGAGGGGACATGATAGCCCTCTTTAAGTATTTGAAAGGTTGTCACTTAGAGGAGGGCAGGATGCTGTTTCTGTTGGCTGCCGCGGAGAGGACACACGGTAATGGGTTTAAACTACAAGTACAATGATATAGGCTAGATATCAGGAAGAAATTTTTCACAGTCAGAGTAGTTCAGCAGTGGAATAGGCTGCCTAAGGAGGTGGTGAACTCCCCCTCACTGGCAGTCTTCAAGCAAAGGTTGGATACACACTTTTCATGGATGCTTTAGGATGCTTAGGGCTGATCCTGGGTAGAGCAGGGGATTGGACTAGATGGCCTGTATGGCCCCTTCCAACTCTATGATTCTATGACTTAATTATTGAGATTTACCCCATTTTAATCCCATTGACTCCGATGGGCTCTGTCCATGATTCCAGACGTCATGGCGGCAAAACTCGCTAAAGAACGGGCGTCTGGGCGGATAGCTGGCCCGTTCGATGAACCACCGCTACCAAACCTGAGGATTTCTCCCCTGGGTGTAGTGGCAAAGAAAACACTGGGAGAGTATTGAATTATACAACATCTATCCTACCCACGAGGCAGGTCTATGAACGATCATATTCCTCAGGAGCTTTGTGCCGTGAAATACACCTTGTTTGACACGGCAGTTTCCATGGTTCGCAGCTGCGGCCGTGGCTTGTTACTCACAAAATGTGATATGCAATCAGCGTTTTGGCTCCTTCCCATCCACACTGATGACTACTGCTGTGCTGCCCTAGCCTGGCACACGCAGGGTTAGTGCAAGGGCAAGCACGGTTACAAACTCAAGCAAGTTCAAAGTGCGTACCAGAGAGTAGTCAAAAGTCCAGTCCGGGTCTTATCAGGAATTGCTAGTGGAGAACCGAAAGAGTTGTCGTTTATCTTTACCAACATGTTAAGAAAGCAGAAATCCACTTTGCCAGAAGTACAGGTCCTGCTGGGGCACCTCAACTTTGCCTGCAAGCACAGAAAGCAGAGCCTTTTGCTTCTGTCAGTCCAGTGCCACTACGGGTCTGACCCACCCCTTCCACCACATCCAGATAACCAGCTCCATCAAGGAGGACCTCTGGGTTTTTGTAAGGATTCAACGGGGTGGGGACATGGCAGGTGCCATTTGTCCCCAAGGACATCCTGCAGGTTCATTCTGACACCTCTGGAGCCAGCGGCTTTGGAATGTAGTTCAACGGTCACTGGTGCACTGAATGCTGGCCACCTGACTGTCCCCCGAGGTCCTGCGGGACATGACCTTCCTCGAATTCTACCCATTCTGGTAGCTGTGCTCCTATCGGAACTGATTTCACAGACAAGAAGGTCGAGTTCCTGTGCAACAATCAGGCGGTGGTCTTTGTCATCAACCGTCAGTTATCTGGTTCGGCCAGGGTGATGTGTCTAGTCCAGCATTTTGTCCTGGCTTGTTTGTTGCACAATTGTACCTTTAGGGCCTGCCACATCCCAGGGGTCTCTAACGAGCTCACCGACGCTCTCTCCCGATTTCAGTTTGAGAGGTTTTGTCAGCTCATTCCGGGGGCGGACAGGGACCCAGAGACTTGCCCGGCGGAGATTTGGCATCTTGGAGTTGACTGATACTCGATGGCATCCTGTCTTCCCTGGCCGCGTTGACACGGCGGGCTTACTGCCAGGCGGCGATCGGCTTCCTGGACTTCGCTGGGAGGGCGGGGAGAATGTCAGCCTGGCTGATGGACGAGGAGATGGCCCTTCGATACCTCACCCACCTGCGGGAACAGAGTCTGTTACACCGCACATTGAGGGCCACACTTTCAGCATTATCATTTTGCAGCAAGGCTGCCGGGTCATTGGACCCTGGCCGGTAGTTTCTGGCACAGCAGGCAGTAAAAGGTTGGTGGAGACAGGACCCTTCTAAGCCTGACTCACGCCACCCCATTACCCGGGCCGTTTTGGTGCGCCTATTGGAATGCCTCCCGGGGTGCATGCCACTTCAGATGCGAAATGACCATGTTCAGAGCAGCATTCTGCACGGCGTTTCATGGGGCATTGCAGGTAGGCGAACTGGCAGCCCACTCCCAGGCCCCTGCTACGTTCTCAGGACTGCAGGTCACAGATGTCCGCACGGACAACTCCGGCGTGGAGTGTTTTCTTCGCCGGTCAAAGGCCGACCAAAGGGGCAGGGGGTGGCACGTTTTCCTCCCACCGATCCGGGGGTCCCCTGATTGTCCATTAAGCAGAATGTTCCAGTATCTCAAAGCCCAGCCACCTCTCCCTGGCCCCCTTTTCCTCCACCAGAACGGGACTTGCCTCTCGCGGTTCCAATTCGTTGCCATCCTCCGGGCATGCCTTGAGGCCAGGGACTACCAGGCCTCCATGTACGGGTCCCACTCATTCCACATTGGGGCTGCCACACAAGCATACCTGGCGGACAAGAGCACCTGGGACATAAAACGGTTAGGGAGGTGGCGCTCCCGGGTGTATGAGGAGTATATCTTTCAGGTTCTTTCAGGTGTTTCACTGGCAGCATCCGTTGCCATAGTAGGGCACAGCATACCCTTTTAGGCTGGCCATTACACAGCGTCGACCCGTTAGGGACCAGATCTCGGGCTGGAGGACACCTGTCGGATTGCCTGGTGGACAAGACGAGGGCTCAAGTGGAATTCCTTGCTGCCAGTCGTAGCCTCCGAGGTTCATCGCGTTGGGGCTCTAGATATCTTGGTCATTCATCTTGGCGAGAATGACTTGCCCATGATGACGGGCCGGCAACTCAGCACACACATTGATGCAGAGTTGTCAGTGCTATGACAGCACCTTCCAAAGTCCCTGCTGCTATGATCTGAGATGCTGGACAGACTGACGTGGCGGACCGCGGTCCGTCATGACTGGGTGAACTGGGCCAAGCAGAAGGCCAACAAAGCAGCTAGGAAGACAGTGATGGCTTTGGGAGGCAGCGTGATCCCCCACCCTGAGATTACCTTCCATTCTCCGTCCCTTTAGAGGGCCGATGGGGTTCATTTGTCTGCATATGGCTGTGAGCTATGGTTGGCATATGTGAGGGATGGCTTGAAAAAATTTTTTTCCGAGGATTGGCAGGAAAAGTTTTAGCATCACCTGTTCAGTGGTGGTTATGCTTGGTAGGGAGCCTGTTGGCAGGGAGGCCCACCTGCGTGTGGGACTCCCTGAGGTGGGGGTCTCAGTAAGGAGACCGACAGTTACCCGGGCATGGCCTACCCGGCTGGGAGGCCAGGGGCCGGGGGGTCAAGCGGTCGAGCGGGCACCAATGGAGGCGGACGCCCTTTGGGTCCCTTGCTGCCGCTTCCCTGAGTTCTGTGGTGAAAGGCATCCCATCCTCCTGGCTGGGAGTGAGGCATGGAGCTTGAGCGCCGCGGTCCAATCAATGCAGCCGGATGGCTGACGGGGTCAGGCTCCCTTACCAGCATAAGGCCAACTCTCCATTGGGGTTGTTTGTTAATAAACGGCTGCAGCCAATTTATTTGCCAAACATGGAGTCGTGTTGTTGCTGGGCCAGTCGCCACCTGCTAGTCAATGGGCAGCCATGTGCTGCTTCAAAACATGATACAGACAGTGCTATTCAGAAGTAACCTTCCAATTTGGATGTGTCATTTAGCTGTCATGTAATGGTGAAAAGTACGAGGGAAGAGCTTAGCTTCAGGATTCATTGTTCCTGTTTTCCATCAGGGAGCCATGAGAATCTTAATTCCGTCGCCCCCCCCCCCCCCCGAAGCTGGAATTGTAGGTGAACTCCCAAAAAGGAAGAACAGGCAATTAACTTCCTGAACAATTTGGAACCAAGGGTGTAAGTTGTCTTCCTCCTCTTCCTCTTCTGTGTGCTCCAACATGCAAGGAAATTTTCTTTGACAACTTGAGAAAAAGCACTGCAAGTAAATAAAACTAATTGCAACTTCATCATCACTCACCTCCAAGATGTGTTCAGCCTTGTATTCCCGATCTAGCTCCTGAAAAGTGCTATAAATCACACCTGCCAAGAGAGAAAATACTGTCAGTTCCCCATTGTAGCCTCAACAATGTCATGCAGTGCTTACCTGGTACACCAAGCCGAGACAATCTCAAAGGTGATGCTACCCCAAAACAAATCAGTGCAAAAGGCAAACAAAGCTTAGAGTTAAAACATTTCCTGCCCCCTAACCATGGAAATTCTCCATACTTCTTAACTGAGATGTGTTTCTTCCTTTAAAAAAAGTTTTCAGCATTCATCTCACTGTATTTTATTGTAATTGATCAAATATAGGAGGCCTTCTACCTTCAGGAAATTTCGGGGTTTTAGTACTGGAGTAGGGTATGATAAGGTTACATTGTAGTGTAGAGCTGGCTTGGTTTAGTGGTTAAGAGTAAAAGCCTCTAATGTGAAGAATCGGGTCTGAGTCCCCATTCTTCCACATACAGCCAGCTGGGTGATCATCGACCAGTCATAGTTCTTTCAGAACTCTCTCAGCCTCACCTACTTCACAGGGTGTCTGTTGTGGGGAGAGGAGAGGTAGGCAATTATAAGCTGCTTTGAGACTCCTTTGGGTAGTAAAAAGTGGGAGTAGCTTGAACTGAATGAGTAGCTTGAATTGAAACCAGCTACTCCATCACTTCTGATGTTTTGTCTTTCCATCTGGTTCAAATTTGTGGAATCCTAGTACTTTTTAATCTCACTAACCTCAGTACCTGCATCTACCTATCCTTGAGAGATCCTCATGTTGAAAAGAATGCTAATATCTAGAATGGGTGTTGATACTATGGCTGGCTTCCTAGACTATATATAGCATTGTGAAGGCTGAAATATAGGCTGTTCTGCTATGTATACACAGGTGCTGAAAGCACTTCGGGAAAATATATTTTTAGTTCATTTTTTACAAATCAGGTAATGAGGGGAAACTTTCTAATATAATTTTAGAGAAAGCTCACAGGAGCAAACTAGTATGTTGAGATTAAAGAAATATCTTCATTGCTGTTAAAACTAAAGATGCTGTCCGCTCAGCTTCTTCAAGATTTTAATGAGGCATGTTGATTGCCCAGCCAGTGGGAAGGGTAATTTGAAAGCCTTATTGGGACTACCTGCTGCATGCTGTTAGCTTACCCACCCTCATGAGACACTATGGAATCAGCTGGTTACTTTGGAACACCAAAAAGAATGTTTGGGTTGCCTATAACTGGACTTTTAGCGGATCAATTTTGCCTGCTTCATATTGTTTCCAGGTAGTGGTATAAACAAACCTAATTTTTGGATTGTTTAGGCCAAGGATTCCCAACCAGGTTTCCCTAGAGCACTGAGTCTTCATGAGAGCTTCCCAACCTTTCCCCTATATCCTCTATTAATGGACCAGTTCTGCAAGAGAAATCTTCCCCTGGACAGTCTCTGTTTCTGGCAGGTTTTAGTGCTGCTTTCACACGACAGCGTCAGCAACCTGCGGCTGTCCAGGAGCTGGCTTGAGTTTTGGCCGGATTTGCCTCAAGATGAGGGAAATTGCCAAAACTGGATTTGCCACCTAGTATCACACTTCACATCAAGCCTGTGTGAAGGGAGAAATGTGTGACAGTCCCTGCAGCATTTTGCCTGCCCTCGTACTTACCCTCTCCTCTCTATTTCCTGCTTAAGAATTATTTTTTAAAAGCCATGGTCTGCATTGCTGCAGGACCGCAAAGCTACTTTGCCTACGTTAAAATAAAATGTTCCCTTAAGTGTCCATGGTCTTTTGGGGATTGGGAGGCAAAACACAGTCCCACTTGTGTTTTCTGGGTGGTGTGTGTGTGTGATGAAGTAGCCTTCTCCTAATCAGCTAGGCATCTGTGCACGTTGTTTTTAAGCCTTACTGTTTACACACAATCACTCTTTGGAGTGCAGTCAACATGTCCAGCCTCTTACAAATCTACCAGACCTTAGAGACCAAAGCAACATGAATCCCAAAAGGGGGCAGGCATTCTTTATCATTTTGCCGTTTTTCCATAGCAATGTGGAAGTGTTCATTTTAAAATTAAAAATGCTTTAACGTTGTCACGTTACTGCATAGCAACATGAAAGTGCACTTAAAAATATTGGGGGGAATGGGAAGGACAGAGGTTGAGTTCCCGAGACAACCACTATGCTTTAATTAGTGGCTTGCTGTGACTGACAAGCTGAGGAGCGGGGGGGGGGGGGGAGTTCAACTTGTTTTCCGTTGCCGCCTCATCAGGAGGCAGAAAGCTATGACGAAGTGGCAGGAAAATGTGGGAGGGTTCTCCTGTAAGGAACCTTGCAAATGTGTGGCTTACAACCGTGTGTTTGCAAACAAGAGGCAACATACGTTTTGCACCTCCATATAGAACCATTCATGGACTCAAACACAAGTTATTCCCATCATTGCTATGAAAGCAGGGAACTGGACAATTTCATTGACCTGGGCAAGACATTCTCACATGGTTACCATGACTGAGAAAAGGGGCAGAGCGTGGATGCCTATTCAAACTACCTCCTTTCTCCCCCCCTCCCCAGTTATCATTGGGCATGAGTAGTAAAAGGGTACACATATTATAATGAGCTAATAACCACGCCCTCCACCTTGCATTCTAATTAACCTATTTGCATAACAACGCCCCCTGATGTCACTGGAAGTGGGGTCATCATGCCCCACCCCATGTCCCATGCCCCCAGAAGTGCCACCATGTCACCACACCCCTTGATGTCACTGGAAGTGCTGTCATCATGCCCTACTCCTCTGACCCGGATGTGCTGCCATTACACCACACACACCCTGATGACACCAGAAGTGGCCTCATCATGCCCTCTGGCCCCTGCCCCAGAAGTGCTGCCATTATGCCACATACACCCTCCTCCCTGGAAGTGATGGTGTCATACCCCACCTTCTTCCCCCTTTGCCCTGGAAACAATTTCCATAGACCATGCTCCCACTGGAAACTCAGCCCTCGTGACATTGTTGGAAGTGACGTGCAGCAGAGACCAACCCTTCCTACTGCATCACAACCAATGGGAATGACCAGGTACAGCCATGTGTTCCTTCCAGCAACATGCCCTGTCACCTCTGGGCAAAGAGACTGGGACAGCCCCCCACAAAGAAGTGATATTAGGAAAGAAGCCACTTCCACGGCTCTTGCTGAAAACATGGGAGATTCCTAGCAGGTCCCTAATACTTGCTACCCCACCACCCATGCTGAGGCCTAATGCTGCTATGAGGTGCCTGGTATTTAAGCTCCCTACAGCAACTATAGGTAGCTTTGATGGGGATGTTCCGACTCATTTTGTTTACTGGCCCCCCAGTGAGGAGGCTGATGTGGCCAAATGCCCTACAACTGCAGAGGTAAATGGCCTTGCAAGCACAGAAAGTACAATGCTGCCATCTTGGGAAACCCATCCTGTTGCAGGCCATCTTGCAGATGAGGTAGGCTTGGGGATATCCAATCCTCTGCGGCAGTGGTCCCCAACCTTTTTATCACCGGGGACCACTCAATGCCTTTTACTGAGACCCGGTGTGTGTGTGTGTGTGTGTGGGGGGGGTAGTTTACTCCTCTACTCTCAACCACTGCCCTAACACTCTCTGATCGCTATGGTAATGTTTAAACATCCCTTCAAAATAAGATACAGACACGCCACAACAATGAACATAAGGAACATTTTATTTTCATGGAAATTTTAACTCATGACAATGACAAATCAATGGAAACCCTGAGCTTGAGATAGTCCCATCTGGGAGTGATGGGAGACAATGACACCCGAAGTGTGTTTTAAAGGGCCGGGGGGGGGGATGAAGTAAAGGGCTGGGGGGAGGGGAGAAGGCGTCCTTCGGGGCCCACCTCCAATTAGTTGAAGGACAACTGGTGGTCCGCAGCCCACAGGTTGGGAATCGCTACTCTGCGGTGCATGTACTGCAATCCTGTTGAAAAATGTGAAGATGAGGAAACTCAAAAGGACACAGAAAATGACGAGGCTTTTAATGAATCCATGGAAATGGGATACAAAGCATTCAATGCCCAGGTAAACAGGTTAAAAAAAATGTTGTTTTGTTTATGGATGTACTAGAAGTAAAGCCCATTTTTAAAAATGGGCAGACCAGAGCGGTGGACCCGGGTGGTCCCTTTCGGGGCCTCGGCCCCATTCTTGGAGGCCGCACTAACCTTGCTCTGGGCAGCTCGCTATGGCAGGTGCTTTCTCCGGTGGCCGTCAGCGCCACGGGCAGGCCTCGGGGGTGGGGCGGGCAGCAGTGCGACAGCGGGCACAAGCAGGGCTGGTCAGAATTGTGTGTGCAGGCATGACAGCAGGTGCAACGGGGCCGGGTCTGAAATGCGTGCATGTGCATTGGCCGGCAGAGTCGCGATACCAGGCGGCCGGGCAGCTGGGCCCCGAGGCCTGAGCGCCGCACTGGCGGTGCTCTGGCGCTGCACTGGCCACATCCTCTGCTAGCGGGCAGCGGCACGGCCAGGGTTCGGGGGCGGCGTGGGGACGGCATTGCAACATTGGGCGCAACGACACATGCGTGGAATTGGGCGCATGCGTGGATCTTTGGTCGTCGCAGCAGCGGCTGGGTGGCCCTCACTGCCTGGTCGCAGTGGCAGCCGTGAGCAAAGGGAGCTGCTGGCGAAGCAGCAAAGCGTAAATAGGGGAGGGAAGAAGGGTGGGGACGGGCGGCTGTCCAAGGGACGGGTGGGGGTGGGGTGAGTAGCACGCGGGCGGCAGGGTTCGGAGAGGCGTCTGGGGAGGCATGGTGGGGGTAGTGGCCATTTCCCTGAGCAGGCAAGGGCTGTCGCTGGGCGAAGGGAAAGCAGCAGGGGCACCATGTCGAAGACGCGGAATCCCTGCTGCTTTCCCTGGCACACCAGCATGGGGCGACCCTCCTCCCTGACGGCCATCCCCATCTGTGGGCGAATTTCGTTGTTGGGCAGTGGGAAATGAGCAGGGCCACCGCGTCTTCGGCGCAGCGGCCCTGCTCTTTTCCACGCAAACAGGACTCACTGTCTGGAGGGCCCAGCGGTGAGGATGGCCTGGGAAGACTGGTGAGTAGGCGGTGTGGTGTTCCTAGGACGGGCCAAGTAGCCAATGGGGAAGTGCACTTTGTGCGCCTCCCCATTGGCCTCTTGGCACTGGAGTGCCACTCGGAGGAGCTCCTCTGGGTTTTTATCATGGACAGCGCCCGCCCACTCTCCTCCCGTTTAGCCCTTAGGCTTTTATTTATACCGCTCCACTGGAGCGGTGTAAAGGTAATGAAACCAGGGAGTCCATTGAAGAGTTCCATTACACTCTTAACAGTTGTTTCTTATTATTCTGTTTGGACAGCTTGATGAGCACTTTATCCAGGCTTTTGGCAATCTGCACATGGGTAACCCTGTTAATGTGAACCTTTCTTGCACATCGTATTTTTGTACCAGTGTGACCCCATGTGAGAAGAAAAAGAAGAAAAAGACAAAAAAGGGGAAACTGAAGAGGAAGATACAGTTTTGTTACAATAAAAGTGTTTATTTTTTAACCTTGTGTGGTCATTCTGGTGCTAAGAGGGAGTGGTGATGGAGATGCATGGCAAAGAAGGAGTCTTAAGGCATATATATTATACACCTAGAGATGTAGGGAGTTTTGATGGCATGAGCCCGCTTTTCTAGGAAGCCAAAAAGCATTGCAAAACTCTTACTCAAAATAATGTTACTACCTGGCTTTCAGAGCAAGATGCTTACGCTCTGCATAAGCAGGCCAGGGTCCGCTTTAAGAGAAACAAGACCATAGTTTCTGGCCTGGATGCACAGTGGCAAGCTGATTTAGTGGACATGCAACAGTTTTCCAAATATAAGGATGGCTACAAGTACATTTTAACAGTGGTTGACATACTATCAAAATTTGCATGGGGCATTACCCTAAAAGACAAGACAGGGGAGCGGGTGTCCAAAGCCTTTAAGGATATATTTAAGAAGAGCTGGCATTTCTTATGGCCTGGTTCCAGAGTTCCTCAAAGCCTGAAAAATAATTCAGGGGCTCCACCATGTTTAAAAGGTTGAAAAAAACAAACCTGATTTAGGCCATAACTAGTGATAGCAGGTAAAGGTTGAAACTCAACATCAAAGTTGAAACTCAACATCAAGAAAACGAAGATCATGGCATCTGGCCCTCTCAGTTCCTGGCAAATAGATGGGGAAGAAATGGAGATAGTGACAGATTTTATTTTCCGGGGCTCCAAGATCACGACAGATGGGGACTGCAGCAAAGAAATTAAAACACGCTTGCTCCTGGGGAAGAAAGCTATGGCAAATCTAGACAGCATCCTAAAAAGCATAGACATCACCCTGCCAACAAAAGTGCGTTTAGTCAAGACTATGGTATTTCCAGTTGCAATGTATGGCTGCGAAAGTTGGACCATAAGGAAGGCCGAGCGTCAAAGAATTGAGGCTTTTGAACTCTGGTGCTGGAGAAGACTCTTGCGAGTCCCTTGGACTGCAAGGCGGACAAACCGGTCAGTCCTAGAGGAGATCAGCCCTGACTGCTCTTTCGAAGGCCAGATCCTGAAGATGAAACTCAAATATTTTGGCCACCTCATGAGAAGGAAGGACTCCCTGGAGAAGAGCCTAATGCTGGGAGCGATCGAGGGCAAAAGAAGAAGGGGACGACAGAGAATGAGGTGGCTGGATGGAGTCACTGAAACAGTAGGTGCAAACTTAAATGGACTCGGGGGAATGGTAGAGGACAGGAAGGCCTGGAGGATCATTGTCCATGGGGTTGCGATGGGTTGGACACGACTTTGCACCTAACAACATCAAGTGATAGCAGGAGTAGGGCAGGCTGTTCACATGGGATTAAACAGCAAGACTCCCGAGTCATCTTTATTATGAAGAACTATTCCTGTGGGGTCAGCTGGGCTGAGAGGAAATGCCCTTAGTGCTGAGCAGCATCAGCCTAAACCTTAGTTGTCTGTGGGAACTTTGCTGCCCTGGGTCCTGTGCAGGAGCACATATCCAGGGTGGACGAGGTACACTGGGCCAAATGCTCTCCCATGTGGAAGCAGGAAGAGACAGGGCAATCTGCCTAAGTTCAGACTCCAGCCTGCAGACAGGTGCTGAGCCTCTGGTGCAGATACAGATGGAGACAATCGTATCTTAGAAAAGGAATTCAATGTCATAATGAGCAATACAGGATAAGAATGTAGCTTACGGCCTTTTATTATTGGCAGCAGCACAAGAGATAATTTACTGAAATAAACAAATGGTCTTTTACTTGACTTTGCAAATGAGGATGCTCTGGTTCTGGGGTTGTTTGTCTTATGCCCCTGCATTTGAACAACTATTCTCTATGAGGTGTAAACAAAGTTCATAAGTTACTTGCTTTAACATTAGCCACAGTTTTTAAATAAAACAGTTTCCAGGTTGTATGTTCAGTGCTGTTGCTGTGCCTTATTTGAACTATATGGCACAGATAATGGCATCTTTGTTGGTATTCTGTGTAAGCAGGGATGCTTGAAGGTTTTAATGAAATATAATCCAGAAGAAAAGGGGCAGATATCTTTTTAACTACATGGGAAAAGGACTAGCTCTTACTTGTCTGATGGGACTATCCAGTTAAAACCATTCCTAGATGTACCCAAGTTGTGTGCTATTCAATGCTTTGTAATGGATTCTAGGTCATCCAAGACTCTACTGACTGAAGACTACAAACGTCAGGCTGACTGTCATATGTGTTGGTCACAGTGGCAAAGTTCCTAAGTTTTCTAATTGTGCTATTTAACTTCCATTCAGGCCAGGTAGCTTTTTCTGACACACATGAGATTGCACTCTGAGTACAGAACTTAATGGTAGCGAAGAGTGGTGACTTTAGGGACATAACAAAGGAATTGGTCTCCAATAAGGATAAAATTTATACATTACAGATCCCACTCAACCATTCAGCTGCACATTATAGAGAGTTCTGTATAGGTATATATAGAGTGTATTATTATATTCTTGACCACTGAGGAAGACCCGGAAGGGTCGAAACGCGTTTGGTCCTTGGTTCTATGTACTGTTAGTTTGGTATAGTTTTAAAGAAGTTTTTATTCTGTTTTTAATTGTGCACTATAATAAATAATTAACCTGTTCTGTTTGATTGACAGCCAGGGGCGGGAAGAAGCATGGAAAAATATTGCCTCCTCTGTTGCGATTCCAGCAAGATCGGAAACCTGTGGGGAATGAATAGACCACTACTAGGACTTCAATATTCCACTAGAATATTGGTATGTGTTGTGACAAAATTCCAGTATTAAATATAGCATTTCTGCATACTGCAAACATTTAGCAACATTGGTCATTGTGCGGAATGGCCCTCTGTCTCTCTCTCTCTCCGTTGCAGCAGGGGCGGCTCTCTCTGTGTCTCTGTCAGCAGCTTGGGGTAGCTCTCTCTGTGTCTCTCACTGCCTCCCTCACAGCAGGAGTGATAGGAGGGAATGAGGGCTCGTGTTCGGTCTGGCAGGACTCTGTGTGTATCTCTCTGTCTCTGGCGTTTCTGAGCGGAACATGGCTAGTGTCCAGGGAGGGTGGGTAGGGGCACGCCAATCAGGGTGCAGCCAGCATATTTCACAAATATATAGAGGAACTATGGATAAGGATATAATTTATAAATAATATGACACACATTGTTTTAAAACACTTTAGTCTGAAACAGGCACCCTTTTCTGAGGTGATTCAGGCTAAGCAGTTTGTAAGAAAATCTCTTTCTCTCTCTGTCTCTCTCTCTCTCACACACACACTCACACACACACACACACACACAAACACAATCATTATTATAATTATTCAGGATTTCTCAGGACTGCCACAGCTGTAGTAAATATAAAGGGCTCTCAGACCATTTCTGCATTGCAGACTAATCTCATTTGGGGGGGGGGGTCATTTAATTCCTTTTTAAATTTTTGATTTAGCATTAGTTATTCCAGTGTACGGTTATTTTTCAGCTTTCTACTCTGTGTAAGCCTGATTGAACTCATTGTATGTTAGTTCTGCATTTGATTCAGGAAGGGTACCTTTTTTGACTGCATTTGACTCAGGAAGGATACCTTATTCATCCTCCCATCACACCCCCTTTAAAAAAATTGTTGTGCATGCATAGCAGTGTGCTGCTACTTTGCCCTTTTCACACCTGCCACACCACTACCATCATCCTAACTCGTAGGGGGCAATCTTATGCACTCTAAGCACGGAGATCGAATTTGCCTGCTTCCAGCAGCAGATATATAACTGGGGGAAATAGTGCTCATAATTTAGCATATGTACTATGCTTTGGACATAAGTAATTAATGTATGCCTTGTAATACAATCCTGGGCCACCTTGTGATTGTTGCTTATATGTGTGCTGGGTGTTGAATTTTCATGGAGTGTGTCCACAGTAGCAGTCATTACCGTGAACATTGCTTGATGACCATTTGAGAGAAAAATGGAAACAGGATTAATTTCCTGTGTCAGGATGGGAACACAAACACTGCTTTGCTAAGAAAGGAGGAGGGGGTCAAGGCTTTGTTAATTTCACAACTGATCTACAATCCGAAAGTGATTCTTGCTTTCACAATTTCATTTGGGGAGTTGATGGGATTCTGGAATGATCCCAAATAAACCTTTACATAGCCATAGTGGATCCAGATGCACTCACAGAAGTCTCCAAAGAGTGCATATCTCCAAATTTACTGAAAGATTCTACTTTAGCTGCCCATCGAGAGAGAAAGAGCTCCAAAATACAACAGGCAAAGAAATTGCGTAAAAACAGTAAAAAGTCTTACTGGCACAGATATACACATGAATATATCATTCTCTCTGATTAGCCAGTTTACAAGCAAGACAAACTGTTGCTAAATGCTAGAGTCTGCTTACTCCAAAGCAAGCACACAAAGAAGATGGCTACTCCAGCATCTCAGTCTGTGTCTCAGCAACAATCAGATGCTACTGCAACTGATAGGAAATGGGTCTTTCCAACTGAAATAAATGACTCTGGGTCAGTGTGTGTATGCCCATTGGCATTTGATGTAGTTTTCCTCCTGCAGCCACTGGGTGTCTCTGCTGAGCACACAACCAGGACCTTGGCTGTTTTACAACCACCAGCCCTGCAAGGTGGGCCTTTTCCAAATTACATGCTTATTGCATGCCAACAGGAATAGCACAGAAATAGCACAATTATCCAGGATTGCAGAGCAGGTTTACCCTGTCAATGGTTATCTGATGACAGTAACACAGAGGCACTGTGATCCCTTTTGAGGCTCTATCATCTCTCAAATGCATATGTGAGATTCTTTGGTGAAAGTGTGGTTGGTGCCATTCGGAATCCCCACCCCCACTCCAAGAGATGTACGTGCATGAATCTGCCATGGAGCCCACTACATAGATAAAAGTATATTTTTTGCTTTCAATATTGTTAGGGCATTTCAATGGAGATTGTAAAAGGGAAAATCTATGTAAAAACGCATTAGACTCTGGGGACAAAAGGGCTTTGGACGGGGGGGGGGGCATTTATTTGCAGTCTCCAGGTGACACTAACTTAAAATCATCAAAGTTTTAAACTGTGCTCTAAAGGCTGCCATGCTTGCCAGTGAAGGGAAGTTGTCATTGTGTGACAGATCAATTGTGTTAAGTCACAGGGCCATTCCGCACCAGGATCTATGTTGCAAATTGGTTGTGTAATGAAAAAACGCCATTTTAAATAGTGGAATTCGTCATTATGCATACCTGCCTTTGTAGTGGAATCCATTTGCGTTTCTATCGTTTCCCACAGGTTTCGGCAAAAATCGCTAGCCAGGAAGTGATATTGCTGAGCTTTGTCCTGCCCCTGGCCATCAATCAAACGACCAGCCAATGGGCGACCGTTATCATGCTCCCGAAAAGCCCCTTTCCCTTTAAGGCAGGTTTAAAAAAAAACATGTTGCAACGAATCTGCGTTGATTGTGTAATTCGTTGCAACGGAGAGACACATCTAGCTAGCAGGTGGTGTTTGAGCTGCCGTTTCATTGTTGCCACACTCCCCCCGAGTGAAAAAAAAATACCCCCCCCTGCACGGGCGCGATTTTCAGCCGAAAGTAAAGGGAGAAATAAAGGGAAAATAAACCAGCAAACGGGGCTTTGTGGTGCTTGGTGCTTGGTGACTTAAAACAGCTCTGGGGAGGGACTGCAGCTGGGGAAGCCTTGCTGGGTAAACGAAGGCTTGCTGGTGCGTTGATCTCCGCTCGCTCCGAGAAAAAAAAAATGGCGATCGCTTCGCCGGAAGATCAGAGGAGAGAGCCAGGGGGAGGGACTTTGCAGAAACCGCAACAATGGTAACGCACAGAACTTTCCCGCTAGTGTTGCAGATTGGTTGCAAGAGTGTAGCGCTTTCCAGAGGGTGAATCCACTTTTTGGGATTTCTCTGAAAGCGCTACAACGAAGTGCTTTTTGCGGATCGGTTTCAGGAGTGTGGCAGATGGTCAATGACGTTGTGCATAACTGCAAATTAGTAGCGATTTCAATTTGCCACACTCCTGCTACAAAGAATCAGTGTGGAATGGCCCACAGTTAACCTTTTTTTTTTTTTTTTTAAAGGAGGGCAGTTTACAGACATGGGAGGAAAGGGTGGGTGGTAGGCAGGGATACTGCATGTCAATGACAAAACACATGGGGGAGCAGATTCGAATTCAGGAATTCCTCATTGAGAAAATCTGTTTGCTATGTGGCAAAGCGAGAATCTAAAAACATGCAGAGAGTATGGCATTCAGATCTCTCTGAAGACAGGACATTTTGTGCATATCCCTGAACCCACTCTAGAACATTAAGACAGCTGATTTGTGGGTTCTCTCTGCGGAGGAACTGGTCTCAGTCCCTTTAAATGCTTTTGGAGTTCACTCATGCCACAGAGGCTTGCAAAAGGTATTTAAATATTAAATGGGCCTCACTCCCTTTAAGGTTTAGATGCCATTACTCTCTCCATTGGAAATAATGGAGGATGGGGGGGGGGGCTTTTGGAGGCCCATAGAATTGGACCCCCTGGTCCAATCTTTTTCAAACTTGGGGAGTTTTTTGAGGAAAGGCCAAAGCAACATGGGTGCTTTTACATCAAAAGACAGTCCTCCCAGAGCCCCAGATAGCCCCAGATTGTTTTTCCATTATAGCCTATAGGGACCATTCACTATAATGGCCCCCATGGGTGATAATGGAGCAAAACAAATATGGCATTCCCAAATATATAACAAATATGAATACTATGTTGGTATTGGGATTCAGGAACACTGGAAAATATCAATATTTCAGGGGTTCAATATACCCAAACCCCAAAAATACTGAGGTGGTTTTTTTGGGGTTTTGCACATACCTAAATTCTGTAGCTACGTATTCAACATCAGGTGTCATATCCATTACTCTTATGAATTGCTAAGATGTGTGTGTCCTTTTCAGAATATCATAATAGTTTGTGGACACTTAAATTGACTTGCAATGATCTTGCAAGAAAGGGAAGCGAGAGATTTGGGATTTGTTATTTTATTTGGTTTAAAGTGGAAATTTTCAACTGTTATTGTAAGCCAGCTTGAACTCTTGAGAAAAGTGTGTATAAGAGTTTGAATAAATAATAATATATTTTAAGCAACCTATGTGCTTTCCCTTTCCTTGATTTTCATGTTGTTCACTTGATGCCTGAGGATCCAAACAACATTTCTCCCAAAGTTTCACTGTTTTTGTTTGTTTGTCTGTATGCATGTTTAAACATGTATGCATGTATAAAGTACAATTGAATTGCACTGCTATCCTTTTGACAGTGCAATGGCTAAATGTTAAAAACATGGGAAGGATCATAACCTGAGAGACCTTCCCACTACCTTTAAAAAAATAACAAAATACATCCAACTTGATGAAGAGCTCTGGAGAACTCAAAAGCTCATACATTGTGTTGAGCTACTTTGATTGATCTTAACAAAAAGTATTACACCAGTTTTGTACTGCAGCTTTCATCCTACCCAACATACAGCTTTAAGCTAGCCTCTGACTATCAACAGAGTATTTTTCTGTGCAAACTGTGAATTTGACCTTTGGTTACTATGAAGAGTAATTTCTATATTACTGAACTTCTGCTTTAAACAGTTTATTCTCCTGATACTTTGCAGCCTTTTTCATAAGGGAACAATTTTGTTTAACTGCCTTGTGTTTGGTCTCATGCCTCAAATTCACAGCTCCTACTGATTTCCTTACAAGGTCTGTAACTAGATATGAAAGCAATTGTGGTTAATAGTTAATTAAGCTAATTCTCAAATACAGCTGTGCTCTTTTTGCCTCTGCCAAGGATCACAAATAAGAGATGTGTCCATATGGATTCTAGTCAGAACATGCAGAGATTAGAACAGAGATGCCTGGAATTAAGGTGAAACTTAATAGAATCAATTACAAAACATAATTGCATTACCAAAAGTGGAGGAGCTTGGAACTGATTTCTGTAGTCTGAAGCTCAGTTGTAAGTATTGCCTGTTGGTTGGCAGCTCCAGCTGATCATGATTAGTTTAATATTCCATACAGTCATCATGAATAAACTAGGAGGTCTTTGACTTTCCATGTTCTCTTCTACAAATACATGAATGGGAAATGTGCTGTCTAAAAATCAAAGCTTTCTGAGATGGTAGTAAACTGGAATCCTTGTGACATGTATTAGAACTTGGAAGAATGGTACCTATTCTCCTACTGGATGATGGGGAAGGAGCACTTAGGTTGCCCAGCATGGCAAAGTAGCCAGCATGTACCTACTTCCATGGTAGACTCTGCTACTGGATTAGTACTTCATAGATTGTTACCATACAGGAAATTTTATTATTATTATTTATTTATTTTATTTATTTAGATTTTTATACCGCCCTTCCCTACGGCTCTGGGCAGTTTACATAAAACATTTTGTAACATTTACATAGAACACTATCAAAATCAATATAACAGTATAACAATAACAACAAAACACCAACTAGAACAGCACTTCCTCAACAGGTTTGATCTCTCAGTTGGGGGGGGGGACCTGTAGATATTATGGGTCAGTCGGCCCCACCAAATGCCTGGTGCAAGAGCTCCTTTTTGCAGGCCCTGCGGAATTGTGGAAGTTCTGGCAGGACCCTGATCTCTTCAGGGAGCTCATTCCACCAGGTGGGGGCCAGGACTGAAAAGGCCCTGGCCCTTGTTGAGGTCCGACGTGCCTCTTTAGGGCCAGGGATCAGTAGCCAGTTGGAGGTGGTGGAGCGTAGAGCTCTTCTGGGGGTATAGGCAGGGAGGCGATATCTCAGATACACTGGGCCCAGACCACATATTGCTTTAAAGATGATTACCAAAACCTTAAGCTTAATCCAGAATTGAACTATTAATCATCTTTAAAGATGATTACCAAAACCTTAAGCTTAATCCAGAATTGAACTGGGAGCCAACTGAGTTCTTGGAGCACCGGAAGGTTAAAATTAAAAGCACATTTACTTTCTTCTAAATCCAACAAAGTATACCAGCTTAGAATACAGTTGCCAGGTGGTTGACGACGCCCATTCTAAAGAGCAGTCCAGGTTGATCTCCTCTAGGACTGACCAGTTTGTTTGCCTTGCAGTCCCAGGGACTCGCAAGAGTCTTCTCCAGCACCAGAGTTCAAAAGCCTCAATTCTTTGATGCTTGGCCTTCCTTATGGTCCAGCTTTCGCAGCCATACATTGCAACTAGGAATACCATAGCCTTGACTAGACGCACTTTTATTGGCAGGGTGATGTCTCTGCTTTTTAGGATGCTGTCTAGATTTGTTTTTCTCCCCAGGAGCAAGTATCTTTTAATTTCTTTACTGCAATCCCCATCTTGGAGCCCAGGAAAATAAAATCTGTCACTAGCTCAATTTCTTCCCCATCTATTTGCCAGGAACTGAGAGGGACGGATCTTAGTTTTCTTGATGGTGAGTGTCAAGCCAGCTTTTGCAGTCTCCTTCACACGCATCAACAGGCTCTTTTGTTCCTCTTGCTTTCTGCCATTAGAGTGGTATCATCTGCATATCTGAGGTTGTTGATATTTCTACTTGCAAGCTTAATCCCAATTTGTGACTCATCTAACCCTGCCTCTCTCATGATGTGCTCCGCATACAAATTAAATAGGCAAGGTGACAGTATACAGCCTTGCCAAACTCCTTTCTCAATTTTGAACCAATCAGTGATTCCATGCCCGGTTCTCACTGTTGCTTCCTGACCTGCATATAGGTTTTTGAAGAGGCAGATAAGATGCTCTGGTGTTCCCATCTCTTTAAGAACTTGCCACAATTTGTTGTGCTCCACACAATCAAAGGCTTTAGCAGAGTCAATGAAGCAAAAGTAGATGTTCTTCTGGAACTTCCTATCTTTCTCCATGATCCAGCGTATGTTGGCAATTCGATCTCTAGTTCCTCTGCCTCTTTGAAATCCTGCCTGTATTTCTGGAAGTTCTCGGTTCACATATTGCTGTAGCCTAGCTTGTAGGATTTTGAGCATAACTTTGCTAGCATGAGAAATGAGTGCAGTGGTGTGATAGTTTAAACATTCTTTGGCATTGCCCTTCTTTGGGATTGAAATATAAACTGACCTTATCCAATCTTGTGGCCACTGTTGAGTTTTCCAAATTTGCTGGCATATTGAGTGTAGCACTTTTACTGTGTCTTTTAAGATTCTGAATAGTTCAACTAGAATGCTGTCACCACCACTAGCTTTATTGTTGCTCAGACTTCCTAAGGCCAATTTGACTTCACATTCCAGGATGTCCGATTCCGGGTCAGTGACTACCCCATGGTGGTTATCGGGGATGTTAAGCTTGTATAGTTCTTCTGTATAATTT
Organism: Paroedura picta; assembly: GCF_049243985.1. NCBI lineage: Eukaryota > Metazoa > Chordata > Lepidosauria > Squamata > Gekkonidae > Paroedura > Paroedura picta. The sequence continues at coordinate 80,615,708 of NC_135371.1, read as the reverse complement.
TGCAACATTTTAAAAATCTCTTCTGCTTCTGTTAGGTCCCTACCATTTTGGTCCTTTATCATACCCATCTTTCCATATAAGATGTGATCATACACACATACAGTAAAAGAAAGGAAGGTGGCACAGGAAAGAGATGCATTGGAATATGGGGAAAGGAATTAAAACAAATAACACTGGTGTAGTGGTTAGGAATGCAGACTTCTTCTTGGCTTATTCTGAAATTTCTGTGTCTATCTGGGATTTAATTTTCTTTCAAAAAGATTCTGATTAGGAATTACAATGAATTGTACTGGAAATAGATGGCTAAGTATTTAGGGTTCCATATGTTCCAGCTCAACATTTCTCCCTCTCTGCCCTCCCAGCGTGCTCACTGCCATCTTTACATTAACCACACACACCTTTTGCTTTTTAAAGCTGTTTCATTATTGTCACTAGCACTGCCCAGTCTGAAATGAACACTTTATTTGACTTGGAGAGATTATCACGAATTCCTAATGCTGATATCTCCACACCTACTACCTCTCTGCATATCGTACCTAATGCAATTATGTCTGCTGTTCACCTGCTATGGGCAGTCAGCATCTGAAATAATAGAATCATAGAATCATAGAATCATAGAATTGGAAAGGACCTCATGGATCATCTAGTCCAACCCCCTGCACTATGCAGGACACTCACATCCCTATCGCTCATCTACTGTAACCTGCCACCCATTTGCCTTCACAGCCTCTCCGTCAGATGGGCGATGAGGGAGAGCCGTGGCTGAGCCAGTGCTGCCATGCCTTGCTAGTCACCTCACCGGACTGTCTTTGCCTAACACGGCCCCTCCACTGCTGAGAGGGCGAGGAGAAGGCAGCATGGTGGCGGTGGGTGAGGGAACTGGGAGGCTCATGAGCATGACGAGGTCCAGGCAGGAGCCAATGTCCATGTGCTTGAGAAACTCCTTCCTGAAGAGTGCGTGCCTTTCATGTGGCAGCAAAGAAAGCCCCACGCCATGATTAGTCTTTTTTTACCACCACCACCCCCGGCTCACCTCATGGCTGAGAGCTTTGCACGCCTCCAACGGCCTTGCAGCCTCACTGGGAGTGAGAGCCTCACTGCCTCGCATGCCTCCCTCGCTACACGTGCTTCCGTCCTTCAATGCAGGCACAGAATGTGTATGGGGTGGCGCTGAGAGTGGCGCTTGAGCTCAGTGCCACTGGGGCCAGCCAAAGGATACTGCAGCCGGAGAGAATGCCACAGATGCCACGGATGCCATGGGACATTCTGGCTATGGCCCAAGATGAGGGACATTTGGACTAAAGTCGGGACCATCACGCTATTCTCGTTACATATTGTCATTATCCTATCCCTCTTAATAAAACAGTAAGGGGTATTGGGGTGGGCTCAGTCCGTGACGAGGAGGGGCAACAATTGGTCCCATGGCCCTGGACTGACAAGCAGAGGGGCCAATTGGAAGGCGCGAAGCGCCTTCCGATTGGCCCCTCACCAGAACAGACCAAAATTCCATCCAGCCAGGGGCAATCTGGAAAAATGGCTGCCAGTCTGCTCCTGACCACCAAAGGGAGAGGAGGTCAGTAGGGCTGCCAAGGGGGAATGAGAACAGAGGCTTGGACAGGCTGCGCCAGCCCTTTTCACCCCAAGGCTATCTTAACTATCATGTCCAACTGCAAATTGCATCAGTACCCTGACAGAGCTGGCAGGAGGCTCCAGAGTTCGCTCCCTCCATCCACCTCCCTTCAGGCCTGCTGCGAAGGAGCCTCTGACAGGCCCTGACTGAGGGGAGGGAGGCGTTTCCAAGAGCAACGCAGGGGAGCCTGAGCACATTCCTTTTGAGGGAGGGGGGGGGGACTATCCCCTTCTGCCAAACAGTTGCCTGACAGGGAGGCCACACAAAAGCCCCTTCTCACTTAAAATACTGCTTTGGCCGGGGGTTAGAGACAGTCAAGCCACGTGTCTTTCTTCTTTGCAACTCTCTGCAGATTTGAGGCCACTGCACAGCGTTATTCTGCAGAGGAAACTGGGTTTTTTGTCTCCTGTTTCATCTGCACAACAACCCTGTGCAGTAGGCCTCAAGTCTTTTAATTCAACAACAACCTGTGTGGGAGGCCTTAAATGTTTCTTCTTTACCACAACCCTGTCCAACGTAGCCCTTTCTGCCTGGGGAGCTGATCTTTATACTCTGCAGGTGAGCTGTAATTGCAGGAGCTCTCCAGGCCCCACCTGGAGGTTGGCTACCCCTGGGTTGGAAATATTCCTGGAGGTTTGGAGGTGGGACTTCAAAATCGTACAATGCCTCAGAGTCCAGCCTTCAAAGGAGCCATTTTTGCCTGCAGTTGGGAGGGAGCGGTGCAGGTGTGTCCCTCCTGGGCTATGGGTTATGGCCTGCCCTTATCAGCAACTGTTTGTATTCTGGGGCACAGACAGGCAGACAGCATCAGTCCTGTGAGTCTGGAAAGTGCAGGAAGATCTAAATAAATACTTACAGCCTGAAACTGTAAATAGTGAGAGGGAGAGGAAGAGAAGATGATTGGATAATGCTTTGAGACACCTGAGGCTTGTTGGGTCACTGCAGCCCATTCCCAGTTCTCTCAGACCTTTCACAACCCCATATAACTCATAGGTTGACTATTGTGGAGAGACGAATGGAAAAGGTGTTTGTGAACCACTTTGAGACTCCTTTGGGTAGTAAGCAATAGGGTACAAAAATCCATTATTCTAAGGAGCAACCATGAAAGAAGCATGTGGGCACATAACATTTTATCAACAGTGAAAAAATGGAAAAGAAGGAACAGGGTGGACACCTGTGTACTGTGACTACCCCATGTGTATTAGGGCAGAGGGGCATTTTGGTGAATGTGGCCTAATTCACACAAGAAGGGAAATGACGCAGAACTGGGGGGAATTGGTTGCCATGTAATCTTCCCCTAAGAAGAGTCTCCAGTCTGATTTTCGCTTCACATATCTGAAGACATACCTCTGGAAAGCTCATCTGTAACCACTATGCCACAATTCCCAAAAGTTAGTCCTCTCCCACACTCAACAAACATTCCACACCACAGGTTCTTGACACCCATATCTCCACACCCATGGCCTCATTTGCCACCATGCCACCACAACCTCCCACACAACACGCATTCAACCCCATGCCCTTACAGACTGGACAACTCCTCCCCTTCCTCTTCCCACTGCCAAGTTCTAGCGCCCATTGTATTCTTGGTTACAACAGGCTTTGCCCCTAGTACACCTAATATTTCTGTGTCCCTACCAGATCTCAGAAGTTAAACAGGGCTGATGTGGAGGGAGGCAATGGCAAATCACCTCCAAACATCTCTTGCCTTGAAAACCCTACAGGGTTGCCACAGGGTTGCCATACGTGACCTGATGGCAAAAGAAAAACAGAGGTGGGGGTGTTATCCAGCCCATGGCTCTGTTGGAATATTGACAGAAAATACTGATGGTGAGGTTCAGAGGCTTCTGGACAGAGAAGAGCTAGATCTAAGAGATTTCTTAGTGGCAGGACTAGCCAAAATGTTGAATATTGATATTAAGGAACTTGATGAGCAAATTGTTAAAGCATACTGGATCAACACATCTAATCCTAAATACAAAAATGCCCGGGACTTCACAGTACAATTTAACAACCAAGCAATTAAAGACCAAATCCTTCGAGAGCACTTCCTAATGCCATTTTGTGTTGAAGGCCATGGCATCAAAATTCTAAAACAGATACCATCTTGTCTGTTACGTAAGAGAAAAGAGTATAAATTTTTGACTGAGGGTTTGAAGGAAAAAGGAATACTTTTCAGATGGGAACTTCCACAGGTCGTGGCCTTCACCAACAAAAGCAAGAGATTTAAAATCACAGAGCCCATCAAAGCCCAAGCATTTTGGCGGAAATACAAAAAAGACTTTGATATACCTCAAGAACAGAGTGTATTATAATTTTTGTGTTCTTTTCTTTTTCTTCCTTTTTCTTCCACCCCTCCCCCTCTTTTCTTAAAGTAAATACATGAATCTTTCTTGGAATGTTAATGGTTTAAACAAAAAGGTTAAAAGAGGTAGAATATTGCATTTCTTACATAAGTTTAAGTTGGATGTAATATGCCTCCAAGAAACACATGTTAAAAAAGGTGACAGAAGGTTTTTGACAAGGAAGAACCTAGAAGAGGAATTTATAACCTCCAACACAAAAAAGAAATGTGGCGTGGTATTTTGGGTTAAACATAATTTTGAACCTAAGATGGTGTTTAAGGATGATGAAGGGAGACTGTTGATTGTGGAAATACAGGTAAATGGGGGGAAAGTAATACTGGTGGGAATATATGCTCCCAATGACAAACAGGAGAAATTTTATAAATACTGTATTTGCCAGCGTATAAGACGACTGGGTGTATAAGACGACCCCCCAACATTTCCACTCAAAATATAGAGTTTGTTATATACCCGGCCCGCTCCTGCATCTCCCTGTGACCGGCACTAATGCGCAAGTGCGCATGTGCGAGCTCTGCGTAGACAAGAGGCGGGCCAGAGTGCCGCTGCTTCCTACCAAGCAGAACGGGTCGGTCATACTGAAAAGGCTGGCACCCCTGTCTCGTTGCTGATGCTCGCCGCAGACACGCTGATGACCCGCCACAGCCCAGCTGGATACCACGCGATACTGGATGTTATGTAGAATGAGGTGGGCGGGCATCGGGAGGCCACTATGTCTATCCCAACTGAAGTGCACCCGGTGTATAGGATGACCCCCCCACTTGGAGGCATGTTTTTCAGGGGGAAAAAGTAGTCTTATACGTCAGCAAATATTTAGAATCCAAACTAGATAATGATAATATTATACTTATGGGTCATTTTAATAGTGTTTTGGATGCTAAATTAGATCGGAAATCTGATTCGATTAGAGTACAGAAAAAGGGGAATTTACCAGGAAGGTTTAAAGAAATTCTGGAATCACTGGATTTAAAAGATGTATGGAGATTTCACAATCCTAAATCCTTTGAATGTTCTTTTTACTCCAAAAGACACAACTCGTATTCCAGAATAGACATGGTTTGGTTAACGAGTAATTTAATTCCCAGGTTGAACACAATTGATTATCACCCATTTACATTTTCAGATCATAAGGCAATTTTATTAACTGGGAACATCTATAAGAAAAAACATTTGAATGTAGAATAAATGAATTTCTCCTGAAAAAAACAGAAATTGTGACACGAGCTAAACTCTTGATTAAGGAGTATCTCCAGACTAACTGGCAAGGTGATTTAGAAACTAGAACTGTATGGGATACGGGGGAAACGGTTATGAGAGGCTTTTTCATCCAAAGCAATACTATAGAGAAAAAACAAAAGGAGTTAGAAAGAGTAGAAGTTATGGAACTTCTGCACTCTAAGGAAAATCAACTCAAGAAGGCTAAGACATAGAATAAGGAATTATTGCAAGAAATTAATTTGATTAAACAACGACTTGCTCAGAAAATGTCAAATGAAATATATTGGAATTTAAAATGGACCAAACAAAGAGCATTCGAGGGTGCCAACAAACCGGGTAAATATTTGGCTTGGAAACGAAAACAACCTAAACAACATAAGTCAATAGTTAAAATCAAAAGTGGACAGAAAATAATATGCAAGCAAAAACAATTAGAAAAAATATTTCTGGAGTATTATAATAAACTATATTCGATTGATAATACTAGAGAAAAAGAAATGGATGATTATTTAGGCAATCAACCATTCAAAACTGTTGGAGAAGAGTTGAAAACAATCTTGAATGCAGAAATCACTAAAGAAGAATTAGAGGCAGTTCTTAAACGAGTAAAGACCAATAAGGCACCAGGGCCTGATGGGTTTTCTATGATATATTCTTTAACATTTAAAGAAGAATTAGTGGACATATTGTTAAAAACAATGAATGACATTTTAGAGCTGGGAAGGATTCCAGACTCGTGGAAAGGGGCAAATGTAGTCCTCATACCAAAACCTGATAAAGATCCAACGGAAATAGGGAATTATAGACCTATCTCTCTTTTGAATTGCGATTATAAAATATTTGCTACTATACTTGCAAATAGACTTAAGATTGCCCTTAAGGAACGAATTCATGAAGACCAGTCAGGTTTTATACCTGATAGACAACTAAGAATGAATACTAGATATGTGTTAGCCATCTTAGAATATTATGATAAAAACCCAGACAAAGAAGCAGCAATAATGTTTGCGGACGCTGAGAAGGCATTTGATAATATTTCTTGGATGTTTATGTAAAAAAATATTGCACAAGAGAGATTTAGGAGGAAATTTTATTCGAAGTATAGAGGCCATATATTCAGAGCAATGGGGAAGATTACAAATCAATAATGAATGCACCAAAAAATGTCAGATTAAGAAAGGGACGGGTCAAGGGTGTCCGCTATCTCTGCTATTGTTTATTTTAGTTTTGGAAACCTTATGTGAAGCTATTAGGTTAGATGATAGAATAAAAGGCCCTATAATAAGAAAACATTCTTATAAACTTCGTGGATTTGATGATGACCTAGTCTTCTTTCTGCCCCTTCAAGGATCGCTGCCTTGCTGTGGCAAGGGGGCTTACATAGCTCAGTGAAGCTATGAGCTATGCCGTGTAGGGCTACCTAAGATGGACAGGTCATAGCAGAGAGCTCTGACAAAAGGTGATCCACTGGAGAAGGAAATGGCAAACCACTCCAGTATCTTTGCCATGAAAACCCTATGGACAAGTTCAAAAGGCAAAACGATATGACGCCGGAAGATGAGCCCCTCAAGTCGGAAGGTGTCCTATATGCTACTGGGGATGAGCAGACGGCTAGTATGAGTAGCACCAGAATGAATGAAGCGACTGGGCCAAAGCCGAAAGGACGCTCAGTTGTGGAAGTAACTGGTGGCGAAAAGACAGTCTGATGCTGTAAAGATTTTTATTCCATAGGAACCTGGAACGTCAGATCCATGAATCAAGGCAAGCTGGATGTGGTTAAACAAGAGATGACAAGACTGAACATCGACATTTTAGGTATCAGTGAACTAAAATGGACAGGAATGGGTGAATTTAATTCGGATGACCATCAGGTATACTACTGTGGACAAGAATCTCACAGAAGAAATGGAGTAGCCTTCATAATCAATAAGAGAGTAGGAAAAGCAGTCTTGGGATACAATCCCCAAAATGACAGAATGATCTCAGTTTGAATCCAAGGCAAACCATTCAACATCACAGTAATCCAGGTCTATTCCCCAACCACTGCTGCTGAAAAGGATGAAGTTGACCAGTTCTATGAAGCCCTACAACACCTTCTAGAAGCAACGCCAATAAATGATGTACATATCATCATGGGGGACTGGAATGCTAAATTAGGAAGGTAACCGGGATAACAGGCAAGTTTGGCCTTGGAGTACAAAATGTAGCAGGGCACAGGCTGTTAGAATTTTGTCAAAAGAATACAATGGTCATAGCAAACACTCTTTTCCAACAACCCAAGAGACGACTTTACACAGGGACATCACCAGACGGTCAACACAGAAATCAGATGGACTATGTGCTCTGCAGCCAAAGATGGAGAAGTTCTATACAGTCAGTAAAAACAAGAGTTGATTGTGGTTTAGATCATCAGCTTCTTGTTGCAAAATTTAGGCTTAAATTGAAGAAAGTAGGGAAAAGCACTAGGCCACTCAGGTATGAACTAAATCATATTCCTGACGAATATACAGTAGAGGTGACAAATAGATTTAAGGAATTAGATCTCATAGACAGAGTGCCTGAAGAACTATGGATGGAGGTTCGCAACATTGTACAAGAGGTAGCAACTAAAACCATCCCAAAGAAAAAGAAATGCAAGAAATCAAAATGGCTATCTGAGGAAGCTTTACAAATAGCTAAAGAGAGAAAGGAAGTGAAAGGCAAGGGAGAAAGAGAAAGATACACCCAGCTGAATGCAGAATTCCAGAGAAAAGCTAGAAGAGATAAGAATGCCTTCTTAATTGAACAGTGCAAAAAAAAATAGAAGAAAACAATAGGATGGGGAGGACCAGAGATCTTTTCAAGAAAATTGGAGATATGAAGAGAACGTTTCATGCAAAGATGGGTATGATAAGGGACCAAGATGGTAGGGACCTCACAGAAGCAGAAGAGATTTTAAAGAGGTAGCAAACGTATACAGAAGAACTATAGAGGAGCGAGCTTAACATCCCTGATAACCACAATAGGGTAGTTACTGACCTGGAGCCAGACATCCTGGAATGTGAAGTCAAATGTGCCTTAGGAAGTCTGAGCAACAATAAAGCTAGTGGTGGTGACAGCATTCCAGTTGAACTATTGAAAAATTTAAAAGACGATGCAGTAAAAGTGATACACTCAATATGCCAGCAAATTTGGAAAACTCAAGAATGGCCACAGGATTGAAAAAAGTCAGTTTACATTCCAATCCAAAAGAAGGGCAATGCCAAAGAATGTTCAAACTACCGCACCATTGCAGTCATTTCTCATGCTAGCAAAGTTATGCTCAAAATCCTACAAGCTAGGCTCCAGCAATATGTGGGCCGAGAACTTCCAGAAGTACAGGCAGGATTTTGAAGAGGCAGAGGAACTAGAGATCAAATTGCCAACATACGCTGGATCATGGAGAAAGCTAGGGAGTTCCAGAAGAACATCTACTTCTGCTTCATTGACTATGCTAAAGCCTTTGATTGTGTGGAGCACAACAAATTGTGGCAAGTTCTTAAAGAGATGGGAATACCAGAGCATCTTATTTGTCTCTTGAGAAACTTATATGCAGGTTAAGAAGCAACAGTGAGAACTGAACATGGAATCACTGATTGGTTCAAAATTGAGAAAGGAGTTCGGCAAGGCTGTATACCGTCGCCTTGCCTATTTAACTTGTATGCGGAGCACATCATGAGAAAGGTGGGATTAGAGGAGTCAGAAATAGGGATCAAGATTGCAGGGAGAAATATCAACAACCTCAGATATGCAGATGATACCACTCTAATGGCAGAAAGTGAAGAGGAACTAAAGAGCCTGGTGATGCGGGTGAAGGAGGAGAGTGCAAAAGCTGGCTTGAAACTCAACATCAAGAAAACAAAGATTATGGCATCTAGCCCTCTCAATTCCTGGCCAATAGATGGGGAAGAAATTGAGATAGTGACAGATTTTATTTTCCTGGGCTCCAAGATCACTGCAGATGGGGACTGCAGCAAAGAAATTAAAAGACGCTTGCTCCTGGGGAGGAAAGCTATGGCAAATCTAGACAGCATCCTAAAAAGCAGACATCACACTGCCAACTAAAGTGCGTTTAGTCAAGGCTATGGTATTCCCAGTTGCAATGTATGGCTGCGAAAGTTGGACCATAAGGAAGGGCGAGCGTCAAAGAATTGAGGCTTTTGAACTCTGGTGCTGGAGAAGACTCTTGCGAGTCCCTTGGACTGCAAGGTGAACAAACCGGTCAGTCCTAGAGGAGATCAGCCCGGACTGCTATTTAGAAGGCCTGATCCTGAAGATGAAACTCAAATACTTTGGCCACCTCATGAGAAGGAAGGACTCCCTAGAGAAGAGCTGGGAGCAATTGGGGGCAAAAGAAGAAGGGGACGACAGAGAATGAGGTGGCTGGATGGAGACACTGAAGCAGTAGGTGCAAACTTAAATGGACTCCAGGGAATGGTAGAGGATAGGAAGGTGTGGAGGATCATTGTCCATGGGGTTGCGATGGGTCGGACACGACTTCGCACCTAACAACAACAACAAAGTCTTCTTTCTAGAAGACCCCACTGAGAAAATTTGACCATTGGTCGAATAAATTGAGAAGTTTGGGCAAGTTGTAGGCTTTAAAATATACAAATCAAAAACTAAAATGTTGACCAAAAATATGACTGATCAACCAAAAAATGTTTTTTCAAAAAAATCATGTTTTGAAATTGTTAAAAAAGTAAAATACTTAGGCATTTACATTTCCTCTCTGATCATACATTTTTTCTCTGGCCAGAGTTGGACTAAGTAGGCTGCTGGATAGATTGGGTGATTACTATAGGGAGGAAGCTCTAACCATTAACTATCAAAAACAAAAGTCATCGTCTTTAAAAGAAAACCAAAAAGATCAGCTTGGAGCATACAGGGCATCCAAATCGAACAATGGAAATCATTTAAGTACTTAGGTGTGACATTCTCTGAGACCCAGTCATGGAATGCCCACATAGCATCCCTAAAAGCATCAGCAATAAAGACTTTGGGGGCAATCATGAGATTTTACCATACAAAGGGGGGACACCTCATAGACCCAGCTGTCAAACTGTTTACAACCAAAATCATCCCCAGTTTACTGTATGGCATCAAACTTTGGGGCCGGAGGGAACAAGCTCTCAGTGGTCTAGAATCCATCCAGAACACCTTCATGAGATGTGTCTTAGCTCTTCCCAAAGGGGCCCCGGCCGCCTTGATGAGGGCAGAGCTTGGACTTCCCTCTTTTAGAGCTCGCGCTCATCTAGCCCTGCTAAAATGGTGGAAAAAGAATACACTGTCTACTGCAAATTCCTTTAGCCCTCAGTGCTTCAACTCTGCCACAGAAGCTAAAGGGTCACTTTCTACCTGTACCGATGGTATTATTTCACATTACACTGTCCAAGATGATTTACTAGCAGAATCAAGAAAAAAACAAAAGACCTAAGAGAATGGGTTTTCTCCCAGGACGCAAAAATCGACAGATCTTTAATTGTGCAGTTCATGCTCCATGGTTTAAGACCTTTAAAAAAGATCACAGCAGAGCCCCGTATCTGGGTAATATAAATGTGAGCAAGCTAAGAGTAGCATTTTCAGCTCTGAGATTTCAGACAATTTCAGATATGCTCAAATTCCTCTGTTACAACATCTCTGTATTTGTGGGAACCCAGTAGTTGCAGATTTGCCATACTATATACTGGAATGCCCACTGGATACAGATCCAAGGAGGAAATTTTTAAATAAAATCATTCCAGGGGCATTTTCTTCAGCTCATGATAGATTACGGTATTTTCTCTCCGATACGGACCCATTTGTGTCACAAAGGGTTGCCACCTTTGCTTTGATTTATATTGATGGAAAAACTGTTAAACTAAAATCAAGAGAAGACCTTTCAGATCATAGGATAGATTGGTTTTTATATTATCCAATGGCAGAATTGTTTAAAATACATAAAGAAAAGGGTTTCAATATACAAAAATCTAGATTTCAGAAAGAAATATTAGAACAGGAGGGTAATGAAATTTCAAAAATCTACAAGCAGCTGTTAGAATGGAATATGGAAAAAGTCAAAGAAGTAATGATTTCTTGGGCTAGGGATTTTGGCAACACGGTGAGTTTGGACACTTGGGAAAGGTTATGGAAGTTTGATATGCGATTCACCGCTTGTTACTCTATTATAGAGAATTTTTATAAAATGATTTACCATTGGCATCTTACGCCAGTTAAGTTAGGTAAATGGAATAAAAAAATAGGCGACAAATGTTGGAAATGTAAACAGAAGAGGGGTGACTTTTTCACATGTGGTGGGAATCTAAGAAAGCAAGACAGTATTGGGAGAACATACTTGTGGAATTAAAAAAAATGTTAAAATTTAATTTTGAAAAAAACCAGAGTTATTTCTATTGAACATTTTGGAGGGCAGGGTCCACAAAGATCATAGAGTTTTATTTATGTATGCTACTTCTGCAGCCAGAATTGTTTTTGCTTCTAAATGGAAGAGCCCTGATATTCCCTCGACTGAAGAGTGGTTAACAAAACTGGCAGACTACACTGAAGTTGCCAAATTGTCTGCCATCTACAACGATCCCGATCTTGGAAAATATGCAAAGCAATGGACAGCAGGTTCTAAGCATAGTTATGTCACAGATTTTGGTTTACTATTTCATTTGTTAGGACTAAGAGAGAAGTCTTGAATGTATATTTGTATTTATTTGTTATTGAATGTTAGATTGGTAAATTTATGGATCAGAGATGGGTATGGATATTTTGTTTGATATCACAATAAAATATTTGAATTGGGGGGAAAAATTATCCACCCCATGAACCAAACAGTCTGGGTATGCCACTTTGTCAAGCGTTACAAGAACTCACAACAATGCTTCTTTAATAAAGAAAGTGTTTATTGAGAAGTTACTTCATACACCTAAGCTAAAGAAGTCAAATCTGCCTGAGGACAGATTTGCCTCCCCTTATCAATACAGTTCTCCCGCCTAAAACTTGAAAGTTCCCAAGGGAGGGGGGAAAGGAGGCTGCAGGTGCCATAAACCATAGTGTTACAATTTGCACGTCCTTGGTCGTCTCCGGACAAGATAAGATGTTATAGTTACAAAAGGCAGACCCCGCCGAGAGGTTCAAAAGACAAATAATTCACAGCTCCCTGTGATAACAGGATGCAGCAACATAGTTTCAGTTTCAAGCATGCAAGCATAATATATGGGCCTGGGGCCTCAAGAACAAAGCAGGAAAAAGATCAAACAAATAATCATGGAGAAACTCATGCTAACTCATGGCAGGGTTCAGCAGCAATCCTGACACACTTGATGGTGGAGCTTAGGGACAGGAGGGACATCATCAGCATTGTATAATGCCACAGAGTCCAGCCTCCAAAGCAGCCTTTTCCTCCAGGGGGACCCCTGATCTCTATAGTCTGGAGAACACTTGCAATCCCTGGGGATCTCCAGGTAGGACGGCTAGTGGTGGGAGACCTCCTGGTGGCAACCCTTTCTTTTTGTTGCTGCTCAGAGCAACAGCAAGAGAAAAAAAAATAATTATCAGCATTGTGTGTGGTGTAATATCAGTTCTGAGAAACCCAGAGGTGATATCACGTCTCTCTATGATATTGTGGTAATTCTTAGAGCAACATGATGTCACTGTTACCCAAGAGGTAGCCCATAATGGAAGGGTGCCTCACACAGAGATACCTTCATGCACAGAAGCCCATGACTGGACTCTGAGCAGGTTGGCACACACAGAAACTAGCCTGGCAGAGACTGACTATGGAGTCAGTAGGGCCCCTTAAGAAAGCTAGGAAGCCAGGCTAGGTCGCCATCTTGTTTGGGCTTCACTAGATTTCTTACATTTCCTCCTTGCCCAACTGACTGAGCTAAATGTGCACGTTATCTAAATCACCCCCCCCCCAGCCAAAGACCATTAGACTATCTACAGGAAAAGAATATCCCTTCAAGGTACTAACTGCAACTTCTTTTGTCTCTCTTGTCCAGTGTAATTTCTGTCTAGCAGCATCTCTTATCCCCAAATGTCTTCCCCCAGTCCTTCCTGATAAAACAAAGACAGGGCCATTAGCCACACATTACACCTAGCCAAGGTATTGTTCTACTTGATGAGATTACTCCACACCTCCCACTCTAGTGACCTCACAGTTCAAACTGACCTATCAGGTACTCATAATATCAGAGACGAATCAACAATCACGGACCTCCCAGTGGGCAGTCTCTGGGGCTGATCCGGAAATTTCAAACACTATATCAAGCCTTGCGCACACCCTGTGTGTGTGTGTGTGTTGTGTTGTCCACACCCGGCATCCTGTCCACCCCTGATGTCGTCAACCCTGTGTCTGGGCTGCTTGGATCCATGAAAGGTGCAGTATCTTGAACTTGTCCCCCTGTAGAACTTAGTGTATGTATGTTTTTGCTCTGTCTGTGTTTTGAGTGTATCCCAATATTTTCCCCAAATAAATCCCCTGAGTGTAAGCTTTTGTCTTCTTCATTTAAAAAGGGTTTCTTCCAGGGAAAGGACCCCGTAAAAATTGGTAGTAAAGATCCTGCGTTACCCAGCCTCTTGCTATATTCATGATTCCCCAGCAATTTGGGTAACATCACCTCTGTTTCCCCCTGGAGTCCATGCCATGTGCACTATTAGAGCTTCCCGTGTTCCCTCCATCTCTCATCAGTTCCCAACCATCAGCCGGCAATCCTGATTCCAGGGCCTACCTGGAAGCTGGCTACCCTGTTAGGAGAGTGTAACTTTGTTTAGGATTATGCTGTTAATTATTTTTAGCTGTGGAGTCAAAGCCTCTCTCTAAACTCCCTGTTCTAGTCCTCTCTCAAATCTTAGGAACAAAATATTTCTGTTTGTAACCATGGATTGCTTGCCTTCTGCTTTTTATCAGGAAGAGGAGGTAAGGAAAAGTCAGTCATGTTACAACAAGAACAGCAAAATCAACATTGCGCTGTTGTTAGCTACTCTAAAACCAAATTTATCCTAATAAAAGTGGAACTGGTAAAGTCCTGGCCTGTTGCCCAAATTGAAAAGGTAGAAGTTAAAGAGTTAAACCAGTGAGATCCAATAACTGGCTTGTTGTTTTTAGGTCACCCTTAATGAGTTGTTGTTGTTGGTGGTGTGTGTATGTGAGAAAATATTAACATCGTTGAAAAGTATTTAGATTTCACAAGAGTATTGTATATGGCTATTTAGACTGGTATTAAAATGACTTGTGTTTCCTTTCACAGGGACTCACGCCTGAATAAATTTTAAAAAAGGATTTACAACAGGGTTTACAAATCATGTCAGACCAACCTTATCTCTTTTTTCGAGAAAGTGACCACCTTACTGGATCAAGGGAATGCCATGGACATAGTTTATCTGGATTTCAGTAAAGCTTTTGATAAGGTTCCACATGATATTCTTATTCACATGTTGGTAAAATGCGGTATGGATCCTAATTCTGATCATAACTGGTTGACAAATCATACCCAGAGGGTACTTGTTAATGGTTCAGCATCTTCTTGGAAAAGAGTGACAAGTGGAGTACCCCAAGGATCTGTCCTGGGGCCTGTGTTGTTCAACATATTTATAAATGATTTGGATGAGGGATTAGAGGGGATACTTATTAAATTTACAGATTACTAAACTGGGAGGGGTAGCAAACACAACCGAAGACAGAATCAGAATACAGGATGTTCTTGATAGGCTCGAGAAGTGGGCTAAACTGAATAAAATGAAGTTCAATAGGGACAAATGTAAAGTTCTGCATTTAGGTAGGAAAAACTAAATACACCAATATAAGATGGGGGAGACTTGTTTTGGCAGTAGCATGTGCGAAAAGGATCTAGGAGACTTAGTTGACCATACATTGAACATAAGTCAGCTGTGTGACTCAGTGGCTAAAAAGGCAAATGGGATTTGGGGCTGTATCAAACAGAGTATCGTGTCCAGATCACAGGTGGTGATGGTACTGCTTTAATCTGCTCTGGTTCAGCCTCACTTGGAGTACTGTGTTCAGTTTTGGGCACCCCAATTGAAGAGGGATGTTGACAAACTAGAACATGTCCAGAGGAGGGCAACAAAGATGGTGAGGGGTTTGGAGACCAAGACATATGAAGAAAGGTTGGGGGAGCTTGGTCTGTTTAGCCTAGAGAGGAGACGACTGAGAGGGGATCTGATAACCATCTTCAAGTATTTAAAAGGGTGCTATATGGAGGATGGAGCAGAATTGTTCTCTCTTGCCCCAGAGGCAAGAGGATGGGATGAAATTAATTCAATTAATTTGATGAATGGGGTGAAATTAATTCAAAAGAATTTCCATCTAAACATCTGGAAGAAGTTCCTGACAGTTAGAGCGGTTTCTCAGTGGAACAGGCTTCCTCAGGTGGTGGTGGGTTCTCCATCTTTGGAAATTTTTAAACAGAGGCTAGATAGCCATCTGATGGAGAGGCTGATTCTGTGAAGGCAAAGGGGTGGCAGGTTACAGTAGATGAGCGATTGGGATGTGAGTGTCCTGCATAGTGCAGGAGGTTGGACTAGATGACCCATGAGGTCTCTTCCAACTCTATTATTCTATGATTTTATGATTCTAACAGTCCTCTTTTGGGTACAACTGTTCCCCACCCATTCTATTATTTGGTTATAGAAGGCTCCATAAATACTTATTAACTCCACATGCCTCTGAAGAAGTAAGTTGTGACTCAAAAAATGTATGCTGTAATAAACTGTATCATTCTTTAAGGTGCCTCTTTATTTCTGTTCCACTTTGTATGTGCAGGAGGAGAAATGTCCAGGTACCACAAGCCCTGGTCTGACTGCTGGCAACGTCATACCCCCAACAATTGAAGAGATAGTGCAAGCAAGCTAAACATGGAGCAGAAGGGGTGGTCAATTGGGAGACAAACCATGAGGGAAGGCACCATAGTAGAATACCTGAATAATAAGTGGCCCAGACAGAGTATAGTACACTTTGGGTGGGGCTACATCACAGATCGTGGTGTGGAATTAACCTTCTGGGAACACCTTATTTATATAGCTTTCTAGTCTTCACTGGTTATATGCCCTGACCTAGGTGTAAACTGCACGGAGCTTTTATTCCAACCCCAGATCGATTCAGTCCCTGCCCTCTACACAGAATGCGATTTCCGTTTGGATTTGGGGCGATTTAAAATTTCCTTCTGCAGCAAGAAGGATTGATCCGGAGTGACCCTACCTTTATTGTGCCATATCTCAGACTGCTTTTAATCCTCAATATCCATTTGGGAAAGAAAGCTCCGTGGTAGAGAACCTCTGATAGGCTACACCTGGTCATGTGACACGCTTGCCTTAAAGGAGAAGCCCCTAATTTCTCTCAACTTCTGTTGGTCTTGGATTTTTTTTCTGCCTTCTTCGATCCTCTTACCCCACCGCCCCCCACTTCAAGAAAAGAAAGGATTTTTTCCTCCCTCCTCTGACTTCTTGGATCCTCTCCCCCCTTCAAGAAAACAGAGAAAGAGTCTCCATTTGCCTCCCCCCCTCTTCTGAGCCTCCCTAACCACATGCAGAAGACTTTCCTGTTTCAATGGGGGGGGGGGGAGAAGAAGACTCGAGTTCAAAGTGATTTGAATTCAACAGGATTGACAATGGAATAAAGAAAGTAAGTGCAGACTCTGCCCTAGATAGCTCAGGTTTGTCCAGTACTAGCAAATCTCAGAAGCTATGCACCATTTGAATGGGTGGCCTTCAAAGAATACTGGGGTTGTAAGGCAGAAGCAACCAATGGCAAACCACCTTAAAACTGCACCAGGTCACTATAAATCTGCTATAACTTAAAGGCAAAAAAGTATTTATATTATTCACTTCAGCCTTTTCTAACTGGTGCCTTGTTGTCATAAGAGGTGAAGAACAAGTGCTTGCTGTGCCAACTGTGAACAGTGAGTTTTCTCAAGGTATACAGACATAAAAGAATCCCTGAGTTATAAGTATGGGGGTGGGGGTAAATGTTATAGATAGAGGCAGGCTAACATTATAAGAGCAATAGGATAGAGTTCAAAGAACCCGTACCCTGTTTCATAATACTCTTTTCTGTCCCAGGCAAACTAGGAGTCCCAGGCTCCAAGTTTGCAGCATGTTTCAGTTTGAATAAGGAAAATGCTGGCGGTGGACAGCATCTACTGGCTACCATTCATCACAAACACATCTCCTCTCCTTTGTGAAGTTCTGGTTATTATTTTTATTTAATAAGGCCAAACACAAAGACATTTAAAAATATATGTTGATTAAAAAAAAGAAGAAGAAGAAGATGAACAGGCAATTCAAATCACAAAGGGAGAGACAAAACCAGCATCTGACTTGTTGGCTTGTATGTGCCTAAAACAAGTTGTGAAACAGATAAGGGCTAGGATTGCCAAAAGGCCTGGAGAAAAGCACCTAGTCCCTTTTTAATAGAGGCTTTAATGTATGGAAATGGGTAGCTGAAACTAGAGACTAAATAGGATGTTATTTATTAAAGGAACTGGACATCTTTTCCCCTGGCCTATTGGCAATCTATGAAGAATCCCCTGGAGCTGCTATTAAAATGTTGCCCTTCTCTTTTCCATAGCTTTTAGGAAGGACATGGACTTCTGAAAAATACTGTTTATTTATGGGCAGAGATACTTCTTACATAAATAAAAATGGAAAGGTGATGATCTGTAACATGGGTGGTTTTTATACATGTTTGGCTCATGTCCTTAATTTCTAACTCCACAAATTAGCCAATCCAAGAATGCAAACTTGGTAACAAAAGAAAAGAGATTAAATTTGGGAACAACCCAAGCATGCAGAAACTTGTTTCAGAAGGTTACAAACCCAAGATTTTAAGTTTCTTGAAAGCATTGAGTCCGGTGTCACCCACTATTCTCCACCGAGTGCATTTGTCTCCCTATATCTTTTAGATCAAGCCATTTACCAACAGTTACGGCATAGCATCACAGTTTTCACTTGTTTCAAGACTGCACATTTAAGCCCACAGGGCCTGGCCTGTTTTAACTATAATTATACATGTCTTTCTTTCTGACATTCTTCCTTTTTATCCTACTCTTTCCTGCCATCTTTTCTCTTGTCGAAAAAAATAAAATTGTAATTACCTTGCTGTGACCTATATTTAAATTAGAAGTAAAATTCAGGTCCATTCTGCACGAGTTAAAAGTAGCAGAAGTCTTACAAATTGTAAACGCTACAAATTTGACATTCCTCATGATGTTGCACACAATCTGCAACACTCCTGCAACACTAGTGCAAAAATCGCTTCATTGTAGCGATTTCCAGGGAATCGGGAAAAGTGGATTCACCCTCAGAAAATCGCTACACTCCTGCCAACAACCTGCAACACTTGCGAAAAAGACATGTGCGTTCTCAATGTTGCGTTTGCAACAAAGTCCCTCCCCCTGGCTCTCTCCTCTGAACCTCCGGCGAAGAGATCGCCATTTTTTTTTCTTCGGAGTGAGCAGGGAAAGCAACGAACCAGCGAGGCTTGATTCACCCAGCAAGGCTTCTCCGACTACAGTCCCTCCACAGAAGTGCTTTAAAACTCCCCTAAGTCCCCAAGCACAACACAGCCTCCTGTTTGCCAGTTCCCTTTAATTTTGGGCAAAAATCGTGGGAGCATGATAACAACCGCCCATTGGCTGTTCGTTTGATTGATGGCCAGGGGCGGGAACAAGCACAGAAAAAATCACTTCCTTTCTAGCAATTCCTGCGAGACCGGAAACCTGTGGGGAACGAATGAAACGCTACTGGATTCCACAACAAATGCAGGTATGCGGAACGCCGAGATTCCACTATTTAAAATACCGTTATTGCTTTGTGAAAGCAATTGGCAACATTGGTCCTTGTGCGGAATGGGCCTCAGTTTTGGTGCAAAATCTGCCAACTGAAGACTGAATGTTTAACTACTCTTTACAGTTAGTGCTGGATAGGCCTGTGACATTAAATGGGTAATATATGTTTGCAGGAAAGACGTAGCCATTTTCTCCAGGTGATGAGATCTCTGTCATTGACCGTTTACACACTGGAGGTTTCATGCCAGGCTGGAGTTTTCATCATGGCAGGTTGCCCCACCTCTTCCTGCATCCACATGGGGGAGCATTTGGCTCAGTGTGCCTCATCCACCCCCGATTTGTGCTCCTGCACAGGAGCTGGGGCAGCGAAGTTCCCAGTGAATAAAAGGTTATTTAGATATAGTTGTAACAGCAGAAGTTCGCCAGCAATCACCTGGAGGTTGGCACCCCTAATCATGAATCAAATTTGAGCTATTTAATCAAACTGTAAAAGGATATAGAGGAAGCAAAGGACAGTACCGAAAGTGCCATGTCTCTGAAAACACGAATCAGAAGTTAATTGCCAATTCTGTTCTTTTCACTATCGCTACAGACAAGCAAACACAATCTCTTCATCTGATCTGTCATATGTGTGTGTTTTTTCATGTGGAAAAGGCCCAGTACTTAATTAGTAAAATGATGTGTTGGCAAGGTTCAGCTTTTATGGAAGTTTAGCAACAGTAATTTCACATTACATTCTAGCGTCTGTTTGTAAGCAACAACCGTTCAATGGGAAAGAAGGCAGCATGGTATAACCTGGATCTCCTCAGATGCTAAACAGGGTTGAAATTCAGGAGGAAACCACCAAGGAAGACTATGCAGAGGAAGGCAATGGCAAAGCGCCTCCACTTCTCATTTGCCTTGAAAGTCTCTTCCTGGATTTGCTATAAATCAACTACAACTTGACAGAACTTTATACATAAATGGTTACTAAACAGTCTGATCTGAGATGGACTGTTTTGAATAGTTTAAACAAATGAGAAAAGTTAGATTTGACTATTGTTTGTCTATCCAGAATGACATCAGTATTAAAGATCCAATCTCTCAGATTAAACCCATCAACTTGTGCTCTTAATAAATCACCTGGGATAATTTATTAAGATCAGAAAAGCCAAAGCTGAGAGTGAGCTAAGATTGGCCAGGGAAGCCCATTGTAACAAGAAAAGATTTTTCAGTTATGTGAGGAGCAAATGTAAAGTAAAGGAAGCAATAGGCCCACTGTTGGGTGCAGATGGACAAACTCTAACGGAGGATGCAGAGAAAGCAGAAAGGCTCAGCGCTTATTCTACATCTGTTTTTTCCCCACAGGTCAAAGGGTTTAGGTACATCTAGTGATGGCAGTAGCCAAGGGATAGTGCCTGGGTGGCAGGTTGACATGGACAGAGAGGTTGTTGAGAGGCATTTAGCTGCACTGGATGAGTTCAAATCCCCTGGGCTGGATGAAATACACCCGAGAGTGCTTTCCGGAGAACTTGCAGAACCCTTGTCTTCGGGACCTCTTTAAGGACTGGAGATGTCCCGGAGGACTGGAAGAGAGCAAACGTTATTCCGATCTTCAAAAAAGGGAGGAAGGATGACCCGGGAAACTACAGACCAGTGAGTCTGACCTCTGTTGTGGGGAAGATAATGGAGCAGATAATAGGGAGCGATCTGCAAACATCTGGAGGACAATTTGGTGACCCAAGGAAGTCAGCATGGATTTGTCTCCAACAGGTCCTGTCAGACCAGCCTGGTTTCCGTTTTTGACCAAGTAACAGGTTTGCTGGATTGTGGAAATTCGGTTGATGTCGTTTACTTGGATTTTAGTAAAGCTTTTGATAAGGTTCCCCATGATGTTCTGATGGATAAACTGAAGGACTGCAATCTGGATTTTCAGATAGTTAGGTGGATAGGGAATTGGTTAGAGAACCGCACTCAAAGAGTTGTTGTCAATGGTGTTTCATCAGACTGGAGAGAGGTGAGTAGCGGGGTACCTCAGGTGCTCGGTCCGGTACTTTTTAACATATTTATTAATGATCTAGATGAGGGGGTGGAGGGACTACTCATCAAGGTTGCAAATGACACCAAATTGGGAGGACTGGCAAATACTCCGGAAGATAGAGACAGAGTTCAACGAGATCTGAACACAATGGAAAAATGGGCAAATGAGAACAAGATGCAATTTAATAAAGATAAGTGTAAAGTTCTGCATCTGGGTCAGAAAAATGAAAAGCATGCCTACTGGATGGGGGATACGCTTCTAGGTAACACTGTGTGTGAATGAGACCTTGGGGTACTTGTGGATTGTAAGCTAAACATGAGCAGGCAGTGTGATGCAGTGGTAAAAAAGGCAAATGCCATTTTGGGCTGTATCAACAGGGGCATCACATCAAAATCACAAGATGTCATAGTCCCATTGTATACGGCACTGGTCAGACCACACTTGGAGTACTGTGTGCAGTTCTGGAGGCCTCACTTCAAGAAGGACGTAGATAAAATTGAAAGGGTACAGAGGAGAGCGACGAGGATGATCTGGGGCCAAGGGACCAAGCCCTATAAAGATAGGGACTTGGGAATGTTCAGCCTGGAGAAAAGGAGGTTGAGAGGGGACATGATAGCCCTCTTTAAGTATTTGAAAGGTTGTCATTAAAGGGGGAAGCCAGTATGCAAGCTGTCTGGGAGGTATTTGTATTACTCCTAATGGATCACTGGTGTTTTATTTACTACTGATGATGATGATTTTACATGGAATGGAAGCAAAACAAAAGAAAGCTGGTGTAGTTTAGTTGACTAATGGATCAATCCTGGGCAGGTATACTCAAATCCCTACTGAAGTCTATGCAATGGGGTTTACTCCCAGGAAAGTATTCCCAAGACTGCACTGTAAGAGATAAAATGATGACTCACTATGTCCCTGTTTCAAATCTTCACTCTCCCATGAATTTACTAGGTGGAGTTAGGCAAGTCTCCTGGCCTCAACATATAAAGATAGCAAGATTATAAATTAAGGGTTTTGAATGCTCCAAATTGCTATAGCGGGCCTGTACAATTTGTGACCCATCAGCCTGAACCATTTGTGGCAGTTGAACCTAATTAAATGTTATATCTCCCCCTGGGCTTTCCCAAGGTACATTTCATCGGATGTGCACATGGAGTTCTATGCTGGCCTGGCAGATTGTGGTACATTAGGAGAATGGGCTTCAGTCTTCTGCTGTATAATTTTTTTGACCCAAGAAAGTGCTATCTGTCCCACCAGTATATGGGGTGCTCTAAACAAGACAAATCCCCCCATGGCTTTTTCTGGTCAGAAAGATGATTCAAGGGAGAACGCAGAAGCCCAGCATAGTGTCCCCAGCATAAACTTTCAAATAGATCTAATTGTGCTAACCTTGGGAAGAACCAAGGGAAGGTTCTTGCATCCCACCTGGGATTGCAAGAATAGTTAATTCCATTTGTCACACAACAGGCTGGCCATAAGATGTGGCTGATGAACCACTTATGACCCTGCATTGATCAGGGGATTGGACTAGATTGCCTGTATGGCCCCTTCCAACTCTATTATTTCATTTCTATAACTCTATTCAGTTTGCTGGATTTCAAATCTAGAATCCACAATCCATCCATCAGGGGAAAATACACTCAAACAAATTAACAGTTCTCAGTACTGTAATTACAAATGGCATTCATATTTGGAATCTCTTTCTATAATATGGACTGAAGAAGCCCCACCTCTACAACTGCCTCATTTCTCCCTCATGGGAGAACGAAAGAATCTTAACTACATAGACAAGACTAGAGAGCAGTACAGTGGTTAGTGTGTCTGACTAGGATTTGAGAGACCTGTGTTTGAATCCCCACTTTCCTGTGGAAGCCTGATGGGTACCCATTGGCCAATCATGCAATACTAACTCTTGCAACTATAAAAAGCAGGTTATATATTATATTAAATGTTGGTCAATTAAAATATTTATTCAATATTTATTCAACACTGACAAGGGATGAATTGCAAGCAATTCTATGCTTTGCAATACAAGTCAATCAGTTTAATGAACCAACCATGACTTCAGTGGATACTGCATTTTCTATATGTGAGGTTATTTAATTCCTGAACTGAGCAAATGTGGCTATAAACTGGGCCCTGTTGCACCTGACAATATTACACGTCCAAAGTTGCTTGGCATGGTGGTGTGAGGCTCTGTTGATTACTCCCAATAAGCAGACTTCATTTATGGAAAATCTCTTTATTTAAGAATAATGAACTGATCATCATGGGGTCTTTGCTAAAACTGAAATGAAGGCATTCTCCAGAATTTCCTATGATTTTGGAATGTGGTATAATTTCATATATGGTCCACTAACTCTCTACCACTTATATGAAATAAAAAATATCTCCCAGATCAGGGGTCCTCAACCCCCGGTCTGCGGCCCGGTACCGGGCCGCAAAGGCCATGGTACCGGGCCGCCAACGGCCGCGCCCGCCTCCCCCCCGCAGCGAGAGGGAGGGAAGAGGCAGGCATGGCCGCTGGCACGCCAGCAACGCAAACGCGCACGCGCGGAGCTGCCGCGCATGCGTGTTTGCGCCCCCTGCTGGCGAAAACGCGCGTGCGTGGCAGCTCCACGTCTGCACGTTAGCTCCACCTAGTGGTGAAAACACGCATGCGCATTTACATGCAGCTGCGGCGGCCGGGCTGCTGGCTCTCTCCCACCCTCGGAGGCGGTCCCCGACTACAAGAAGGGGACCGCTGTCCCAGAGCCTTTAAAAAGAAATCAACCCAGAGATGTCAATATTCTTGATGCAACCTTAAATGTTCTGGTCCTTGGTTGGTGCCCAACTATGCTTAATACCAGATCCAACCATGGAGAAACTTGTTGTGGAATCTATATATCCTTTCTTAGGCCTGGTTTAAACATACAGAATTAGCAAAGAACTGAGGTTATAGAGGGAACTTTACTAGCCTCTTACAGAGGATCACATTTTGGAATGTACCGCTAGCAACACAATGGGATGCCTCCCACCTGCAATAGGGTGATTGTGAATCATTCTAGAAAGCCTCTCCACACCGTAAAGCCTCCCTGCCCCGTCTTTCCCTCCCCAGATGCTGTGCAAACAGCAAATGTGGAAACAAAACCATGGCCAGCCAGCAGAGCGCACAGTAAAGGGGGCAGATTCCCCCCACCACTGCCATTACAAACAGCATAAGTCTCTTTTTAGGTGTTCTTACCTAAGTGCACCCTTCCCATCCTCTTCAGTCCACAAACCCCGTCCCTTCTGCTGCTCTCTTTCCCTCCCACTCCACTGCTCCGCCAGTCCATGTCAGTTCATGGTCACTCTGGATGCCTTCTCTCCCCAACACGTCATATGCTGGCCGCAACATGGGCAGCATGGAGGCAGCGCCTGGCCCACAAAGCACTCATAGAAGGAGGGAAGGAACACTGAGGAGCTCCACAACAAGAAACAGGAACTGAGACGGCTAGAGCGAGTTTGGAGGAAGACTCGTGACGAAGCCTCGAGAACATCTTATAGAATGCAGATGAAGGCCTATGAGATGGCGGTGAAGTCAGTAAAATGCAATTTTTACTCGGCTACCATCGCATCTCCAGACTCATGCCCAGCTCAATTGTTTAAGGTAGTTCGATCCCTCACTGCCCTGGCTGAAGGGCAACAAAACAGTAGCCAATTGGACATCAGCTGTGAGGCATTTGCGAGTCATTTTGCAGATAAAATCTCGACACTCAGCAGCAAGGCCAACCACATGCCCACTAGACCCTTGCCCATCCTGGCTCTTAAAAACAGCTGGCATAAGGATAAAGGGCCCCTTTCAGGAGATGATCAACCTATCTCTCACAATGGGAGAATTCCCGGAGCGATTGAAAGAGGCTGTGGTACGCCCACTGCTGAAAAAAACATCTCTAGATCCACGAGAGCCTAACAACTACAGACCCGTCTCGCATTTAGCGTTTCTGGGGAAGATGATAGAAAGGGCAGTTGCAAACCAACTGATGGAATACCTGGAAGAAGCTTTGATCCTAGACCCCTCCCAGTCAGGTTTCCGGCCTGGCCATGGGGTAGAGACAGCGCTAGTCGCCTTGACGGATGACCTCCATCACCAGTTGGACTGAGGTGGGTCGGCACTGCTGATATTACTAGACCTCTCAGCAGCGTTTGACACAGTCGATCATGAGCTTCTAGCTCGCCGCCTCATTGATGCCAGAATACAAGGGACAGCCCTTCAATGGCTGATCTCCTTCCTCTGGGATCGTGGACAGAGGAATCTAGGTATGATTCTGGACACTTCCCTCACAATGGAAGCCCAGATCACAAAGGTAGCATGGCTGGCATTCAACCATCTCCACCAAGCCAAACTACTAGCACCCTACCTGGCCCCGGAACACCTAGCCACAGTGATCCATGCGATGGTCACCTCTAGACTGGACTTTTGTAACTCGCTCTATGCAGGCCTGCCCTTAGCCCTGACCCGGAAACTACAGCTGGTTCAAAATGCAGCAGCCAGGATCCTCACAGCAACACCATGGATGTCTCACGTCCGGCCTATTCTCCACCAGCTGCAATGGTTGCTAGTTGAATTCTGGATCAGACTAAATGTTCTGGTAATTACCTTCAAGGCCATACGTGGTCAGGGCCCAGTGTACCTGAGAGATCGCCTCCCCGCCTATGCCCCCAAAAGAGCCCTTCGCTTATCCGCCACCAATGGTCCCTGGCCCTAAAGAAGTCCGCCTGGTCTCAACCAGGGCTAGAGCATTCTCTGTTCTGGCCCCAACCTGGTGGAATGAGCTCCCGGAGGAGATCAGAGCCCTGACGGAGCTTAAACAGTTCCACAGGGCCTGTGAAAAGGAGCTCTTCCGCCAGGCATTTGGTTGAGACCAGATGCAATCAACAGCGACTGAAAGGCCCCTGCTCCCCCCCTGCCCCCCCTCAGAATTCCACCAACATGCTCTGGACCTGTTTGTATTGTTGCAATGTTGTATTGTCTATATTATTTATACTGTTACATCGTTATACAGTTACAACCATTAGTTATTATTGTAAAGTTATTCACATGCTTATAGATTGTTTTATGTATTGTTGTTTGTTCTTATGTAAACCACCCTGAGCCCCCGGGGAGGGTGGTATATAAATATAATAAATAAATAAATAATAAATCCAGGGCAACGGTGGACTGGCATGGACTGGTGGAGCAGCAGGGTGGAGGGGAAAGAGAGCAGCAGAAAGGAAATGTGTCTGTGGACCGAAGAGGATGGGAAGGATGCACTTAGGTAAGAACACCTAAAAAGATTATGCTGTTTAAAATGATTGGGGGAGGGGGGAATCTTCCCCCTTTGCCTGATAGGGAATGGAGGGAGGAGAGCAGGAGCAAGGGTGGGTCATGGGGTCATAGGGTGGGGCGTAGGCTACAGCACGTTTCCCCCTCCAAACCTTCTTTCCACTGTTTGCAGGCGGGTTGTTTGCCAGTGGATCAAGCATTTCAGGGTGGTGAATCCACTTTTAGGGATTCCCGCAGTCACAGGTTAAAATGGTGGAAAATGTATTGCTTGAAATCAACTTGGTGCATCTGTCTTCTTCCTTACATTATCCAGAGCAACAAACTCAAAATCTGTGGGTTATTCCTGAATACTGCAACCTATATTTCTCATAGATTCACAGTTCCAGTATAATATCACTTATTTTATCCACAGTGAACACTGCACGAAGCCTGTAATAGTACATCTCAAAGAGTAGTACTGCCTTGTGCAGCTGGACCAATACAAGACCCAGAATACCATTTTTAGGACATGGTTTACATTTAACACCAATAGGATTTAACAATTTGGAAAGATCTGTTAACTAAGCTAGAGATGACAGAGCCATAATGGTGGCAAAAGACAGACACAGACAAAATGTAAATCTTTGTGAACACTGAGAAAAACAAGGCATCTGATAAATAGAGCTCAAGGGAACAGAGATTGTAAAACGGGGAATTTACTACTGTTTTTGTTGCTCAAGCTCATGCCCAAGGACCCTGCTCAAGCACACTGTAATACTATGATAATCATTATCTTAAACTCATTAATTATCTGAGGTAAAAGATTCAGGTGGGGAGCTATAGTGGTCTCTGAAGCAGTCGAATAAAGTTTGAGTCCAGCGACATCTTGAAGACCAACAAATACCAACACCTCGAATAAAATTTTGTTGGTCTTAAAGTTGAAAGAGTATGAAAAAGGGGCACCTTTAACCACTATAGGAAATACTAGGATGCAGATACAGAAAGATAATAAAGAGTGAAAGAATGAACAGCTGGCATGAATGTAGCTTGAAAGCAAGGCTCTAGTTATAAACTTTATGCTGAGCAGTCTTAGGGGTACATTGTGGGGAGGGAGATAAGAGAAGTTAAAACAGCAAAAACCTACATATAAAAACCTACATATAAATGGCCTGCATATTTGCTTCAAGTTGTTTCATTTATGGATTTTAATTCAACTGGCTTTAAAAAGTGCCAAATATTCAAGCAGGTTGCATGTGGTAGGATTTTCACTGGATTGATATTTTGTTTGCAACAAAAAAGTTACATCTGTACAATGTGGCATTACTGATATATTTACACTTTGCAGACAGACCACAGCTCAGTAGTGGGTAGCAATAATGATGTGGGAAGTTCCTGAAAAGCTTCTAAAGATGCAAAAATAGAAATGTATGATCCTAAATTCCTTTACAAATACCTGAGAAGAGCTCATGTATTCAATTAATTGCAGGGGTACTAGGGAAGAGAGAGAAGGGAGATGGCTAGAGGTCATTTTTATACTAGAACAGTGATCCCCAACCTTTTTGAGGCTGGGGACCGGCGGCAGCAGGGAGGGCAATTGCTCGGCCGCGCATGCCATGCATGTACAGCCAAAACAGCGCATTGCACATGCACGGCCGAAATCACGCATGTGCTTCACTTTAGCGCATGTCCAAAAGGGCTGTGCATGTGCGATTTCAGCTGTGCATGGTGCATATGCGCATGCGTGGCTGGCCGTGCATGCGCAATGCACGTGTGCGTCCCTGCTTTCCTCTCCCCCCTCCCATAGTAAGAAGCTTCCCGGGCTGCAAGCTTGCGGCCTGGGAAGTTTTTTACTGCGGGGGGTGGGTGGGGAGAGGGAGCTGCGGCCCGGTGGTTGGGGACCACTATACTAGAGAATACCCATGCAGCTTATTCACTGTGTATTTGAGAAGTTTGAGAAGTTTCTCATTTTGTTACAGATTCCTTAACATCTACAATCTATAAAAAGTTTAGAATTAGTATAGAAGAACAGACCTAGGAAATCAGTCAGAGAACAAAACTTAAAATGGAAAAGTAGCCCCACACATCTCTGTGTTTTAGTTAGGGATGCGAACAAGGCTGGAGAATAAATACTTGTCCCTTTAATAGAGGTTTAATAAGTGGAAATGAGAAGGTGAAGCTTTTCATAGCATGGAGATAAAAAACATATCCTGGTAATCCTCTGTTAAAGGGCCAGGATATTTTTTTCTCCTGGTCTGACCTTAAGTGTACAGCATTATGAACACAATATAATTGTATAATGATATACAACTGGTTATGTAGGAAAATATGATTCACTCCTTTGTCAACTTGAGTACGATACATGAATTACCCACCACAAGCCATTGTGTGGGACTGGCGGGCTATAAATGGGCTTATAAATAAATTATAAATAAATACACAGATTAAGCTATTAAGAGATATTGCAGCATGTAAGACTGTGAGGCAGGATTCAATACTGTGTTAGAAAAGGTAGTAGGGGATACAGCCATTCATAATTGTCTTCATCACTAAAACTACGGATTCCAGAGCGTCACCTGCCTGCAATTAGCTATAGATGGGCAGCAATGAAAAGAGACAATCTATTCAATGCCAGAATCGCTACTTCTGTTTGCAGTCCTGGCACTCAGAGTGGGATCAAATTTAGTTCTTCCCAAATAGTTAATCTGTTATTAACTGGGGGATCAGATTGTCTGTGTAATAACTCTACAGCATCTGGTATCAAAACAGAACTTAGCTGTATTAGAACATAAGCAGGGTCTGGTCTGGTCCCTGCTAGACCATAACACAAACTTAACCATAAAACCCAATTTTTTAACACAGTCTCTGTCCTATGTTTTTGTTGCCATGTATAGACATGCCCCCTCCAGAACTGTCATTCCCTTGGCAGCATTTCAACTGATTCTCAAAAAGGAACATTATACTTCAGAGGGGCCATCACTGAACATGAACCTCCCCTAGACCCCCTGTGGGGTGGGTGAGGCTGAGAGAGCCCTGATATCACTACCCGGTCAGAACAGTTTTATCAGTGCTGTGGTGAGCCCAAGGTCACCCAGCTGGTTGCATGTGGGGGAGTGCAGATTCGAACCTGGCATGCCAGATTAGAAGTCCGCACTCCTAACCACTACACCAAACTGGCTCTACACCACTACACTACACTACACCAAACTGTAAGAGTGAGAGATATCAGCCCCTGTAACATTCAAAGTGTGTCAGTTCAAATCCGATGTTCACGCCTGCCGATTGGTCCCTCCGATTGTCTGTCATGAGGAAGAGTCCAATCCGGACCCCTCCTCATCCTGGACACATCCCGCCCCAGAACGCCTTACTCTTTTATTTAGTCCGTGGCGCCCGCGGCGCCACGGGCGGTATACAGATTTACTTCATTTATAGCTCACCTTTCTCCCCAATGGGGACATGTAAACTGGGAAGAGTTTAAATAGCAAACTTAAAACCTGCATTTATACAAGCAGAACTAAAAAATATTAGCTGACATAAAAATGTCCTGAATAAATAAATAAACTTTGTTTCTTACCTGTGACAGGATTAATCACAAAGAACCCTTGATGGTTTCCACTGATGATGTGGAAGGTCAGTTTCCCTTGGGAACTAAAATCTGGGTCAGTTGCTTCAACCTGAAGGATGGAGGTGTTGGCTGGTGAATTCTCCATGACAGAGGAATAAAAGATAGGATTGGACATCTGGGGTGGGTTGTCATTTATGTCAGTGACTTCTATGTAAATTTCAGCCACAGAAGACAGAGGAACAGATCCCAGATCAACGGCTAGAACTGTAAGCCAGTAATGAAAGTTGAATTCTCTGTCTAATGGCCCAGTGGTAAAGATGGTACCTGAGAGAAACATGAAAAGTTTGATAGATTCCAGAAAATAAAAACAGATCTACACACAATATTTCCCTTTAAAAAGTAAGTTGTTTTCTTACTCTGAACCTCTTCGGAAACAAAGAAGTCAATGTAAATATATCCCTTGTTTTCATCATCTCTGAACATTTTGGAAAAAGTCTCTTTGCTGTGTAAATCATATAATTTGCAGTTACTTCTGTTATCAACCTGGTTGTCTTTAAATTTTAGTTTACAACTGAAAGTTTACAACATTTAAAATTACTAACTGGCAAAATAAAACAATTTCTCCTTCTAGTTCTCTTTAGTTCTAAACTAAACAGAACATGTCATCCCACAAAAAAATCCCACAAAAAAATGTCATCCCACAAAATTCTGTCACTTTGGGATTGTTGGATAGAATTAGCTTTTGAAAGTCTCTGGTTG
Organism: Paroedura picta; assembly: GCF_049243985.1. NCBI lineage: Eukaryota > Metazoa > Chordata > Lepidosauria > Squamata > Gekkonidae > Paroedura > Paroedura picta. Next base: position 80,585,085 of record NC_135371.1, on the reverse strand, counting down.
CCTGATTTGAGAGTCATACAGCTCGTTTTCTACTAGGACATAGTTCACTAAAAAAAAAAGGATTATGAAAAACATATAAATATAAACTAAACAAGAAAACACTGGGAAATCAAAATTTCAAACCAATCAGTATCATTCAACCCATGCTTCCCACCCCCACCAGTGCCCCTTGATTACCTGTGTCCCTTTCAATACTGAAGAGAGCCAGGTCTGTTCCATCTCTGACGAAATATTGGATTTGTCCATCTTTCCCTTTATCGTCATCTTGGGCTGTTACTCTCATCACAGAGGTCCCCTCTGGGCTGTTTTCTTTGACGCACCCTTCATACACAAAAGAGTCAAAGCGAGGAGGATGTACGTTTTCATTAACATCCAAAACTTCAATCTCAATGTAGCAGAAAGAAGAGCGAGAAACGGGCTTCCCAGCATCACTGATCTTCACAGTCAGATTGTAAGAGTCACACTTCTCATAGTCTACCTCTTTTTCCAAACTCAGAGCCCCTGTTAATTCATTTAGATGAAATACATTCCCACCATCACTGAACAGGCTGAACTTCAGTTCTCCCCCTGAGCCAATATCTGGATCAAAGCCTTCCAGGAAGAGTAGAGTACTCCCAAGAGGCAAGTCCTCTGGGACCTTTACTTTGTTCAAAGCTGGGATGCAATATGGAGAATTGTCATTAACATCTTCCAAAGAAATAACTAGATCAACAATTGCAAACAGCTGGTCGCCTTTGAGGGGCTGATCTCTGGCCTCAATTTTTAATGCATAGCAAGGCCACAATTCTCTGTCAAGGGGTGCAGTGACAACCACTTCTCCAGTGATGCCATTGATGGCAAATTTATCAGTGGGTGCTAGAAAGGAATATTTTATCTTCCCATTGTCATTTGTATCTAAATCTTCAGCTTTCACCACTGCCACTGTTGTACCTGTTTGTATATCTTCTAGTACTGAAACTATGTAAGTACCTTGCAAAAATTTAGGAGCATTATCATTTGTATCCAGAACATTCACTGCTAGCAGCTTCCATGATGATTTTTGCGGAATGCCAAGGTCATACACTGTAATGTTAAGCACATAGAAGCTTGTACTTTCATGGTCTAAAGGAGATGACACTAAGAGGAGACCTGTTTCTGTGTCAATGTAAAAGCAGCCATCATCATTTCCATCAGATATTACATAGGCCATCTTTCCATTAAAGCCAGTGTCACCATCTATGGCTGTCAGGTGAGCAATGGTTGAGTTGACTGTGATTGTTTCCATAATATCAATAGATCTTGGGAACGTATCTTCAAATTTTGGAGCATGATGGTTTATGAGGTGCCCATTCCAAGAAATGTCATCATTGAGGTTGTATTCTGGTGATTGAGAATCCATAGAATGGATAATGGTCTCAGCCAGTTTTTTCAGCACACCAGTTTCCTCACATTGAATATGGATGGGAATGCCTTGGTTGACCACGGTGATAATTACACGTGTTGGGAAAGCATAGTTATCTCCATCAGTAGCAGTGATTTTGAGAGAATAAGAAGTTTGTAATTCAGCATGGAGATCTCTAAGAAAAGACCTAAGTGAAATCACTCCAGAGATAGGGTCAAGTTCAAAAACCTGTTCCTCATTACCAGACACAATTTCATACTTTATGTGTTGTAGCTCATCTATATCAATGGCTGACACAGTGGCAACAGAATGCCCAACAGGCAAATCCCAAGGAATACTTCCATTGCAGTTGATCTTCTCAAACTCTGGCACATTATCATTCACATTACTCAGAATGAGAGAAACATAGACCTCAGTCTGATGGCAAAAAGGAGACCCCCAGTCTGATGCCCAGACACGGAGATGGTACCACCTCTGCATTAGCTCATAATCCATTAAGTTAGAGGTAGAGATGACACCTGAAAATGGGTCAATGACAAATGGAACAGTTCTCTGGTTAGCTATGCTATATGTGACAAAACCATTCTCCCCAGAGTCATTATCTATAGCCTTTACTGATAGGACGCTGGTGCCAGCAGGCAAATTTTCATCAAAGCTGCCATGGTATGAAGACTGGGTAAACCTTGGAGCATGATTGTTACAGTCAATAATGTCAACAGTAATTGTGACAGAGGCTGAGTTGTGACTAGTAGAAACCTCAAGACTGAAGTGGGGTTGTTCCTGGAAATCTATTTGTCTTGCTGTTGTTATCAGACCAGTTTGAGGGTTGATTTTAAAGTTTTTACTGTCAGAAGTAGGTTTCAAAATATACTTTAGGTTTGGGAGAACTGGAATGGTTTTAACCATAGCAACATGGCTTCCAGGAGGTGAAAATTCACTGAGTTGGACTTGATATGCATCTTTTTCAAATCTGACAGAGGTATATTTAAAAGGTGGTATTTGAACTACAGCAGACTGAGAAAAAAGAGGTGGCTTGTTTTTGTCCTTAGCCTTCAGGCTGAGATTGAAACCATGTGGATAGTCATGCCAATTGATCTCTATGGCAGACACAATCATGAACTCATTGCTTCCTACATATGATCTGATAGATTTGAAATTCTTTTTTGGGTCTCCATTCACAATATCAACAGAATCTATTCCGGCTCCTGACCCATCTGCTTCCACACTCAAAGTAGCATATAGAAGATCTTCAGCAGAATGAGATGCCCTCACCATTACTGATGTAATAACAGGGGGCTTCCTGGCAGATGGTTCTACCTGGATGGTAAGATCAGCCAAATTTCCAAAGCCTTTTCCCTCTAAGATTTTCCTCATTCTGTCCACAGCCAGGACCTGTAATTGGTGCCTCCCTCTGTGGGTAGCATTCAGTTTTGCCGCAGTCATTACTACCCCACTGGTGGGATGAATGGTAAACCACTGGGACTTTGTATTTAATGCATAGTAGAACAAGGCATTCTGACCTGTGTCAGCATCTGTGGCACTGACCATAGTGATCATGGTTTTTAGGGGTGCATCTTCTTGGATGGTTACTTTATAAGAGGGGGGTGAGAATAGTGGCTTCAAGTCATTTCTGTCAAGGATAGAGACCGCTACTTTGGCCCAAGCCTCATAAGCAAAGGTTTTCTCCACGGCTTGGATTATTAGCATGTACTTGTCTTTGACTTCCCTGTTCAGTTGGCCGGTGTTACCACTTTTGGTTCTAATTCTCAAAAAGCAGAAATTTCCAACAATATGTTCCTCAGTTTTAAACAGGCCACTAGTGTCCCCAGAAGCTATTCTGAATTTGATGTTCCATGCTGGGTCAATGATGTAAATGCCCATTTTGACAAAGCTCTCCACATATGTTTTGGGGGCTGCATTTTCATAGACTGTGGTGTTGTATAAAGGATAAGTAAAGCGCAAAAGAGACGTGTTGCCTTTTTCTAAACTCCCTTCACAAGCCAAAAAGAACATCAGGCACAGTGCAAACTTCACCAAAGATTTCCTTGTATTGGTTTCCATTGCAGGTTCTAAATAGAGGAGAACAAACAATTAGAGGATGGTATGGCAGCAGGTGCAGAAAGTAGGTATCTGAAATCCAAAACTTTTATGATATAAATTTAGAAAACAGAAGTAAAACCTCATTGACCACAAATGGGTGTCAACATCTCAGAGTTTGCCATCTTACCTTCAAGGCCATATGCGGTCTGGGCCCAGTGTACCTGAGAGACCGTCTATCTGCCTATACCCCCAAAAGAGTATTATGCTCTGCCAATGCCAACTGGCTGGTGATCCCTGGCCCCAAAGAAGCACATCGATCTTCCACGAGGGCCAGAGCTTTTTCTGTCCTGGCCCCCACCTGGTGGAATGAACACACTGAAGAGATCAGGGCCCTGTCCGAACTCCCAAAATTCCACAGGGCATGCAAAAGGGAGCTCCTACACCAGGCATTTGCCTGAGACAGTCAACAGGTCCCCCCTCAGACATCCTCTACATGGCCTGAACCAGCCTGTCCTCTCTAAGACCGTTTACGCACTGGAGGTTTCATGCCAGGCTACAGGCTGGAGTTTTAGTTGTGGCAGGTTGCCCCACCTCTTCCTGCACCCACATGGGGGAGCATTTGGCCCGGTGTGCCTCATCCGCCCCCGATTTGTGCTCCTGCACAGGAGTTGGGGCTGTGAAGTTCCCAGTGCATAAACGGTCTAAGGGCCTTAGCTAAGTTCTGTTCCTGTTATATTGTTTAAGATCACTGAAATTGTGTTATTTAGATTATTGTTGTTGTTGTATTGGTTTATGTTATGTATTAATTCGTTCCATGTATCCCCCCATGTTGTATGTAAACTCCCCTGAGCCATATGGAAGGGCAGTATAGAAATCAAGCAAACAAACAAATCTTTTATTGCCTCAGTATTTGCAACTCTGCCTAAATATTGTAGCAATACAGCCTGGCAAAGTCCATCATGTTGCTCTTAAATTACTGAAACTATGCACACATGTATTCAAGTGCTTCCCCTGCCTACTTTCTCTGCCAGTGTGTTTGAACAGCCATTATTGGCTACTTGTCTTTTTTTCCCCTGATGCTTTAGCTGTCATTAGACATAATGACTAATTATTGTTCAGCCTAACCATGGTTTGTAGTCCTACAATGCAGTTCTAAAGAAAATTACACCCTTCTAATGACAACAGAGCCCAAGCCAACCCACTGGATCTTGGAAATGAAGGAGAGTCAGGCCTGGCTAGTATTGATGAGAGACCTCCAAAAAATACCAACGTCATAACACAAAGAAAAGCAAAGGCAAACTACCTCTGATGTCTCTTACCTTGAAGACTCAACGAGGTCACAATATCAGCTGTGGCGTGATGTCAAAAAAAAAATGACAGTGGTTTTCAAGGGATGTAATTCTGTTTAGGATTGCAATGTCAACCTGCTAAAACCTCAGACGTATGGTGAAACCCTTGTTTACCTTATTGCATTTGTCCCTGTTCCGAAACAGAAACACCAGCAAATCCTGCGTTGATGAGCAATGGAATATTTATCACACTATACTTATTAAAGTCAAACTGCATGTATTACTAAAACTTGTGGGTTGAGGAAGAATGTAATGCCCTTGAGGTCTAAATAGTGTTGGTTGAGGCTCACAGATGCATGTTCTCCCCCGTCACTATGGACTGGATCCTATGACTCTCTTTCACTAAGTCTTTCTCCATCAGATTTTCTTCAACAAAGATTTTCCCCCACTGGAGGAAGCCTTTCTCCATCAGAAAATGTCATGTCTTTCTCCTTTGAAGGTTAGCAGAAGACAGTCATAGGATCCAACCCTATGTTTCCAAGACACTGGGTTTTATGTAGCAATTAAAGACTTGCAACTGGGAAAAAGTGGTAGTGATGAACTGACAACTTCACATGACAAAGGTACGATGATCACATGCATTGTTCATTATAATCTGTGATTAATCTGGATGAAATCCTATAATGTTCTGAAGGTTCTTGTAGCTGTCCCTCCCTGAACTGAACAGTTTCTTTAGTGAAACATACAAAGGTGCTTTATGAAGATCAGTCCGCAAACAAAGTGATGCAGAAGTAACAGAGTTTTGGGAAAGCTGCTTTCGGGGGCGGGGGGATCAGCTTCTTAACTGCCCACCCACATGCTAAGCAAATAAGTCACTGTTCAGGTGCTTCAGAAAATCTGGAAGTTTAGGGTCATGAGAGGCACACAGCATATTCCCAGCCAGCCAGCCATGTTTGTAAGAAAAGTACATCTCCTGTCATGACTTTAACAGGGTTAAAAAGTCAAGGAGCATGCAGGAACTTGTCGTAAACTGTTCCTTCTCAGCGTTTCATTGCTGAACTTTGAAACAAAATATGCTGGCATCCCTTAGTCCTGTACAACAGGAACGCTTTCTTGTCCCATGAGGTAAAAACAAGTGAATGAGAACTTTGTAAGATGTGAAAAGGATAGGTCACGTATCTCATCTCACTCAAATTATAAAATGCAAACTGTAGAATCTGTGGCAGATTGAAATTGCACAGGTATGTAACTGCATTTGTGTGATCTTGGTCTGATCTGCTTGAAACCTTAGATCCAGAATTCTTGTCCCAACAGTGAGCATTTCTATTTCCAATGGTCATGAGACCAGGTCCATCATATGCCCAGGCTCCAGAAGTTGTGTGAGCACATGATCACATTTTGTAGACAACTCATCTCAGGACAACTCTTCTCCTGGCAACAGGAGATTGCTGCTATTCTTTATAGTAATGCAATGCAGCATAAAAGAGAAAATATTGGTAGGTACAACTTGCATGAAGAACCATAGAGCTAACCTGCAGCCTAGAGCAAAAAACATAAGAAGAGCTCTGCTGGATCAGGCTCATGGATCATCTAGGGTAGCAGCCTGTTTCAGACAGCATCCAAAAAGTTGCCATGTAGGGTCAACAAGCAAGACACAGAGGTCAAGGTTCCACAAGTATTGCCTCTTAGCAAGGTGTTCAGAGGTTTGCTGCTTCTGGGGATTCCCTTTAGTCACCATGGCTCATTGTCAGTGTTAGACATCCTCCATGAGTCTTTCCCTTTTGGAGCCATTGATACTTTTGACCATCACTACCTCCATGGCACCGAATCTACAATTTAATGACTTGTTTAATTACCTCTTGTGGTGCAGAGTGGTAAGCGGCAGAAATGCTGTCTGAAGCCATCTGTCCATGAGGTTGGGAGTTCAATCCCAGCAGCCGGCTCAAGGTTGACTCAGCCTTCCATCCTTCCGAGGTCGGTAAAATGAGTACCCAGCTTGGTGGTGGGGAGGTAAATGGTAATGACTGGGGAAGAGAATGGCAAGGCCACCCTATATTGAGTCTGCCAAGAAAACCCTGGAGGGCATCACCCCAAGGGTCAGACATGACCTGGTGCTTGCACAGGGGATACCTTTACCTTTACCTCCATGGCACTGAATCCACAATTTAATTACTTGTTAACACTCAGTGAACTCTCCCTCTCCTCCCCAAATTCCATCTTGATGGGAGCTGAATGGATTAACAGAGCACACCCCGATACTGACTGCTAGTCTTGCATATGTGAGCAAAACCCTGGCGTCTGCAGGGATTAAGATATGGCAATAGCTCTGGTCAGTGTGTACGTTTCCAGGCAAACACAGAGGTGAGAGTATGGCTGTGACAAGAGTGTGGAATGAAGGCTAGTGCGTAAGCAAAATGTACTGAATAAAGCCTGGGGTCCGGAGAAGCTCTGGGAGAGAGACAGGCAGAAGATTCCCTTTTCCTCCAGATACCGGCGTTGTGTGTGTCCTTTCATCCCTACACATCTTCTTCAAGCTCCATACCCAAATCTCCAGGAATTTAACATGGCAGAGCTGGCAACCTTGCACACATTGCCAACAATTTAATTGGATGCTTCCCAAATTCTAGTATTATGGGAGAAGGGAAAATATTCTATCCACCTTTCCTGCCCCATTCATAACTTTCTAAACCACTAAACAGAAAACTCACAGCGTTTTTAACATTTCCTTATGGGGAAAATGTTTCAACTCTGTAACCATATTGGTTGGCATATTTTATAATTTTTCCAGTTCTGCAGTATTCTTTTGACCAGAGGTGTACACAATAATCCAAATATTGTGTGTATGCCCCTCCCCCCGAGGAACAGATTGGCAAGCAAAAGCAGCTTTGGAAATGGTCCCATTCCTTGCCACCCCAATGGAGGGGGAAACAGTGACTGCTTGCCCATCACATATGGGCCTGTTAGATATGGGGCTCAGGCAGCTGGATCACTTGTAACAGTGACTGCTTGCATGTTATGCATGAGATGAAGTCTGCCAGTTCACCACAGTTGGTCTAAAAGGGCCACCTTAAATGGGCAAGGGCTGCCCCTCACTTGGAGCCAAGGTAGGTCCAGTAGGGAAGGCACCTGCAGCCCATAATGCCATTGGGACTTTTCCCACTAGTTTTAATGGCCAATCTGCCTCTGCTACCTCCTGCACCCAGTTTGCTATCTGTGGATGATTCTATAATATAATGTGTATGGTCAACATGGGAAATGAACTGGCCACTTTCTTATGTTGTATTTAATTACATTATTAATAACCATTCACTAAACAGTCAAAAAGGCTTTCTATTGGACTGAACACAGTTGCTTGTCCACTGTGCTTAGTGAATATGAAAAAATATGTTGTGGATCTGAACTTTTGAAGTGCCCCTATTGTTCTCCCATCCTCCCCTCTCGTCATCCCTGTAGGATTTGCCACTTTCAGTAAAGCCTTCTGTACACAACTATTAAAAGCACAAAGCCAGTTATCCTTTGCAGCTAGTCATCTTCAAGGGCAACCTGTTCCCTATGGCTGTTTGTTGCACTGCAGTTTGCTTGCAACATTTGGGTGTAGGGATGTTGTGTCTTGCTGTTATTTTAGCAGTTGCAAAACTACTTTCAGTTTTATCTAATTTGCTATAATGCCATAAATCCTACAAACATGGCTGTTTTCTGCAATTTCCTGTGGATGCGCAAAGCAAATGAATTTTCTAGGGAAAATGGCATATGTCAGGGGGAGGAAGTGCAGCCAGTGGCATATCTAGGGTATGGTAGGTATGGCACATGTCCTGGGTGTCACTTGATGAGGGGTGCCACTGAGCAGTTTCTGTTAAAATCAGACAAGCCAACCTTGGATAATGAAAAAGAATGTTCTTTAGATGTATGATCTGTCTGGTTATCAAACTAGAGAGAGAAGAACCTGGGGGAAAAACTGCACCAGTGAAAGCAAGGAAGATTCAGCTATAATTTTCATGTAGTGCCATAATTTGTTTATTAAAAAATTAATGAACTTGACTTGAGTTTACCTCAAAACTGGAAGGACTCTGGAACATAACCCAACATACTGACGTCATCCGGAAGTGATGTCGGCATTCCAGGAGCATCAGGGGTGATACTCTGGTTTGGACAAGGGCACAAGTTCATTGCATGACATAGGTGCTATTTTCCATAGATACGCTTCTGGTACAACAAGCAGACATTTCAAGTGAAATCACTCTCACTCTCTTTTTATGTGAACAGAATGCTAGCTCTCCTGTGCTCGTCCATCAAAAGAAGAGGAAAGCAGAGTCAATTTTATTTTCCTAACTGGAGTGCCATATACAGCAGTTGTAAACCATTGCCAAGGAATTATGTCTGAATGCTAGAATGTCACATCAGCAATGAGATATGAGAGATAATGTCCAGTATTCACCAGGTGTGCCATTGGCACAATGTTGCTTTCCCCCCAGCATCCAATCAAGTGACAATGGACAGCAGAAGACTTGGTATATAATCAATAGAGCTCCCCTGACCTCAAAGGAATTACTAGAATAAGGCAGAGGTGGGAAAGATCTCCATTCATGGGCACTTTTATGCTTGTAGGATCCAAGCTCAATGACCTGAAAGAACCAGAGAGCGAGCTATATCTGATATCAGTGATATAAGGGAAAGGTAAAGGTATCCCCTGTGCAAGCACCGGGTCATGTCTGACCCTTGGGGTGACGCCCTCTAGCGTTTTCATGGCAGACTCAATACAGGGTGGCCTTGCCAGTGCCTTCCCCAGTCATTACTGTTTACCCCCCAGCAAGCTGGGTACTCATTTTACCGACCTCGGAAGGATGGAAGGCTGAGTCAACCTTGAGCCGGCTGCTGGGATCGAACTCCCAGTCTCATGGTCAGAACTTCAGACAGCATGTCGGCTGCCTTACCACCCTGTGCCACAAGAGGCATCAGTGGTATAGATTACTGTTTATTCTCTAATGTTAAATGTTTAGCTGAACTTTGTAGAGACTTGTTTTATAAATATATAACTACAAGTAGGGTCCCAAGAGACTTGTGGGGGATGGAAACAAGGCCTAAGACAAGGAGAATGGCTTTTAGTCAAAATGTACAATGCTGGCACAGATGGCATGATACAACATAAAGTAGCTTCCTGTGATCTTCTGCTCTGTCTGTATAATCATCTTTCTTGTTTTAAGGTCAGAGTAACTTTACCAATTAGAAAGGAACTGTCTGCTGACTCAGAGACTCCCCTGGGTTCTCATGCTGCTGGTAGAGACTAGAACTGTACTGTTTTCAGATATATTCCATACTTTCCTGAAAGAAGCAGCATGTACTATAATGGAGGAAGCTTTGAAATGCCACCCCCCCATTACAACCTGATATAGAACTGGAAAATATTTGGGGTGTGTCACTGTCATAATTAGTGTTCTTATTATACTGTGCATTCTACTCAATGGCATCCATGCTTATTAAGGAGCAAGTCTCAAAGCATCAATGGCTATTCTCAGCTGCATGTTAGCATAATCTCTGCCTGCCTCTTTAATTTCTTCAGTGCTCCTCATTCATCTTCTTACTCACAAAGGTCCCATAGTACTTGGCTTTCCATAGACAACACTGCAATTTCCCTATTATTGCTATGGCTCATGCGTAAACCTGATCCAAAATGGATTGCTGTAGAAAAATTTTTAGCCAGAAGAAGAATCACAATTAACTCATAAACATTTGTTTGTACAATCCTACGATTTATGGCATCAGTTAGGAATGTGAATTAGTGACTGAATTGTTAGGATAGCAGTGCAATTTTAAGCAGCATGACACCCTTCTAAATCTATTGAAGTCAATGGGTTTCAAAGGATAGGGATGTACACTACAGGAAATCAGTATTCTTCAGATCAGGGAATTGAACAATCTTCATATTCTTGGTTACAAGAGTTCAAAATATCAGTTTGCCCCCCCCCCCGAATTCTGATATTATTTGGCTCCATTATTCCCTATGAGGAATAGTTCAAGGGGCCTGAGGGACCTGTTTTTTAAAACACATGGCACCCAAACTGCAGCAGGGCTGGTGGTGCCTGTTCACCAAATAATTTCCATTTCAAGTGAATTGGAGCAAGGGGTCTGATTTTATGAGCACTGGAACGAAATGTCCCAGCCAGACATCACTGTTTCCTATGTGGGGAGATATGCCATACTTTCTCCAGGCTATAAATAGCCAAAGACACAAGAGCAAGTGTACGCCAAAAACCTCCTAATGCAAAAAGAACCCAAAAGCCAGAGAGCCAATGCAGAAACTATGATTTCTAGCAAAAGCACAAAAGCGCAGGACAACGAATACCACACTAGAGAATCTATACCAATGCAAACCAAAGAATGTAAGTTAAACTGACTTAATGATGTTGCAAGCCAACACCATGTTGCAACTTGCAAGACTGAAAGAATCAATTTCAAAACTCAGAACCCCAAAGACACTTGCTAAGTGTCAGTACAATTTTGTTTAAATTATTATTTTATTTATCATGTGGCATGTGTGCAAAATACCCAAGAGACCTTAAGAATGTCTGGCTGCCAGGCGTTCAGAGGTGGTTTGCTATTGCCTGCCTCCATATCAAAACCCTGGCATTCCTTGGAGGTTGCCCTTCCAAGTGCAAGCCAGGGATAGCCCTGCTTAACTTCCAAGATCTGATGGGATAGGGCTTTCCTGATCAAGTTAATTATAAAAAATCAGTCCCAGAATGTCACAAACCCCTGGTTCCTGCCCCACCCACCCCTCTTTCCATGTCTGTAGTTTACCCATTGCTCCTGGAACTCCCTCTCTGCCCTGACATCTCGGTCAGGCATCTCCCATCCCCTTGCATCAGCTATGCATTTCAAAGGCTCATCCCGCTTCTGCGGCTGTACCAGTAGAAGCAGTCCTGCCACAGCTGCCCACTGCAGCACCCACCCTGGTGACCCCAAGCGCCCCTGTCGCCCCGGCCACACCAACAATATCGGTGGTGCTGCCCCCACCCCCTGAAGCACCCGCGCCAGCCACCCAGCCACAGTCCCCATGGCTCCCACTCCTGCTGCCCCAAATGTGCCTACTGAGCCCACAGCTCCTTCCAAATCCATGATTTTATGATTCTATGATTCTAGGGGGAGGGGATGCTGTCCTGTTACAGGGATCTGGCCCAAGTCTTCTGAGAGGAGGAGTGCAACCAAGACCCCATAGAACTAATGCCAGGGACAGTGCTCCCAAAAGCTAAACTTTATAACATGAGTCCCGCAGAGTTAGAGGAGCTCTGCCAGTTCATAGATAAGAATTTACAGAGGGGGTTCATCCAGCCAGCCACCTCCCAGATGGTGGCCCCGGTACTATTCACCAAAAAGGAAGATGGGATGCTCAGGCTCTGCACAGACTACTAGGTCATCCAGGGTGAACACCTATCCCCTCCCATGGATCAAGCACTTGTTAGAGTATCTGGGAGGGGGGAAGATCTTCACCAAACTAGACTTGAGAAACACTAACTACAGGGTGCGAATTGCAGAGGGGGATGGGTGGAAGATGGCATTTCACACCCCTTTGGGTCAATTTGTGTACCTCATCAGGCTGTTCGGCTTGAGCGGCTCGTCGGAAACATTCATGAATGTAATTTTGCTGTATCGGGGGGGGGGGGGTTAACTTGATGACATGTTGATATACAGCCAAAACGAGAAGGAACATGTGGCACTGGTCCATAAGGTCCTAAAGCGCTTCTGGGACTATAAACTGTTTGCCAAAATGTCCAAATGTGCATTCCATAGAAGCCAAATTGACTATCTGGGGTACGAAGTATCAGAGCAGGGGATTCAGATGGACCCTGCCAAGGTAAAGGACCTGCTGGCTTGGGAGGTCCCCCACACCCACTGCCAGCTGCAGTCATTCTTAGGATTCTCTAATTTCTACCATGTCTTCTTACCTCTCTACTCTCAAGTACCCCTCCCGCTCACAGACCTCCTGCCCCGAGTGTCCATCCAAGGCCAAGCGAAGGAGCGCCCGAGCCCGGCAGAGGCCTCACCGGCCCTCCCCAGCCCTTTCCCCGGCTTCTGCCGGGCCCAGGTGCTCCTTCGCGGCCGCGAGGGTGCGCCTGGCCCTGGAACAAGCCACCAACCTTCTTAGGCTGGACCCACACAAACGCACACACACACACACACCTTTTACCCACACAAACACGCACGCACACACACACAGTGCCATCTCCCTCCCACTTCCCCCCTTCACATATACCCCTCTCCCATCCCATTCTATCTACCTCCCTGCCTGCCTTCTTCCCTTCCTTCCTTCTTCCCTTCCTCCATTTCTCCATCTCCTTCTTCTCTCTCTGTCTCTCCCTCTCACTTACTTCCTCTCTTAATTCCTTGATCCCTTCCTGTTCTTCTCCCTTCTATCCATCCCTGCAAAATCCTCTTCCCCTCCTTTCTCCCTCCCACTCCTCCTCCCCTCTTCTACTTTCCTTTGCGGCATTCTTCCTCCCCATGCACTAGCGCCCGCTGTATTTCCCTTCACAGCGCGCTTTATTTCTAGTAATATAATATAATATAATATAATATAATATAATATAATATAATATAATATAATATAATATAATATAATATAATATAATATAATATAATATAATATAATATAATATAATCCTCTTAATAATTGTGAAATAGCCTTGGGGGATGCACGGTCCAGGCTCTCCAGGGCCAATCAGGGTACAGCTGCCTGCACCTTGTCCCTACAGCTCCTGCCCTCCCTGTCCGAGTTGGAATAGAGCCAATCAGGGTGCAACCAGCTGCACCCTGATTGGTCCTGTCCCTACAACTCCTGCCCTCCCTCACCAAGCCCTCACCCCTTGCCTCACAGACATGCCTGGCTGTTATAGCTAGGCACATCTGTGACTCCACCGCTCCACTTGCAGGGCCCCAGGTAAGAGGCCCGGCCATGGAGGGTGGGATGGGGGAGACCCCAGGTGTGCTTTCCAGGCCCCATGGAAGCGCTCCCTCTCCCCATCCCACCTTGCCCTCAGTGCTTCCTGGCGGCCTGGAAAGCAGTCGGAAAGCTGACGGGGAGGACCATTTCAAAAAGCTGATGAGGAGAACCCTTTGAAGCTAGTAATATAATCTGTAAACTGCATTCCGCAGTATAAATAAAAGGCTAAGGGTGTGGGGGTGGGTTCACTCCGTGATGGGGGGCCCAACAATTGGCCTCTTGGCCCCGGACTGACAAACGGAGGGGCCATTTCGATTGGTCCCTCCGCTTGTCAGTCTGGGGCCAAGGGGCCAATCCGATTGGGCCCTAATCAGGACAGACAAGAGTTCTGTCCAGTCAGGAGGTGCAAAGTACCTCCCGACCCGCCCATCCAGCCCAGCCAGGGGAAATCTGGAGACATGGCCGCCAGTCTGCTCCTGACCACTGCAGGGAGAGGAGGTCAGCAGGGCTGCCAAGGGGGATGAGAACAGAGGCTGTGCCAGCCCTTTTTGCCCCAAGGCTGTTCTAACTGTCAAGTCCAACTGCAAATTGCCTCAGAACCCTGACAGAGCTGGCAGGAGGCTGCTGAGTGCTCCCCCTCCCCCCCTTCAGGCCTGCTGCGAAGGAGCCTCTGACAGCCCCTGACTGAGGGGAGGGAGGCATTTTCCTTCAGAGAGCAACGCAGGGGAGCCTGAGGGCCTTACTCAGGGGGAGGGGGCTTTTCCCTTCTGCCAAACTGTTGGCTGACAGGGAGGCCGCAGAAAAGCCCCTTCTCTAAAGTGACTGTTTTCAAGCTTGGCCTGGTAAAAACAAAACTCCTTATAACTCAAAAGACAAAAGTGGCCCAGAATTTCAAGTGTATTTAGCTTTACAGGAAAGTAGACAGTGAGACTTTGGGGGAAACTTTATTAGGCAACAACTTGGCCTTGCAGACAACAACAGGGACTGCAGCTGCCAGCAGTAGGCCTCGGGCTTCAGAAGGACAAAATCACCAGCCAAGCAACCAAGTGGATTCTGAGGCCACGTGCATTCCTTTTGAAGGGGTCATGAGAGGGGGGAGAGCTTTCCCTTCAGCCTAACTGCCTAGAGATGACCTGTACTTACAGGGGATTCTCAGACCCCACCTGGAGGCTGACTTCCCGAAACCTCAGGGGGATACAATGCTACACAGTCACCCCTCCAAAGTAGCCATTTTTGCCTGCAGAGCTGGTCTGTGTAGTCTGAAGATGAGCAGCAATTCCAGGCCCCACCTGGAGGTTGGCTGTCCCTGGTCTGAACATATTCCTTGAAGTCTGAAAGTGGGGCCTCAAAGTGTGTAATGCCCCCACAGCTGCCTAGCTCCCCCTGACATATTTTAGGTCAAGAAAACATTGCAGAGAGGAAGTAAGGTTGCCTGATTGGTGTAGGTTCATCTTCTGGAATTCCATACTACCTGACTAAGATCAAGACTGCTGTGCATGGACCTCCTCTTAGGGTTGCCATCTTCCAAGTGAGGCTGCTATGGGGTGAAGAAGGGAAGGTGATTGGAAACTGCTTTGAGACACCTGAAGCCTGCAGGGTCACTGCAGCCCCACATCCCTCACAGGTTGTCTATTGTCAGGAGACGAAGGGAAAAGGTGTTTGTAAACCACTTTGAGACTCTTTGGGTAGGAAACAGCAGGGTACAAAATTCCAGCTCTTCTTCTAACGAGCAGCCGTGAAACAACATTTGGCCACATAACATTTTGTCAACAGTAAAAAAATGGAGACAGAAGAAGCAGGGTAGACACCTGTGTACTGTGACTACCCCATGTGTATTAGGGCAGGGGGACAAGAAGGGAAATGATGTTGAATGCAGAGGAATGGTTGCCATGTACTTTCCCCCTAAGAAGAGTCTCCAGTCTGATTTCCCCTTAACATATCTGAAGACATGGCTCTGGAAAGCTCATCTGTAACCACTATGCCGCAATTCCCAAAGGTCAGTCCTCTCCTACACTCAACAAACATTCCACACCACAGGTTCTTGACACCCATATCTCCACACCCATACCCTCATTTGTCACCACGCCACCACAACCTCCCACACAACACACATTCAACCCCATGCCCTTACATACTGGACAACTCTTCCCCTTCCTCTTCCCACTGCCAAGCTCTAGCGCCTGTTGTATTTCTGGATACAACGGGCTTTGCCTCTAGTATAATGTAATGTAATGTAATGTAATGTAATGTAATGTAATGTAATATAATATAATATAATATAATATAATATAATAAAAACTAGCAATATCGTTCAGCTTTGCAGTTTTAAAGAGCCACCTTTTCTGTCTACTTCTACATTAAAATTTGCCTTTCCAAACACAGACCCAAATAACCTTACTGTGCGGTGTGGAAATTCACAGTTACAGCTATGTCATCAGTCACAGTGGAATCTGACTCAGGGCTGCCCAATGGAGAAATGCATGGATTTGGGTTTTTTCCTGTGCCTGACAGTTTGGGTTGTTTGTGCACACCCCTTTCCTTGTTACCATCCTCCCTCCCCCTCCCTTCCTCTGTCCCATAAATCTAAACAAAAATGGGGTTATTGCATTACAATGCTGTTTCCAGCCATAACAAGTGGCAGTCTTCTGTGTTGCACTGCACCAGCATTGTAATGGGATAACCCACGTTTTAAAAAAAAACACACACACACACACACATACATCCAGTATACTTGGGGGGAAAGGTGGGAGGCATTGGAGGGTGCAGAATGGTGGAATTAAGGGGTACAATGAAAAGAAACGTGTGAACAGGCACTATTTTGTGGGATGGGAATTCAAAAGGAGAAGGGAGCAAAGCATGATGGGAGGATGCCTCTGTTGGACTCAGATGCAGAAAGCATATCATGAATTTCAGCCTGGGAAATGAGGAGATGAAAGCCCAAATGCAGAAAGCCTAGAGTTGACTTGCAGCATTCAAAGGAAATCCAAAGTGAGGCTAAAACAAGGTATTTCTCCTAATGTGGAAATGGTCTCTGTATCCAGTATGGCCCTAAATAGCCCAAATGACTCGAGGTTCAGCTCAAGAAACAGATTCATGAGTGACTGATAATACAAATCAATGAGCTTATCAATAGAGTTATATGGCTGAAATATAACATTGGTGGAGGGAGACATAATGGCAATTATTATTATTATTATTATTATTATTATTATTATTATTATTATTATATTTATATTTATACCCCGCCTCCCCCCGAAGGCTCGAGGCGGCTTACATAACCCCGTCCCCTAAAACCATAAAATGACAATAAAAACCAATAATTTACAGTAATTGTAACAGCGATGGCGTAATCTACTCATTTGCTCTCCACATCCTCATCTACGGAGGGGGGTGACGCTCTCTACCGCCAGTTTGTGAGGGGGGGGTCTGATCTTCTTTCCGCCCGGCCTCAGTTATAAGCCTGGCGGAAGAGCTCCGTCTTACAGGCCCTGCGGAATGCTGGTAATTCCCGCAGGGCCCTCAGCTCTTCCGGGAGCTCATTCCACCAGGTTGGGGCCAGGACCGAAAAGGCCCTGGCCCTAGTCGAGGCCAGGCGGGCTTCCTTGGGGCCGGGAACGACCAGTAGGTTAGCCCCCGCAGAGCGTAAAGCCCTGCGGGGGATATAGGGCAAAAGGTGGTCCCTCATATATGCTGGGCCTAGACCACGGATGGCCTTGAAGGTCAAAACCAAAACCTTGAACCTGATCGGGAAGGTGACCGGTAACCAATGCAGCTGCCTCAGAACTGGCTGGATGTGAGCCCTCCATGGTGTAGCTGTGAGGACTCTAGCAGCCGCATTTTGGACGAGTTGCAGTTTCCGGATCAAGCCCAGAGGCAGGCCGGTGTAGAGCGAGTTACAGAAATCTAGTCTAGAGGTGACCGTCGCATGGATCACTGTGGCCAGGTGTTCGGAGGACAGATAGGGCGCTAGTAGCCGAGCCTGGCGAAGATGGAAAAATGCCCAGCTAGCTACCTCTTTAACCTGTGCCTCGAGTGTTAGTGAGGCATCAATGGTCACCCCTAAATTCCTGGCCTGAGATGCGATATTAAGTTGCGTCCCGGCCAGAAAGGGTAAGCACGCTTCCTGATCTGCCCCCCTACGGCCCAACCACAGAACCTCCATCTTGGAGGGGTTGAGTTTCAGGCGACTCTGCTCGAGCCATCCAGCTACGGCTTCCAAACATCTGGCAAATGGATCTGGGGGGGAGTCCGGGTGGCCATCCATGAGGAGAAAGAGCTGGGTGTCATCAGCGTACTGGTGGCAACCCAGCCCATAGCTCTGTACCAGTTGAGCCAGAGGGTGCATAAAGATGTTAAATAATGTAGGAGAGAGCACCGAGCCCTGTGGGACCCCACAAGGGAGCCGGTAAGAGCCCGATACTTCCTCTCCCACGGCTACCCTCTGTGTCCGGTTTTGGAGGAAGGAGTGTAGCCAGCGTAACGCTGTACCCCTTATCCCCGTACCGGCAAAGCGGCTCGCTAGCAGCTCGTGATGGACCACGTCAAACGCGGCCGACAGATCTAAAAGAACTAGCACAGCAGAGCCACCTCGGTCAAGCTGGCGACGGAGGTCATCCAACAAGGAGACCAACACAGTCTCCACCCCATGACCAGGGCGGAAGCCAGACTGGTATGGATCGAGTGCCGAAGTATCTTCCAGGAATGCTAGGAGCTGGTCCGCCGCAGCCCTTTCCACCACCTTACCCAGGAACGCTAGATGCGCTACTGGGCGGTAGCTTGCAGGGTCATGTGGGTCCAGGGATGGCTTCTTGAGGAGAGGGCACCCCATCGCCTCCTTCAGCACCTCAGGAAACTCCCCCAACTGGAGAGAGCAGTTAACAATATCCCTGAGCTGCTCACCTATCCGTCCATCCCTCCCCTTAAGGAGCCAAGACGGACAGGGATCAAGGGGGCAGGTGGTTGCCCTCATCCTCCCCAGCAACCCATCCACTTCGGATAAAGAGAGCTCCCTGAAGCCATCAAACGTTACCTCCAAAGGCGGCCAACGGGCCTCTAGTTCATTAACTGTATTAACTGTAGCTGGAAGGGAGTGGTGGAGCGACAAGTCTTTATCCGCGAAATGGCTCGCAAATGCCTCACAGCTGATGATTCAAATTCCTACTATTTTGGTGCCCATCTTCCAGGGTGGTAAGAGATTTAACAACCCTAAATAGTTGAGCTGGGTGAGACCTAGCGGATGCAATTTCCGCGGCAAAGAAGTCACGTTTAGCTGCTTTCACTGCCATCTCATACGCCCTCATAAACGTGCGATGAGATGTTCTTGTAGCCTCGTCACAGGCCTTCCGCCACACTCGCTCTAGTCGTCTCAATTCCCTCTTCTTCTCCCGGAGCTCCCCAGTATACCAGGGTGCCCGTTTGAGTCGAGGGCAGAGAAGACGTCTAGGAGCAATCTCGTCTATGGCAGCCGACAGGCGGGACTGCCAGTCCTCCACCATGGCCGCTAATGAGATGCCGGGAGGTTTCGGGGCCCGCAGAGCATTCTGGAAACCAATTGGATCCATGAGTCTCCTTGGGTGGGCAAAAATGCGCCCGCCGCCCAACTGGGGAGGGGGTGGGGTCTTAATCCGAGCCCGCAGGGCATAATGGTCTGACCATGGTACCGCCAAAGCTGTATCCAGAACCACCTCTATCCCTGCCCCAAAGATCAGGTCGAGGGTGTGGCCGGCCTGATGGGTGGGCCTAGCAACAAATTGCGAGAGCCCCAGCGTCGCCATGGCCGACACTAGGTCCGAGCCAAATCCTGGGGGCAGCGCGTCCACATGGACATTGAAGTCCCCCAAGATTATAAGTCTGGGGTACTGCAAGGCCCAGGCGGCCGCTGCCTCCAGCAGGCTCGGCAGGACATCTGGTTGGGCGTTGGGCGGACGGTATACCAACCAGATGGCCAAGCTCTCGACCAAGTCCAACCCAATACCGACGCTCTCCACTCCCCTGATGTCTGGGGCCGGGAGAGCCCTGTAGGAGAAATCCTCCCGGACCAAGATTGCCACCCCCCTCCCCTCCTATGGACCCAGGATTGGTGCAGGACCGCAAACCCTGGGGGGGGCAAGTTCCTATATTAGGAAGAAAGCATAATGGCAAAAAAAATGCTCTTTCTATAAACACATTTGGGCTACAAGAAACAGCCTCAATATGAGGTGACCAACTAGCTGGTGGTTTGCTGGATCCATCCTCAAAACTATTTTGTCCAGCCACTGGCTGACTCACCAAATTATAAATTAACATGGGATGAAAATGAAAGAGAAAACTGTTCTAAAAGCTGGATTCTTCCTGGCATGCTGCAGCTATGACTGAGTACACATGCTCTATCAATGTGAGACCCATGCTGCTGGGAGGTGACAATTGTATAATTGTACAGCTTGACTAACCATGAGGAGGTGTGCTTGTATGGCGTAGAATACTCCCACCCCCCGATCGCAGTCTGGAGTATCAAGTGCCCTTAAAGCGTATATTAAAAACCATCGTGTCTGGTCTAGAAACGAGTCACTGAGTAACAGCTGAGAAATGGTGATGCCTATTATTTAGTCATGTTTGCCTAATCATAGTCATTAACAACAACCCCCTAAACGAGTGTAAACATAACATGTCAAATCTGTCTTCATTTCTCCAATCAATATTAACTGAAGCCTTATAAATAATGCATTTGTTTCCTTGAAGCCCTTTACAAATTATCATAATACAGCAATATAGACCCTGAGAATAGAAGAGTTGGGTTTTATACCCTGCTTTTTACTACACAAAAAAGTCTCCGAGACTGTTTATGCACTGGAGGTTTCATGCCAGGCTGCAGGATGGAGTTTTAGTCATGGCAGGTTGTCCCACCTCTACCTGCACCCACACTGGGGAGCATTTGGCCTGGTGCGCCTCATCCACCTCCGATTTGTGCTCCTGCACAGGAGCTTGGGCAGTGAGGTTCCCAGTGCATAAACAGTCAGAGTGGATTACAATCATCTTCCCTTCCTCTCCCCACAGCAGATGCCCTGTGACATGGGACTGAGAAAGCTCTGTGAGAACAGCTCTACCAAGACTCTGACTAATCCAAGTTCACCCAGCTGTCTGCATGACCGTTTATGCACTGGAGGTTTCATGCCAAGCTGCAGACTGGAGTTTTAGCTGTGGCAGGTTGCCCCACCTCTTCCTGCACCCACATGGGGGAACATTTGGCCTGGTGTGCCTCATCTGCCCCAAATTTGTGCTCCTGCATGGGAGCTGAGACACTGAAGTTCCCAGTGCATAAATGGTCCATGTGGAGGAGCAGGGAATCAAACCTGGCTTGCTGGATTAGAGGCCACTGCTCTTAACCACTACACCAACTCTCAGATGAACCCAATACCTCTCATTTGGTATTGGGTTATGATAGAGCATTCACCAACTGGGTAATGGAGGCGTGTGTGTGTGAACACATACGTTCCACTGCAGGCTGCCAATAAGGTACATCAAGGAGATAGACTTCTTTTGCTGTGACACATTAGTGTTCCATGTACTATGTTGGTCTTACAACAAAACAAAACTATAGGGAAATATTTGGTATGAAACGGTACAAACCATGCATCAGAGGATTATACTGATGATGTTCTTCAACTCTTACCCATCATTTAAAAGACAGATGACCTGGCTGGAGGGAGAGTGAGACGCTTGCTGCAGTGCCCTCACAGGAAGGATATGAATCAGAGGGGTGCCTGGAGTCCAAGGCATGCTTTTATCATCAGGCTTTGAAAGGGACTTGAGGTTTCGTTTTGTGATATTCTTCTTACCATGTACTACAAGGAAGATATGGTTATTTGAATGTCATATGATGTTCTATATTATGTTGCATACTGGCTGGAATTGAGCTATAAGGTGGGCAGTACTTTCTTGTATATTTTATTTGTTTAGTACATTTTAATTCTGCCTTTCCTCCAAAGGTCCTCCCTACACCATATAACCCTTACGCTAGGTTAGGCTGAGCAGCTGGGTCAGCCCTTGAGCTTTATGTCACCGTGGGGATATGAATGCAGATGAGTGATTGGGATGTGAGTGTCCTGCATAGTTCAGGGGGTTGGACTAGATGACCCATGAGGTACCTTTCAGTTCTATGATTCTATGATTCCCCCACATTCTAGTCCTGTCCTCTCACCACTACACAAGGCTGGCCCTCAAGAATTTTCAAATGGCCTCAAGAATGTTCAGAGCAGGTGTGGCTAAAGATGTCGTCCTGAGGGGATTGCAGTGCAATCACTGGAGCCTGACAGGGGCCAATTGTGCAAGCAATTGGTAGAAAAAAGGAGGGGTACACAAACCCCACCTCACTTTTTCTACCCGGGAAGTCCTAGGGAACTCTTGGGGCCATCTCCAATCCTTTAGGGAGTTTATCTCCCCGGATTACAGGCTGTCAGCATTTCAGGTCAAGAGGACGACCGCCATATTCTATCCTGGACTATTTCTCTTTCTTTCTCTCTTAAAAGAAACTGCTTTAACCCTCCTCTACGATTTACTGCAAGTGAACGCTGTGGACTGAGGGGAGGACAACATCTGGTAGCCTCAACAAAA
This sequence comes from Paroedura picta, assembly GCF_049243985.1. Classification (NCBI taxonomy): domain Eukaryota; kingdom Metazoa; phylum Chordata; class Lepidosauria; order Squamata; family Gekkonidae; genus Paroedura; species Paroedura picta. Next base: position 80,562,851 of record NC_135371.1, on the reverse strand, counting down.
GCCATTAATCAACAGTTCAATAAATAACTGCAAGTATTTCTCCGTCTTTTCGCCTCTCTCTTTCCTTCCCCCTTGCTTTGCCGGAGTAGCCACCTTGATTTGAGGCAGGCTAATTTTCTTAAGCAGAAGAAGACTTAGATTAACTAACAATAGCTTTTACTGCAATTGTTTTGGTTTCCGGAGATAAGAAATAAGAGCCGTGAATGGGAAGATCCCACGAGAACTCTGCTCCAGAACGAGACTATTGGCTTCACTGACTTCAAAACGTCATCTACTAGTGCCAGGAAATCTTGTGACCAGCTCATAAAGGACACCTTGTTTGGCTATACTAAATGCAACTTGCTGAAAGTGCTTTAGTTCTCAATTGCCCTGTTTTTAAGAACGTCGGAGGACAAAACAGACTTTTGCTTTCGCCTAGGACTGTATAGGACCTCTACTGGCTATTTGCAAAATTGTCTGAGATTGGTTGCTGACTTATAAACCTAAAACATGTCTATGTTAAAAAGAATGGCCCATCTAATAGAGAAACAAACCCAAGATTTGATTTACAGAACGATTGCTTAAGAATATTTTCATCCAAGACAGCAAGGAAGAAGTTTCTAACAGGAATGATGGATCAATAACAGTGGTTGATGACAGCACTAAACAAGGTGGGAAATCATCAGTAGAAGAGAAATCTGAAATTTTGGAGATGGAAAGGGGGATGTCAGAGCCTTGCAGCCTAGATAAGGACACCCTTCTTAAAAAGGCATACAGCCATTTCAAAGCAACAGTATACAAGAATCAACCAAAAGATACATGGATCTGTTTTGAAAGTAATCGTTTTAAAGGAGCTTCTCAGGAAAAAAATTGTACTGATATCAGAGTCCAGGAGGTGCAACTGCCTCAAGATTCATTGGTGAATACTCTGTGGAAAAGAGTACAACTCTACTTTCTGCGCCAAAGTCTAACTAGACAGAATATAAGTCTACGGGAACAACAAGATGCAGCAAGCCTCAATATGAGACCCCCTTAAGAAGATCGGGGAAGGGAAAGGAGAAGCAATGTTTGAAATCTTTTCTTTATTCTTCTTCTGTACACTTTTAAGGCAATATAAATGTCATGATAAAGTGGGTTTCCCCCCCTTTTTTCCCTTCTTTATTAGTGTATAGTTATAGGGCCAAAGTTCATACTGTTCTACAAGAAATGTTCAATGACCCCCTTAAGAAGACTGGGGAAGGGAAAGGAGAAGCAATGTTTTAAATCTTTTCTTTATTCTTCTTCTGTACATTTTTAAGGCAATATAATTGTAAGTGCTGGAAATGTCATGATAAAGTGGGTTTCCCCCCCTTTCTTTCTTCTTTATTAGTGTACTAGTAGTAGAGCCCGCTGAAACCAAAATTCAGCGGGCGCTAGGGGCTTGGGAAGCTTTTTTCCTCCCCCCCCAATCAGGAAAAAAGCTCTCCAGGCCCCGGGGAAGGCGATCTGCAGCTCGCAGAGCCGCGGATTGCCTTCCCCGGGGCTTGGGGAGTATTTTTCCCTCCCCACGGATCTGGGAAAAAGCTCTCCAGGCCCCGGGGAAGGCGATGTGCGGCTCTGCGAGCCGCGCATCGCCTTCCCCGGGGACTGGAGAGCTTTTTTCCTCCCCCCCCCGATCTGGAAAAAAGCTCTCCTGGCCCTGGGGAAGGCGATCTGTGGCTCTGCGAGCTTTTTTCCTTCCCCCCGATCTTCAAAACGGTCCCCAGACCCCAGGGAAGGCGCTGGGCAGCTCAGCGAGCCGGCCAGCAGCCTCCCCGGGGTCTGGGGAGCCATTGTCGGGTAGAAGGCGGGGGCCAGAGAGCATACCTTCGCTCTCGGCGGCCAGCAGAGCAATGGCCGCTGGAGCGAAGGTAAGCTCTGGTGGGGGGTAGGGCGGGTTGGGAGGCGTTTCGCGCCTCCCAATTGGTTGTAGTCTGGGAAAACAGCCAATCAGCAGCCGCGCTGTGCGTGGCTGCTGATTGGCAGTTTGGGTCTGGACTGACAAGCAGAGGGCCCAATCGGGAGGCACTTCGTGCCTCCTGATTGGTCCCTCTGCTTGTCAGTCCAGGGGAAGGGGCATATCGGCACCCTTCCTCATCCTGGACAGGGCCTGCCCTCGGGGCCCTTACTGTTTTATTTCTTCCGCTCCACCAGGAGCGGTTAAAGATTGTTATAGGGCCAAAGTTCATACTGTTCTACAAAAAATGTTCAATGTCAAGCATTTAATTAAAATCTGAAAATATGGTGTCTGTCAGGATGGCTCTTAGACTATGTCAAGTATAAAATGTTTTATAGGTATATGTGACACTAAAAGTGACTGTTAAAATTGCTAAAAACTATGTTAACAAATGTTGGAAATGAGCTGGTCGACTGAAGATGGCGCCATAAAAAGCTGGACTTCTGTTCAGCTCTTCAGCCATGCCGAGCGTCAGGAGCTTCTGCACCTGGCTGACCTGAGCAGATACACAAATCTGCTTGCCGGTCGCCCCAGGAACCGGGAACGGCATCCTGAGAGTCCTACAGATCCGTGGGGAGGTAGGGGGACCGAATTCCCCGGATTAATAGCGGAGTGTGCTCAAGGTCACGATGGCGTCCTTGTCGCAAACAACTTTACAAGCTTGAAACGACCAGCTGACCCTACATTCTTCCCAGACCATCTTTTACCAGATTGACAGAAGCGCTGACAGAAAGCTGGAGTCTGCAACAGTAAGAATTGAAAGCTTTCTGGCTCTTCCCTTTCTTTTTCCACAAGCTCTTCCCCCCCCCCTTCCTCAACCAATTTACAAGTGAATTCCCTCTTTCGCCGAGTGAGAGACTCCCAGCTAATTATACCCACTAACCAAACAAAGAAAGAACTTTGAAGTTTTGTTGAAAAAAGTTCAGTGGAGGTAACTGACTTGATACGGAGATCGACAAACTGATAATTTGGGATCGCCCGTGCTCCCGCGAGACCGTACGAGACTTTCTGTTTCTAATTTGTGACTGCCTGGAACTATGGAGAAATTAACTAAGGCACAGCTTTTCCATTTGTTATGCGAAGGGAACTCAAAGATACTGAAAGCAGTCAATAAGCTGGAAAAGGAAATCCGTGGGATTAAGGGGGAGCTTTTGGACGGAGAGAGAACAGCTGATACAGCTTTGCCAATAATAAATCAAATGAAAACTCAATGTTTGGAAGTTAATCAACAGGAGAGGGAGAGAGCCAGAGATGTAAAAACCCAAAGTACCTTTGAAGAACCTGGGAAAACAGATTCAAGGAAAGAAAGCACCGAAAACCTGGAAGTCTATTCAGAGCAGGAAATGATTTGGATCAGCAAAATAAAAAGAGTCTATTCAAAAGCGACAGCAACCAGGAAGCTATCAGGAGATATTCCTGTGCAACCAGAGGAAGAGATTGATAAAGTATTCAGAGCCAACTCAAAGGCGACTGGCAGCAAGAATCAAGTAAGAGATTTCTCTGGCCCTGACAGAAGGACAATCAGAAACACTCTACTATGGAAAAAAACACAATTTCATTTTCTGCGACCACCTGAAGGATGTCAATATGTATGCTAAAAGAGGATGACAAACCATATTTCATAGGCATTAACAAGACGGCAGTAGTAACTCTTGGGTCAGGGCCAATTTATGAAGGGGACTGACCTAATATCATTTAAGATAATAACAGAATGTATTCTTATAACCGATCATACTCTCATATGTATTAACAATCACTTGGCTAAGAAAAATGGTAAAAACTTCTAGATTAGGAATAATATGTGATGGGAACTGAATATGTATGTTAAAAGAGATGGCAAACCATATTGCTTTTTCTTCTCAATTTTTCTGTAAATGCTTTATATAATAATAAACAAAATTATAATAAAAAAAACAAATGTTGGAAATGTGGTAACAAAGTAGGCATCTTTTCCTAAATATGGTGGAAATGTGAAAAAGCTTATAAGTTTTGGGCAAAAGTTCATACCATTGTGTAGTTAACGTGGGGTCTTAGATTTCCTAGGTAAGCTGAATCTATAGTATTAAATATATCTCCGCAGTGCCTCCCAGCCTAAACTCAAAAGGAGACACTTAATGGAGTGGGTTTAAGTGTAACAAATGAAGACTATATTTTACTGTTCTTTGTATTATCAACTTATACTGTCTCATTTCTATATTTCTATCTTTATGAAAATAAGAATGTTCAGAGCAGCTTTTGGAATTACCAGAACATTAATATTTGAATCAACTTCCAGTATTTTGTGAGTTTCTGCAGCAAATTTAGTAACAGTTGTCTTAATCTTGTCACCAATCACTTGAGTAGAAGGCAGAAGGTACGATTTATGCATAAAGGAAGCAATTAGCTTGAAAAGGCATTTGCAGAAACTGGGCAATGCTGGGTGCTGCTTTTGGACAGCATAGGGCACCCACTGAGAAAAGCATCGGGGCTAGGGAAAGACAAAGAACCCTGGGGCAAGTTCACCTGCTGTGTCTTGTTATGCCTAGGTGTATGGAGAACTAGGTGTGGTCCTGCTTTGTAACTGTAGTAGGGCTGACATTACTAATCTCTCCACTCTGTTCTTTCCATTTGCTTTGGTGGTTTTGGAACCTTCCTTGTAAAACGTGATGAGAAAAACTAGCTAGACAGATCAGCATTAAATGCTGCTAGGTAAATACCAAAATATTACCTGATGAATCAAGCCTCTCTCATGATTTTCTCTGAAAGACTTCACAAGCACCTCATTGCATTTTTAATTAGTTCAATGTTTTAACTGAGTAGCCATCTTGGTGAACCTAAATTAGATTCCCATTTGAGACTCCTGAAATCTACAGACTGGCACAAGGGTGAGGTTCTGGAAGGAGATCTCTTTGACAAATGAATAATATTACTGATTATCAGCAATTATATGCTATCCTGAGGGGCTAATTACCCCTCTTGGAGTACAGCGAGCTCACATATGCAACATGTTCTCTAATGATTACATAAAAAATATGTTTGTTTTGATTCCCCAAGAGATCAGCAACAAAGTACGCAGAAGTAAGCTGCAGAAATGTAGGTGTAGAAACTGTGCTGACATTAGTCAGTGCAGACTGTCTCGTGTAAGGCTGCAATCCTATCCACTTCCACTTGGGAGTTTGCTCTAATTTTTTCAGTAGGACTCTGAACAAACTGTGCTTAGAGTTGTGGTATAATCTGGCCCAAATTCTCTGTATGATCCACTGAAATGCACTGCAGCTGCTCAAGGAGGGTCTTACGCTTGTATGGAGAAGAAAATATAATCTACTTCCCATCACTTGTTTCTAGTGCTTCTGCCATCTGTGAAATAGTGATTTGTTTGGGATCATATATTAGAAGAGTTGCGTTGCATTAAACCAGCTGCATAATTATGAAAAAGAATTCTTATTGCTTGGATGAAGTTTCACTGAACTGGTAGATGTTCTATTTGTCAAAGGGGGGTTACTCCAGTTTGGTTGAGCTAAACGATGGTTTCAAAGGGGGACAGACATGCATGGAATGAAGTTTATCCCCAGTCACCCTAAGCATGGATGTCCCCAGTGCATTATTCCTTGACCTGGATACTCTTGCCAAGCCTGATCCCATTAGATCTTGGAGGCTAAGCAGGGACAGCCTTGTCTAGAATTTGCATGGGAAGCCTCCAAGGATATGGATGCAGTTTCTTCAAGGGATTATGACACAGAAACAAGCAATGGCAAACTACCTCCAAACATCCCTTGCCTGGCTACAGGACAATCTTCGGATCTCCTGGCTGCACTAAACACACCATATGATAAATAAATGAGTCCTTACCACTATAGTTCCTACTTGGTGAGTTGGATCAAATTCACAGAAGTATCACATTTACAGAAGTATCTTTGGCTATGAAAAATATATTGGAAATGACTATCCAGAAAAGAGAAAATGCATTACAGATTCTCTCTGCCTTCTTTGCAGTGTCCTTTATTCATTTTCCTCACTTTACTATGTACACAAATCACTTCTCCTTCTACTTTACTGTTCTTTACACTTTACAACACCAATAAAATTGCCCCTCTCTTGAGTCCAAACTGTTTTTCCTCCATCGTTTTCTTCTTCATTCTTTGCCATGTATAACAAGGAAGCAGGGGCATGTAGTTGCATGTAGGTCTTTGTGACAACCTAAAGCCTTTTCCAGGGAGAGGGGGAAGTGGGGAGGGGAAGAAAGAGCTGCAATTCAATGCAATCATTTTGCCCAGAAATTTGGGTACTACCCAGTTCACCACCTGCTCCTAGATAGGATTACATCAAACATAGCTCACTTTGGAAACAGCAAGTTAATTAAATGTCTATATAGTAAGAATTTCAGCACTGGAAACAAAGTCCATGGTCAAACTGCTGAAACTGTTGAAAAATACACCTAAAATGCATTGTGCAAATGGAACAAACATATATTAATATATGTAGCATGCAGATTCATTTTTCAGAAAAGGCAGCTAGCCATCATGTGTACGTTTGATTGCAGATTTGATCTTATGGCCACGTAATGTGTAAGGTGTTCCACCATTTTATGATATGGAATTTACACAGAGACACCCTTCCTTACGAACATGGACCACCATGTTAATGAACAATTATGTAAAGGAGATAAAAACAAAACAAAATCAGCTTCTGACACAACTACTGAGGAGGTATTGCTACCACACTGTTGTGAGAAACCTTTCTGGTGTAATGCATAAGGCTAGCAAGGAAAGGTCATGGTAAGCTACTTTGAGACTCCTGGTAGAGAAAAGCTGCATATAAGAACCAACTCTTCTGCCTTTTCTTAAAGTGCAGGGGCACTTGTAGCTTTAAGAAACACACTCTCAGCAGCTGTTGCTAGGCAACCACAAGAGTATTGTTAACCCTCAAGTCTTACTTTTTGGAAGGAAAAAAGGGGGAGGGCCCTTTTCATGACGGTTTTGAACTCTGAAAGAGGACACATGGGGCCAGGCCTCTGAATAATTTGCTGCCATACAACTTGCATGACTGACCCAGGCCCAGGTGCTTCTACTGTTCTACAGCAGCCATCCCACAAAAGCCAGGATAGTAGATAGAGTTTCAAAGTAGGATCTGATAGACCAAAGTCTGAATTCCCACACTATTGTGGAAGATCACTAGGTCATGTGTGCCTGACACACACAATGAGCCTAACCTACCTCACAGGGTTGTTATGAAGATAAATAGGAGGAAAGGAAAATTATATAAGCTGATTTGGGTCTCCATTGTGCGGAAAGTAGGATATAAATGAAGTAAATAAATAACTAATACAGCTGAGGATGGGTGGCACATAAAAGGTGGGTGGGTAGGTGAGTGGGTAGGTTAAGGTGACCATATTGTCCCACTTTTGGAGGGACATCTGGGGGCACCTGGCAAATTGTACTTATGTTGAAATTTAAAAATATATATATTACAATACTATTTTTGCATTCTGTGTAACTTTTTGTTGCTCCATATAGACCAATTTTAAAATCAAGACCCCCCCCCCCCCGGTCAATGGTGTCCCGCTTTACCAATGTTAAAATCTGGTCACCTTAGGGTAGGTGGGTGGGTGGAAAGGAGAGATGGAAGCAGGGAAATGTGAAGATATGTGGGCTGCCGAAAGGAGAGAAAGGAAATAGTGGGGAAGAAAACAACATATACCGCACAAGTCCCTGAAGGTTCCTCACTGTGCAACTCAGTCTTGCTTACTCAGCACTACATAACTCAGCCCCAGTCTTCCAAGGGAGAGGCTGCCAGGAGTGTGTGGGGGCAAAGACAGGTTGGCTGGTGAGTGCAAAGGGGAGAAGGAAGCTGGGAATGAGGAGAAACTGTGAGGCCTTTCAGGGAAGGGAAAGAGCTTATAGAAATGTTAGGCACAATCAGCCTTCATAAAAGTGATTAATTCTACTGAGCCCACAGCAGTCAGTTCTGGTTGATACTGATAACATTAATGAGAACCAGTCTCATCCTGGGTGCTAGTTCCCCCTCTGGCTAATTTCCTTAGCAGCATACAGGATATTTAATATAGAACATTTTGCTATAAAACAAATTCACTATTTTAATTTGGGGAGTCTTTGGCACAATTCTTGTGTTAGTATGGCAGGGCACAGAATAGATCCCAATGTGGTAGATCCCACAAATGATCATTTTCCAACATTTTCCCGAGCCAAATTTTAAACTGTAATGTCTAGAATATCTGGTTCTGGTTACAATTGTTTTCTAATCCTGATTACATTGTTCAGTGTCCTTCTCCAGTGCCTAGCTCTTAAACTTTTCCCCGTAGGACATACGGACTTGCATCCTAAGCCTTGCTTCTGTTTGTGAGTGTTGCAGAGGTGAACCTGTGTGGTAGAATGGATTCCTCTGGTGCTAGGAGCATCTGCTCAGCCCTTACCTGTACTTCATGGTGACCGACAAACTATACTTTGTTGGTGTGCCATTTTCCTGACCAGAAATGGCACCCTTATAGTCCAACCGTACAGTTTTCCCAACCACACCAATAGAGGCTCCTGTGGACTATTTCAGATCAGGAAAAAAGGGGGAGACCCCTTTCTTTGTGTACCACAGGATCAATCTGAATTGCTCCTTCATTTGCCTGGAAACTAAATTTTAAACACAGATCTTCCAGAGGAAGTCCAATATACCAGACCTATGAAGGATACACATAGAACATAGTGTTGCCAACCTCCAGATGGAGCCTGGAGATCTAGAATTACCACTGATCTCCAGGTGATAGAGATCAGTTCCCCTGGATAAACTGGCTGCTTTGGAGGGTGAATTCTATGGCAGAATACCCTGCTGAGGATCCTTTCTCCTCCAAACCCCCACCCTCCCCAGGCTTCAATGTTCAATTAGGCTGTCAGACAAGAATCTTTAAACCGCTCCTGTGGAGCGGTCTAAATAAAACAGTAAGGGCTAATGGGGAGGAGAAAGGGGCGGGCCGAGTCCATGATAAAAACTTGGCCCCTCCGAGTGTCATTCCAGGGCCAAGTGGCCAATAGGGAGCCGCGCATTGTCTACTTGGCCCGTCCTCAGCTGTGCACTCTGGTGAGTCGGCTGTCCTCGCCTCTGCGTGCCCGTTCCGGTAAGTCACCGCCTGGGGGAAAACGCTTCGCCGGTGGGAAAGGAGTAGGGCTGCCGTGTCGAGGACATGGCGTCCCTGCTCCTTTCTTGCTGCCCAGCCACGGACCTTGGCCGGGGAGGGGGGTGGCACCGACGGAATGTGTGGCAGGAAAAGAACAGGGCCTCCGCGTCTTCGACACAGCAGGCCCTGCTCCTTTCCCGATGGCCAGCTATGCACATGGCCCAGGGAGGGGGGTGCCTAAGGACCGCGTGGTCTCTTTTGCTGCCACCGAGGCAGCCACCTTCCCCGGGGAGGGGGGGCTGCCTGTGCAGCCTCGCCCTTCTCCCGGCCCATGACACACACGCCCGTTGGCGGTGGTGGTGGGGGGCTGCCAAGCCTTCTCCCGGGTCCTGGAATAGCCCATTTTTACAAATGGGCTTTCCTACTAGTACACTTATATTTAAAGATGTGTTATTCATACTGTAGGAAACAACAGAGTACCGTAGAAAATGCCTTCACTACATGAAGTATGCAGTGAGCGATTAGTGTTTTGGTTAATTAAACCTCCTCTCAACATTCTTTTGATGAGATTGTGAAGGGTCAATGCTCAGATACCATTGTCTTCAGCTGGGATGTGTAAGAGAAGAGGAACAGCAACAGCTACTTCTCAGGAAATAAACAAAAAATTCAGATATTCACATTGCCATCAGAAAGACTTGGCCCAATGGCAATGAAAAAGGCTAAATGGCTAAATTAGCAGATCAAATGGCAGGTGACGTCATTGCCCTGCTTGTGCATACACGCCTTGACTGTGCATGTACAGAACAGGAGAAGCTTGAACATTTTAGGAATGTTTTGCCTAGGATTGTATTGCCCAGGGAATGTACAATTGTTACTGCAGCCTGTTTGTATGCAGCAATAGTATTAATATCTCAGGAGTGCTTCAGGATCTCTGGGATCATGGCCAAGTGGCACTCAGTTGGAGGTTTTGTCACTACCTTTTGCAGAACTGTGACAGTCCTTTTATGAGCTGATGCAATTATGTAGATGGTAAGTTTTATCTGAACAGATCCCAGTGGAGTCCCTTCTTCTTACAAACAGCTTCTCCTTTTATGACCTGCTAAAACAGCCCTAAACTTTTGGTGGATTCAAATATCTTCTCTCTGGTGGAGGAGCAATGCCTTAAGCAAGACACACACTCTCATTCTAACTCATCTCACAGGGCTGTTGTGAGGATGAAGTAGAGGACAGAATAAGGCAAGATCCCCATTGGGGGGGGGGAAAGGCAGGGTATAAATGCATAAAATGAAGAATAAATACAATTCCTCCCCCCACAAACATACTTTCAAATAATTTTCTGGGAACATGAGTGCCTTCCACTTTAGTGGGTGTGCTTATATGCTAAGCTGTCTTGGCAATCATCAGAATGACATCCTATGGAAGACACAGTTTAGAAATCCCATTCCATACCTTAAAATCATAAAATCTGAGTCCTGTGTACTAGATACTGAAAATGAAAAATGTTTTGTAGTTCCATATACAGAACTCCCAGACTCCTGTCTGCTGTGATGTTGAGTCCAAACTACTCCTGACTTAAGTCATATCTGGATCTACACATGTTTTGACAGTATATAGAGAAATGGCAGTTCTGTTATAATCTATAAAACCTTTATTTAACTGATATTTTCTATTGCATCCCATGGAATGGTCTGCCAGAGAAGGTCAGGAAGGCTCCTACTCTCCAGGTGTTCTGTGAACTATTCAAAACGCAATAATTCAGGGTTACTCTGACTAGCCCAATCTGTCCCTCTTAATAAAACAGTAAGGAGGGTTGGGTTGGGCTGAGTCTGTGATCAAAATTCCCGAATTGGCCCCTTGGCCCCGGACTGACAAGCAGAAGGGGGCAATCAGAACGTGTGAAGTGCCTTCTGTTTGGGCCCTCACCAGGAGAACCAGAGTTCCATCCACCCAGCCCAGCCAGGGGAAATCTGGAGACATGGCTGCCAGTCTGCTCCTGACCACCAAAGGGAGAGGAGGTCAGTAGGGCTGCCAAGGGGGGTGAGAACAGAGGCTTGGACAGGCTGCGCCAGCCCTTTTCACCCCAAGGCTGTCCTAACTATCATGTCCAACTATAAAATTGCATCAGAACCCTGACAGAGCTGGCAGGAGGCTGCAGAGTTCGCTCCCTCCATCCACCTCCCTTCAGGCCTGCTGCGAAGGAGCCTCTGACAGGCCCTGACTGAGGTGTTTCAGAGAACAACGCAGGGGAGCCTGAGGGCTTTCCTTTTGAGGGGGAGGGAACTTTCCCCTTCTGCCAAACAGTTGGCTGACAGGGAGGCCACAGAAAAGCTCCTTCTCACTTAAAATACTGCTCTGGCTAGGGGTTAGACACAGCCAAGCTACGTGTTTTTCTTCTTTGCTACTCTGCAGATTTGAGGCCACTGCACAATGTTATTCTGCAGACAAAACTGGATGCTGTTGCAGAGGTTATTTTGTCTGCACAACAACCCTGTGCAGTAGGCCTCAAGTCTTTCAATTCAACAGGAACCTGTGTGGAAGGCCTTAAATGTTTCTTCTCTACCACAACCCTGTCCAACTTTCTGCCTGGGGAACTGGTCTTTATACTCTATAGGTGAGCTGTAATTCCAGGAGCTCTCCAGGCCCCACCTGGAGGTTGGCTACCCTGGGGTTGGAAATATTCCTGGAGGTTTGGAGGTAGAACTTCAAAATTGTACAATGCCTCAGAACCCAGCCTTCAAAGGAACCATTTTTGCCTGCATTTGGAAGGGAATGGTGCAGATGTGTCCCTCCTGGGCTATGGGCTATGGCCAGCCCCTACCAGCAACTGTTTGTATTCTGCGGCGCAGACAGGCAGACCATCATCAGTCCTGTGAGTCTGGAAAGTGCAGGAGGATCTAAATAAATACTTACAGCCTGAAACTGTAAATAGTGAACAAGTAAATGGCTGGAGAAGAGCCTCTTGTGGCGCAAAGTGGTAAGCGGCAGAAATGCTGTCTGAAGCTGTCTGCCCATGAGATTGGGAGTTTGATCCCAGCAGCCGGCTCAAGGTTGACTCAGCCTCCCATCCTTCCGAGGTAAGTAAAATGAGTACCCAGCTTGCAGGGGGGTAAAATGGTTATGACTGGGGAAGGCACTGGCAAGGCCACCCTGTATTGAGTCTGCCATGAAAACACTGGAGGGAGTCACCCCAAGGGTCAGACATGACTTAGTGCTTGCACAGGGGATACCTTTACCTTTACCTTTAAATGGCTGGAGAGACATTGGAACTGTAATGACTTTTTTCAACCTTGGCCTGGCAAATAAAAAACCAGTATAAAAAACCTTACTAAGGACAAGACTGCTGTGCACATAGAGTCTTCCTCTTAGGGTTGCCAGCTTCCATGTGAGGCTCTCTATCCCTTCTCTCTCATGGGGAGACTTCTATAGGGGGAGGAAGGGAAGACAATTGGAAAATGCTTTGAGACACCTGAGGCCTGCTGGGTTACTGCAGCCCATTCCCAGTTCTCTCAGACCTCTCACAGCCCCACATCCCTCACAGGTTGACTATTGTGCGGAGACTAAGGGAAAAGGTGTTTGTAAACCGCTTTGAGACTCCTTTGGGTAATAAACAACAGGGTACAAAAATCTGTTTCTCTTCTAAGGAGCAACCATGAAAGAAGCATGTGAGCACATAACACTACCCCATGTGTATTAGGGCAGAGGGGCATTTCGGTGTCTGTGGCCTAATTCACACAAGAAGGGAAATGACGCAGAACTGGGAGGAATTGGTTGCCATGTAATCTTCCCCTAAGAAGAGTCTCCAGTCTGATTTTCCCTTCACATATCTGAGGACATGGCTCTGGAAACCTCATCTGTAACCACTATGCCACAATTCCCAAAGATCAGTCCTCTCCCACACTCAACAAACAGTCCACACCACAGGTTCTTGACACCCCTATCTCCACACCCATGCCCTCATTTGCCACCATGCCACCACAACCTCCCACACAACACACATTCAACCCCATGCCCTTACAGACTGGACAACTCTTCCCCTTCCTCTTCCCACTGCCAAGCTCTAGCGGCCATTGTATTCTTGGATACAACATGCTTTGCCCCTAGTTTCATAATATTTCAGAAGCTAAACAGGATCAGCTGCCAGTATTTGAATAGGAGACCACCCAAAAATACCAGGGTTGCTATGCAGAGACAGGCAATGACAAATTCTCTCTGAACATTACTAGTCTTGAAAATGCTGGCAGGGGTGGCCAAACTGTGGCTCTCCAGATGTAGATACTGGCAAGACCTGGCAAGGTCTCACGGGAAGGGTAGTCCATGGACATCAGGAGAGCCAAAGTTTGGCCACTCCTGCCCTATGGGAGTCACAGTAAGACAGCTGTGATTTGATGGCAAATAAATAAATAAACAAACAAATAAATACATAAATAATAAGGCTGTACTGAGACCTGTTATAGCTGTTGCTGTACTCTTTTATTTCTGCAACATTTGATGTATTACGGCAGTGGTTCTCAACCTTTTCTTCACCGCTACCCCAACTTCAGCGCCGAAGCCCAGCAGGGACCCAGCCAGCTAGCCCTGTGGAGCCGCTTCTGCCGGCCCCCCAGCCATGGCCATGGGCGACCCATTGCAGGAGGTTACTGGAGGGGGGCGAGGGCCCTGCCCAGGGAAGAGGGCTACTGCTGCCACCACCATTGCATCCACATTGCTCACTGTCCCGCTCCAGGCCGGGCTTGAGCATGCGTCTTGCTCCATTGGCTCGCTGCTTCTCTCCTTTCTCCCTTCTTTTAACCAAGGGGGGGGGGGTGTTCCATGGCAGCCTTGCTGCAGAGCATGTGGGGCTTGCTGGACAGAATCGGTCAGGATGGGGTGACTTTGGGCCCGCGGGGGGAGGAGGTCCCTTTCTTGCCAGCTCTGAAAGAGCTGAGCGAAGTGTTTTGGTGCATTCCTTGGCAGGTGCTGGCACAACCCTCTGGGTAGGCTGGGCAACTGCAGAAGGAGCCTGTAGGGCACTGGAAACGCATGTGCACGCTCATGCACAAAACTATCAAGGTGGTATGGAGGCAGCCATTGCCATGGATCTACCGCCTCTGCCCACCTCCACTGGCCGCTGGCTGCCTCTTCCACCCGCCTCTGCCAACACCACCTGTCGCCACCCACTGCCCACTGCCGCCACCACATGCTTCCACACACTGCCACCTGCCACCATGGTGGCGGGCAACCTGGCGACCCCAGGTGACCTCAAGGTTGAGAACCACTGTGTTATGGTAATGTTCATGCATTATTTTCAGCTCCATTTCAGATTTTTGCAAACCAAACCATATTGCATATTTTATTTAATGTTACATTCTTCTTATTGTTTTGATCTACATTGAATAATCCACCTTGTGTATTAGGAAGAAAGGTGAATCCTAAATAATGCAAAAAAATAAAATATTTTTTGCAAAATATAAAGGCAAAAATGCAATTCATATATGTTCCTCCATACTGTTATATCTAATTCTATTTTTGTCAGCATTTTCCTCCTGAACATTTATCAAAAGTATTTGCATTTTATTTGGTGATTTTAAAACTAAGACTATGGGAATGATTAAGAGACTATGGGCATGATTCAGAATGACGCTCTCATGAATTGATTTCAATGACAAAGTCAATCCCATGCTCAAGACTTTCCTGTTCACTGCAATGACCCCAATCCAAATTGGTCAACTCCCTACAATAATTTGTGTTTTAAAAAGATTGGAATCCCCCCTCTCCAATTTCATTGTGTACTTTGAAGTGCTTAACTTTGGCTGGGTTGATGATATCCATGCTAATTCGGGGAGGGCGGTATATAAATCTAAATAAACAAACAAATAAATAAATAATTTCATATTTATTTTTTCTGTTTAACTCTGCTCTATATTCTACTGACTATCGTTAGGGGAGACTGGATTATTTTGCATTTCCTTTCTCACTTGTGTTCCACATGATCTTTTCTTAATCTGAATAACATAAGCAAATGAACACAGAGATATGGAATTAAAACCAGAACAACTTCCTGACATATGCATTTTGATCCACCCTTGATTTCTTAATTCATTATGGGAATTGATAGTTGAAGACTAACTACCAGGAAAACTAACTAGCCGTTACAGACTCTACTCTGGAGAATTAGGTTTGATTCCCCCCCTCCTCCCCATGCAGCCAGCTGGGTGCTTTTGGGCTCTCTTAGAGTTATTCTCACAGAGAGCTTTTAGCCCCACCTACCTCACAGGGTGTCTGTTGTTGGAAGAGAAAGGGTAAAGTGTTTGTAAGCCACTTTGGGACTCTTTCAGGTAATAAAAAGTAGGATTTAAAACAACAGGTCTTCTTCTCTTCTCCTGACCTTATAATTCTTGCAACTATGCTAAAGAGTTGTGTCACACATTATATAACCTAGGATTGTCACCAAGTGTATTCAATAGGGGCCCCATCTCCCTGGCAATCATAGCTCTTAAAGTAAGGTGACCAAATTGTCCCATTTTTGGACTGAATGCAAGGACAATGATATGCCTTGCTAATAAAATCTCATCTTGATCTGAGTTTCTGGTGATCTGGCCCTAAGTACACTCCTCACAAAAAACTACACACAAGATTAATAATGTGAATGTTCTCAGTTTATTTTGCAGAAATTATTTCCAGACACTTCATTACCACTTTGAAGGAAAGCATTTGAATCATGGTTATTTATATGAATTGTCTCAGTTATAGGATTCAAAGGCATCTGCTTCTCCCATTTGCTTAGAGACGGCTTTGAAACTGACCAATGTCTTTCTGATTCTTGCTAGCATTGAAAATAAAGCAGAGTCGAATTCAAATATTATAACTGTAGGGAGATATGAGAGAGAGATGAATACCCAGATGTGACATAGGATGAAGTTCCTGTTTGTGTAATAATTTTACAGAAAACGAAGGCGTTCTTTTTTCTCATTCTTGCACAACAAACCAGAAATCCTTCATTTATG
The DNA here is from genome assembly GCF_049243985.1 of Paroedura picta. Lineage (NCBI taxonomy): Eukaryota > Metazoa > Chordata > Lepidosauria > Squamata > Gekkonidae > Paroedura > Paroedura picta. Next base: position 80,546,815 of record NC_135371.1, on the reverse strand, counting down.
CAGTTATGAAAGGCACAGTACATGTTTTCTGAATGCCACAAAAATATATTAAACATAGCTGACAGGGCATTTAATTTGATGGAATTTATATGAACTACAAAATGGAGCCTTCTGTGCCTAAATTTTCATTATATTAGTACTAGCTTCAAAGCCTGTTCCTAAGAACGGGTGCTGAAAGGGTCCCCTCCCCTGGCCCCTGGCCAGGCAGCTTAAGGTGGCTTTTAAGGTGGCAAATCAAGTGGCGTGGGCGGGGGCTGGGCAGCTTGTTAGCAGGGCCGGGACAGAGCTCCTTAGCAGGCAGTCAGCAGGCCGGGAGGTCCTCAGGAGCAGGCCCAGCCTAGCAGGCCAGGAGGCCCTCGTTAGGAGGCCCTCCACCATGACCCTTTGCCCAGGGCCCTCTCCCCTTACCTGCTGCTGGCTCCAGGCACTGAGGCGTCTGAGAGCAAAGAGGCTAGAGGCCAGGGCCAGAGGGCGGGAGCTGCAGGGGCAGGGCCAATCAGGGCAAAGCTGGCTGCACCCTGATTGGCCCTATTCCAACTTGGACAGCCGGACACATCCCACCCCCTAGGCTGTTTCAGAAATATATAGAGGAACAACAATAGATAAGGATGTTACAAGTGGTGCACCTGTGAGGACTCCTTGAGGGAACCTCATTTCCCCATTCCCTCTTGCCTCCTTTATTTTTATTTGCCTTCCCCCATCAGCAACTGCAACCTATTTTCTTTCCTTCTTCACTACCTTTTTTGTTTTTTTCTCCTGCAGCCCATGTCCCCTCCCTTCCTCCCTCACCATTTTCTATTCCCCTTCTTTGTTTTCCCCTTTGTACATTTTTGCTGCCTTCCCCTCCCGTTTTACCCTTCCTTTCTTCTGTCTCTCCCCTCTATCTTCCCCACACTGACACCAACTGAAGCATGGGCTCCTCAGCAGTGTTCACCACTCAGATCTTGCAATACAATGCTGGGAAATCTCATGGGCACACTTTTATTCAAGAAGCAGACACTGATTCTATTCCCAGTGTCTTTTAAAAAATATGTCACAATTAAGTTTACCCCTTGGAAAATGCATTTATCACATTTTTATCTCACTTTCTCCAAAGAGCTTGGTGTACATGCTGAAGTGGGAGTTACAGGTCTCTGTGGGCTAAGTCCAACAACCTCTTTTTCCTCAGTGGGGTATAATGCCATAGAGCCCAAAACAGCCATATTCTCCTGGAAAAATGATCTCTGTAGTCTTGAGATTACTTGGTATTCTGACATGGAGATTGGCAACCCTTTTTATAACCCATTTCTCTCACTGAGACTCAAGGCAGGTTATTATTATTGCTATTAATATTGATAATGATAATTCAGTTTCTAAACCGCCCTTCTGAGACCGGCTCATGGCGGTATGCATACAGAATTTATCAAAAAGCAATTAAAACAAGAAAACATTAAATGTTAACAATAACATTATAACAGATTTAAAACCTATTAATAAATTAACAGCATCATAGCTGCATCAGTTTTTGTCATCATCGTCCACAAGCTAGTCATGGCAATAAATGTTCCCAGGCTAGGTGTCTCTAGGGAGTGTATTTCTTTGCGTGGGCCCAAAGATATTATAGGATCATCGGTCCCAGCAAAGGCTCAGTAGAAGAGCTCTTTCTTATAGGCCCTGCAGAACTCTGCCAGCTCTGGAAGGGCCCAGATTTCTGCTGGGAGCTTATTCCCCGAAGTAAGGGCCAGGGCTGAGAATGTCATGGCCCTTGTTGAGGCCAAATGTACTTCCCCGGGGACAGGGAATTTGTCCAGTGCAGTGCTCTCCGGGGAGCATAGGCAGAGAGGTGGTCCTTCAGGTACACCAGGCCCAGACTGCAGATGGCTTTGATGGTGCCATTTAACTATTTCACAGTGTTGCTCAACCTTTTAGCTTCTTTCTCAACTAAGACAGATCAGTGCTGTCATCAACATTTTGCAAATTGTGGGACAGAGCCCTAAAAACCAGCCTGAAGCCACCTGTTTATTTATTTGATATCCCACTCCTCTTTCAAAGAACACAAGGTGCCCTATCCCACTTTTTATCATCACAATAACTCTATGATGAGGTTAGGCTGAAAGAGTAACTAGCCCAAAATAACTTAAGCAGCTTGAGTCTCCTAGTTGAATCATAACACGAAAGTGTCTCTCTTCTACTGCCCAATCTGAAGTTTGAACCAGGGTGTCCCAAGATGAAGTCCAACCTCTGAAGTACCAATTTTCTATCTATAATATTACCATATTTTTACTAACAATATTTCTTGTGCTTTAAAGTATCATTTCTATAGTTATCCAGCTTGTAGTAACCAGGTTGGGGAAGCTTCTTGCATGTAATTTATCCTTGTATTCTTATGAATTTTTTTTAAATAACAAAGTCTGACTATTTAATGAAATTGGGCTTATTTCTAATAACACAAGAAAAGTTGGCTACTTTATAATCCTGTTATGTCCATGCTTCAGTGAAGGCTAAAGTGTGTATTTTGCTATGTATACAAGCAGATATATGTGCACACACACGTACAACATATGCACATAAAAAGATACAAGTAAGCAAAAAACAATTACCATGGCTATAGTCAAGGTCTGGCATGATTGGTCCTGTATTGTTTGCATTACAGCCAACAGCTGTTGGCAATAGAGCGTAATGTAAAATGCATGTGTTGCCTGCAGCAGATGTTGAATTCCAGGTGTGTCTTAATTATTCCTTATTCTCCCTTTATAAGGGCAATGTTTGTTTATTTACTTGGTTGACACATACAATCAACTTCTGCATAATTCTGTTATCAGTACAGAAGTATTAGTTTGTAGGAAAAGTTTAAGAGTAAGGTAAGCACAATGGAAAACTCCCAAATACTGTACACGTTGGCCATTTTGTATGTGCAGTATATAAACATACTATTGGATCAACAACAACAATTTTCTTTTGTTATCTTGATTGCTAACAGTTTTATTATGGCATAAACTTTTGTGGACTGAGGCTACTTTATCAGATACCTAAAGCAAACCTGGGGAAAAGAGTATTCTTAAATACTGTTCACATGTTATAATGAATGAAAGTGGATAATTATGTGAGTTTGCATCAGGTGTTCAGTGGTACACAAAAATTACTTAAGCCACAGATTTTTTTAAAACTGAATTTTTTAAAACTGTACACTGTACACAGATTATATCAGTGTTCACTGTAATTTAGATACAGGACTCTAGAAAAGAGGCATTAGGATTAGAGATTCCTCCAGACTTTTTTCTCTAGTTCTTAACAATCAGTCTTAAGAAGACAGTTTCAGGCGATAGCTGTGTTAATCTGAAGCAACAGAACAAAGTTTGAATTCAGCGTCATCTTTAAGACCAACAAAATGTTATTCTGGGCATAAGCTTTTGTATGCATGCACAGTTCTTCAGATATACACGCACAAAAACCTTATACCAATAATAAAATTTTATTGATTTTAAAGATGCCACTGAATTAAAACTTTAGTTTTAAGAAGAATTCTAGAGAATTCAAAAGCTTTTTTGTAAACACTTTATATATAATAAAAATTAAAATTTAATAATGAGTAATAAACCTTATAAAACCCAAACTGACAAGTCACCCACTACATGATTGGGTCTCATCCAGGAATGGCCCACCCCAGGTAGTTTAGACCCAATCAGGAGGCAACTCTCAGCCAGGAAAGGCTTAGTAAGGAGTCAGCTCTCTACTCCAATTTCCTGCCAGTTTCAGAAGTTTCCTGGGTGAAAAAGGAGCTTGCCTCAGAGCATGCCCTGCTGCCAGTAAGTTGCCCTGGCCTCCTGGTGTCTTTCAACTTGGAGGACATAAGGGGGGGGGTGGAGCTGGGGCAGCTTCTGAGAGTCTTCTGGAGGTAGGGGGCTGCAGAAGACCCAGAAACGGCCCCCTTCCAGCCCTCTGGAATCCAGGGTGCTGAGGAAACGCCTTTGCCCTGGGGATGTTTAATAGAAGAAGAAGAAGAAGAAGAAGAAGAAGAAGAAGAAGAAGAAGAAGAAGAAGAAGAAGAAGAGTTGGTTCTTATATGCCGCTTTTCTCTACCTGAAGGAGGCCCAAAGCAGCTTACAGTCGCCTTCCCTCTCCTCTCCCCACAACAGACTCCCTGAGAGGTAGGTGAAGCTGAGTGAGCCCTGATATTACTGCTCAGTCAGAACAGCTTTATCAGTGCTGTGGCAAGCCCAAGGTCACCCAGCTGGTTGCATGTGGGGGAGCGTGGAATCAAACCCGGCTTGCCAGATTAGAAGTCCGCACTCCTAACCACTACACTAAGTAGAAGTAGAGTTGTTTTTATACCCTGCTTTTCACTGCCCAAAGGAGTTTCAGAGTGGCTTATGATTGCCTTCCCTTCCTCTCCCCACAAGAGATACTCTGTGAGGTAGGTGAGGCTGAGAGAGCTCTGAGAGAAACTGCTCCATGTGAACAGTTTCTTATAGGACTGTGACTAGCCCAAGGTCACCCAGCATGTGGATGAGGAGGGAATCAAATCCAGCTCATCACATTAGAAGCTGCTGCTCTTAACCACTACACCAAGCTGTACAAATTGCCTGAAAGAGGTGTTGGTAGAGCACAGGAAGAAGCAGCTGTTGCAGGAGGCTGGAGTAAGTCTTTTTTTACTTTGTCATTGACTGTTATGGGTTTCTTTTCCTTTAAATTTGGACCTTGTGGCCAATGGCTTCTCAGTGTGATCCAAGGAGGGAGACAGTCATTTCCTACATGGAGAGGTGATAGTGTGGTTAATAAGATTTGCCGTTTCAGAAGAAAGGAATACTTTTTTCTTCTGTGTTCTCTGTCTGTCTCTCTCTCTCTGGGTGTGGGTGGAAGGGAGTGCCACACACCCTGAACAGAGGCAGGGATGCCAGCCTCCAGCTGGGACCTGGAGATCCCACTACTGGGGTTTCTTGAAGCCTGAAGAATGTTTCAGGAGTATCTCAATGGTAAAAAGCTGAGAGAAGCTGAAATCACTATCAGTAAACATTATAAAATTGAACTTGTGTGCAGCCAACTCTCTCCCTACCTGATTGGCCCTCTCCTGGGGTATTCTGCCAATGGGGGGAGATAGCACTCTGCCAGTGAGTGCCAGTAACTTCAAGCTGCACTCTGCCAGTGAGGACTAATCAGGTCAAATTGTATGCAGAAATCCAGGAAGAGTTGGAAGGAACCTCCTGGGTCGTCCAGTCCAGTTTTTTCTGCATCATATATATCTTACTGCTGAAGACTATAGATTCAAATGGGTAGCCGTGTTGGTCTGAAGCAACACAACAAAAGAACCACCACCAAAGAACCACACAACTAGTTTTGCCTGCCCAAGAGGCGTCAGAATATGTCTTTTCAAAACAGGAGGCCTTCCATATATCAAACAGCCAACCAAACACAGTTTGTAACATGGAATGATTTCAAAGATGTAATCTCTGAACTAGGGCTGTGCGTGGTGGCATCCAAATCAGCCATTCCAGGCCAACATAGCCAGCATTGGGCCGCAGGGGAGGAGGGGAGGTGCAGGTGCAGGTGCACAACTCGGCACACACACCGCAGTTGTGCACCAACACAAACCTACTCTGTTGAACAACCCTGAACAACCCTGTTCATTATTTTTGACACTTCTTGGAGAACAGGTGAGGTGCCAGATGATTGGAGGTGGGCAAATGTCCCCATCTTCAAAAAAAGGAAATTTTTAATTAGAGGCTAGATAGCCTTCTGATGGAGAGGCTGATTCAGTGAAGGTTAAAGAGGGTGGCAGGTTACAGTGGATGAGCGATTGAGATGTGAGTGCCCTGCATAGTGCAGGGGTTGGACTAGATGACCCATGATGTCCCTTCCAATTCTATGATTCAAAGGGGGGAAAAGAGAAAAAAAAAGAAATCTCACTGCACATGGCTAAGGCACTCATTGGATCTTAGCCTGTTTTTTTTTTTTGTACAAACATGAAGAATGTGCACAAAAACCGTATCAGTTGATTCACAAAGATCTTTCCAAACAACTCCTAATTCCAAGGCATTTATCTAATGCCCTTGAAATAAGGTGAGACTGATGGTGCTGTCTGTTAAGAGTTAGCAAGGCAGCAAAAGCAAGCCAAATGATTCCTACATGACTAAATTGTCTTTTTTTAGTAAGATAAGAAAGCGGCATGACATATAAATTCCCTATGAGTATTTTAATAATCTATATTCTCTCTCTCTCTAGCTTCTCACTCTCCATGTTATATGTACTTAAATACCAGAAAATCAATGTACTTAGGTGTGGTGCAATGAATAATAACTTATATTTGTACATCTATACATGACTAAAAATCATGTGCAAAATAGGCCTTAAACAGTTGCACAGAAAGCAGGAAGCAATGGAGGAAAAAAAACCACCAGAACTTGATCCAAGTTCTACAAGCAAATTGCAACAAGTGTGAGCCCATATGTTACAGCAGTTAAAGAAACCAGAGAATGTAAAAGTAGGAAGCCAAATTAAACTCCTTGCTCCGCTATGAACCTCACTGGGAAGCCATGAGCAACCTCTCATTCTTGCTCTCTCAGCCCAAATCACCACACTGGCTGCGGTAAGGCTAAATAAACTGCACGCCAAGCTCCTAGAGGAAGGGTGGAGAATAAATTATCACAAGCAGTGATGTAAAGATATCCATCGTGCACTATGGGAGTGTAATATTCAAAAGCAGAAGATAGTCTTTCAAAATAAAGGACAACACTTAGAAACAAGCAACTATTGACCTTATCCAACGTTTGTTATTTTGATTTAATACTTCTGCAGTTCATCATATTATCACATATTTCTTCATGGTTAGAACATATGGGGGGGGCTTCCTAATATATAGAAAGTTCATAATGAGATATATTTCATGTTTTCTCATACTGAGCACACACTTTGCAGATTTTCTTGTTTTCTCATTTACTGTTATGGAGGGATTTTTATGGGATGGTATTTCTTAGGTTTGACACCTAGTTGAAGAGACTACAAACAGAAATATACAGTGCAATGGGCAAAATATCACCAAAACTCATTCTACTGGGTCCAAATGGTGACTTTAATGATCACTCATTTGGACATAGTAGATTCACTCGTGGTGATATTAAACACACCAAAATTGAAGGTGTGATCTGTTATCACACCATATTTGAAGGTGTGAGTTATCTTTGATGTTCCATTGAAGCACAGACAATTTTGAATTGAAAAAGATCCATTTTTGGTTGAAACATCTTCTTTGGTGAATTCTACAATTCTTTTCTGATTCCTTTGAGAATTCATCTACAAGCAATACATTTCCTTTTTGAAAAAACCTTTTGTTGTAAGCATATTTTCTATTTTGCCCATTGAACAGTATATTTCTGTTTGTATTTCCTAGGTCCTGTCAGTTGCCATACATAGCTAATATAGGAGACCGATCTAATTACACAACCATACTACTGACTGTCCCATTCTGCACACATTGGACAATGCACTTTCAATGTGCTTTTGCAGCTGATTTTCTGGGTGAAACAGGAAAATCTTCTTCGAAAGTGCATTGAAACTGCATTACCCAATGTGGGCAGAATGGGCTGTGTCTTGGAGGGTGGGGGAGCATGCCTGGATAAGTAAGCACTAATAACCCCAAGTCTCTCATCTGCTTCAAATGAAAGCCTCAGTTGATACATTTATAGTACCACATCCTCATGTGTTTCAGAATGGCTGGATGAACTGAATAATTGTGGTCGCAAGACATTATTTTCATCACTATACAGATCAAGCCGGAATACTTGGGTTCCCTTCTGAAGTAACTATTATCCAAAAGGCAACAGATGCTATTGAGCAATCGATCTTTGTCCTTATGGGCTCTTGCATTGCAGCTAACCGACTTTACATTCCCTGAGGAGATTAATTATCTGATAACTCCTAATGCTTTGGACTCACTCAGGTATATTACCTTTGTGCAGTAAAATGTCTCCCTCTCTCCAAGTCCCCCCTTTTTCTTGTGGGTGCAAAGATAAAACCTAAAGCACTATGGGCCAATTTACTTAGAGACTAAAATCCTTGTTGCATATGAAGGCACGCAAAGATGTATAACTGTATATATTCACACACATGCATATCTTTGTCAACAAAGACACCTGAATGTGAAAAAAGGAAAAGTAAGACCTTGTCTCCCTTGAGAGATTTGGTCAACATTTCACGCTGCCACATTATATGATTGTCAATGAAAGCATTTTTGCATCATGGATTATTATCAATGTTTAGTAAAAGACAATATAGTCACCATTTTTGTACATGGCTTATGAAAGATAAAAGATTTAATTACCACTTTGAACTATTCTTCCCCACTCCAGTTCCACCCACTACAGTGAAAAAACTGTGTTCCTCATCATGAATAGACTTCTGTAGGTTATCTTGAACATGTTCCTCTCAGAAGAATATACTACCTCCAACTACCTCCCTTCCATGGGAGGAATAGCAACTTAAGTTGGAGAAAGGCCCCTCAGGCAGGAGGAAGGCTTCAGGGGTAGTGAAATGGGAGGATACAGACCACCAATTCAAATTCAAGTGACTTCATTTGTGTGGGCTATAGCTTATAGCCCTAAACATATTGCGGCTAGGATTTTAGTCCTGTGACCATATGATATATTTTTCTGGGTAACTAAAATGTTCAAGCAGGGGAAATCTGAAGAATGACAATATAGAATAGCATTTGGAAGAGTAAATGTTGGTAGTAATACTTAGCACTTACGTATTTGAGGTAGTTTAAAATGCTAGACATACATGTCCTCATAATGACCCTGTAAGTTAGGCCAGTATTGTTATTTCCATATTGTAGAGAGGAGGCTGATATAGAAAGAAAAGTGAAATTGCCTGTTTTCACAGGATTTTGCAGTTCACTATCTTGCAATATAGTCCAAAATATGTTTATTGAGAACTAAAGCACCTTGAAGTCAGAGATGCTTTACTCCCAAATAAACATGGCTTGCAGCCTTAGCCACAACATTGCACTGCTGCTATCCCCCTTTCTCACATTTTCTTTACTCCCTCCTTCTTATTCTGCTTCTTATTCAGTGACTGAATATGAAACAAACCACCTGATTTATTGCAAATATATACGGAAAACTTTACACAAGTACCAAGCCGCCAAGATTGGCTTTGGAACTTCAACCCAATTGATTAATGCTTTGATTCAGGCAAACCATGGAAAATCAGGAACATAAATGTCACTATTTTGTTAATCTTTTGTCCTTTTCCTATGGAAAATTTAATTCTCCAAACACCCCCCCACCTCCAGGTCAAGGCTAGACATTCACCTTTACCCACAAACCCTGAATCCAGTTTTTAAAAGCAGGGGGATTCAAAGACACAATCCAGGTACTTTTGAAAGTGTGACCTATAATGCATTTAAAAAGCCACACACACAAAGCCACTTGTTGCACATATTGGTTCAAACCAGGAGGATGCATGTGCAGAGAGAGAGAGAGAGAGAGAGAGAGAGAGAGAGAGAGAGAGAGAGAGAGAGAGAAGGAGGCAAGACTGGCTGTCCTGGAGACATCCCAAAGTTTGAAGAGGTGAACTGACTCGTGTGCCAGCATCCAAACACGGTAGCAAAATCCCACATCTTGCATTTGGGTTTCGCTCCTGCGCTCGTCAATCCGGCTGAGTCCAGCAGGTCAGGGGAGCCAGTCTTTCTGCAAGTTCCTCCCAGCCTGCCCTCCCTGCCAGCCTCTCCCGAACGACACCCCGGGCACCTCTCCCGGCGTTACCTGGTGCTGCGGGCGGGCTCTCGCCTGGCCGGTTAGCGGCGTCCTCTTTGTCCGGCCGCTCGCCTCTCTGTCAATGCGCGGCGCTGGGGAGGATGCATGGCTGCCGCTCGCTGTTGCCCTTGCTGCCGCTGCGGCTTCCCCGAAGTTTAAGGAAGAAGGAGCCCGCCTGCGAGCAGGCAGCCGGAAAGTTGCAGGAGGAGCCCAGTCGGCGGGCCAGCCCTTGTCGCTCTGCTCGGAGCCCTCCCAGCGCGGGAGGAGGCGGGCAGGTGTAGGTGTGTGTCCGGGGGACTCCCGAGGACGGCTTGTCTCGTTCTCGTCGAGTTTGGGGGCCTGAGTGTGGGGCTGGGCGCGCGCACACATACACAGAGCTGAATTCTGTGGGTGGCTGTGGGCAGAGAGAGGCGCTCTGGAGACCTCTCGGGCGGGCAGGGTGGAGGGAGCGAGCGAGCAAGCGAGCGAACGTGTGGGCGCCAAAGAGAGAGGCGAAGTGTGCGTGAGACAGAGCCAGAGTGCCGGCTCAGAGAACTAAACGAAGCCTCTATCTGTGAGAGAGATCTTTCGGGCCACTGAAATGTGCACCTGCGTATGAACAAGTCAGTATTATCTAGCACATTCATCGATATTATCCATTCCACCCTTCCTGTGAGGAGCTCAGGGCGACTTAGGTGGTCCTTTGCATTTCTTCTGCCCTCACAGCAACCCTGTGAAGTACCTTATGATGAGCAAGAATGCCTGGCACAAGGGGAGCTTCCTGGCTGGCATTTGAGCCTGGCTGAGATCATGGCCTAACAGTTACCTTAGCTCCAAAGTTGATGGCTGCACCTGCCTAAGAGACAAGTGGTCTCAAATAAGTTGGAGCTGAGAGCAGGGGGCTGGTCAGTGGCAGCCACTATCAGAAAATATTTTCTCCACACACTTTTCATGTGTACTGCATCATGTGTTCACAGCTTCTCTCAAGTTTACAAGTCTGTTGTGGCAGTACTACTTTGATCTTGTATTCAAACTATAGTACTTCTGACATGTTCAGGTGCCAATAATTCCCCACACGCAACATTAATTGCAGGTTCAAGTGGGTAGCTGTGTTGGTCTGAGCAACCTTTTCCATCCTTTTGACTATGGAGGAACTCGTGAAATATTTTTCAGATTTTGGGAAACTCCAGAAGTCATGACATGCCCCTTCAGAGACATGTGTGTGAAAGCTGTTTGATCAATTGATCAATGACTCGATCGATCAATCAATCAATCATCTACCATTTTTCCATTGTGGAGAAAGAGACTAGGCCTACAGAGCAACATGGGAAGTGAGCTCCAGTGAGGTGTAGTGATGTCAGCAGTCATTTGAACTTTTGCCAAAGGCTGTGTGGCCCCTGGACAGCTCTTGTGTAACTCCAGGGTTTCCTGGAACCCTGGTTGGAAATCCCTGGTCTAAAACAGCAGAACAAAGTTTGGGGCCCGTGGGACCTTTAAGATAACAGTTTTATTCAAGATACAAGCTTTTGTATGTACGCCACAGGACTCAAACTTTGTAACTTTATAATTGCTGGGTGGATTCATCATTGACATTTGCACTTATTGTTTGTTAAATATTTTATATAGTGGGGAGGTGCCCAATATTCTTCTGCCATGAGTTTACTGAATCTTTATATGGATGAAGTGAAACTGGCGATGAAGACATAAACTCAAGCTCTCTTGAATAAATTTAGGAATTAGAGATTTCCTCATCAATAGAACTCCATGTAAAACTTTGCACAGCTGGCCTCAAGCAAAAAAATCCACTTGAAGAGAAGAAGAAAAATGAACAGTGGAAGGAATGGATCTGCATGTTTCTGCTGAGCAGTCTTTCTCAACTTGTTTACCATTGAGAACCCCCTAAAACATTCTTCAATCTTCAGGAACCCCCAGAAGTGGTGCAATCATGCAGAATATGGTGGGAAGCATAGCTGTGTACAAACCCACATGGGGCCCCTCCTCTCCCCAACCCCTCTAGGCTCATCATTGGCTGGGGGGGGGGTCAACATCATAAATGGTCATAAAAAGGTAAAGGTATCCCCTGTGCAAGCACCGGGTCATGTCTGACCCTTGGGGTGACGCCCTCTAGCGTTTTCATGGCAGACTCAATACAGGGTGGCCTTGCCAGTGCCTTCCCCAGTCATTACCGTTTACCCCCCAGCAAGCTGGGTACTCATTTCACCGACCTCGGAAGGATGGAAGGCTGAGTCAACCTTAAGCCGGCTGCTGGGATTGAACTCCCAGCCTCATGGACAGACAGCTTCAGACAGCATTTCTGCCGCTTACCACTCTGCGCCACAAGAGGCTCTTTAAATGGTCATATCACCCAATAAATGTTTAACAAATTTCAAAAATATATAAAAAATAATTAACTCTCACCCATTCAGGAAGCCCTTCCAGAGCCCTCAAGAAACCCAAGGGTTTTGTGAAACCCTAGTTGAAAAAGCCTGCTGCAGAGCCCCCAGAATCCACTAGGCAAATGTCAACCTGTGACTATCAGTGCCCTTAATACCTTGCTATTACTTATAGGTTTCCACTAAGGTCATGTGTTGTAGACCAGTCTTCCTTCCTCCTGTCTCCAATACTGTTCTCACTACAATGTCAAGGAGGGCCTGATGTGTACCATTTAAGCTGCAATATGGCAATCACAGCCTTTGCCAACACAGAGTGGTCTATCAAACCCACCTCTCAGAAATTCCAGCTTTAAATTTCCACTATGTTCTAGTTTGTAGATAACTCTACTGAAAAAATAAAACTTGGAACAGTTAATGGTTCATCCATGGCCAATAAAGCAAAAAACAAAAAACTCAAACTACACAATGCCATTGCGAAGGTGTTAACAGTAGGAAGCCCACTCCCACAAATTAAAAAAAAATTAAAGCATGGGCTTTAAATTGATCTTTAAGTAAGGTTCATATGAAATGTAAATGCAAGGAAATTTATTTAAGATGTTAATGTTACTCTCTCTCATTCTGCTATTTTGTTTTGTTTTAGGCTTTTCTCTAGAGAAGTGATATAAGATTGTTTTAAAAGTATAAAACTATCTGGATACAGCTAAGAGTAAGAGGATCATACATTGAAGACTAGGTGGTTGGCTTTGTAAACAACAATGGCATTATGTTTAAACATGTTAAGGCAGGAAGTATCAAATCTTTGACATCAGCAGAGCACCAGCAGATTGACACAGGAATCAGGGAAGAAAGCCATTGCATATTTGGCCAAGTATGGTGAGTGTATTTCACGATTTTCAAGACATAATATCCAGATGCACTGGTGTGTGATTATATCTGACAAAAGCAATTCTTTAGTATTGCACCATATTTTTCTGAGACTTGAAAAAATTAACAGTTGCCATTTAGGAAGAAGATAAAATAGTACTGAAAAAAACATTATTTCCCACCCTTTTTTGTGCCTATTCTCAACCATCGATTCTCCATCTGGCATTGCTAGATGTCCGCGGCATCCTGAACCGCTACAATTTATAGCAGAAATTTATCATTTCGCACACTGCCAATTGTAGCATCGCAAGCAAGGTGCTCTAATTTTGTGCAACTTCTGCCTGCCTCTGCCTGTCAATCAAACCGAAGAACCAATGAAATGGAGAAATGTCTTTGTGCCTCCGAAATGCCCCTTTCCCTTTAATTTTTTTTTTAAAACTGAAGAACAAGTGGCAACAAATATGTGTACATTTATTGCTTCATAGAGAACTGCCTTTCGTGGTCTTTACAAAAAAAAATCTTGTTTTGGATGAAACGTGTACAAGAAAATAATGCCCACAAGACACACCCACAGATTACCTGGCCACCTTCTCTCTTTGTCCGCCTTTACCTGTTGCTTGTTCCCAGTGCAATGTGGCAATAGAGAACATCATTTTTGCCTTGGTGGCTCAGATGCTCATCCTTGCTGGACATGTTTGTGCCACCATCTTGAGGATGATGGCTCAGACTTGGCATACCAAGGAAGGATGATCACTATCAGGAGAAAGGCATGCACTAGAAGGGCTCTAATGCAAAAGAAATCGAAGACATTGCTGCCAGGATGGGGTGGCAAGCTCTTGCAGAGCTGCATTTTCCAAAGCACTTCTGGGTGGACAAGAGAACCACAGACTGGTGTGACAATTTTGTCATTTCCAACTGGAGCGGTGACCAATGGATCATGAGCTTCAGGATGTCCATGGCAACATTCATGGAAATGGTGAATGCTCTCCGTAGCCGCATAGAACACCAGCAAACCTGCATGAGGAGCTCCATTCCTGTGGAGAAATGTGTTGCCGCTGCCTTGTGGTACCTGGCCACCCCTCTCTACTTCAGGAATGTTGCCCAGCAGTTTGGCTTGGAAGTTTCCACTATTGGTGAGATAGTGACTGAGTTCTGCTTTGTGATGGAGGCTGAGCTCTACAGCAAAGTGGTGTGCCTTGGAGACTGGCTTAGAGAGGTAGGTCGCACTGCATCCCCTTTAAATTCATAACCCCCTTTCCCCCCCAGTTCTATTCCCATAGCAATGAATACTCCTCCCCTTTTCTGTTATAACTCTTTCTTCTCTCTTTTCAACACAGAGCATGGATAGTTTTGGGAGGCTTGGTTTCCTGCACAATTTTTCCACTGTGGATGGGACCCACATACCCATAAGAGCTCTGGAGGGCCGAATAAAGGAGTTTAGAAACAAAAAGGACTTTTGCTCAGTTCTTCTCCAGGGAACAGTGGACTATTCTGGGTGGTTTATTGGTGCAGAAGTGGGCTGGAGAGGAAGGAGGCATGATGCCCTCATCTTCCAGGAGTCCAACCTAAGGTCAGCAATGGACGAAGGGGTCTTTGTTCCTGGAAACCCAACCATGACCATAGAGGGGGTTCAGGTCCCAGCTCTGATTCTGGGAGATGGGGCTTTTCCCTTGCGCAAATGGCTGATGACTCCCTATAAGTGCCCAAGGACCAATGTGCAAAGTTATTATAACTTAAGGCACTCCAATGCACACAACATGGTGGAGTATGTCTTTGGACATCTGAAGGGCCGTTTTCATTGTTTGATGTCCAGGCTACATGTACACATATATAATGTCACTCCCCTCATAATTACATGTGTGATCCTACATAATATCTGTGAAGAGAAGGGTCACCATATCCCTTTTCCTGTGGAGGAGCCAGAACCAGTGGTATTGCAGGAGGATGCACCCATGTCCAGAAGCAGAAATAAAAGGATTTATGAAGAAGGCTGCAGAATACGGGATGCGATAGCCACTTATCTTTACAGACATAGGCTTGAGTCCTGTGACTCCCTTTGGCTTCAACCCAAATAAAGTTAAATGTTTTTTTTCAAATGTCTTGTCTTTCTGTGCAAATATGCTTTTGACAGTCCCATGCAAGTGATGGAACAGCGCTGCCTTTTAACACACCCTCTCACTGGCAGCAAGCCCCCTTTAAATGTTGAGATTCTCTGATCTGAATGCACAACAGGTGGGCAGAACAGCAAAATTAAAAAATGGGCTCCTCTTGTTCCTGCTGTGTTTATCAACCAGGCATAACCATGGGGGAGGTTTCTTTGGGAGAGGGGGAAAAGCCCGCTGTGGGGAAAGTCTCATAGCCAACAATGCATTTTGTTCCTTTAAAATGGAAAGTTGTGGTGGTGGGAAGTCCCCAGGGCTTGTAGAAGGGCTGCCAGCTGAGCAGGAAAGGATGGCTCCCCCTATCGCATTGGCTGATAAACCCTCTTGTCCGTATAGTTTCAAAATGAGACAACCCATTGGAGGAGCAATTTGCTACTTTTAAAAATCGGGGGGAGGAACGAATTAACGTTTTCTCACTGTGCAAATGTAATTCTGCAAGATGCCACTGCTGAGGAAAAGCACCTTCTGGCAAAAAGCCAAGGCAGAGGCCTTCTTGGAGCTTGTGCTGGCTCCAAAGAGCCTCAACAAATGTATGGCCAGCACCCACAGCCACACAAAGGGGGCCTATATGGTCCTTGCTAAAAATAAAATAAAATGCCGGCTAAAAGCTACATGTGCACTTGGGAACAGATGTGCACAAAATTCAAGAGGATAAAATTAGACTTCTTGAACAGCCTGGAACAATGGGGTGGGGTGCCCAGGGAGAGTGGGCTAACCCCATTCCACAACCAAATAATGGTTATATGGGAAGCATCAGGGACCCCCCCCCCCCCTCGAGCAGCACAGGCACATGGGTAAGTTTTAAATTGCTTTTATTAAGTTGCTTAAAAAGTTATGACCCATGGCTCACCAACAGCAAGTAATCTTGCTTTATGTCAGCAGGTCCATGAGGAGATCTGTAACCTTTACCTGGAATTCTACCTCCTCATGTTTGTGGGGGTTTGAGAGGGGTGCTGTGATGAAAGTTGGGGATAGAGCTTAATAAGCAATGTAATGCCCTTAGAGAAGTGTGAATTTGGCTACTTGACAGACATCACCCCATTTCTACCATGTTCAAGTTTCATTTTAAATATTCTGTCTCCCCTTATGTGTCCCTCCATAGAATCAATGTGCAAATCCATGGTGACACACCTCAAGGAATAAAACACACAACTTCATGATTCATGCTTGTTAGGGTTGTGCTGCAGGAACAGTCCTCATCTAATGCCCTCCTTCTTTCCCCTCTTCAGCCACACTGTCTCCAGTAAAGATGGGGTCCTAGCCCACCACCACAGCAGAGGGAGAGGCAGCCAAGGGAGAGATGGAGGAACAGCCATCCATCTCCGCAACGGCAACATGTAAGAGTACGCCGCCTCATTTATGATTAGTGACATGATAAAGCTTGGCATTGCAATACACAAGTAAAAATGAAGCTTGTACTGACTTCAACTTTCTGTTTCTTAAACCCCTTCACAGCACAAACCATGCTGGCCCGGATTAAGGAGCTGGAGGGGGCGATGGAGAAGCATAAGGAACAGTGCAATGCATTATGTAAGCTTGCTGCTAGTGGTGCTTGTGCCCCCCACCCTCATATTTCCCATCCCATTTAGGTTCCCATGTTCTTCTTGAGGTTTTGGTTCTAAAACTGTACTCCTTTATTACTCTCAACAGTAAAACGGCTGGGGAAAAAATTAAGGGCTGAAGACGTGTGGCAGAAAAAAGCCTTGAACAAGGTCCGCAGGATGGATAGGCAGCTCCATGAGCTGTGGAGGGAGGGAGGGAGGTCAAGAGGAGGGAACATCCTAGCTTGTTGAATGTTGTTTGTTGGGTTGGCAGGGAGGGGAGGTTGGGTGTTTAAAAGTTAAAGTAATTGTTGTTAAAAATGTTTAATAAAATTATTCAGTTACTGTTTAAGCGACAACATTTCTGGTCTCTATGTTACTCTCATTTGCTATGGGAGTAACATAGAGGCCAGAATTTTTGGGATTCCCCGAGTCGCGCTACAACGAATCAAATGTTGTGGGAGTTTTGCAGAAGTTTTGCAGTTTGTGTGCGACCTCATGCGGAATGTAAAAAATGTAGCATTTGAGAACAGTTACACTTCCACAGCTCTAGAATTGTGCGGAATAGCTGCCAGTCCTGGCGAGTGATGTGTGCTGAGAGAGCTAGTCTAGTGTAGGGGTTAAGGCAAGCTTTCTCAACCAGGGTTTCATGAAATTCTGTGGTTTCTTGACAGCCCTGGAAGGGTTTCTCAAATGGGTGGGTGTTTATTAATCTTTAATATATTTTAAAAATTTATAAAACTTTTATCGTGATGTGAACATATATGGTCATATTGACTCATCCACCCCTCCCCAAATGTCCAGTGATTGGCCTGAAAGGTGTGGGAAGGGGAAGAGCCCCAGGTGGACATGTGCACAGCTATGCTTCCCAACCATATTCTGCATTATTGTTTCACTTCTGTTTTTTCTTTTTTCTTTTTTGGAAGTTTGCCTGATTAATGTTTCAGGTGGTTCTTAACTGTAAAAAAGTTGAGAAAGGCTGGGTTAGGGTGTCAGACTAACACCTGGGAAACTCAGGTTCAAATCCCTTACTCTTGCCATGGGAGTCGCAAACTCTCAGCCTGACCTACCTCAGAGGTTTATTTTGAGGAGGATATGAGGGAGAGGAGAATGGTGAAAGTCACTTGTGTCCCCATTGCAGAGAAAGATGGGTACAAATGCAGCATATAAATAAATAACTGGAATAGAGGGTATATGACCCTACTGATTCTCCTGGACCTCCCAGCAGCTTTCAGTACCTTTAAGCATGCTATCCTTCTGGACTGTTTTCTGGGGGTTCAGACCCTGATGGTAATGGTATTTTTTGTCCTATGTGGAAGGCAGTTTTCAGGAGGTGGTGCAGAAGAGGGACTAATGGTTAGCCTCTTAGATCCCTTAGGATCTACATGAAGCACCTAGAAACAGCTAGGCAACATTTTAACATCTACAACAAAATCACCTGGATATTTGGACAGGTTTGTTACCAATATGTTCCTGATACTCAGTTCTATCTCATAGTCCAAAACAGTTCCCAGAGAGGTCAGGGACATCTTTGTTGGTGCCTGGGGAAGTTTTGGAATGAATAAGGGTTAATAAACTGGAGCTGAATCCTGACAAGGCAAAAATGCTACTAGTGGGCAAAAGGACTGATCCAGCATTGAGGTGTCTCCTGTTATAGGTGGTGTTACAGGTTCATAGCTTGAAGGTTCTGCTGTACCTGGCCCACCTGTTGGATAAGAAGGTAGAACACTATCCAAGAGTGCCTTTTACCATCTTTGACTGGTGGACCAGGTGTAAACTGCACGGAGCTTTTATTCCAATCCCAGGTCGATTCAGTCCCTGCCGTCTACACAGAATGCGATTTCCGTTTTGATTTTGGGCGATTTAAATTTTCCTTCTGCAGCAAGAAGGATTGAACCTGAGTGACCCTACCTTTATTGTGCAATATCTTAGAGTGCTTTTAATGCTCAATATTTCAAGATTCGGATTGAGAAAGCAGGCTGTTTTGAATCTGGGCTCTCCTCCGTGGTAGAGAACATCTGATCGGCCAAAACTGCTCCTGTAACATGCTTGCCTTAAAACAGAAGCCCCTAATTTCTCTCAACTTCTATTGGTCTTGGATTTTTTTCTCCCTTCTCTGCCTTCTTTGATCCTTTCTCCCACCCCCTCTCCAAGAAAAGAAAGAGGCTCCCTGCTTGGCTCTTCTCTCCCCCCCCCCTTCAAGAAAAGAAAGATGCTTGGCTCCCCCCCTTCTGAACTACCCTAACCACGTGCAGAACACTTTCCTGTTTCAATGGGGGGGGGGGAGGAAGACCTGAGTTCAAATCAATCTGAATTCAACAGGATTGACAATGGAATAAACAAAGTAAGTGCAGACTCTGCCCAGCTGTGGCCTTTTCTAAATGAAAAAGATCTTGCTACTATTGTGTATTCCCTGGTAATATCTAGATTAGAATGCTGTAATGTGCTGTTTTCAGAAAATACAATTGGTACCAAATGCTGATTGTAGGCACCATCCTTACCATAGTCCCTCTTTATAATTTAAAAACGGCCATCTGGGCAGCGCTGTCAGGGTCAAGAGCCTGCGGGTCTGGGCCCTGTCCGGGACAGGAAGCCCCTGTCCATCCAGCACTTCCGCTGCTCCAGCAGGCCAATTCATATATGCCCAGCAAAGCTGGCAACGTCCGTATTGAGCCGGCCCCTAGAGCTGCCACCTCCACGAGCCGCTCGTGAGCTGGCAGATCGCCCTTGCCGCCAGACGGCTCCTGGCCACCAAGGACACCACTTCCACAGCTGCAAGGCCTCGGAGGCGATGGCTGCCAGCCACTGCCTTCCTCCCACTCCCAGCCTCTGCACAGCAACCACCTACACCAGCCCTGCACTGCTGCCTGCCATGGTGCCCACATCCCGCCTCACCAGCTGAGCCCTTCCAGCGGCCTCTACCGCAGTCTGCCATCCGTCCAGGGGGCCCACTCACAGTGCCACACCACTCTGTGGCTCGCCGCTGCAAACACTCGCCTCGCCCACTGCTGCTGGGTGCCATGCCGCATGCGAACGCCGACCAAGAGGACCCGGGGCCATCCCCGCCCTGTCCACACGTGCCACCATGAGGACTGGTCAGCGCCAGCTCCCCACCACTCCAAGACCACCTCCAGGGGAGGACGTCCTGCCGCATTGCCTCTCTTCCCTCTGTTCACACCCACATCTACCTTGGGCCACCACCACCACCTCATCGGGCCCCCCAATAACTCCAAGGTAGGCCTCGGCCTGCCCGCAGCCCAAGCGCGTCCACCGATAAGTCACCCCCACTCCACCGGCCTGCCTCCCACCCCCTACCCCCCCCTCCATTAGTGTCCGCTGTATTTTTCTTACAGCAGGCTTAAAAGCTGGTATCATTATATTCTAATGTGCTTTTTCCATTTACAATGGTTTCTAATTTTCTTTCAAGCCCAATTCAAGGGGCTGAAATTGATCTTTAAAGCCCCATACAATTTGGAACCTGCATACCTTGAAGACTTTCACATAAGTTTGCCAGGTCTGACAGACCAGCCAGTAGGAGAAAAGAAGTCGGGGGGGGGGGATGTGTTCCATATTTGTATGCATGTGATAAGTTGCTTCATTTGCTGATACATATTGATTTTGATATTAATTTTAATCATTTCTTAACTGTTCCTCACCTTGAGAGCCTGACTGGTGGGAGAGTTGGGAAATATAGCCAGATTTAGCTATGTAACAACCTCACTAAGGACAAATGAAGCCAATCCTTATTTTATTCATTTATTTACTTCATTTATACCCTGTGTTACTCACCAAGGAGGACCTTATATAGCTTAATTCTCTATTCCCTCCATTCTATCCTTACAACAACAACTCAGCAAGCCATCATCAAAGGATAGGAATTCAAACTACTACATCATACTGATAAATGGGAATAAGGGAACTGGCCAAGGTAATTCCTGCTTTATTGCATTACACAAACAGTTTTATTGTTTGCCAGTATTAAATCAAAAGGTTTTCCTTCCAGTGTCTAGTCCTGCACAATTCTTTCTGACCATTGAGCAGAATGTGGATGTGGAATGCATATTTAGATGTAAAATAAAGCTCTTTTCTCACTGAAATAATGCAGTGTGATAGATACCCACATTTGGATACACATCTAGATGTGGATGTCATTCATCTTGTTCTTAAACATTTCTTTGTGACTTTCCACTCTAAGCTGATCTCCAAGACACTGAACATTTCAGCTGAGAAGTCCCTTTCTCAAGCTGCCACCTTTCTAGACTTGGTTAATGGGGATGTCCGAAGCAGGACCTCCAAAGAATACTGGCGAGGACTGGTAGGTTCTGATGAGAGAAGGCAGTACTATGGTATTAGGATGGACAGTCAGGTTGAAATAACAGCAGCAGTTAGTGAAGGGTTAAAAACATTCAACCAGAGTGACAAGCTGCTCTGAGCATTCTGATTGGTCAGCAGCAGTTGAGTGAGAGCTGTTTCTTCAAGGTAGGAGCAACCACCATCCGCCCTCCCAGGAGGGCATTTATTATCTTCCACCTGTAGTCTGCCAGCCCCTTTTGGCAGATTTAAGCACCTAGAAGGGGCAAGAATAATAGAAGCTGGTGATAGTTCTCTGAGTTCCAAGAATTCTGGCCATATCCTCAGAGTGGTCAAGTTGAAAGGTATCCTACATAACTGGACAGATCAGCACCCTGGGATGCATGTCATCTATGTTCCATATTTGGATCCATGTCATCCATACTTTGTTCAACTAATCAGCTATATTGTTGTTGTTGTTACAATTATTACCTGCCACTCCTAAGCAGGCTCTTGGCGGGTTACAGTTATCCAGTTAAAACCCCTATTAAAACCCTATTAAAATGGACAAAAAATACAAATACAATAGACCGACAACCCAACAACATGGTGGAGAAACCCCTCCCCCATCCCTATGTATGACAATCAAGGTAAGGGAGCATTGTCCTTGCTGCTTGGGCACTAGGGACATTTCCCCTTTTCTTCCTGACACTTGGCTCCTTTTGAACAGTCTCATATCTCTCCATGTAAAGTTATGAAAGAAATTGCCAAAGAGGGTATATGTTTCATGGCAAGCAAAAACATCCTTGAAATGTGTTCCTCTCAATCTCCCGTTTCAGTTTAGCACCAGTATTCACTCATCCAAGAAGTACAGAACCATTACTAAAGAATAAAGTGCCTTCCCCAGTCATTACTGTTTTACCCCCCCCCCCCCCCAGCAAGCTGGGTACTCATTTTACCGACCTCGGAAGGTTGGAAGACTGAGTCAACCTTGAGCCGGCTGCTGGGATCGAACTTCCAGCCTCATGGGCAGAGCTTTCAGACAGCATATCAGCTGCCTTACCACCCTGCGCCACAAGAGGCTCGGTCGGTACTAAAGAATACCAGACAACAAAAAAAATAAAATTCAAGAGTTGAAGAAATCAAAGATCACTTGTATCAATCTGTTGTGCAAAGATAGGACCACTGGGACACTGATCTGCTATCCAGAAAAAATTATATTGTCAACTCATAGGAATGGATTCAATTAGCTTCACTGCTAACAACAGTACTTAATTATAGGAACATCTGTTCAGCTGTTATCTTGTTAATATGAAATATAAATAGAGCCAATATTTTGAAAATAGAAACCTGACAGGCATTCAATTTTTCTCTTTATACATAATCCTCTGCTCTCCAGGTTGTAGGATACATTAAGAAAGATACTTCTATAACTTAGATATCACCTCCATGTACATTTCATGACAATATGCATATGCCCATCTTAACACATGCACATGCAGTGGGGATTCCTACTTTCCCTCAGCAAAAGCAGATTTATGTTTGTTACATACTGGTGATTTACTGATTACCCTCAAGGAAATAACATTTGAAAATACATCTTGTGCAAATGATCCAGTATTGATCTTCTTCTGGTCATTGGTTTCTCATGAGTCCTGCAGAAAGGAATTCCAGATTTCCCAAATGCAGTGTAAGAAAAAAAATCTCATATTTAAAGGAGATGAAGTCATCTTATGCAAGGCCATCTGCCACCTTGGTTACTTCAGGAACTTGGTGCAACAGAAGGCTACGTGCAAACTGGGATGCCAACGTCATGCTGAGTGGGGAGGATATCATCACTCTTCTCAACAGATGGGGTCCTTATAAGAGAAAAAGAGATGCCACAACAGTCTGGTAGAACAATGGGTTTGGTTGGGGGATGAAGTCATGCATGCGGAGATTGTGCTGGCCTGGCATCAAACAGCAAGGTGAATCATAGTTTGTCTTCTATTTAAAACTGAAGTGTGACAGGAGGATGGACCACAACTGCTGTTCTCCCAGGATGGGGTAGGTGGGACACAACCCAACCATAGATGTCACTGAGAGATGACTTGGCTCCCAGTTTGTATATTACCACTCTCTGGCTTTACTTTGAAACCGTTACTTCACCTCCAGCCAATCAATTGCCATCTGTTCTCGAAACTCTTATGTCATTTCTCGCTTTTGGCACTGCAAGCTGTGCTCCATCCCCACAGTCTGTGTGAGGTGTGCCAAAGGATTGAAAGAGAAGGAAATAGGGAAAGATGATGTTTCACAAATGTCCTTGTGTCAGCATCCCGAGCATGAGATCATTATCACCTGTGTATTTCAAGGATGATAGAAATTGCATGGCAGCGCAAAAAGTGATGACATTCCTTTTCAGCCCTGATTACTGACATATCTATAATTCTGTGAACAATCACAATTATTCATCTTAACACTAAACAAATGTTGCAGTCTAGTTCTGGTTTACAACATCCTTCAAGGTCTGGCCTGTAATTTTAAAACTTCTGACATTCTTCCATTAGGTGTTTGGTTGAGGCCGGGAAACTGACTCAGTGTCATCTTTGGCCCCTCCTATAAATCCATAAACCTCTAAATCTCTGGATCAAAATATCCCTTGACTCAGAGAGAGAGAACTCTGAGCTGGTTGCGAAGGGTTGCAAGCGAATGGTTATTAATACTGTATATAGGATGCTGCTCAGATGTATTGTATTGTATTGTATTGTGGTCCTAAGGTTTTTATGCTGTTGTAATATTGTAATTTTAATCTGTCATGAGCTGACACTGTCAGGAGTGGTGGGTTAGTAATTGAAGGAAATAAATAAATAAGATATACCTTGGGTGGAAAGCTCCAGGAGTAGTCATGCAGCAACTTAACTAGCATAGAAGTATGCACCTGAATATGTTTCTGTACTTGTTGGTTGAGTGGAATTACAAAGGTAGAAGTCAATGTAGTAAATGCAGGCTAATGCCTAGAATGACTGCAGTAAACTACAGTTCTATTCCATTATAGTGGCATTCTCCTGGACTGTTCCATTATAATTCCATCATAAAAATCCCCTCCTGAACATTTATGTTTTACACATTCTGTGGAATTAAAGAAATTTGGGGACCTTCCTGACCTCCTAAAATACACTGTTCCAGAAGGTAAGGAGCTATTGCCAAAAATGAGTCTCTGAAGAAAGGGTGGCAAATAAATGCATCAATCAATCAACCAATCAACCAAACAATCAATGTGAACAGGCTGTTGCCAGTCCTACCCATATGGAGCACTTTCAAAAGGTTTTACCCAGATGAATGAAGCTATAACAATGAAACACAGCAGGAGAAGCAGTACTGTAGGCATATGAATCCAAGGCCATGAAGAGTTTTAATGGTGATAACTAGCACTTTGAATTGAAGTCCCTCCCTTTCTTAAATCTTGCCCTCTGCAGGCTCTACCTCCAAAGTCTCCAGGTCTTTCCCAGCCCAGAGCTGGCAACCCTAAAACAAGGTTTGTAAAATGGAGCTCTTCCACCAAGCCTTTGGTTGAGGCCAGCAGAATAACACCAATGCAGAAACCCTTTCCCAATCACCAGCTATGCCCAACAGAGCCAACATAGGGCAACACCAGACTGGCAACTGACTGTTATGGATGGTTAAACTGCATTTAAGTTCACAATTGTTTTAAGCTAAAATTGTTGGCATTTTCTGTACTACGTTCAAAGTGTTACAAATTCAAAGTATTCTTGTGTTCTGTATTCTATATACTATTGAGCTGTAAACCATAACTTTGCAAGCTACAAATGTTTAATGTAGACCATCCTGAGACATAAGGGAGGGCAGTATAGAAATGTAACAAACAAAACCCAAAAAACCCCAAACAACAAATAAATTTCTTCCTAGTGCCCGGCAATAACTGTGCAGAAGCGTTCTGCACCAGCTAGAAGTTTCCAAGTTGACTTAAAGGGCTAAATATTCTGTTGTAATGTCATTTTTTCCTAGCACATGTTTATTATTTAAGATGTGTTTATTATTTATTATTATGTGTTTATTATTTAAGATGATAGAGGCAAAGCCTGTTGTACCCAGGAATACAACAAGTGCTAGGATGCAAACCTGCACTGCATCCTTCCTGGGGACTGGCTACATGGCAGAAGCTCCTGCCCACCCCTGAACTCTTGAGGCCCCGCCTCCAAACCTCAAGGAACATTCCTGACCCAGGGGTCACCAACCTCCAGCTGCGGCCGGGAAATCTCCTGGATTTGGACTATAGAGACCAGCTCCCCAGGGAAAAATGGCTGCTTTGGAGGGGGGACACTACAATGGCAACTCATCTCCAGACTCCTGGAGATGAAGGGGCTTCCTTGGGAGGGAGGAACTCTGTGGCAGAGAGGTTGCAGGATGGGAGCGGTTGGGACCTGGGGACTTGCTGGAACTGCAGGTCATTTCCAGGCAACAGAGATCAGTCTCCCTGGAGAAAAGCCCAGGCTTGGGTTCCCATGGAGGTTCAGGGATGCCAGGCTCCAGGTGGGAAACACTGAGAAATGCTGGGTGGCAGTAATTGCTAATAAAAATAAACATCAATTCATAAACTTGTCACAATTTCTTCATTTAATTAAAATATTTAATTGATAGCAAAATATGCTTAAAGAACTGAAATCCTTTCAGTGAGTACATTCTTCAGTTAGTTCAATATCAGAGTAAATCAAAAACAGTTGTATGTCCTGGGTCCCAGAGGGCTGGCAAAGTGGCTTTTCTGGGCCTCCTACAGTCCTCCACACATGGCACACAGAGGCTGAATCAGGAGGCGGCTCACTACTTATGAGAAAACATCCCTAGGGCAGAGGCATTTCCTTGGCACCCTGGATCCTAGCAGGCCAGCAGGGGGTTGTTTCTGGGTCATCTCCAGCCCCCACCTCCAGAAGGCTCTCAAAGGCTGCCCCCAGCTCCCTCCCCCCCATGTACTCCAAGTTGAAAGAGGCCAGGAGGTAAGTTACTGGCAGCAGGGCATGCGCTGAGGCTGGCTCCTCTTCCACCCAGGAAACTCCTGAAACTAGCAGGAAATTGGAGGTGGAGAGCTGACCGGGTTGAGGGCTGACTCCTGACTGGGGCTAAGCTACCAGGGAGGGCCATTCCTCATACACATTCCCAGGGAAGAGGCATTTCTTCAGCAAAATTGATCCCAGAGGACCAGTAGGTGGCCATTTCTGGGCCACCTCCAGAAGGTTCTCAGAAGCTGCCCCAACAAACCCCATCTCTGAGTTCTAAGAGGCCCGGGCAACTTACTGGTAGCAGAGTATGCTCTGAGTCTGGGTCCTCTTTTACCCAACAAACTTCTGAAACTGACAGGAAGTTGGAGGTGGAGAACTGGCTCCTTATTAAGCCCTTCCTGGCTGAGGGCTGCCTCCTGATTGGGTCCTGGAATGGACTTTTCCTGGATTAAGGCTAATCAGGTAGTGGGTGACTGGTCAGTTTGAGTTTTATAAGTTTTACTGATGATTTGTGATCCACACTTTCAATGAATAGATTTCCTAGGTCCATATATCCCAATATATAGTAGTGGAGCTTTACATGAAATACTTTTATAATAAAATTTTCAGAATAAATGGACAATACCTTGAATCACCATATGATTACTG
Organism: Paroedura picta; assembly: GCF_049243985.1. Lineage (NCBI taxonomy): Eukaryota > Metazoa > Chordata > Lepidosauria > Squamata > Gekkonidae > Paroedura > Paroedura picta. The sequence goes on along the minus strand of NC_135371.1, from coordinate 80,520,216 downwards.
AATGTGTTCCAGACCCATCGTTGTGCCTCTGCAATGGGCTAGCTCGTCCCTTTGTCACGTCAAGGAATGCGGTGTTGTTAGAATGTGTTCCAAATGAGATTATAAAATAATGAATTCTTTTGGGAACTTATTCTAGATCTCTTTACTATCACCTTTATGGCAACTAAAATGGTAGAATCAAGATCCTGCTTTGCTTTTATTATACGTGAGCCTTTTTATATTTCATGAACTGATGGAATAGCAGAACTGCCCAAATGCTTCTGGTCTTTTGTCATGGTTTCAAAAGGAGTTTGCCATATCCTCTTCTGGTTAATGTGTACGTGTAAATGTATTTTAGGACATGGTTGTATGGCTGACACCAGTGAAGTGTTATGAGGTAAGGTGACAATTTTTCATAGTACAGACATATTTGAAGGCACCACAGATTTAGTGGTGTTTATCATCTGTTGTTTAGATTCCTCTGCCCTCGTCAGTTAGTCAGTATCTTACACACTGAATGTACTCATACACATTCTGAGAGGAACAATTAATATATGCTATATGAAGTATGCAACAAGTACATGATATTTATGCTCATCTAATTAGGCATATAAACGAAGTATATAATAAGTGTTATTTTAAGAAAATCAATGCAGAAAAAACAAATTAGCCTAATGATAATTTCAACTATGCATAAATACCTAACCATGGGAAATGCAACAATAGGCAATGTCTAATATTCACATAACATTTGCAAGGAAACATCCTTTGTTTGTGTCAACTGTAACAAGCAGGTTTTCTGGGCATGTATAGGCACAGCAGTGCATCCTTGCTATTGTCTTGCTGCATTCTCTTTGCAGTTGCAGATGGAGTGGCCAAGAAATTTCTCAACTTTGCTGAACATTTTGCAGATTATTGCAAAACTGCCCAAAGGGCAAAGCGGTTCTTCTTTGCCCAACTCAGCAATAAAGCCAAAGCCTGTTCGTTTATTTGTGACAGGGAGTCCTCTCTCACACACAGCATAACTAGACGAATATTCTGTAAATTATTGGCTATAAACCCTTTTTGGACATATACTGTATTTGCTGGAGTATAAGACTACTTCCCCCCCTGAAAAACATGCCTCCAAGTGGGGGGGTCGTCCTATACGCCGGGTGCACTTCAGTTGGGATAGACATAGCTGCCCATAGTGGCCTCCCGATGCCCGCCCACCTCATTCTACATACCACCCAGTATCGCGTGGTATCCAGCGCGGCTGTGGCAGGTCATCAGGGAGGCTGCGGTGAGCATCAGCAGCGAGACAGGGGTGCCAGCCTTTTCGGTGTGACCGGCCCGTTCTGCTTGGCGGGAAGCAGCGGCACTCCGGCACTCCCCTTGTCTACGCAGAGCTCACACATGCACACTTGCGCACTAGTGCCGGTCACAGGGAGATGCAGGGGCAGGCCAGGTATATAACAAACTCTATATTTTGAGTGGAAATGTTGGGGGGGGGGTCGTCTTATACGCCCAGCTGTCTTATACGCCGGCAAATACGGTACAACATAAAAATAAATACTCTTTTATTGTTTGCAGAAAAACTCCATATGAAAGATAAAGAACATCACTTTCTATTTTACTGACATGTCATTTCCTTAGTGCACTGATGGCTGATTGTGCAGCTGTAAGCATACGAAGCCATTTTACATCATCAGACCAGGAATCCATCTGGTTCAGAATTTTTCTCCCATGGAGTTTCCAACCTCAATGAATGTTAGACTATACCCCCTGGGCTGTTTTGAAGCAGCTCTGGCTCCAGTGTAACACAGATGATGAAATGCTTTGGAGAAAAAACAATTGGGTGCCCAGAAACGCACTGGTGGGTGCCATGACAGGCTGCAGCACACTGGTATTTCAAGCAAGAAAGGTCTTTCCCTGCATCTGAGATCCCTTAACCTGAGACATTCCAAATGAAAACTATAAAGTATACTGCTGCTTAACTGTTCCTCCACAAATTATGTGGTCTATGGCCACTCCCCAGGGTAGATTTCTAAACCCAAAATATGCTTCAGGCCAAATTAGACAGTACTTGAGTCCAGAATACAGCATACAGAATACACGGTATTGTCTAGTTTGGCCCATAGTCTGTGAGTTAAGAAGTGCAACCATGTTAAAGTAGTTTCCCTTTCCCTTAAAAGCAAAGAGGAGGATTACGTCTTCATTTCCGTGTTTCTACTGGGATGTTAAACATTTCTTTTCATCTCTACAGCACAGCAATGACATCATTACTATACTCCACACTCACACCTTCAGGATAAAAGGAAGCCCAATTCATCAGTGGCTACCACCACATATCAGCCTCTCCTCTCAGCCCTCCTAAACTAGCTGTCATTAATTACATCAGGAAGAGGACAGTGGAGTGCTATAATAGAGGGTTTAATGCAGGCATAATTAATGGTTAGGTGTCAACAAGGAATTTTGAAACCTTAGAAGTGTGGCTCCTAGTTATCAGTCTGGGGGCAGTTTGGATCTCCAACACTTTTGGATTTGACAGCCCTGCTCTTTCCTGGCAAATGGACTAATATGTCCCTTTCTCATTCACACCCTCCCTTGCTCCATGTCCCTCTTTGACATTAGCCTTCAGGAAGAGGACACAAACATCTAGTCCACTTCTGATTACATTACTGAATATATATGGTGGCAGATGTCTGCAGTGTTTACAGCATGGCTTCTAAATATCAAATGTTTAACAGGACATCACTGTATGATAAGGCCATCTATTCTGTTTTTGTAGACAGGCTGCTACCTTTTAAAGGACCATATTGCAGACAATGGCAGACTATGGAAAGAAAGAAAACAAACAGTCATTCGGTCACTTTCCAAAGAAGCCATTAACAGGATCAGCCACCTGTAGAGCCATCTTCAAGGCATTGTCTTCTTGTACAGAGGAATCATTCAGTCACAGCACTTCACTTGGTATCTAGTGTTGTGATTTAGATAGTAATTGAAACAGAGATCAATCCTTCTAAAAGAAATTACAGTCAGGCTGTCAGAAGAATACAAAGAAGGATAAAAGAGGCAGAGTGTGTAGAATCTCTGAATCTGAGGGGCTTCAGATTAATTATCATATTAGGTGTTTGAGTGACAAAAAAGCACACTCAATTTTTTATGCCAATTTGGATTTCACAAATCCTCTTTAATTGCTGTATTTAATTCATTAAAGGATTACAACTTTTAAAGAGGAAAAAACTAAGAAATATGGGTGGTTCTGACTTTTTTGGCAACTCTCAATACTATTCCTTCTAACTATTAGTTGGACACCATGGGATTCATATAGAAATTGTAACCCCTTTCTATATATGATGAAGTAATATATTGCCAAAATACGTTTAAAAATTATTTTATATACCCCTGCCAGCATGGCTCTACAAAATTCTCAAGACCAGCAATAAGATACTCCGTGGAGCTCCAGGTGGTGGCAAGCAAGGAGGGAGAAATACCCCCCCGCCTCCCCCACCCCCCAAAGCCTCACGACTGCCTCTGTCGCATGATGTGGGGCTCTAAAAGGGGCCATGTAGCCCCCCCCCCCCCGCCAGCATCCTGCTGCCTCCAGCTCCCTCTTTCTGCGAATGGCGCTGCTGGAGGCTGCCTGCCACAGATCAGGCAAACAGGGCACCTGTGGAGCCCTTCCTTGATATCCTAACTTAGTGACTAAGTGACTTAGTGACGCTCAGCATTTCACCAGAAGTTAATTTTATTGAAGATAGGACATAAAAAAATGTTAAGGCAATATGTCAAAATGGAAAATTGACTGTGACACTGCTCTTAGATTGGACCCAGGTTTTATGGGCACATGAACAGAACCTTCTCTTCCCAGGAGCACCAGAAAACCTTTCCCAAGGGGAAGTGTTTGAACCCAGCTGGGTGTGAAATGCCGGAGCCGAGTGGGCTGGCATGTCTGCTCATGTTTTTAACACTTCAAAATGGAGCACTGGATCCCACTGCTTCGAGTGGGGGAGAAAAGGAGGGAGAAAGGAAAGCAGGAAGCAGCAATGAGGGTGGGGGGGCAGTGCCGGCTTCAGAAGGCTGATGTGAAAAAATGGGTGCACTTTACAGAACAAGGGGAGGAGATCCACCTTTGCTGCCACCTTGTCATGCCCCCACTGCGACCTCCAGTCTCCCAGTCTCCACAAAACCAGGGCCTGCAGCTGAGCCAGCTCTGGCAGAAGAGAGAGGGGCTGTCATGAACCTCGATTCATGCCCGTTAGTTTCGTTTCTGGAAGGTGGGCAAGGTTGAGGGTTGTAAACCTGTAAATCTGTCCTCAGGCGCCAATACACCCCTTCTTTCCCAACGGGGCTGGGCCAAGACTTGGTGGGTAGACCAACATGAGAATGGAACTCTGGTGCCATCTCCCTGGAGGTTTTTCGGGCGGGACTCACGGCCGCTTTCCGGGACCCCTTCCAGGAGAGGAAACCCGCGAGGCCCTGGGGGAGCTGAAGCAGAAGGGGAGGCTGGTGATGGACTATGTCATAGACTTCCGCTCCCTTCTGGCCAAGATCCCCACCATGAATGAGATCCAGAAGGTGCTCGCGTTCCTAAGCCTGGACCGCCCCTTGGCCAACGGCATCTCCAACTGGGGGCTCCTGATTGGGGGGCCCCTGCAGCAGTGGATTGACATAGCTGGCCTGGTGGAAACCGAACTTGTGGACTTTAAAGATTATTCCCGGTGGCAGGAAACTGCAGGGTCTGTGCCACAAGTGTGGGGGAAAAGGTCACTTCACTGCGGTGTGCCCGATCCGCCTGGCCAAAGCAAAGACAGCGCCCGCCCCAGAGCACAGCAAGCCCAGACCCCTGGGAGACTGTCCCCACCCCGACAAGTCTCCGGGCAAGTCGGGCGGGCCAAGACCGATGCTGGCCCCAGTGGAGCTGGCCGAAGACTGAGACAGGGTGGTGGCCAACAGCCCTGAGCCCCTCCTGTCCGGGAGCTCGGGAAATGAGGATGGTCTGCCCAGCCAGGTGCCCCTCGGCGGACCCTCCCCATCAGAACTCCGGTGCCACCCCGAAGGATACTACCTCCCACCCTCCAGTTTGGTATAGTGGTTAGGAGTGCGGACTTCTAATCTGGCATGCCAGGTTCGATTCTGCACTCCCCCACATGCAGCCAGCTGGGTGACCTTGGGCTCGCCACAGCACTGATAAAACTGTTCTGACTGAGCAGTGATATCAGCGCTCTCTCAGCCTCACCCACCCCACAGGGTGTCTGTTGTGGGGAGAGGAATGGGAAGGCGACTGTAAGCCGCTTTGAGCCTCCTTCGGGTAGGGAAAAGCGGCATATAAGAACCAACTCTTCTTCTTCTTCTTCCTCCTTCCAGATGTGCACAAACCACGCACCCTCAATGCCAAGCAAATTCACTGGGCAGATTTCTTCTTCCGGTTCAGATTTAAATTGGTACACATCCCAGGGAAGAAGAACTTCATGGCAAACGCCTTGTCCCACATGCACCCGGGGGGGGGGGGGGGAAGAGGACCCCCAAGGTAGACACGGTATTCAGTCCCGAGCAGCTGGGGTTGTTGGTGCAGACCCGCAGCCAGACAAAAGGGGAGGGCAGGAACCCCGGGGGAGTGGACCATGCACCTTCACCACTGGGGTGCACCTCCCTGGAGCTTTGGGCTGCCCTGGAGGGGGACCCAGAACTGAAGGGGCTACAGCCCCAACTGAGGGAACATGGGGGTCTCTGGTACAAAGAGAACCTGCTGTACACTCCCGCGTTACTTTGGATGCAAGTGCTGGAAACCTGCCATGACAGTAAAAACGTTGGGGTTGTTTCATCACCAGTTCTAGTGGCCAAGGGTCTGAAGGGACATGGAGGAATATGTCAAGGGATGCCCAGAATGTCTCACCCACATGCAGGGGTGGGAAAGCCCCAGGGGTTACTAAAGCTACTGGATGTCCCAAGCCACCCCTGGGAGGTAATCTTGATGGATTTCATCACTAACCTGCCCCCAAGCCAGGGAAAAACCATCATATGGGTGGTGGTAGATCAGTTCTCCAAGCAAGCACACTTTGTCCCTTGTGCGGGACTTCCATCTGCCCCCCTTTGGCATAACTGTTCGTTGCCCACATAATGAGGTTGCATGGGTTCCCCTGCAAGATAATCAGCCATAGGGGGTCCCAGTACATGACCAAGTTTTGGGGGGCCCTCACGGAGCTGGCAGGGGTGGCCTGGGAGCTGGGCAGACCGAGCAGGTGAATCAGGTGCTGGAGCAGTATCTTCGTTGTTTCTTGAACTACCACTAGGGCGACTGGACCCAACTGTTGGCATTGGCGGAATATGCATATAACAACGCCCCGCATGCCAGTACGGGAAAATCTCACTTTGAGGTGGTCCATGGGTATGCTTCTCCCCCCTTCCCGGCCCTGATGAAACTGCCCGGGGAGTCGGAGGCCATTCCCCCAGGGGTGGAGGAGTGGGCTTCCAGGGTCAGGGACACCTGGGCAGAGGTAACTGTCATCTTAAATAAAGCTAAGGAGGACTTCAAAAAATGGGCTGACCGTAAGAGGCAGCCCGCTCCTGCCTACACGGTGGGAGATGAGGTGTTCATTTCAACAAAACACTTGAAGAACCGGAGACCGTGTAAGAAGCTATAAATTCGTGGGTCAGTTTAAGGTCACGGAAGTTCTTAATGTGGTGGCGATCCTGGTGGAACTTCCAGCTGCATACCGAAAGGTGCACCCTGTGTTTCATGTGAGTTTGGTAAAGAAGGCACCCCCTCCTGATAAGTGGCACTCCAAATCCCCGCCTCCACCTCCGGTGATGGTGGGGGGTGAAACCCACTACGAGCTGTTTGAAATCATGGATTCCCGTCTCTCCCACAAACACTTGCAATATCTTGTGGCATGGAAGGGCTTCCCTGATTCTGACAATGAATGGGTGGATGCAGAGGACGTGCGGCCCCCCTCTTGCTGCACAAATTCCACTCCCACTTCCCAGACAAACCGGGACGTGCTCTCCCCGCTACGGGAGGGTGAGGCGGGCGGGGGGGGGCTTAAGGGGAGCTGAATGTCATGAACCTCGATTCATGCCCATTAGTTTCATTTCTGGAAGGTGGGCAAGGTTGAGGGTTGTAAACCTGTAAATCTGGCCTCAGGCTCCAATACTCCCCTTCTTTCCCAGTGGGTTTTTCTTCTGCTGTTTTATCAATCTTCTCTTAGTGGCCTTGCTTCGACAGCCTAGTCTCAACAAAGCTGTAACATCTGGCCATCTGGCAAGCCTGTGAACCCTGGCACCTCTGGTGCTCTCCCGCCGAAATGCCTTTGTGCCACTCCCTTGTGGGGAGGACCCTATGTCTGCTCTGTACTTTTGCTCTTTGTTATTATCAAGATCTTTGCTTAGGAAGATCATGGTTTGCTTTAGCATTCTGTGGACTCTGTTCAATAAAGCTCTCTTTGGATTTCAACTGACTGTTGGATCTCGGATGTGTCTTTATCACGGACTCTGCAGGCTTGGCTCAGCCTGATTCCTGACAGGGGCCTCGGAAGGTGCAGCAGGGGAAAGCAGTACAAGTCAGCCAGGCTCTTCCCAAGAGGCATCTTTGGTGCAGCCGCAGATGCATTCCAGTCCTGAAAGCTCGCCTGAGTGACGTAGACAAGGCAGAAGGGTGGTGTTTGCTGAATGCTGAAGGAGACAGAGACTACAGGCATGCTGTCAAAGTAGAGGTGGCCCAGCTAGGATAGCTCCTGGGGAGGATGAGTGAGTCCTCCCCCAAGTGCAGCCAATTAGCTGAGCTACTTTTAGGAGAGACAGTAGCAGCTATTTGGCATGGGTGCAATCCATGCAGATACCCTCCCGTCCAGTTTGGATTCCTTGTCCCTGCGAACTCCTGAACTACTGTGACTATCGGCTTCCCTGACTCCTGGCAAATGGCTTTTGACTACGCACCTGGTAATTGGACTGGCTTTGTTGAATATATATTATCTGGACTCTGACCTTGGCTTTCCCTTGACTACTCTTTGCCTTGCGCTTAACTCTGCTTGCTTTGATTCTTAACATCTTGGACTGGATTTTGACTTTGCTTTGATGTAGACTCCGGCTAGGCTCTGCAGCCCAGGGTGTGGCCAGTTAGGACAGCATACTTTGCACCCACCCCACCATCCTAGAGGCTGGAACTAAGAGCCAGCAACTCCAGCCAGGATGGGTCAAGCCACAGCAGCAAACTTTGCTGCCCATAACCAGTTGCTGGAGCAACAGGGGCTGACCTGAATGCTCATAATCAAGACTTAGAGACCCAGGTGCAGCAACTTACCACTGCAGTATTGGGGCTTCAGCAAGCAGCTGGGGCCACTGCCCAAGGGCCTTTGCCCTCCAGCCCTCTCTAGGCTCCAGAGAAGTATGAGAGACAGCGGGAGGATTTTTCCACGTTCCTGGCACAAGTGAAAATGTTCATTGGTGCTCATCCAAGGGAATTCCCCATAGAAGGTCAGCTTCACCATCAGCCTGCTTAAAGGGCCAGCTGCCTGGTAGTCTACACCACTTCTGATTGCCGATGCTCCTGAGCTGGCTAATTTCCAGGCTTTTGTGGCTAAGATGAAAGAAGCTTTTGGGGATGCACAGAAGGTGATCTGGGCCAGCAGGTGTCTGCAGCAGCTGTGCCAAGGGACAAGATCTGTGCGGGACTATGCTGCAGAATTCCAGATCCTGTTACAGGACCTGGATTGGAACGAACCTGCTTTGGTGGATCGGTTTGTGGCAGGACTGGTGGAGGAGATCCTGGATGAGCTGGTTCATGTTGATAGCCACACCGTATGACAACCAGCTGGAAGAACTTCGCCTCACCCAGTGTGGAAACCCTCCATGTGGCCATGGAAATCCATCTTTGCCCTGCCTCACCACTCCCAAGTAGGCTTGTGTGATTCGGCTGCTTCGGCGGCCGTTCCCTCTGCTGTGGTGGGGAGGGCGGTACCAGCAGTGGCGTGACACTGGGCGCAACCACGCAGGCATTGAATTCCGCGCCTGCGTGGTTGCGCCTGCTGTCATGCCGCTGAGCCTGGAGGTAACGGCCGCCAAAGTGGCTGAATCGCACAAGCTTACTCCCAAGGCAGCAGTTTCCCTGGATCTGGGGGAACCAATGCAACTAGGTAGTGTACGGCCTCGGTTAGACCCCAGTGAAAAGCAGCTCCGCCGCATACAGAACCTGTGTCTATATTGCAGGGGTACAGGTCATTATGCAGGCCAGTGCCCCAAAAAGACCAAGCTGGTGGGAAATGTCCACACCTAGGCAACCTCGGCCCTGTCCACCTAGGAGGTACCGTTGGGCCTGGTCCAGGTTTGATGCACCTACTGCTGCCTGTTTGCCTGCAATTGCCACAGGGGCAGTGGCTCCTTGTCCGTGCCTTGGTAGACTCCAGGGCCACCCGTTCCTACATTGACGCCACCTTCCAGCACAAGAACTCCGTACCCATTGCCAAGAAACAGGCCCCGACCAAAGTGGAAGCCATAGATGGGTGATTATTCAAGGCTGGGTGAGTGAAATGGAAATCCCAGCCATTGTTCCTCCAGGTACAACAGTGTGGGGGCCCCGCAGCCCCTCCCAGGGCCCCCGCCCCCTTCAACCATCTTGTCCCTTTTACCGTTTGTCAATGAAGCAGACTCTGCTACTTGTAGCTAGTTCCCAGTGTCTTTAAACAGCCATGCCAGATAAAGCGCTTCTCCCTCTTTCCCTTCTCCAGTCTTTTCCCACCACCCAGTGCGACTCCCATTCTCCCTTATATCCTCTCCTTCCCTCCTCCTTCCGTGCCTTTTAACCCCCACCCCCTCCTGGCTCCATTCCCTCTTCCAGTAGCGTCACCTCACCACCGTTTCTCAGCCGCTCAAATTTGCTCGGTAAGTAACGCTCTTTCCTTCCTTGCATGTCCCTCCACCTCGAGCTCTCACCCTGGCTCTTCCCCGGTCTGTTGAGGACTGGAGCATGGCGTGCTGGCATTCCTCACATTCCTTCCCCTCCCAGGCCATTGTAGGGAGATGCCGTCTTTCTACTGACTGCTGGCTACTTGCTAGTGTAGCAAGTCCGGGCAGGGTAACAACAACAAAAGCCTTTATTGGCATAAAAAACAATACAGGTATGGAAATACAAAATAGTACAATTATAAGAATCAGAGTTACTCAATTTTGTTAAAAACAAGGAATTAATTCTAAAAACCTTTGCTAAAAATTTTGCAATGCGGGCGATCTGCTCAGGATCCTTGCTATCAAGTAATTTATTGATCGCGGCCGTTTCGTTACTATGGAAATGAAAGGAAGATAGAATGTCGGATACCCCCTGGCGGTATAGAGAAAATTTAGGGCAGAACATAATAATGTGCGGAAGGAGATCAGGGACCATACAGCTGTGAAAACATAGTCTCTCCGCTAAATGAATGCGGTTAAACCTTCCTAAAAGAACATTAGAGGGGAAAGAGTTCAGCCGAGCAAATAAGAGTGCTTTCCTGTCAGAGAAAGCTTCAATGATAGTCAGGTAGGGGGGGATAACTTTATATAGCGGGACAATATTCCATACGCGGAGAGAGCAGGATGGAGAAGTAAATGACAGTAAGGATTGATATTCAATGTCCTCTAGTCTCCTTACTATACACTTATAAATACTTTTCTCCTCGTGGTCCATCAAAGAATGTATGTCTAAGCCCAATGAGAGGAGTTTGTTAGAGAGTCTATGAGACCAATTGGAGTTATGGGGATTGCTTAGCAGGGCAGCTAAAAGGTTATTTGAATGAGCCCTAAAATGAAAATTGATCCAGTATCTAAAGGTAAGAGACCAGGCTCTGGTTTCAAGTCTCTGTTGGCCCAATTCAGCAATTAAGATGTCATTAGCCACATTTCTAGGGACTTGGAATAATGACCTGAGGAAGGAGCCATGGAGTGTTTCTAGATCATGATTAAATGCTTCGATCCAGATTGGTATCCCATAAAGCAGCTGTGGAACCATTTTGGCCTTATATATTTTCAGTGCTGCATAGAGGTCATGATTGCCCTTTTGAGAATAAAATTTTGTTAGTAGAGCCAACGGGCCTTTCATGGAACTCCTAACTTTCCTCTTGTGTGTGAGCCATTTGTTGTTGAAATTTAATGTGATTCCAAGGTATTTAAACTGATAGACCTGTTCGATGTTATTTCCGCCAATTATCCATGAATATTTATAGTGCCTTTTTGAAAAAAACATTATTTTGGTCTTTTCAAAGTTAATTTTAAAATTGTTTTCCCGACAGTACTCAGTAAATTTGTTAAGATAACGCTTAAGACCAATTCTTGTTCTGGATAATAACACTGTGTCATCAGTATACAATAGTAGGGGGGTAGGTCTTGACCCTAACATAGGCGGATGAACATTCACCTCCTCCAGATATACAGGGAGGTCATGTAGGAATAGATTAAATAACTGAGGTGCCAAAATACAGCCCTGCTTGATGCCCATTCTTACAGGTATTTTATTTGTTAGATTACCCTGTTGGGAAAATTTTATTTGACAAAAGTTATTAGAGTGCAAACTCTTCAGCAGAAATAAGAGGCGAGGGTCAATATTGAGACTGGCAAGTTTGCTCCACAGAGACGATCTAAGGATAGAGTCAAATGCCATCTTCAAATCTATGAATGCTACAAATAGTTTACCTCTTGGAGGCTTTATATACTTGTCACATAAAAAGGATAGAACAGCGCAATGGTCTAATGTTGAACAGCCTTTTTTAAAACCAATTTGCTCAGGCCCTATAATGTTCTTGCTGAGTACCCAGTTAGATAGTTTCAAGGACAGGTGCTTACTGTAGAGTTTACCAATTATAGAAAGTAAACTAATAGGGCAGTAATTCATAGGCTGGGTAATTTCTCCTTTTTTGTAAAACGGCAAAATAATGGAGTTTAACCATGATGCGGGAATTTGACCAGTAGAGTCAGTTGCAGAAAATACCTTTGCCAGGATAGGGGCCCACCAGTGAGCATTATCAATAATGAGCTCTGGCGGGATGCCGTCAGGCCTGGGTGATTTATGGGGCTTTAGAGATCTTATCAACTCATGGGTCTCTTCCACTTCAACCGGTGCCCAGTGGGGTAGAGAAGAAAAATCGATAGAAGAGGACTGATTATCAGGCTGGAGGGGAGGAGAAAATACATTTAGAAAATGCTCTTCCCAGATATGGGGTGAGATCGGCGGGGCTATGGGGGATTTGTTGCCCAAAAACTTGGCTATCGTTTTCCAAAACAGTCGACTATTAGGAGAGTTCAGTGCGTTATGGAGTGTTAACCAACGTTTTTGGAAGAAAGATTCTTTTTTTGCTTTAAGTACAGTTTGGTACGTAGTTTTGTTAGCGAAGAACTGAGCAAAGTCTTTCTTTAGCCCTGAGTTGACCGCTACTTTGAAAAGAGCCCTTAATTCTCTTTTTTTCACTAGACAATCATTGTCAAACCATGAGGAAGGAAAGTTTGAAGGCTTAGTAGATACTTTCCCGAGTTGAGCCAGTGAATCTATTATATCATCATAGAGATGAATAGAGAAGTCAGAGACGTTTGTTTTACATATCTGATCTCTTATTGAACTAATAGATGGATTCTTTAAAAAAGATTTGATCTGTAAGGCAACCTTTGGGGACCAGAAATTTTTTTTCAGCAGACTGTAGTCTTTAGCAGTGGATGGTATAGTGATGAGAAAAATATGGAACGCTTCACGAATTTGCGTGTCATCCTTGCTCAGGGGCCATGCTAATCTTCTCTGTATCATTCCAATTTTAGTATATGTGCTGTCGAAGCGAGCAGGGTAGTTTACATGGTTTGTCCTGCAGACCTTTCCCCTCAGGCTGTCTGGCAGGGGAGGGAACCTGCTATTGAGCCTTGCTGAGGGTGCTTCTCAGCATTCCCTTCTCTCCCTCTCAGCCCCCACTGGCCCCGCCCAGACAAACAGCATACCAAGACCATGGTGTTTGATGTAGCTCACATGCCTCGTTTTACATTGGTGCTTGGAATGGACTGGCTAGCCAAGCATAAACCTGGACTTGTGCTTTGCCCGGGACTGCCTCCATGCCACTTACACCCCCACTCTGCCCACCATCGCCCAAGAGGCTTCTGCCTGAGTACCAGGACTTCGTGGATGTCTTCGAGGAAAAAGGGACAGACCCTCTGCACTTTCCCTATGATTGTGGCACTGATTTGAAACCGGAAGCCCGACTTCCCTTCAAACACTTGTATACCCTGTTAGAACCCGAATGCCAGGCCCTCCAGGATTTCCTGGACAAGAATCTCCAGCAAGGGTTTATTCGTCCCTCCACCGGTCCTACTTCCGCTCCGGTCCTGTTCATGAAAAAGAATGAGGGGAACTTATGCATGTGCCATGATTATCGGGCACTCAACGACATCACCGTCAAGGACCGCTACCCATTGTCCCTCATTTCCGAGGTCCTGGGACAAGTAGAGGGAGCCATCCTGTTCACCAAGCCGGACCTGCCTTGGGCTTACAACCTCATCCTGATCCATGTGGGGTTGAGGGGAAGACCACCTCTGGAACCTGGTATGGGCAATTCAAGTACTTAGTGATAACTTTTGGGCTCTGCAATGCATCTGCCATGTTCCAGCAGTTCAGTAATGACATTTTCCGAGATTTGCTGGACCGTTTTGTCGTCATTTTTCTCGATAACATTCTGGTGGATTTCTGTCAGCCAGAACTATATACCGGGCACGTCCACCTGGTTCTGCAATGGCTACGAGACCATGGCCTGTATGACAAAATCTCGAAGTGCAATTTTTTCCGGGACGTCATCAACTTCTTGGGACATTGGCTGTCTGCACAGGGGGTCCAGATGGATCCCACCAAGGTACAGGCCATCGTCCAGTGAGAGGCACCCCAGACCCAGAAGCAGTTGCAGCGGTTCATGGTCTTCACCAACTACTACTGGACATTCCTGCCTCAGTACGCGGGGATGGTACCGCCCCTGAACCAGCTCCTGAGCACCAAACGACCCTTCCAGTGGAACCCAGAAGCTGAGCAAGCCTTCCAGCAGCTCAAGCAACACTTCACCTCTGAGCCCTGCCTGGCCCCCCTAACCCTGAGAAGCCATTCATCGTGGAGGCCAACGACTCCAGAACCATCTTGGGGGCGTTTCTCCTACGGCCCTGAAGGCAGTCCTCCGCAGCCCTGTGGGTATTATTCTCAGCAGTTCATGGCAGCTGAGAGGAATTATATGATCTGGGAGCGGGAACTGCTGGCCATCAAAGCAGACTTCGAGACGTGGCAGCGCCATCTGGAGGGGGTCAAGCACCAGGTCTTGGTATGAACAGACCACCGGAACCTGGAGTACCTTCCGATGGCCCAGTGCCTCAACCAGCGGCAAATAATGTGGGCTCTGTTCTTTTCTCGGTTTAATTTCTGGATCGAGTATATACCGGGCACCCAGAACAAGAGGGCAGATGCCCTGTCCCACCAGCCACCATACACAGTGGACTCTGACGACAGCCCTCCACCCTTGCTGCTTCCAGCCTCAGTGTTTGCAGCCATTCCAAGATTTCTGCCAACAGGTGGCAGAACAACAGATCTGTGGACCCAGGCCCAAATCCGCTGGCTGCAGGAACACCCTGATGAATGCTCGGATTTCCATGTCCTAGAGGGGCTCCTGAACCACTGCAGTAAGGTGGTACTTCTCATGTCGGCTCTACGGGGACAGGCTCTGCAAGACACCCATGATGACCCGGCAGCAGGACATTTTGGCTGGTTTAAGGTTCTCTGCCTTCTGACCCAGTACTTCTGGTGGCCTCGAGTGTGAGCTGATGTGGCCCAGTACGTTGCCTCATGTGCTATGTGCAGACAGGTGAAACATGCCATAGGCAAACCTCTGGGTTTGTTGCAGCCTCTTCCTATCCCCCAAGGGCCATGGCAGGAGGTAACCATGGACTTTGTCACCGATCTCCCTGTGTCTCTTGGATTCACTATTATCCTGACCATGGTGGGTCGATTCACCAAGATGGCACATTGAATTCCCTGTCACGGTCTACCCAAGACCCGGGAAATGGCACAACTGTTCCTGGCGCATGTGTTCCGGTTGCATGGGCTCTCAACATGGATAATCACAGATAGAGGGTTGCAATTTACCTCCCACTTCTGGCAGCAATTACACACTGCTCTGGGCATCAAGATCAGCCTCTTGAGTGCCCATCACCCCGAAACCTATGGACAGACTGAACGGGTTAATGGGATCATCGGACAATACCTCCGGTGCTACATCTCCTACCAGCAGGAAGACTGGTCTCACTGGCTCCCATTGGCTGAATTCACATACAACAATTTGGTACATGCCTCAACCCAGATGTCACTGTTCCAAGCCTTGTACGGTTTTCACCCTTGGTTCCTGCCTGACTCAGTCGTCCCACCCATGGTACCTACTGTGGCAGCTGACTTAGAAGAGCTGCAGGCGCAACACCAGATCATAAAGGAAACCCTACAGGAAGCCCAGGCATGGTATAAAGCCAAAGCCGACACACATAGCATGGAGGGTGTTCCCCTATCCATTAGCAGTTGGGTTTGGCTGTCCACCAGATGTTTGCACACAGACCGTCCGGCCAAGAAGCTAGATGCTCGGTTCATGGGGCCATTCGAGGTCTTGGAATAGGTGAATCCTGTGGCCTACTGCTTGAAGCTGCCCCGGTCATATCGGATCCATCCCGTGTTCCACTACTCACTGCTCCAACTGCTCCTCACAGATAGCCTCCATCCACCACCACCAGCCACTCCAGATCCTGTGTCCGTCAACGAAGAATACCAGGTCTGGCAGGTGTTGGATTCCCGAGTCCGTCGGGGAATGCTGCAGGGGGTGGAGTGTGTCGGTATTGGATGGGACTCGGTCGAGAGTTTGGCTATCTGGTTGGTATACCGTCCGCCCAACGCGCCGCCAGATGTCCTGCCCCGCCTGCTAGAGGCGGCGGCTGCCTGGGCGTTGCAGTACCCCAGGCTTCGGATCCTGGGTGACTACAATGTCCACGCGGATGTGCCCTCTCCAGTCCATGGCGGAGACCTGGTATCATCCATGGCAACACTAGGACTTTCGCAATTTGTTGCTGGGCCCACCCATCATGCCGGACACACACTCGACCTGATTTTCAGCGCTGGGATAGAAGTGGATCTGGATACAGCTTTGGCTGTGCCGTGGTCAGACCACTATGCCCTGCGGGCCCGGCTCAGGATACCACCCCCCCAGTTGGGCGGCGGGCGCACTTTAGTCCGCCCGCGGAGACTTATGGATGCAATAGGATTCCGGAATGCTCTGCGGGACCCGATGCCTCCTGGCGACTCACTGGCGGCCCTGGTGGAGGACTGGCAGTCCCGCCTATCGGCTGCCGTAGATGAGATCGCCCCTAAACGTCTTCTCTGCCCTCGACTCAAACGGGCACCCTGGTATACCAGGGAGCTTCGGGAGAGAAAAAGGGAAGTGAGACGACTGGAGCGAGTGTGGCGGAAGACTTGCGACGAAGCTACGAGAACATCTCATCGCACGCTTATGAGGGCGTATGAGATGGCGGTGAAAGTGGCAAAACGGGAATTTTTTGCCGCGGAAATCGCGTCCGCAAGCTCTCGCCCGGCCCAACTATTTAGAACAGTTAGATCCCTTACCGCCCTTGAGGGGCGCCAAAGTAGTAGGAAATTAGAACTAGGCTGTGAGGCTTTAACGAGCCATTTTGCGGACAAAGTCTCGTCGCTCCGCCGCGCTCTTCCCGCCACAGTTAATACAGTAAATGAACTGGAGACCTGTTGGCCGCCTTTGGAGGTGACGTTCGATGGCTTCAGACGGCTCTCTCTACCCGAAGTGGACGAGTTGCTAGGTTCGGTCAGGGCGACCACATGCCCCCTCGACCCCTGTCCGTCATGGCTCCTCAAAGGAGGGGGCCAGAAGATAGGAGGCCAGCTCAGGGATATTGTCAATCTCTCCCTGGATTCCGGGGAGTTCCCTGAGCAGTTAAGGGAGGCAGTGGTCCGCCCTCTCCTGAAAAGATCTATGCTGGACCTGCGAGACCCAGATAGCTACCGCACAGTATTGCACTTAGCGTTCCTGGGCAAGGTGGTCGAAAGGGCCACGGCAGACCAGCTCCTGGCATTCTTGGAAGAAACTTCGGCACTCGATCCATATCAGTCTGGCTTCCGACCTGGCCACGGGGTGGAGACGGTGCTGGTCGCCCTGCTGGATGATCTCCGTCGCCAGCTGGATAGAGGCGGGTCAGCAGTGCTGGTTCTTCTGGACCTGTCGGCCGCTTTTGACACCGTGGACCACGAATTGTTGGTCCACCGCCTCGCCGAAACGGGGATACGGGGCACAGCTTTACGCTGGATACGCTCCTTTCTCCAGGACCGGACCCAGAGGGTAGCAGTGGGGGATGAGCTCTCGCGCTCCTACAGACTTCCATGTGGAGTCCCACAGGGCGCGGTCCTCTCTCCCACATTATTTAACGTCTTTATGCGCCCTCTGGCCCAGCTGGTGCGGAGTTTTGGACTGGGTTGCCACCAGTACGCTGATGACACCCAGCTCTATCTCCTCATGGACGGCCGCCCGGACTCTCCCCCGGAACCATTTGCCAGATGTTTGGAAGCGGTGACAGAATGGTTTGAGCAGAGTCGTCTGAAACTCAACCCCTCCAAGACGGAGGTCCTGTGGCTGGGACGCAGGGGGCAGGATCAGGAAGCGCGCTTGCCCACCCTGGGAGGGGCGCATCTTAACATCGCGTCCCAGGCCAGGAATTTGGGCGTGATCATTGATGCCTCCCTAACTTTGGAGGCGCAGATCAAAAGAGTAGCAGGCCAGGCATTCTTCCAACTTCGCCAGGCCCGACTACTAGCGCCCTACCTGTCCACCGAACACCTGGCCACGGTGATCCATGCAACGGTCACCTCCAGAATAGATTTCTGTAACTCGCTCTACGCGGGCCTTCCCTTGTCCTTGATCCGGAAACTTCAGCTAGTGCAGAACGCAGCTGCCAGGGTCCTTACTGGCACACCTTGGAGGGCCCATATCCAGCCAGTGCTGAGGCAGCTGCACTGGTTGCCAATTGCTGCCCGGATCCGGTTCAAGGTTTTGGTTTTAACCTGCAAGGCTTTACGCGAGTTGGGACCCACATACCTGAGGGACCGCTTATCGCCCTATGCCCCCCGTAGAGCTTTACGTTCTGCGGGAGAAAATCTATTGGTTGTCCCCGGCCCTAGGGAAGCACGCCTGGCCTCGACCAGGGCCAGGGCCTTCTCGGTCCTGGCCCCTGCCTGGTGGAATGAGCTCCCGGGAGAGCTGCGGGCCCTGCGGGACCTTCCATCGTTCCGCAGGGCCTGCAAGACGGAGCTCTTTCGCCAGGTTTACGGTTGGGACCAGGCTTAACATCTATGCCCCCCCGGGACCTGAGGATTGGGATTAGACACGAGTACCATCAGTATCCCCTCTCCACTTCCTAGGGGGGGAATGGGTAGTTGATTAGCCGCTCTTGCCAGGTAGTCATTAACTATTCACATGTTAATTGGTTTTAATGTATTTTATGGGGTTTTATACTGTTGTAGCCCGCCATGAGCCACAAGGGAGTGGCGGGAAATAAATTCAATAATAATAATAATAATAATAATAATAATAATAATAATAATAATAATAATAATAATAATAATAATAATAATAATAATAATAATAATAATACCTGATCGACTGGGAAGGCTACAGACCCGAGGAACGGACCTGGGAACCCGCCAGCGGGGTACATGCTCCCAATCTGGTTCAGGACTTCTACACCTGGTTTCCGGTCAAACCTGGTCCTGACCCTCCAGGAGGAGGTCCTGGAGGGGGGGGTGGTATCATGCCCCCACTTCCACCTCCAGTTTCCCAGGAGTTGCCACAGCAACCAGGGTCTACAGCTGAGCCAGCTCTGTCAGAAGGGAGAAACTCAAATACTTTGGCCACCTCATGAGAAGGAAGGACTCCCTGGAGAAGAGCCTGATGCTGGGAGTGATTGAGGGCAAAAGAAGGGGATGACAGAGAATGAGGTGGCTGGATGTAGTCACTGAAGCAGTTGGTGCAAACTTAAATGGACTTCGAGGAATGGTAGAGGACAGGAAGGCCTGGAGGATCATTGTCCATGGGGTCGCGATGGGTCGGACATGACTTCACAGCTAACAACAACAAAGCATTTCTTGCTAGCCTAAGGTCATATTGAACTTTAGGGGGCTTTCCGCACCGGGATCCTTGTAGCAAATTGTTTGCTGAACGAAAAATCGCCATTTAAAATAGTGGAATTCGTCATTATGCATACCTGACTTTGTAGTGGAATCCAGTTGCGTTTCCATCGTTTCCCACAAGCTTCCGGTCTCAGCAAAAATCGCTAGAAAGGAAGCGCTATTGCCGAGCTCGTCCCGCCCCTGGCCGTCAAGCAGCCAATGGGCAGCCGTTAGTATGCTCCCAAACAGCCCCTTTCCCTTTAAGAAAGGTTTTTTTTGTTTTAAAAACACACCCATTGCAACTAATATGTGTTGATTCGTTGCAACGGAGAGACCCATCCAGCTGGCAGGTGTGTTTGAGCTGTCGTTTCATCGTTGCCACACTCCCCCCGAGTGAAAAAAAATCCCCCCCCCTCACGGGCCCGATTTTCGGCCGAAAACAGTGTAAAAAATAAAGGGAAAATACATCAGCAAACAGGCTTCTATGTTATTTGTGCTTAGTGACTGTAAAGAGCTCTGGGGAGGGACTGCAGCCGGGGAAGCCTCACTGGGTAAATGAAGGCTTGCCGGTGATTTGATCTCCACTTGCTCGGAGAAAAAAAAATGGCGATCGCTTCGCCGGAAGATCAGAGGAGAGAGCCAGGGGGAGGGACTTTGTAGAAACCACAACAATGGTAACGCACAGAACTTTCCCGCTAGTGTTGCAGATTGGTTGCAGGAGTGTAGCGCTTTCCGGAGGGTGAATCCACTTTTGGGGATTTCCCTGAAAGCGCTACAAGGAAGCGATCGCCATTTTTTTTTTTCGGAGCGAGTGGAGATCAACGACCGGCGAGCCTTCGTTTACCCAGCGAGGCTTCCCTGGCTGCAGTCCCTCCCCAGAGCTGTTTTAAGTCACCAAGCACCAAGCACCACACAGCCCCGTTTGCTGGTTTATTTTCCCTTTATTTTCCCCTGTATTTTCGGCCGAAAATCGTGCCCGTGCAGGGGGGGGTATTTTCTTTCACTCGGGGGGAGCGTGGCAACGATGAAACGGCAGCTAAAACACCACCTGCTAGCTAGATTGGTCTCTCCTGCTAGCTAGATTGGTCTCTCCGTTGCAACGAATCAACGCAGATTCGTTGTAACATGTGTGTGTGTGTGTGTGTTTTTAAACCTGCCAGGGAAAGGGGTTTTTCAGGAGCATGATAACGGCCACCCAAAGCTCAGCAATATCACTTCCTGGCTAGAGATTTTTGCCGAGACCGGAAACCTGTGGGAAACGATAGAAACACAACTGGATTCCAATACAAAGGCAGGTATGCATAACGACGAATTCCACTATTTAAAATGGCGTTTTCCCGTTCCGCAACCAATTTGCAACATAGATCCTGGTGCGGACTGGCCTGTTTGTTTATACTCATACTTGGTAATAAGGCTTTCCTTCCATATCCTAAATAACTCTTTTATTCCTCAAATCTTTTGACAGCTGCTTATGGAGCCAACTTGGCTTCTTTAAGCTCTTTCCATCTTTTCTTCTCAAGGGAATTGTTTGTGAGTGAGCCTTCAGTATTTCACTTTTAAGAAGCTCCCAGCCCTCCTGGATTCCCATCTCATTAAGTCTTTCTGACCACGGGACTCTCCGCAACTTACCTTTAAGTCTGTGAAAATCAGCTTTCCTGAAGTCCAGTCTATAAGTATGACTACGTAAATGTTTTCTCTGTCCCACAATTTGTATTTTTAGCAGAGATGGTCTTCCAACAGATATCTGGGTAATTGAAGTCACCCACGAGAACTCTTTCCCCCCTCTTTGAGAATTGTGCAATTTGGCCTAGGGGTATCTCATCCAAATCCTCTGACTCGCTTGGTGGTCTATACCAGACCCCCACAATAATACCATTCTCCTTTCCTTCTCCTCTTATATTTACCCAACTACACGCAACTGAACTTTCACGCTCAAGTACCTGCATTTCTTCACAAGTATAAAGATTCTTAACATATATTGCTACATCTCGCCCCTTCTTTTCTTGTCTGTCCTTTCTGAATAGATTGTACCCCTCAATTCTAGTATTCCAATTCTCCAATTCTGAATATTATCTTAGCAAGTTTCCGTGATTCCTATTAGGTCATAGTCCCCTTCCTCTACTAGTTCTTCCTGCTTGTTTCCCATACTCTGTGCATTGGTGTAGAGTATTTTGAGTGAGAAGGGGCTTTTCTGTGGATTCCCTTTCAGCCAACTGTTTGCCAGAAGGGGAAAGTCCCCCCCCCTCAAAAGGAAGGCCCTCAGGCTTCCCTGTGTTGCTCTTGGAAACGCCTCCCTCCCCTCAGTCAGGGGCTGTTAAAGGCTCCGCAGGAGGCCTGAAGGGAGAGGGGGGAGGGGGAGCACTCTCCAGCCTCCTGCCAGCTCTGTCAGGGTTCTGAGACAAAGTTACAGTTGGACATGACAGTTAGGACAGCCTTGGGGTGAAAAGGGCTGGTGCAGCCTATCCAAGCCTCTGTTCTCAATCCCCCTTGGCAACCCTACTGATCTCCTCTCCCTGTGGTGGTCAGGAGCAGGCTGGTAGCAAAGTTTCCAGATTGCCCCTGGCTGGGCTGGGTGGGTGGGCCCTGTCAGAACTTTGGCCCTTTCAGAACTTTGGCTTTGTGCCTTCCGACTGGCTGGAACTCTGGTCTGTCCTGGTGAGGGCCCAAATGGAAGGCACTTCATACCTTCCTATTGGCCCCTCCGCTTCTCAGTCCGGGGCCAAAGGTCCAATCCGGGAGTTTTGATTCCGGACTCAGCTCACCCCAACCCCCATTACTGTTTTATTAAGAGGGACAGATAGTTATAAGAGATTCCAAACATTGTCATCAGTCTGCGATCTCCTATTTCATTCCTGTCACAGTCTTGTTTTTTTTCTAAGAGTGTATTTGCTGCAACATTCTTATTCCTCTGAAAAAGTACAATCTCTGGGAGGTGTGCACATTTTTTGTACAACTTTGTCATGGTCTCAGGATATGCATGTGTTTATGTATCTGTGAATAGTTCTGATTCCCAGCATATAAATGACACTAGTAAAAAAGCCCGTTGCAGTTAGTACTGCAGTGTGCACTAGTGGGATAGTCGAGGGTGGAGGCAGACAGACAGAAAGAAAGAAAGAAAGAATGACAGAAAGACAGACAGAAAGAATGACAGAAAGACAGACCAAGAGACGGACGGACAGAGAGAAAGAAAGACAGGAAAAAAGAGAATGGCAGAAAGAAAGGCAGGAAGGCAGGAAGGAAGATGGGAAGCAGGCAGGCAGTCAGGCAAGGCAGGCAGGCAGGCAGACTGGAAGGAAGGAAGGAAGGAAGGAAGGAAGGAAGGAAGGAAGGAAGGAAGGAAGGAAGGAAGGAAGGAAGGAAGGAAAGGCAACCTTCCCCCCCACCCCGGTCTTTCCAGTCAGTTTGCAATCGCGCCATGGGTGGGAGCTGGCTCCTGGCCATGGCGCCATTTTAAAATGACAGCAAAGGCTGAGGGGAGAAGAGAGGCTTCGGGGTCATGTGGCAAGGTATGTCCTGGTGTCATAAAGGAGGTTTGATATTTCCTTGATATTTGGGGAGATGAGAAAATATAAAAGTGGAACAGGGTTTTCTTCATTTGTAATATTGTTAGCCTACTCAACAGGAAAATCACTGATGGAGGCATACTTCTGCTAGCATCAGTGGACAAGAACTTTCTGCATTCTGCAGGGCCTGCAAGATGGAGCTCTTCTGCCAAGTCTACGGCTGTAGCCAGGGCATGGGAGATTGGATGGGCCCCCCTGGAAGATACTGCCATCACTTTTTAAACCATTTGCTGGTGGTTGTTGGCTGGAGAAGTCCCCCTTGTGCACCAAGTGGGAGCCATACAGGTTGTGGGAGGGGGTGATAATTTTGCTGCCAGGAACTGAGTTGATGTAATTGTTTCAATGGGTTTTTTTAATGGGGAGCTATATGTTTTATGTGGGTTTTTATATCATGCAATCCGCCACGAGATGGTTTGCTGTGAATTGAATAAATAAATAAGAAAGGAAGGAGATTCATTATTATAACATAAACCTTCCCCAGAGTCAAAGGGAAAATACAGCAGGTGAATGATTTTAGTGGTACAATACTCAACCAAGTGAATCCCTTGTTTTATTTCCAGATGTAACTAATAATGGAACAGCAAGGGGATTTCTGCACCCGTTAAATGTAACTTCATGCCATTCAATTGTAGGCATTATATTCTAGCCCCTTCACATGACATCACCCACATCCAGGGTCTGGCCAGCTGACAGCTCACTACATCCTCCATTTTAAAGCACTTCTTTGGGAATTGCATAAAGTGCATTTATCTCCCCAAAATTCCTAGCTTATGGAGAGCATCCAACAGGCAACCAGCAGAAGGAAGGTGTGGAGGTTCAAATGCACTAGAGTTGTCTGTATCATCCTGCCCTCACACCCACTTCCCTCTCCCAAGGACAGGAAAAATTAATGATTTCCCCACTGGGAATTGGGCCGAAAAAAGCACCAGGCCAATTCCACTTAATTCATCATTTATCTTATCCAAGAGGCTTGTCAGTCAATGATGCCATCACACCAGAGCTGTGTACGGTTAAATATGCCCCATCTGATCATGCTGTTGACATGGTGTGGTCTTGCAGTCGTGGGTCCCTTATGGCAAAATATGATATTCAATCAGCATTTTGCCTGCTTCCAGTTCATCATAATGATTTAAACCTCTTAGGATTCAAATTCTGTGATGAGTCCTATGTTGATAAGGCGATGCTGATGGGCTGCTCTGTAGCCTACGCAGCCTTTTAATTATTCAGTACCTTCTTAGAGTGGGTTGTAAAAGACAGAGGCAATTTCCAGCAAGTCACTCAATTAACTTGATGACTTCTTTTTTGCCGGCCCTGCTGGATCATAGGAATGCACTGAATGTTTGGCTACTTTCCAGAATTTGGCCTTAGAATTAGGCATTCCTTTAGCACAGCAAAAAACAGAGGACCCTGCTTGCCAGCTCGCATATGGGGATTCAACTTGATTCCCTATTTGATACATCAAGTTTGCTTATGGATAAGATTAATACATTACAGAGTCTTTCTGCAGAAACAGAGTTTGTATCTGGAAAATGCATCTTAACCCCGGCAGTGAGTTACAAATTCACTCCTATGCAGCTGGAAGCCTGGGTTTCAGGATTATCTATAAAAATAGGTGGTGTGCCCACCACTGGCCAGCTTCTTGGGGGAACTGACTTATGGATTTAAGTTTCTTGATTTTTTTCCAGTCTTGGTAGCTGTAATTTTATGGTGGGATCTGTTTGCAAATGTACCAGGCGCTTTGCGCCTCTCGATTCGTTAGTCCGGCGGCAAGGGACCAATCGCGAGCCGCGCTGCCGGACTGACAATCGGAGGGCCCAATCGGCAGGCGCTTCACGCTTCACGCCTGCCGATTGGGCCCTCCGATTGTCAGTCATGAGGAAGGGGCCTATGGGCACCCTTCCTCATCACGGACAGGGCCCTCCTTAGGTGCCCTTAATCGATTATTTAATCCGCTCCGCAGGAGCGGTTAAAGATTTGTCACCATCCCACTTACCTTACCCTGTATGCAGCATGTCAGAGTTTTTGGTCATGCGGCCTGATGTTCCTGGCCCTTTACTGGTACATTCTAATGGCACTTGTCTTTCTCGTTATCAGTTCACTACAATTCTGAGGATGTGCTTGGTGAGACTTGGTGTCGGGGTTCACACTCCTTTCGTATTGGAGCTGCCACCTAGGCTTTTCAATGCAGTGCTTCTACTGAGCAGATTATAGCTTTGGGGTGGTGGAGATCATCTGCTTTTAAAACACAACTGAAGAAGTGACCCCTTTACTGAAGAGCTATTGCCATTGTGATATCCTATACCTGTAGAAATTAATACGGTGATGTTATATTAAGACTACAATTGCAACTACTGAAGACGTAATAGTGGGATTGAATACCTGGGACCCTGTTCTGGTTGCAAAATTATTTAGGATTGCATTTAATAAATCTCAAGAATATACAACTTTTTGCCTATTGGTTTCGTTTGCTTTGAGTGTATTTTTATGAGAAACCGTGTTTCTTTATATGGACTGCGTTTTAGATCTGAATGGGAAACAGATCTTGGATTCGGTGACAATGTTAACATTTCTTAGTCAGGGCATCACAGCATGAATTGGTCATCTTTAGTGCTGATAATTGTGGAAGAAGTCTTCAAGTTGGGACCTCTATCAGCTGTTATCATACATCTGGGCAAAAATGACTTGGCAAAGACAAAGAGTTTAGAACTAATCTACAAGATTTACAATGACTTATCTTTGCTACATTTTCGACTTCCAGATGCTCAGATCATTTAGTCTGAATTCTTGGAACGTCGCTCATGGAGGGATTCACTAGATCCCAGTAAGGTGAATCTGGCTAGACGTAAAGTGCAAAAAAGCATGAGAAAATGTCTAAAACGCTGGGGTGCTTTAGTTATTCAGCACCCTGATATTTCATATTGGGTAGAAGCACTGTACAGAACGGATGGTGTGCATTCATCCGATTGGGGCTGCGATATTTGGCTGCATGGTGTTTGTGTGGCCCTTTGTGAGTGGCTTCAGCTGTAGGAGTGTTGGCAGGAACTAGGCTGTTAGGCCTTGTTCTGTGGCGGTTTGGCATGGGAAGATTCCTTTGGGGGAGAAGGGTCTGCGAATCAGTCTCTCCCACCTATGGGGTCTCCATAAGAGATGGCACGTATGTGGGCAGGTGTGCCAACCTGGCTAGGATGGGATGCTCACATTGCCCGGTGGTTTTGGGGACTCAGACAGAAGCTTATACCCAGTGGGCCCCCACTTTAAACCATCTCCCCAGAGTGGGTTTCAGATGGCAGGGGGTACCTTGCTCTAGGCTGATGCCATGGTGGGGACTCCAGGGTGCCATCTGGGACCTGGGTTTCTATCACAGTCGGCTGACCGTGTTTTGCCGGATTCCTCTCCATGCCAGGCCAACGCTCCTGGTGGAGTTGTAATAATAAAAGCTGTGACCTTATTTATTCTAAGTTGTAGTATCGTGTCTTTCTTGCCGGCTATATCATGCCCTCCTGCTAGGCAATGTGTTCTCAGTGTTTGCATACCTCCATTTCACATTCTCTAGCCTGCAGTCTATATCACAATCTCTTCCTGAGCCACGTCCCAACATGCAGAAGCTCTTCTAGGGTTCAGTGAATCATCTCACATCTCAGACCTTCCAATACCTTCCTATGCCTGGCTGCATTTGTTTAAGAAATAAATCCTGCCCAGTAGGCAATGAATCATGCAGGAGTGGTGCAAGTGTTCCTGTTTGACGCTATCAAGCTGGAGATCAGGGAAGAGAAGGGATGAAATCGGATACAAAATGAGAATTTATGCTGGACTGGAAAATCCCACTTGTAACTGTGGGGGCATGAGATTTAACAGCAGGAGGTCATCCTAGAGAGAGGGCAGAGCCCTCCCAAGACTCATGGACATTGTTCAATAGTATTCATTCACTAGCTTAGTTTTGTTTATCAGTTGTCAACATAACATTACCTTGGAAAAATCTTTGGAAGTTCAGCTGCCTATACTGCCAGCTTTCTTCATTAAGAACACTCTGTGCATGTGTTCCACACATTACATAGCCTCCAGATGTTGGCTGCTGGATAAAGCAGTGGCATCATGTTTCATACCTGACTGCCTTAGATAAACCCTTTTTCTTCTTACATATCAGCCTAATAGCTTGAATGGGCTCCATTGGTGAGAACCTCAAGAAATGAGCTCCATTATGGAAACAAAACTGTTGTAGAATTGCTTAGAGGCTCCAAAATTGAATTTAGGATCCATGTTTGACTCATCCAACCAATTGCCTTAATGTTTATTCAATGGACCAGATAATTTCCCCAATTCAGAGGCGTCAGTCTGCAGGCAGATAATAAAATTTTGCATGCAGATCAGCTCTGCCATGAATGCAAAAGAATAGGAGAATTGAGGGGGGGGGTGGGCCAAAGAAGAGGGGAAAAGACACCAGCTTTCAGGGACTTCTGAGTAAAGGAACTATCACTTGTAAAACCCTGCTGTCGTATTGTTACCTGTTAAGATAGCATCTCATTATCTACTTCTTGGTCTCCTAAGGTGAAACAGGGAGAGCCAGCTTGGTGCAGTAGTTAAAAGTGGCAGCCTATAATCTCAAGAACTTTGTTTGATGCCCCACTCCTCCACAGGCAGCCTGCTGGGTGAACTTGGTACTGTCGCAGTTCTCTCAGAACTCTCTCAGCCTCACCTACCTCGCAGGGTATCTGTTGTATGGAGAGGAAGGAGGCAATTCTAAGCTGCTTTGAGAATCCTTCAGGTAGTAAACAGTGGAGAACAAAAAAATCAGCTCTTTGTGAACAGAGAGGAACTAGCTCATTTTAATCTTTTGTGCCTCCACAAATTATACTTATGGGCAGTTCATACTAGTAACTTTGTAAAGCTGTATTTGGTAATGATGAAAGACAAGTTGCCTGAAAGTAAAACTAGACTTCACAGTCCTAAGGCATCTCCCCAATATAGTACCTTATAGACCTGAAAACATTGAAAGTATAATGTAGCATGGCTGCATTTGCATCCAGCAAAGAGCAGTCCCCAATCAAAATAGTTTCAACTACTTGCCTGTTTAAAGCTCTCATCCACTGGTGACGTTCCATATCATGTCCACACACAAAGACAGTGAGTTTTTATTTGTTTTAAAATTTGTCCATCATCTTTCCAAAGGGCAAAGCGGCATGCACTACTCTTCATAGACTGATTCTTTGAATGAACTGCCCACATTCATGGATGACAGGTCTGTCAGTGGCTACTAGGCATGGAGACCAAAGGAAACTTACATCTTCAGAGTCAGAAAATTCCTCAATAACAGTGCTAGGAGCTAAAACTAAGAAAAGACCTTGAACTCTATACCCTCTGGTTGGCACTTCATAGTGACAGGATGCTTAAATAAATGGGCCACTGGTCTGATCCATCAGGGTTATCTTTATGTTCTTAATAGAAGTGGACACTCAGGGCCCAAACAAGGAAGGCAGCACTGCCAGCATCAGCAGCAATAGTTCCTTGGCCTGCCTAACTTCTATGATTAGAAAAGAATTGTTTGGTATCCCTTGTTCTGTCAGTGATTTATACTGCAATGTAATATCATGAGGGGCGGTTTCTGTGTTGTGGTTGTTCGTGTGGTTCTGCGTGCGTGGTTGTGCTGGGGTGCGGACAACCCCTTCCATCTTTGGCTAGACTCTGGCGGAGTCACCGTTCCCCGAGCTTTTTTGAAAAGTTTTCTCTAAGCTTAGCAATGAATAATCGCCAATCA
Organism: Paroedura picta; assembly: GCF_049243985.1. Taxonomy (NCBI): domain Eukaryota; kingdom Metazoa; phylum Chordata; class Lepidosauria; order Squamata; family Gekkonidae; genus Paroedura; species Paroedura picta. The sequence goes on along the minus strand of NC_135371.1, from coordinate 80,491,742 downwards.
CATGTCATGTTTGGTGGATTTAACCTTTGGCTGGCGAATATTATTGGGAAACTGTCGAGTAGTATGGTACTGGTTGCTCTGGGTGGACACCGGTGTGCGTTTGTGTAATGGCGGACATTTCAGTAAAGGCTCCTGCTGCATGTCCATACTGCTCTTCTCGTGTGTAAACGAATCTGCGCATGTGAGAAGTCAAACAATAAGAGCGCCAAACTGGCTATTAGAGACAACTCTGGTTCCCGCGCGAGAAGTTTTAAACGTGACATGTGACCTCATGTGGCCAATGTACGTGTCCCCGACTGCCCGCCTTCAATCAGGAGCTGGCTAGTCCTTTTGTCTTTGTGTGCGGGAAGGTATATGACCCGTTGCACCCCGCACCTCGCACCTCCATTTTGCTTAGCCACTTGCGAAGGCAGTATGGACTCCGTTTCCCAGTCGTCGTCCGTCCAGGCAACCGGCAGGGGACCTACATGGAAGGACGCCGAGATATGGGACCTGATGGCGATTTTCACTGAAGAAAAAATTCAGGACGCCTTCCGATCCTCGCATCGGAATTGGGAGGTGTTCGAGCAGGTGGCCATGCAGATGCGTGCCCTGGGCCACCACAGGACTGGCCTTGAATGCCGGTCCAAAACTAAAACGATGAGGGCAGAATACATGCAGGCCGTGAACCACAACAAGACGTCCGGCAACGCGAAAGTGACCTGCCCTTATTTCGAACAGCAGCGGGAACTTTACGGCGAGGGGGACGGAGACGGCCGGCCAAAACACGTGGGGAGGAGCATCAAGGTCGTCCGGAGGCCGGCTGCTCCTGTGGAGGAACCACCCGCTGAAGAGGATCCAGGAGAGGGCACCTCGTTGACAGTCTGGCCTCCTCCCCAGGTCCAGCAACGCGGGGTGGACCTCATCACGTTGGACCTGCTTGCCATCGTTCCTGGCGAGCTAACCGACGTGTCGGAGCAGACACCCCTTGTCCCTGGTAAGCACTTTTAACTTTGTACAAATGTGCGCTCTGACGTTTAGGAATCGTTTTCGCGTGTATTCGTTGCAACGCATAATATGCTAGGCTGTTTGTAGACTGTTTGCTATGGTAGCTATTTAAAACGGTTATGTTTAACTAACAACCCCAAAAGATTTGCAGCATGCCTCAGCTATAGGCCTTCTGCAGTTCTTCGTATGGTTCAGGTTGTATGCTTGCTCCTTTTTCACTATTGTCTGCTGTTGTCCACAGAGACACAGATGCAATGCACAGAGCCCTGCGAGTCTCCAGCTATAGGCGACATGGATAGCGATTCGGGGGCATCGACGAACCTTGGTAAGTATTTATGAGAATAATGGGGGGGGGTGCTGTGTAAACTGCTTTGTGCTTTTCTGTTTGTGCGGGGGGCAGTTGCCCTGCTAGGAGAAAGAAGAAGGTACCTCTACATTGCTGGTGTTGCGTTTTGAAGCTTACTTTACCACCCTTTGTTCCTAAAACTGTTTTTTTTTCTTTTTTACAGATTTCATCCCAGGAACACAGGAGGAGGAAGAGCGTGGGGTGCCTGGACCTCCTGCCCAACGCAGGCGACTAGAGATTCGAGAGGGTGAGCATGCATGAACTGTTCCTTTCTAACCATAACTGCAGGACAATGATACAAACCACTAACCATGTGCTCCCTTGGCATTGTTGAGAGTCTTGCTGTGAAAATAGGCAAAAAACACTAACCATGTGCTCCCTAGGCATTGTTGAGAGTCTTGCTGTGAAAATAGGAAACAAAAAACCCACCATGGGCACCATGGTCGGTTTTGGTTGTATCAATGGCACTAACGGTTCTGTTTCTCATTTTTACCAACAGAGGTTCTTTCGGATGAGGAGGAACCCCCCCCCCCGGGTCCTGCCAGCCCACCACCTAGAGGTGCACTCCCAGCAGAGGAGAGGCTAATGAGGGAACGCACTCGGTTGAGGCGCGTCTCTCTCTTAACAAACGTGGGCCAGAGCCTCCTGGAACACTGCCAGGAGGAGACACAGCGTGCTGCAGCCTCTGACCAATCCATGTACAACCTCCAGGTCCAGGATGGGAAAAAAATGAGGGCGATCCTAAGGGATTCAAATGAATCCCTACGCGAAAGTGTAGAGGAGGTTCGCCAAATCAGGAAACTCATGGAGAGGGCGGTCCTGGTTATGGAAACGGCCAACCCGGCACAAATTAATGTTAATATGCCCCCCCCACCAACACCAACACCACTACCTACACCACCCACTCCACCAACCCCCTCTCTGAATGCCGCCACCCAAACTAGAAGGAGGACTGTTCTTGGGAAGAGAAGAATAAAACCTGTGGACAAGTTCTTCCCCTCCTAGTTTGGGCCAGTTTTTCTTCTGAATTTTTTCTGTGTTGGTTTTTGTTTGAAAAATAAAGTTTATATTTTTGCCTATGTCTCTGTGTACCCTACTTTAGAATTAGGAAGGCCAAAAGTGGCCTTTCTAGTGATTGTGTTTATTCTGGTTCTGTTGTGTGGGTTGGGGGTTAGAGGGGTGTCAGTTCAAGGAGTTTTAGGAGTGTGGGGTGAAAGGTGTGCGAGTGTAAGGAGTAACACTGGAGTCTTTTTCAGAACAGTATAACAAACATTTTATTTTCAAAAAATTTTTAACAGGGGAAAAACAGTAGGTAATGTAACTTGGAGCCCCACCCCCACCCCAAGAAACCCAACTTTATTTTTAAAAATAAATATTTTTAACAGGGGAAAAACAGTAGGGAATGTAACTTGGAGCCCCACCCCCACCCCCACCCCCTCACCAACAAAACCCAAATCAAGTTCCACTACTCCCCTCACCAGCACCTTTCCCTCCGCCCTCTGCCATCTCCCTCAGTTTTTTGCCTAATCGGGTTACTGTGCCCCTGACTTTCCTCCTGAAGAGGTCTTCCTCCTCCTTCTTCTTCACTGTGTGGGGAGGAAAAACAGGTACACATTAGTGCCACAGATATTTTTTAATCTGGAGTTTACATGGATACAGTTTTTAGTGACCTTAGCCACAGTATGCGGAGGGTTGGGTGGTGGGGAAAAGAACCTACGTTCTTCCTCCTCCCTCTGCTGCCTCTGCCTCTCCAGCTCCCCTCTCAGGTCAGCCACTTCTGCCTGCCCTGCAAATGGGTTAAAAACAAATGGTAAGCCATATATATAGGCATTAGTGACACAACCCACACCAAAGCACAGGTGCAGTACTCACAGTCCCTCCGCTGTTGCTCTACGAGCCCCTCCAAGGATGCCAGCCTGGCCTCCATGCTCCGCATCCTGGCCTTCATTGTGTCTGCTATAGAAATCAAATAAAAGGAATTCAATTACACTTCTAATAAAAGCATCACAGCAGGCTCCCTTATGGCTTCCAGGGGGTACACACACATGGGTCTCCCTTAAAGAATTATAGCTCTCACCTGCAGCCTGTGCTGAGGTGGAAGGCCCCTCTTCCTCATCCTCCTCTTCCTCACCCTCAATGCTGCCTTTGGCCTCTGCTATTTTGGCAGGAGATTGTGTGGCTGTGCAAAGTAAACAAGAATTCATAAATTGAAGGACGCAAACCAAAGATAATACACAGCTGATGGCCTCACCACAATCAGAGCCAAAGTGCATGGCCAAAGTGGTTTGACAGTACTGGCTGGCGATGTCAGCTGGAGTTGACAGCATCTTAATGCTTTCTCAAATCAGATGGAAACAGTTGGGGAAAGAGGCAACTAAACATTCAATGCATGCTTTAGGGTAAAAGATTAAACATAATGAAGGCAGCACTCACCCATATGTCGCCTCATCTCCAGGGGGGGCTTCCCAGCCTTCTCCCAGATCTTCATCATTAGATCGTGGAAGACGATTCTTCCACTGGGCTATGGAACCCCCCACTGCTCTATACTGTTAAGGAAATCTAGCTTGATCCTCTTAAATTTTGTCCGGACCTGCTCCCAGGTCCGGACGTAGCCCCTTTCCTCCATCCTAGATGCCAACACCTGGTAAGCACCCTTGGTGTGGCAGTGGGTGCTGGCCATAAGGCGGCCAATGCTTTTCAACTGGAGCACCAGCTCCAAAAGTGCCTCAGCCTCGGCGCGCTGCCAGAAGGAGCCCTTCCGTGGCTTCGGCATCTTTGGAATGACGGTTAGGCAACGAATATGCATTGCTCCCATCAGCCCCCCAAATTTTAAATGTATCAAAGCTGCCCACCAATGAAATTATTCTTTGGCACATAAGTGGCTTGATCCTCCAGTTTGACAGGGGTCGCCAATACTTCCTGGCTACCCGCCTCCCCAAACTTTCCCTGTTCAGCGCTTCCGTATTGTGTTTTTCAATTTCAGCGGGGAGTTAGCATTTAGGTCTGTCAAAGTGCTTTTGGAGCAGAGAATCGCCGGTTGTTTGCTGGCTAAATAGACAAACCGCACAAGACAAGGTTGAACAAAGAACATGAAACTTCATTTAACACAGGAGTAGAAAAAACGATCAAACACATCTCCTATTTCTGTAAAGGTGACTGGCTATAGCATCCCGAACCTTGCACCCCTCCACATAGATCCTTTTTTTCCTGGCTTCAGGGATACAGTCTGCTGTATCCTCAAGGACTACAGGTTCTGGTTCAGCCACAGGGAAGGGGATGTTATGTCCCTTGTCCTCGCAGATGTTGTGCAAAATGACACATGCGATGACCAACGGAGTCACATTGTCTATATGCACATGGAGTCGTGACATCAAGCAACGGAACCGAGACTTCAAACGGCCAAAGGCACGCTCCACAACATTCCTTGCCCGGGAGTGACTGAGGTTGTAGTAGCTCTGCACGTTTGTCCTTGGCCGCTTATAGGGAGTCATGAGCCAGCGGCGTAAGGGGTAGGCTCCATCTCCGAGCACCAATGCTGGAACACGCACTCCCTCAATGGTGGCGGTGGGGTTGCCGGGAACAAAGACCCCTTCATCCATGGTTTTCCTGAGGTTCGATTCCCTGAAAACAAGGGCATCATGCCTCCTCCCATTCCACCCCACCTCGGCATCTATAAACCGTCCGGAGAAGTCCACGGTTCCTTGCAGGAAAACACAACAAAAGTCCTTCCTGTTCTCGTACTCCTTTATGCTTCCCTCGGGTGCACGGATAGCGATGTGGCTTCCATCAATGGCTGCAAAACAATGCGGAAATCCAAGCCTGGAAAACCCATCCATACTCTGAAATAAGGGAAAGAAAAGAATAGAAACCATGGCATGTTAGCGTGGGGTGCATCGCGTATTCATTGCTCACCTGTCAAACAAGAAAAAAAATTTAAAGGGCAAAGGGGATAGAAAGACACTCACCGCTCCAAGCCGGTCTCCGAGGCACACCACTTTGCTGTACAATTCAGCCTCCATGGCGAGGCGGAACTCCAGCAGGATCTCACCAACTGTTGAGACTCCTAATCCGAATTGCTGAGCAACTGTCCGGAAGTACTGCGGGGTGGCCAACTACCATAAGGCGGCTGCCACCCTTTTTTCCACTGGAACAGGGCGCCGCATGCCAGTTACTTGCCTTTCCATGCGCCCACGGGGAGCTTCCACGATTTCAAAAAGTGTTCCCCTCGACATTCTGAAGTTGGCAATCCCGTGGTCATCATCCCAGCGAGACCACACAAAATTTTCCCACCAGACAGCGGATCTTTCGTCCACCCAGAACTGTCTGGGGAACTGGACCTCTGCCAGAGCTTGCCAGCGTTTCTTAGCCGCCATGCGTGCCCGTAGAGATCGTTTTTTACTGGTGGTCATCCTTCTGGCCACACGTTGTCTGTAGTCCTCATAAACAGACCTCCTCTGTGACACGGTGGTATGGATACACTGGACTACCACAAGCTTCTGACCCAGCAATTTAAAAATAATCCTCTCCATTGCAACATTAACCTGTGCGGCGGCCAGGAGGCTAGGCAAACAAAAGAGTGAGGCCGACCACATGTCTGCCTAGGTGCATATAAGCAGGTAATCTGTGGGCGTGTACTGTGGGCGGGGATTCACCAATCAAACATATCAATGCATCAACCTCTAGTTCATAGAAAACAATGGAAAACCAGTTCCAACGGCTCCAATGATTTAACGATGATTCGTTGCTACGGGGTTTTCGGGTATTTTTTTTTTAAAAGGGGAACCCCACCAATTTCGGCTTCTGGGTGGAGGTCAAAGGTGTCCCTGCAGTTTGATTGCCGGCCACGGGAGGCCAGAAGCGCTAAAAAGGGATAAGACGGAGACCGGAACCCTGTGGGTAACGAAACTGACGAGAAGTGAAAGTGCCAAATTCTGCAAAAACCGCAGCTGTGCGTTACGGGCAATTTTCGCTACTTAAAGTAGCGATTTCACAAACGGCAACCAAATAGCCACTTTTAACTTTGTGCGGAATGGCCCTGGGAGTTGGCAAGATTTGGGGTGGGAAGGGACCTCAGTGGAGTATAATGCTATGAAGCTCACCCTCCAAAGCAGCCATTTTCTCCAGGTGAACTGATCTCATTAGTCTGGAGATGGGCTATAATTGCAGGGAATCCCCAGGTCCTGCCTGTAGGCTGGCAGTCCTACTCCAAAATGTTGGATGGAATGTAGGCTCTTGCACGAAGAGAAAGTCCTTGAAGCATGCAGTCTCAGAACATGCTGCTAAGAACAAGAATCCTCAATTAATGCTGGAACAAACACTGGAGGACAGTGAAGCTATTTTAAAATTGGTTGGATATAGGTACAGCACCCAGTTCTTGCCAGCAGGCAGGCAGCTACATTTTGCACCAATGTGCCTGAACCTGTTGTTGTTCCCAGGAAGTACAAGGGTACAAGGGTATAAATATGTGGTTTGACAAGGGAAACAACATTAAAAGAGGAACCTGGAAATTAAAGGAAAGGTATTTGTATGAAGATGATATGGGGCTATACTAATACGAAAAATCTGAAAACCAAAACAGTAATACATCATTTCCCTTTAGGGCTCCTTTTACTATTCTACACAAGGGAAAAATGAGTTACATTATATTTCAGAAAAGTAAGCTAACTTTCTTGCTACAAGAACTTTTACAGAGACAAAAATCTTGTTTTTTCTGTCAATCCATTTTGACTTGCAGGCGGGCTTTTAGGCGGAATAAGGACACTGACACAAAGTATGGCTTGAAACATGGCCACAGCTTTTATTTTAACACCTGAACATTGTTGGTACAAAACTTGACACAGACTAGCGCTTGCCCCCTCCATAAGCCCTTTTCAGTTCGCCACAGCAGCACCAGGAAGCCAAGTGGCTCCACCTCTGGAATCCCAGATCCCCCTTTTCTGCCGCTGGGAACCCTTCAGGAGGTGTTCCGACCTGGCATGCTGGAGGGAGTCACAAACCTCCTCCGGCCCACGCAGGCCACCTGGCTCAGCAAGTTTCCAGCCACCCACCCGGGTTGGCCTAACTCGCTCCAAGCCGCCCCAATTCAATGGGGCCCCAACCTTTTAGTTCGATTCCTTGGTCAAACTATCTCTGGCAGGCTCTCTGTCCGTGTCAATGCCACCCTTAAAAGCTGTGACAGAAAATTTTTGATAAGTTAACACAACCACATGCCATAATACAGTAAACCATTCCCTCAGCAGGGTGGGTGGGATCCGACTGCTCGCTGCTGGGTCGGAGGGGAAAGAGGGTGGCGTGACGCTCCCCTGTGACTTTTATAGGCGGCTCATGCTCGCATCCGCCACCCTCTCCCTGCACACGCACTCCCTGCCCCATCCCCCCCCCCCGTGCAGGACCCTTGTGCCCTTGTCCTGCCCGCCCTAGCCGCTTCATCAATAGCAGCTTGGAGGAGATGTCCCCAGCTGCATTTATTGTGGGAATTTCAAGATATAAGGTGATTAAGTCTCAGCCCTCATCTGGATTCTGAGGAATGGCTATTCTTTTAGCTTCATCTAACTTTATTCTTCACAGGCACCTTATCTTCCCTTCTTCTAGTGCTTCAAAAATTCTAGTTTCTCAGCTAAATACAAGCAAACATATGCAGTATCACTAACTTTAATATTTTTATCCGCCCTATGTTTTTGTGAATGACAATTGAACTCAAAGGATTGATTTGTTGTTCTAGCGAGGAATTATTATACTGTATATTTGTGGATGTTGTGATGCTGCTTACTAATTTGCTACTAATATACTTTCTTCTTATAATGGTACTCTTATGATCCGTGTTCGATTGTCTGAGGAAGTGTGCATGCACACAAAAGCTCATGCCATGAATAAATCATTGTTGGTCTTAAAGGTGCCCCTGTACTCAAATTTTGTTCAAGCAGATGCAGTGTTACTTTCTTCCAAGGAATGTTTTTTTTTAAGAAGTATCAACAGGGCAAGGTGCCTCTGATCACATGTAACGTGCTTTTCTTATCTGTCTACAAGATTTTTTGCATTTCATAGCACTGTAGGAATGCCATTTGTCTGACAGCAATCCCTGTTCCCCTCTGGCACATAATGAAATGGGGGTGGTAAAAGTAAAGTGGCGGTTTTCCAACACTAAATGTCACTGGAAGTGACATAACTGTGCCATGGGATATTCTAGGATTCACCCCAAACTCTATTGTATTTACCATAGATTTTTGGTGAATTCTAGTGCATTCTGCAACATGATATAATTTCTGGTTGCGTAGCCAGAAGTGACATCCTGGTACTGGAAGATTACCACTTTGGTCAGTACAGCCTCTGGTAATCTCCTTGGGGTTGTCAGACAAGGATGAAGTTATATTACTGCCGTATAGTTGCATTGACTTGCAGTTGGGGGGTTTAGGTGGGAATAAGGACAAAGACACTTTTGCTGGGTTAACAAATGGCCACAGCTTTATTATAACACAACATTGTTGGCCCAACATTTGGCACGGAACTGAAGCCTGTCCCTTTTATCAACCTTAAACCCAGCGGCACAGGGATTCCCTTGTATCCCTCAATTTTGTTACACAAGTCTCCCTTGCTGCTTTCCTGATCTCAGGAGGTGTTCCAACCTACTGTGGCAGAGGAAGGCGCAAACCTCCTCTGCCCACATAGGCCACCTGACTCAGCAAGCTTCCAGCCACCCAGCCGGGTGACCTAACTTGCTCCAAGCCACCCCAGCATCTGGGGCCCCAGCATCATTCGTTCGATCCTCCGATCGAACTGCCACTGACAGGCTCTCTGTCCGTGCCAATCCCGCCACAAGAACGCTGGCATTGCAAATGCTGCGTTCCCGCCAACAATGCCCCAGCCTGGATGCTGAGCTGAAGTGTGGCCCTTATCCCTTCCAGCCATGTGTCTTTACCCCTGGAAGATAGATGAACTCCATCTTTCCTGTAGAGCCCCGGCATGGCACTGTGAATATTTGCATGATCTAAAACCATGCACCCCCATTTCGTTACCGCACGGAACACCGCCTTATTAACTTTGCGAACAGTTCGATTGACCGCTAGAGGAGACCTAGCCCCTCGCCAAGCAAGTCTCTCCATGATGCTGGACCATATGATCTGCGTTTCTGAGAGGCGCAACTGCAGAGCCTTCAAATCTTGTGTGATCACGTTGATTAGCTGCACACCTTTCATCCCAGGTAAGTCATTACCCCCCAAGTGTACCACCATAACAGCTGGGGTCCTGAACTCGTGCACTGCTCCAGCCACCGTGTCCCACAACACAGGCCAATACATTCCTCTCTTTCCCAGCCAACGAATGGTGACAGCATCTCCGAGGCTCAGGTGCTGCGTCCAGCCGGAGTTGATGGCATGGCGGTGTGCTCAGAAAACAAAGCTGTGCCCCACGATCATCACCAGGTGAGTTGAAGTAACTGGCCCTGAAACAGATTATAGGTTACTCCCAGCGGAAGACCGTACATAACCCTTGTATGCATGTGAACGCCACCTGCCCAGACCCATTATCTGTTTTGGGGAGGCCCCGTGCCAAAATGCTTGCGTGGCAGCCCCGATTCGAAAGGAATGAGAGCTATAAAAACGAGCATCCATGCCTGCCCGACGAAGGCATCCTCTCAATATTGCTGTGAATTGGTACCTGGACAGACAGGACCCGTCCCTGTGTATCAGCAAAGGACCGGGCTGGCTAAGCCGCACTGCCAAATAAGCTCTGGTGTTTCGGACTGGGCACAGACTCCTGTGCCGTGACTGATTCAGAGTTATGCATGTCCCCTTCCCAAGCTGGTCAGTCTTAGACTGGCGCAGTATAATTTCTAACCGGGCCCTGCTTGCTAGTACATCCCCAACTCCCAGTGATGTCCTGCATTCCCTTGACTTGGTTGGAGAGAGGAGTTCGCTGCTCCTGAATGCCCCGAAAAACGCCAGAGCAAAAGCTGCTTGTGCCAGTGTGACCTCAAAATCATCCCGGCAAACTCTGGGCAGCTACTGGACCAGCTGAAGCAGGAGACTGGACATGGATCCCAGGACTGCCTGCATAATCAGTCTTCGCCAAGACCCCATAGTTCGATTAGGAAGTCCTCCGGCTCTTCCTGCGCATCTGGGGCGAGTTAGCGAAATCTGGCGCTCTGTGAACGAGACAAAGCATCTGCGATCTCGTTCTGCATACCCGGCACATGCCGTGCGGAAAATTTAATATTGTTCTGCAGGCAGGTAAGAACCAATCGACGCACCAATCGCATAACCCTCTCTGACCTGGAACTCTGTTTGTTGACGATCTGCACCACTGCCAGATTGTCACACCATAAGAGAACCCTCCTGTTGGCAAAATCGTCCTTCCACAGGACCACTGCCAACAGGATAGGGAACAATTCCAGGAATGTCAGGTCCCTCAGGACTTCAGGCGCCTCTGGCCATGCCTTGGCACACCACCGGTTCCGGTAAATGATGCCGAAACCTAAACTGCCTGCGGAATCGGTGTGAACCTGAAGGGCATCACCCACCAGTAATGGGGTCTGCCAAATGGCAACTCCATTAAACCGCTCCAGAAACATTTGCCAGACTCTAAAGTCCTCTTTGATGCCTTTTGTGAGCCTGATGTGGTGGCCCGGGGCCCTAACTCCTGTCATGGCTCGAGCTAACTGGGCACAGAATGCCCTGCCCGGGGAGACCACTCAGCAGGCAAAGTTCAGATGCCCTAGCAAGATTTGCAGCTCTTTTAACGTGACCTTGTGCCTGCCGAGGGCCGCATCTAAAAGCCCCTGTAGTTTAGCAAGCTTCTCCCTTGGCAGGCTGGACGAACCCTGTTCAGAATCCAGCATTATGCCTAAGAAAGTTAGCTTTGTAGCCGGCCCTTCCGTTTTCTCTGGTTTCTCCAAAGGAACCCCAAGCTCACCTGCCACCTTTTGAAATTCTGCCAACCTGCGGGCACATTGGTCAGAGTTTGCAGGCCCCGCAAAGAAAAAATCATCCAAATAGTGGGTCAGTTCCATAAACTGGCCTGATTGCCCCACTGCCCATGCCAGAAAGGAACTAAACGCCTCAAAGGCTGCGCAAGCAATCGCACAGCCCATGGGCATGGACTTATCTACGAACCATTGCCCCCCAAATTTAAAGCCAAGCAAATTGAAGTCAGCAGGGTGGACTGGCAGAAGGCGAAAAGCCGATTGTATATCGCACTTTGCCATGAGGGCGCTCCCTCCGCAGGACCTGACTATATCTACTGCCCTGTCAAAGGATGCATATCTCACCGTGCATAGTTCTGGGGCAATACCATCGTTGACGGACGACCCCCTGGGGTAGGAAAGATGGTGAATGAGCCGAAATTGGTTGGCTGTCTTTTTTGGCACCACCCCCTGTGGGGAAACCTGCAAATTTGGTAAAGGAGGCTGTATAAATGGCCCAGCAATACGGCCTGCCCCCCTCTCCTTGTCTATTTTCTCCTGAACGATCCCGGGGGCGTCTCTCGCTGACTTCAAGTTGCGGCAATCCGTAGCCACCCTTTCCCCTTGGAAGGGAATACGGAACCGCTCTGTAAACCCAGCCAAGAGGTATGCCACCTTGCCCCGGTTAGGGTACCTGGAAAGCACCGTCTTTAGAGCCTCCACCTTGACTGGCGACTGTGCCAAGCACAGCAAGTCTGCCGGGGTGGACTCAAGCTGACTTGGTGCTGGAAGAAGGGCCACTCTGTCCCGGTCCTCCATCCTTCTTGCCGGAAGACCGGGGCCCTCGAAAGGGCTGCTGGCCCTTATTACAAGCCAGAGCGGTATGCCTGCCTCCACACTGCTCGCATGTGTGGCTATAATGACAGGGCTGCCTTTTGCAACTCTTGTGATTATAGTCCCACCAAGGCAAACTGGAACTTCACCTGCTAGGCACACTCCTCCGGTCCCTATCCTTGTGCAGGCGGATATTGGGCCCCACCTTCACCAGCCAGGTGTCGTGGTGCTTTAAATCCCACCTGGCTGAGGCATTGTAGGAGGCAAGCTCCCTAAAGTCTTGGTCGTAAACTAGTGTGGCCTCCTCCCCCGCGTGCTCCCTGGCCTCCAAAACATGGGCCAGGTATCTGGCTAAGTGCCAGCCCCTTTCAGGGTATGCCGCCACCACTAGCGCCATGAACTCGGCAAACCCGCATAACCAATTTTTGAAAGATCTCTCGCATTTCGGGACTTCTGTGCCCTTCTTGTCCCTCTTTTTGCCTGTGTCACCCTCCCCCCGCTTTCCTTGGTGCACAAAAGCAAACATATCCACGAAACAGCCCTCTAGGGTTCGCTCCCGCAATTTTTTCGGGAGATGAATCCCCGGAGGGGCGTCAGCGTCCGTGTACTTGGCTGGTGGCTCCTTCCTGGATCCAAGCACCCCATCTGCTTCCATCAACCTCTTGGCTTCGCGCCTGCGTTTGTGCAGCCAGGCAGAAAGGCCTGGCACAAACGCACCTTCCAGCCAGTAATGCCCATCTCTATGTGCCTCTTCAGACTCATCCCCAGTTGAGGACTCACCCGAAGATGAGCTACGCCTATTGCCCCGTCTCTTGTGACCTGGCTTCCTGTGCTTCTTCCTATGCCGTGACCTAGGTGGCTCACTGCTCTCAGAACCAGAACTTAAGTTGCTAGAACTGGAAGGGCTGGATCCCGCCCGACGTTGTCACCTGGCACCCCAGAAGATAATTGAGCAACTGCTTGAGCGTAGCCTTGCCAATATGCTGAAGAGCTACCCTCTTGAGGACTCCCTTCTTCTTGGGAAGTGGTAGACCTTCCTTCCTCCCCGGACTCACTAGAGCTGCTGCTATCCAGGATCCCATGAGGACCCCGCCTGTTAGCCTGCTGCTTTCTCCTTGGGGAATTCCCGGGTGTGGCTGCCTGTACAGGCCTCCCCCTTCTGCCCCCAATTGAACCCTGCCGAGGAGGCCCCTGAAGGATCAAAGGGGCAGGCCTCCTCCTCCAAGACCTCCCCCGTTGCAAAGGCCCAGGCTCCGGCCCTTGTGCCTCACCATCACTGGATGAGGCAGCAGATAATCGCCGAGGCTGGGAGGGAGATCCCCTATTATCTTGCCGTGCCCGCCTGTCCTGCGAGTGTCCTACGCTGAAGCTGGGCCCAGCCCCGGCCTCCCCTCTTTCCTGGGCTGCTGGCGTCAGTGAGCCTGCCCTCTGCCCCAGCCCAATGGCCGAGGTCCATTTGTCCCAAGCACATTTTGCGCTAGGCCTAATGGCCCGGGTGCTCCCCCCCACCTTGGGCTGGCTGGGCCTGGGGATCCAATCCTCCTCCCGACCCAGCCCCGGAGGAGCCAACCCCACGCTGCCACTTCCTGGGGGCCATCCACGAGCCTCCCTTGGCACAATACCCTGCTGCAGAGCCTTAACCAGGCTCCGTTAGACGGCTCTGACAAGCGCCGCCGTCCCCGCAAGCCGTGAGGCAAGCCGCAAGGCAAGCCGCAAGGCAAGCCGCGGCTTCTCCCTCTCCCCTTAGGCCACGCGCGCACGTTGCCAGCGAGCCGCTCGGGTTGCTCGCTGCCGGCCGAAAGGGAGGTAAAAGAGGGCGATGCACGCCGCTCATGCCTTATAAAGGCGTGGCGAGCCCACGCCCGCCGCCCTTCCTCCCGCGCACGTTCTCCCCTCCCCTCCCAATCCGCGCGCCAACGCGCGCCCCCTCCTTTTCCCACCCGCCCCCTCTGCTTCATCAATAGCGGCGTGGGGGTTTACCTTCCCCAGCCGCATTTCACATTGAAGCTCATTCCCCCACCCCTCAAAAGAAAAGTATCCATTTCTGAATGCATTTTTAATACACATGTTTGTGCTACTTCGATTCAGAAATCCTCTAATGGAATTTATTCCAGTTTTTCACCCTCCAAGTTTAGGCAACAGATCAAGGGAATAAAATGCTAGTCAGATCCCCAAATCCTGGCTGGGTGGAAACCCCAATGTCACATTAGAATGCTTTGTTCCTTTGCATGGTTCTGTCCTCCATCATCAGGATTGCCTGAAAGACAGAGGAACAATTTTTGCTTAAAGCCCTCAGTATTAAATGGTGTGCTATGAGTGTTTTTTCAGGGAAGAACCACCTGGGCAAGTTGCTACAATGCTCTGCCCTTACCTTATTCAGAATTAATACTCACAACAAGACAGGCAGCAGGAACCTCTAGACAAACCAGGACTTGTTTGAGAAGTGAGAAGAGGCAGGAAATATGATTTCAGCGGGGCTGTCTTGAGCGAGGGATAGGTGCACAACACTGAGAGGCTGAGCCTGTCAGTTTCCTTTTTTAAAAAACAAACACTTTTAGTCTGAGGTTAACAAACACCAGAAATGCTTTAATAGTTTGGATGAGGATGTCCATGTAAAAGTTTGGACCATAATCCATGAGAGGTTCAGGAGGCTGAGGAAGATACATTCAGTTTTTGATTTCTATGCCTCGGGAATTTATCCAGTAGCAATTACCTTATGTAGATGATGCCACCCAGCATGTGGCTTCGGCTGGATTCCCCTCTCCCATCCCTCCCCCCAAGCATGGTCTGCTGAAGAGGCTGTTTAGAGACCTCAGGTTCACCTTTCCCCAGATATAAACTAAGCTGTGGTCACATCCGATGGATCCAAATCATCACTCCTGTGCACTTGTCACAAAGAAAATGTAATATCCTTGTATTACAGTACAGTAATGCTGAACGCTTTCATGGTAAAACCATTAGGGTCAGTCTAATGCACCATTTGGCCACCAGAATAGGCACACTTAACTGGAGCAAAGGTATTGTGCAATTGCAATCAGGCTAGTGGAGGGCCACCTCTTCTCTTCACTCAGTACATGGCACCATTTCAGACAGGATGTTCATGAGGAATTTAATGATGCTGGCTTGGGAATCATACATTCTAGGATATCACCTGCTTAGTCTGAACATCAGAACTGCAAAAGAACTTTTTTATGTGTAACCCTGATCTCTCTTTCTCTCAGTTTCTCTTACTCACTCATATTCTTTCCCACACCTTCTGTCATTGTTTGTCCTGTCACGGCATTTTGATAACATGCAATTGCTGTTTTAAGGAAATTACAGAATGGGATAGATCCAGTTAAAACTGACTGTTTCTATCAATTGCTCCTTTCGCTGCACCCCCCCCCCCCGGTGACATTATTCAGAACCCTATATTTTCTCATTTTGTGGAGATCAGTGGGTGCCTTGAGAGGGGCATAGCAAAGTTTCTTTCTGCTGAGGGAAAATTTAGCCTGGATCAAACCCAGTATCAGTGGCCATGTATGTATCTTATTTACCACCACTTGACATCTAGGAACTTCTCCACAGCCCATCAAGTGTCCCTGATCATTTTAAAGCAGGTTTTCTCAACCAGAGTTTCATGAAACATTGATGGTCCTGGAAGGGTTTCCTGAATGCATGGGAGTTAATTAATTTTCTAATATATATTTGAAAATTTGTTGAACACTTATTGGGTGATATGACTATATATGGTCATGTCAACCCCTCCCCCTCCTCCCCAAATGGCCAATGATGGGAGTGGGAAGGGGAGGGGTCCCAAGAGGGCATGTACACAACTATGCTTCTCAACCATATTCTTCATAATTGTACCACTTCTGGGATTTCTTGAAGCCTGAAGAATGTTTCAGGAGTTTCTCAACAGTATAAAATGTTGAGAAAGGCTGTTTAAAGCACATCTCCTAAAATTCAACAAGAATGTTTTAAAACCCAAGTTTGTTCCTGACAAAGGAAGACAATATGGATTGGGAGTAAGGTAAGTTGAAATACAGAAAACAAAACCAGTGCCATGTGTGAGAGAAAACTAGTGATGGTGAAAACCACCATCAGGTCAGAGCTAACTTATAGCAATTCCATAGGGCTTCTAAAGCAAAGGAAATTCAGAGGTGGTTTGCCATTGCCTGGCTCTATGTCGTGACTCAAGTATTCTTTGGAGGTCTCCCATCCAAATACTAAGTAGAGCCAACCCTGCTTAGCTTTCAAGATCTAACAAGATTAGGCTAGCCTGGACTAATCCACTGAATACTGTTTCCTCACCTGATATAGATTATCAGCTCCTTTCACTAGTCACTTAAGTGCCATGTGAATACCTGTGTTTTTTCCCTTACCATGAGGAAAATACCAATTCCAGGGGGCAAGTTAGATCAAGAAAATACATGAACAAAATTTAGTCTAAAAAACTCTGTTGCAAAGAATGATGAGGAAATGATGAGGCTATTTAGATGAGTGAGGGTGCCACCACATCCTGTTAACTCAGATGGATTGTCCACTGTTTTATGGAAAACACCTTGGGGCTACAGTAACATGTTTGGTCCATCCCAGGGTAGATGATGATAAGGCTCTGTCAAGTAGAAAGTTACACAAGCAATCTTAGCTGCCAAACAAAAATTCCCATACTGGTGGGTGACTGTACCGCAAGGACTGGCAACTGTTATGCAAATGAGAAGAACTGTATAACCAAAGGTAATAGCTGTTACCATTCAGACTCATTTAGACTATTCAGCCTAGCTGGCAGAGGCAATCTCATTTAGTGACAGGCCTGGAAAAGTGTTCCTGTGATTCAAAGGTATTCTAATTTTATTTTATTGGCCTCAAGAATGATGAATCAGATCCTGTATCATGTACATTGCTGTAGGGGGGGGGGGGAATGACAGCAACGGTAAACGGTGTTTTAATGCCTCTGTGTATTTTTTGAGGAGAGTGAATTTAAGAATATAAAATGAAAGTATGCCTTACTCCAGCACTCCTTCTCTGGTAGAATAGCCTCTAGGGCATTTTTCCTTGCATCATCCTATGAAGGGGGTGGGGATGCAGAAGGGGGGATATCATTTATATTTATCCAGGTTTCGAAATGGGAAGCTGTAATGTAGCTCTGATTTAAGCCCAGATGAGTAATCCTGTTGCTGCAGTCCCATCACGACATGGTGGATCTTCAACATGTCCCAAGTGGCAGTCATGGATTCCAGCCAAACATGGCTTCTAGCACTAAACATTGCTTGGTTAGATGCCAGACATACCATACTTACAGAACAGCCCTGTTTAGCATTGCACTGTAAAATAAGAAGAGCTGGCTTTTATACACCACTTTTCTCTATCCTAAGAAGTTTCAAGGCAGCTCACAATTGCTTCCCCTTCCTCTTCCCACAATAGACTTCCTGGGAGGTAGGTGAGGCTGAGAGAGCTCTGAGAAAACTTTGACTGGCCCAAGGTCACCCATTTGGCTGCATGTGGAGGAGGAATGGGAAATCAAAACCAGTTCTCCAGATCAGAGACCACTGCTCTTAACCACTATGACGCAGTGGCTCTTACATGATATTTTGTGACCATTCTCAATAAGCCTTGATAAGCATATCTCCCATAAACTAATCATGGTTAAATGATCATTAGATTACATAGAATTAATTAATATCTGACTTTAAACTTGCTTGCTGAAGTGGTTAGCAGTGTGGACTTCTAATCTGGTGAGCCAGTTTTGATTCTGCACTCCCCCACATGCAGCCAACTGAGTGACTTTGGGCTCTCCACAGCACTGATAAAGCTATTCTGACCGAGCAGTGACATCAGGGCTCTCTCAGCCTCATCCACCTCACCGGCTGTCTGTTGTGGGGACAGGAAAGGGAAGGTGCCTGTAAGCCGCTTTGAGACTCCTTCGGGTAGAGAAAAGTGGCATATAAGAATCAACTCTTCTTCTTCTTCAAGTTTCTTGCTAAAATAAGTATAATATTTTGTCATGGATTTTCTGAAGCTAAAACACTGAAGCAGAACAATATGCAGCAACCAGCGTGCTAGTACAGGGCCAAGTAGCAAGGGGTTAAAACATTCATTTTAGAAACTACAGGCTTTCCATTCAGCAGCAGGAGTGCTGTTATCTCAGGATGAACAGCAAATTATGTGGTTTTATTTTGCAGAGTCAGCAGTTCCAAGGATTTTTTGTCCAATTAGAGAACAATACATTAATGGGATGAATTATCACGGGATTATGACTAAATGCATTTTTATGATGCAGAGGGAATGTGACCGGTTTGGATGAACATCACATCTGTTACTGAAGCTAACTGACTACTGTTACTGGGTATGGTTTAATGCAAAATTTTCTGAGAAACTTCAGCAGTTTCCAACAACATATCCTTGGCTAACCTTCACAGAAAACAAAATAGGAGCCTCCTTATTTGGCAAGAGTGATCCACATGTAGAAACAGGCTTCTGCATATGGATTCCCAGTGGAAAGGCTGGTTAGTTGAAGCTGAGATTGCAATTCAAATTGTCAATTTAGGTTAAGTACAAAAATCCAAATTCGCCTTGCTTCAGCATCACCATTGAGCATCACAAAATCAGTACAAAAATGGTCAAGAGTATATGTAAATGTCTTTTAAATTAAGGCAAGTCCCCCCCCTTCATCTTCCATTACTCATCTAAATATCCTTTGCCATTCAGTTAAAAATTGCTTTACCTATCAGATGTACCACAGCATTGACATTGCCCCAGGATGTCCACTTTTCATATTTCTATGTATAGTTATACTACCAACTCCTGCAGATGGTCAGAAAAAGACATCTTCACTTATATTTAAAAATATGAGTGGGAGGGATTGCACTGCAGATGCATAAATCCAGTGATAGTACCCTGCAACATACCTGAAACAGAGCAGGTCCTGTAAAACTATGATGAACTATGATTATGAACTAAGATCAATATTTGTTTATTTTAATCTGACTTTTCTCTTTATTTCCTCTGGTATGTTTATATCATCATTTATTTTATTTCTTATTTGCATAAAACCTTCCCATACTACCTTTCTACCTCAAGGCAGTTAACAGTCAAAAAGACATTAAAAACCAACTTTTAAAAATACATAGATATAAAACAGGAATTAAACAAAAACAAGATGGAAGGTCAGTAACACCAAAACACAAAAGTCTTTACCTGCTGATGGAAGATAATATCAGTAAACAGTAAACAGATTGGCATAAATTATATATAGAAATTACAGGGAGGAGAAATAATACCATTTGCTACTACTATAGCCTTGTAGAGATATGCTAGTTTAGAACCTCTGGAAATTTAACTGACCGTTTTTGAAGTTTCCTGGGATTTTCTTAGCTGCCATCCTTGTAGTTTGCTTGCATTGGCCAAGTTAGAGTTTTATATGACTGCAGAATGACAACATCAAGTTCATAAGAACGAAAAAATAACTTAAAATTTATTATTATTATTATTATTGTTGTTGTTGTTGGATTTATTTCCTGCCTCTTCCTTTAGGCTTGAGGTGGGTCACAATAGTCTCAATTGCATTAAAATCCCCATTAAAATACATTAAAAATACTAGCATGGTGGCAAAAAGAAAGAATCCCATCCCTCTCCCTCCCCCCTATGAATACAAGAAGATGGAGGGGAACGATGTAACTTCCAACCCTGGCTCCCTTGGGGGGGGGTGCAGTGTCCCTAATTCACTGACCCCAGCCTCAACCATAGACCTGGTGGAAAAGCGGAAAGCTAGCAAATCCCACAGGGCCCGCAGCTCACCCGGGAGTTCATTCCACCAGGTAGTAGGGGCCAGGACCGAAAAGGCCTTGGCTCTGGTCGAGTCTAGGCGCGCTTCCTTGGGGCCGGGAACGACCAATAAATTATCACCCGCAGAGCGTAAGGCCCTGCGCGGGACATAGGGCAGCAGGCGGTCCCTCAAGTATGTGGGTCCCAACCCACGTATGGCCTTAAAGGTTAAAACCAATACCTTGAACCGGAACCGGGCAGCAATTGGCAACCAGTGCAGCTGCCTCAGCACAGGCTGGATGTGGGCCCTCCAAGGTGTGCCAGTGAGGACCCCAGCAGCTGCATTTTGCACTAGCTGAAGTTTCCAGGTCAGGGACAAGGGTAGGCCCACGTAGAGCAAGTTACAGAAATCTATTCTCGAGGTGACTGTCGCATGTATCACTGTGGCCAAGTGGTCAGGGGATAGGTAGGGTGCTAGTAGCTGAGCCTGGAGAAGATGGAGGAATGCCTGACCCGCTACTCTCTTGACCTGCGCCTCCATAGTTAGCGAGGTGTTAATGGTCACACCCAAATTCCTAGCTTGGGGCACAATGGTAAGTTATACCCCTGCTAGGGTGGGTAGACGCGCTGCCTGCTCCTGCCCCCTGCCTCCCAGCCACAGGACCTCCGTCTTGGAGGGGTTGAGTTTCAGGTGACTCTGCTCGAACCATTCAGACACCGCTTCCCCGGTTCCAGGGGAGAGTCCAGGTGGCCGTCCATTAGGAGATAGAGCTGGGTGTCATCAGTGTACTGATGGCAACCCAGCCCAAAACTCTGTACCAGCTGGGCCAGAGGGCGCATAAAGATGTTGAGCAGTGTGGGGGAGAGGACCGCTCTATGGAGCCAAACTGTAATGGCTACTGAGTCAAAGAAAAAAAAACATGAGGGAGAAGCCCCATGTTCTTTCTCTAGGCCAATGATCACTAGTATGGTACTTCTGGTGCCCATGAATGTTTTCCTGGTGCCCACTTCATCCTTTCCCAAAATATCTAATCTCCAAAGCAAAATGCCAGATTTGGATTTCATTACTGATTTGGAGCAGGTATTTCAGAAGACTCCAGCAGCAGACATCACTTTTGGGTCTGAAGGAAGCACCCATTTTGAAACTAGCTGGCCTCATTACAGGAACATGTTTGAACTTGGACCTTCCAGGTTCCAGCATTTCCTAATTGCTACCCATAGCAATTGTTTTGTGATGATGACCACCATGTTTTCTCAGAACTGCAAGTGCCCACATAGCAAGGTTGAAGAATGTGATTCTAGGAATTTAGAAATTACCATTTATGCTAGCAAATTAAGAGGTAGGCAGAATAATCTCTGTTACCATATTTTAGTTTCTATCTTTTTTTCTCATATTGTGAAAGCTATTCTTCTTTCTCGAACTAGGCCAAACTTTGCCCCTGTGTCTGCCAAAATGTCTACTCAGAAAATCTGAGAATGGTTTTAAGAATTTCCAGGCATTCTAAGCAAATTCTTACAATTCTGTAGCAGACGGAAGATTTGGGTCCATTCCGCACGACTTCAATGTTGCAAAAGGCTTGCAAATTGTAAACGCTACTAATTTGCAGTTCCGCAAGACATCGCACACAATCTGCCACACTCCTGAAACAGTACCGTAAAAAGCGATTCGTTGTAGCGCTTAAAGGGAAATCCAGAAAAGTAGATTCACCCTCTGAAAAGTGCTACACTCTTGCAAACAATCTGCAACACTGGCAAAAAAGACCTGTGCATTCCCATTGTGGCAGTTCCAGCAAAGTCCCTCCCCCTGGCTCTCTCTTCCGATCTTCCGGCGAAGCGATCGCCATTTTTTTTTCTCGGAGCGAGCAGAAAGCAATGAACCGGCAAGCCTTCATTCACCCAGCGAGGCTTCTCCGGCTACAGTCCCTCCACAGAAGTGCTTTAAAGCTCCCCTAAGTCCCCAAGCACAACACAGCCCCGTTTGCAAGTTCCCTTTATTTTCGCCCGAAAATTGCACCCGTGTGTGTGGGGGGGATTTTTCTTTTCACTCGGGGGAGCGTGGTAATGATGACTTGCCAGCTCACATGCCAGCTAGATGGGTCTCTACTTAGGAGGAATCAAGGCATATTCGTTGCAACGTGTGTTTTTCTTTTCTTTTTTTTTAAACCTGTTCTTAAGGGGCTTTTCGGGAGCATGGTAACAGCCGCCCATTGGCTGTTCGTTTGATTGACAGCCAGGGGCGGGACAAAGCACAGAAAAAATCGCTTCCTTTCTAGTGATTTTTGTGAGACTGGAAACCTGTGGGAAACGATTGAAACGCTACTGGATTCCACTACAAAGGCAGGTATGCGTAACGCCGAGATTGCACTTTTAATAATAGCGTTTCCACTTTGGCAAAATTGGTCCTTGTGCTGAATGGGCCTTGGTTTTCCTTGATATAGAAGATTCCCATTGATTACATGGCTTTTTACCTAAATTTAGGAGAAGCCTATTCTGTGGGTAACTTCCTATTAACATATCAATTGCCATCATTCCCTCTCAGGTCCATTCTGCACAGTGGCAGTCACACCAGACAAAGCTCCACAGTTTACTGTGTCCCCATAGGGGACAAATGTTAGTGCCAGATCTGCTCTGGCACTGAATTGTGCCCCCCCCCCCGCCCAGGAAACAAAGCAGCCGTGGAATAGTTCTGCTGCACGGGGGAGGGGGGGCAGGCATTCCACACAATCTGACCTTCCTGCAAAATAAAAATGGATGTCCTGGTCCTCCCCGTGGCACCGCAAATCACCTTGAAGCCAACTGGAGCATTTTTTGTCCCCTCTGGGCCATTGTAGGGCAGGACCCCCACAGTGGCTAAGGGAACATGGATTCTCCCACATTCTCTTAGCCCGGGCTATGCCAAAACAATTGCATATCAGACATTCACCTGCAGATGAGAAGTGCATTGGTCCAGTTATTCCTTGCAAAGGAGCTCTGACACATGCGCATAATTGACCAGCTGCAAGGGCTTCCCCATTCCCTTCAAAAGAAGTGGCAGCTGTATGTGGACAGGAGTATACTCAGAACTGCCCCCTCCACTTAATTGGGAAACTCAGTTCTCACATGTATACTATGGAGCTCTGCATCAGATAGCTGTGTTCATTCACTCAATAAGCATTAGCAGTGACAGAGAAATTTAGTTGTGATGAATTGGTATACAATTCGGTACTGGTGTAAGGAAAGCCATACAAATAACACGGAGCAGGCTCACCATGTTTTCTGGTTTGTTCAAGCTTTCCCTATCTTGAAAGTAATAATTAAAATAGAGAATGTTTTGTACCTCAGCTCTACTACTCCTCAGAAGTTTTTTTTTCAGCAACAGGAAGTCTTCATGTGCCATGAATGAGTGCAGGCTTTAGGAAACACACCTTGTTCCTTTCTCAAGATGGTTGGTCAGAACAGGTTTCCAACAATGTAACAAGTGGGTGAAGTTGTCACTTCATTTTCATGCCAAAGAAGGCCTCGCATGGCAGGCTGCTGTAAAAGAATGCAAGTGGAGACTTAAAAAAAACAAAAAAAGGGGGGGGGGAAAGATTGCCAGTTTAATGTTTATTTCTCAAGGTGGGCAAATTGTATCAAGGAACATGGTCTTGATAAAGAGGTCAAACTGTTTTTTTGTCAGTGCAGAATAATAGGCTGGGCTTGTGCAATAAAACCCAGGAGCCAAATGACTCTCTTCTGTTCTTCAGCATCAAAAAAGGGAGGCAGCATCCAAAAATCACATGCAGTTAGCCTCAAATGCTTGGATTGAACATTTCAATGAAAAGCAGAGGCCAACAAATCAGGATCAAAATTAATCTACCTGGATGAAAGATTAAATCCCACCACTAATCCTTGACCTGGCATACAGGCAGAGAGTTGGTGTATATAAACGTAATCCAGATCAATGTAAGAACTTTAGAACTGTATTTACTCCTTCTGGCATAGCCAAAACAAGCAGGAGGGAGAAGGAGAAGATAACTCAGAACTAGTGATGTCACAATTCCTTGGCTGGCAATTGAAACCTCAGAGAGTCATCAGGCTTTCCTTCAGGGACAACTCAGTATTACATCCTTGTGACTTCTTCTCCACCACTTGGGTGTTGTATGTGAACCAGAGGGGTTGTGACTCAATAGGAAAGGAGCTCATTTGCATGCAAAGGATCCAGATTCAGTCCCTAGCATCTCTGGTATAAAGAAGCAAATATTAGGTGATGCAAAATAACCTAGAAAGCTGCTGCCAGCACAGGCAAGATTGGCCTTGGTAGACCAATGATCTGATTCCCTTGAGCCAGTCACACACGCTCAGCCTTAACTACCTGAGAGTCCTGTCAGACCAACCTGGTTTCCTTTTTTGACCAAGTCACAGGTTTGCTGGATCATGAAAATTTGGTTGATGTCGTTTATTTGGATTTTAGTAAAGCTTTTGACAAGGTTCCCCATGATGTTCTGATAGATAAATTGAAGGACTGCAATCTGGATTTTCAGATAGTTAGGTGGATAGGGAATTGGCTAGAGAACCGCACTCAAAGAATTGTTGTTAATGGTGTTTCATCAGACTGGAGAGAGGTGAGTACCGGGGTACTTCAGGGCTCGGTGCTCGGCCCGGTACTTTTTAACATATTTATTAATGATCTAGATGAGGGGGTGGAGGGACTACTCATCAAGTTTGCAGATGATATCAAATTGGGAGGACTGGCAAATACTCTGGAAGATAGAGACAGAGTTCAACGAGATCTGAACACAATGGAAAAATGGGCAAATGAGAACAAGATGCAATTTAATAAAGATAAGTGCAAAGTTCTGCATCTGGGTCAGAAAAATGAAAAGCATGCCTACTGGATGGGGTATACGCTTCTAGGTAACACTGTGTGTGAACGAGACCTTGGGGTACTTGTGGATTGTAAACTAAACATGATCAGGCAGTGTGATGCAGTGATAAAAAAGGCAAATGCCATTTGGGGCTGTTTCAACAGGGGCATCACATCAAAATCACAAGATGTCATAGTCTCATTGTATACGGCACTGGTCAGACCATGCCTGGAGTACTGTGTGCAGTTCTGGAGGCCTCACTTCAAGAAGGACGTAGATAAAATTGAAAGGGTACAGAGGAGAGCAACGAAGATGATCTGGGGCAAGGGACCAAGCCCTATGAAGATAGGTTGAGGGACTTGGGAATGTTCAGCCTGGAGAAAAGGAGGTTGAGAGGGAACATGATAGCCCTCTTTAAGTATTTGAAAGGGTGTCACTTGGAGGAGGGCAGGATGCTATTTCCGTTGGCTGCAAAGGAGAGGACACGCAGTAATGGGTTTAAACTACAAGTACAATGATATAGGCTAGATATCAGGAAAAAAATTTCACAGTCAGAGTAGTTCAGCAGTGGAATAGACTGCCTAAGGAGGTGGTTAGCTCCCCCTCACTGGCAGTCTTCAAGCAAAGGTTGGATACACACTTTTCTTGGATGCTTTAGGATGCTTAGGGCTGATCCTGCGTTGAGCAGGGGGTTGGACTAGATGGCCTGTATGGCCCCTTCCAACTCTATGATTCTATGATTCTATGATTCTATGATTCTACCTCTCAAAGTTGTGTCAGTGACATACTTGTTTCATTTATACCCTAAGAGTCCTTGCAGGTTCTCCACTGTCTAACTGGGGCCACCTCAATGACTGGCACCGTTGAACCAAGCCAAGCGCAACCTAGCAGCTAGAACCAGGCAGTTTTCCCAGGGAGAGGCTGCCAGGGGAGGGAAGGAGAGAAAGACAAAGTCAAGAAGACAGAGTTTGGCTGGCGGGTGGCAGGAGAAAAAGAAGCAAGGAAAGTGAAAAAGCACTAAGATTTCAGGAAAGGGAAAGAGGAAATAGTGAAAGGAAAATGAGATGCCTCCCTACAAGTAGTATCCCCATTTGTGTTACAGTATTAGGCACCCTAAGAAAACTAGAGCAAAACTAGTTCCAGGTGCCAGGGAAATGAGTGGGGGTAGATCTCCTTCCTAACACCAGTGGGGCAGGAGCAGGCAATACAGCTCCTGTCATAACAACATGTAAACCACCAGGTGAATTGGGCTTGCTGGGTGACTGGCAATTGGAAGCAACTTTAGAATTCTCAGGGGGGAAAGAGCTTTCTCTGAGCTCTGTTCGGTGTCACTTGTCATTGGTAGCCCCATTCCAAGTCTGGAGGAATTCACATTTCACTGCTAGTGATGCTGATTTTGAGTGGGTGAACTCAGGAACAACAGTCCCAGCATTCTCTCAAGTCACAAAATGACTCTTTCCTAAGGGAGACAGCATGCAGAGTCTGTACAAGCTCAGTAATGGTACATTCCCCACTCACGAAACCTAGGTCTACAAAATTCCGGACATCCTCTCTTTGAGCACTAAATGTGCTTGTGTGGCCGATTCTGTATGGGTAGTAAAGGCTGGGGTGGTGTCCATATGGACCCGGGGTCTAGATGACACTGCTGCCAGGCTGCTGCCCTCCTGGGCCTCATGAGGTTCAGGGTCCAGACGCCTCATGCTAAGGGAACGTGGATTATTCTGTGTTGCCTTTTGCTGCTGTGGGGGCCAATAGGGCCTGTCCCATGGCAGGCCCGTCTGGATGAAAAAAGCCAGGCCCGGCTCCTCCCCACCCTACAGAGGCTGTCAGGGGACACAAAATGCCCAGACAGCTTCATGGCACTTCATGGCACTGCAGGGTGGACCAGGGCTTTTTAGTTTATTTTGCAGAAAGGTGGAATTGTGGTCCACACAATCCCACCTTCCTCCAAATACCCCCCCCCCCGCACTGACCTCCCCATGTGGCAGAACCTTTCTGCCTCCACTGGGTTTTCCAGGGGGACACATCTTGGCGGGACTCTGGGTAGTCCGCTGAAATGTATCACCTGTGGGGTACATTTCAGTGATCTAACAGATCTGGGGACACAGTCCTCGGTGGAGCATGCAGATCTGCAGCAATGCATGGGTGGCAGCCCGGAGTGATGCCCCCTGATGTGGAATCAACCTCTCAGTGCTCTCTTAAGTGCTATAAAAGGTATTGTATGAACTGGAACCCACCTAGTCAAACTCTGCTTTAAATTTTATTTAGAAAGTAACTACTAGGCTACTATGCTTTCCCCTATCTTGCATTTATATGGATTACCCTCCTTTGATTTGATCAAAACTTGAGATTCTTGTCAAATCCAAGATTGGGTTCATGGGAAAGGTGCCTTAAGAGAAAGGGATCTGGACCAAAACTCTAAATTTTCCAGGTGGTATCCGAAGCTTGAATATGCCAGATCTTTTTTCTGGCTATTTAAATGATCTAACTAATGCACTAAAGCTAGTGGTGGTGACAGCATTCCAGTAGAACTATTCAAAATCTTAAAAGATGATGCAGTAAAAGTGCTACACTCAATATGCCAGCAAATTTGGAAAACTCAACAATCGCCACAGGATTGGAAAAGGTCAGTTTACATTCCAATCCCCTTTTCCATATCCAAAATTTCAGATTTCTCTTCTGCTGATGGTTTCCCACCTTGTTTAGTGCTGTCATCAACCACTGTTATTGATCCATCATTCCTGTTAAAAACTTCTCCTTGCCGTCTTAGATCTCCTTGAAAATATTCTTAAGCAATCCTTCTGTAAATGCTTTCAAATCTTGGGTTTGTTTCTCTATTAGATGAGCCATTCTTTTTAACATAGACATGTTTTAGGCTTATAAGTCAGCAACCAATCTCAGACAATTTTGCAAATAGCCAGTAGAGGTCCTATACAGTTCTAGGAGAAGCGAAAGTCTGTTTTGTCCTCCAACGTTCCTGGCACTACTAGATGATGTTTTGAAGTCAGTGAAGCCAATAGTCTAATTCTGGAGCAGAGTTCTTGTGGGATCTTCTCATTCACGGCTCTTATCTCTTATCTCCGAAAACCAAAACAATTGCAGTAAGAGCTATTGCTAATTAATTTAAGTCCTCTTCTTCTGCTTAAGAAAGAAAATTAGCCTGCCTCAAATTGAGGTGGCTTCAGGCAGAGCTAGAGGGGGGAAGGAGAGAGACGAAAAAACGGAGAGATACTTTCAGTTTCTGTGCGTTGATTAATGGCTTTCGTTGAGGCTACCAGATGCTGTCCTCCCCTCAGTCCACAGCATTCATTTGCAGTAAATCGTAGTGGAGGGTTAAAGCAGTTTCTTTTAAGAAAGAAAGAAAGAAAGAAAGAAAGAAAGAAAGAAAGAAAGAAAGAAAGAAAGAAAGAAAGAAAGAAAGAAAGAAAGAAAAGTCCAAGACAGAATATGGCGGTCGTCCTCTTGACCTGAAAAGCTGACAGCCTGTAATCCGGGGAGATAAACTCCCTAAAGGATTGGAGGTGGCCCCAAGAGTTCCCTAGGACTTCCTGGGTAGAAAAAGTGAGGTGGGGGTTGCATACCCCTCCTCTTTTCTGCCAATTGCTTCCACAATTGGTCCCTGTCAGGCTACAGTGATTGCACTGCAATCCCCTCAGGATGACATCTTTAGCCACACCTTCAACAAATTGTGGCAAGTTCTTAAAGAGATGGGAATACCAGAGCATCTTATCTGTCTCTTCAAAAACCTATATGCAGGTAAAGAAGCAACAGTGAGAACCGGGCATGGAATCACTGATTGGTTCAAAATTGAGAAAGGAGTTCGGCAAGGCTATATACTGTCACCTTGCCTATTTAACTTGTATGCGGAGCACATAATGAGAGAGGCAGGGTTAGATGAGTCACAAATTGGGATTAAGATTGCAGGGAGAAATATCAACAACCTCAGATATGCAGATAATACCACTTTAATGGCAGAAAGTGAAGAGGAACTAAAGAGCCTGTTGATGCGGGTGAAGGAGGAGAGTGCAAAAGTCAGCTTGAAACTCAACATCAAGAAAACGAAGATCGTGGCATCCAGCCCTCTCAATTCCTGGCAAATAGATGGGGAAGAAATGGAGATAGTGACAGATTTTATTTTCCTGGGCTCCAAAATCACTGCAGATGGTGACTGCGGCAAAGAAATTAAAAGACGCTTGCTCCTGGGGAGGAAAGCTATGGCAAATCTAGACAGCATCCTAAAAAGCAGAGACATCACCCTGCTAACTAAAGTGCATCTAATCAAGGCTATGGTCTTCCCAAACTTCAAGTACAACGATATAGGCTAGATATCGGGAAAACATTTTTCGCAGTCAGAGTAGTTCAGCAGTGGAATAGGCTGCCTAAGGAGGTGGTGAGCTCCCCCTCACTGGCAGTCTTCAAGCAAAGGTTGGATGCACACTTTTCTTGGATGCTTTAGGATGCTTAGGGCTGATCCTGCATTGAGCAGGGGGTTGGACTAGATGGCCTGTATGGCCCCTTCCAACTCTATGATTCTATGATTCTATGATTCTAATGTATGGCTGTAGCAATAATAAAGCTAGTGGTGGTGACAGCATTCCAGTTGAACTATTCAAAATCTTAAAGGACGATGCAGTAAAAGTGCTACACTCAATATGCCAGCAAATTTGGAAAACTCAACAATCGCCACAGGATTGGAAAAGGTCAGTTTACATTCCAATCCCAAAGAAGGGCAATGCCAAAGAATGTTCAAACTACCGCACCATTGCACTAATTTCTCATGCTAGCAAAGTTATGCTCAAAATCCTACAAGCTAGGCTCCAGCAATATGTGGACCGAGAACTTCCAGAAGTACAGGCAGGATTTCGAAGAGGCAGAGGAACTAGAGATCAAATTGCCAACATACGCTGGATCATGGAGAAAGCTAGGGAGTACTAGAAGAACGTCTACTTCTGCTTCATTGACTATGCTAAAGCCTTTGATTGTGTGGAGCACAACAAATTGTGGCAAGTTCTTAAAGAGATGGGAATACCAGAGCATCTTATTTGTCTCTTGAGAAATTTATATGCAGGTCAAGAAGCAACAGTGAGAACTGAACATGGAATCACTGACTGGTTCAAAATTGAGAAAGGAGTTCGGCAAGGCTGTATACTGTCGCCTTGCCTATTTAACTTGTATGCAGAGCACATCATGAGAAATGCGGGATTAGAGGAGTCACAAATTGGGATCAAGATTGCAGGGAGAAATATCAACAACCTCAGATATGCAGATGATACCACTCTAATGGCAGAAAGTGACGAGGAACTAAAGAACCTGTTGATGCGGGTGAAGGAGGAGAGTGCAAAAGTTGGCTTGAAACTCAACATCAAGAAAACAAAGATCATGGCATCCGGCCCTCTCAATTCCTGGCAAATAGATGGGGAAGAAATGGAGATAGTGACAGATTTTATTTTCCTGGGCTCCAAGATCACTGCAGATGGGGACTGCAGCAAAGAAATTAAAAGACGCTTGCTCCTGGGGAGGAAAGCTATGGCAAATCAAGACAGCATCCTAAAAAGCAGAGACATCACCCTGCCAACAAAAGTGCGTTTAGTCAAGGCTATGGTATTCCCAGTTGCAATGTATGGCTGCGAGAGTTGGACCATAAGGAAGGCTGAGCGTCAAAGAATTGAGGCTTTTGAACTCTGGTGCTGGAGAAGACTCTTGCGAGTCCCTTGGATTGCAAGGCGAACAAACCGGTCAGTCCTAGAGGAGATCAACCCTGACTGCTCTTTAGAAGGCCAGATCCTGAAGATGAAACTCAAATACTTTGGCCACCTCATGAGAAGGAAGGACTCCCTGGAGAAGAGCCTAATGCTGGGAGCGATCGAGGGCAAAAGAAGAAGGGGACGACAGAGAATGAGGTGGCTGGATGGAGTCACTGAAGCAGTAGGAGCAAACTTAAATGGACTCCGGGGAATGGTAGAGGACAGGAAGGCCTGGAGGATCATTGTCCATGGGGTCGCGATGGGTCGGACACGACTTCGCACATAACAACAACAATGTATGGCTGTAAAAGTTGGACCATAAGGAAGGCTGAGCGTCACAGTATTAAGGCTTTTGAACTCTGGTGCTGGAGAAGACTCTTGCGAGTCCCTTGGACTGCAAGGCGAACAAACCGATCAGTCCTAGAGGAGATCAAACCTGACTGCTCCTTAGAAGGCCAGATCCTGAAGATGAAACTCAAATACTTTGGCCACCTCATGAGAAGGAAGGACTCCCTGGAGAAGAGCCTAATGTCGGGAGTGATTGAGGGCAAAAGAAGAAGGGAACGACAGAGAATGAGGTGGCTGGATGGAGTCACTGAAGCAGTTGGTGCAAACTTAAATGGACTCTGGGGAATGGTAGAGGGCAAGAAGGCCTGGAGCATCATTGTCCATGGGGTCGTGATGGGTTGGACATGACTTTGCACCTAGCAACAGCAAACTAATGCCCATCTCAGAAAAGCCTTTACTAGTGTTAGGTTTCAGACCTGAGAGGCGGTATATAAATTAAATGAATACATAAATATTTGCAAGCAAGATTTAATTGGGTCACACCAATTAACCAAATAAAAGATCTTATTCATGATGTTCTGTGTTGCCCTCCATGATGATGTTCGAATTGAACACAATGCTGTCTACTGTCTCTGGCTATGATGATGATAAAATAATATTTCTCTTGGCAGATGTTTCCCTCTGTAATATTAATGGTTGCTCATTTCATTTCCTCATCCATAATTATTAGAAAAAGGTTTGTTTCAAGTATGGCTGAGGTATCCTCATTCTAGTCGATGCATAACTATTCAATTTCATTTACCTTACTCTGCACTTTTAATTTACCTTACTCTGCACTTGTAATTTTTAGCCGTGTTTAATAATTTCTTACTAATTTCATTTTCATACTGTATTGTGGACAAAGAAAGATTGTGATCACTTGTTTTTGGGATGATAATTTTATTTTTTAAAGTTTTGTTTGTTTGTATATTTGTTACGGCTTTGGCTTCAACAACAATAAACTTATTCACGGATCCTCTTGTGCTAGAAATGAAGCCAACAGATCGTACAGGTTGCCAAGTGTGAACAAAACCTCCTCCAAAAACCAGCACTTCAGAATAAGAAATTGGAATTTCACAGAACTGCAGAGAGTTAGTGTACATCTATTTGATACATGCATTGTTTTCTTTGCTTTAAAAACAGAAAAGCCATGTGGGGAAGGGAGAATTTGGAAGGGAGAACCAGAAAGCCCTGATGATATTCTGTTTACAGTTTCTACCCCAAGTCAGCTACTTCCCAAATATTTTCTACCCCATGGATTTTAGTGGATTTTCCTACCAATTTGTGATTTGGTTTGGAGTGTGTCTGAAGAATATAAATACACACATATCTTTCTTATTTTTGAAACCTCAAGGCTACGGAATGTATAACAGAAAGGTTATCTGAAAAACTCAGTTATAGAGTGGCTCTGTTTTGTGATGAGCTCCCTCTGGGGTTTTTTATAGGAAGAAGTGTTGAATTGAACTATGCCTAATCTTACATACAAGCAAACTCTTCCCAAGCATTTAAAGCTAGAGACTGGGGATTTTTCTTTGCTGCCAGTTGTCAAGCCTCTTCATTAAGTTATATATTCCCCACTTCTAATATAAAGTAGAAAAGTTAGATTTGAGTCCAACAGCCCCTTATAGGCCAATACGAATTTCAGGGTATAAACTCCCGAGAGTCAAAATTCCCTTTCTCAGACATGTAGGTGGTGTTGGTGGTGGAAAAATCTGTCAAGTCCCAGTTATTTTATGGAGACCCTGTAGGGCAGTGGTCCCCAACCTTTCTCAGGCTGGGGACCGGCAGGGCATCGGGCCGCGCCCGTGCGGACCGCGCCCGCTCATCGGGCTGCGCCCGCGGGCCGCGCCCCCTCGGGCCATGCCCGCGCATCGGGCCGCGCCCCCAGGCCACGCCCGCACATCGGGCCGCGCCCCCGGGCCGCGCCCGCACAGCCGTGTGGCCCGGCCCTGATTCCCTCTCCCCGCCCTCCCGCAGTAAGAAGCTTCCCGGGCGGCAAGCTTGCGGCCTGGGAAGTTTTTTACTGCGGGGGGGGCGGGGAGAGGGAGCCGCGGCCCGGCACCATGGCCTTCGCGGCCCGGCACCGGGCCGCGGCCCGCAGGTTGGGGACCACTGCTGTAGGGTATTCAAGGCAAGAGAGGTTCAGAGGTGGTTTACCATTGCTGGTCTCTGTGTAACAACCTTGGGGTTCCTTAGTGATCGCCCAGCCAAATATTAGCTAGGGCCAATCCTGCTTAGCTTCCAAAAACTGATGAAATCAGGCTAACCTGGGCTATTCATATCAGGATTACCTAAAGCCATTCTGCTTGACCGCCAGTATTGCTGAATCTGAGCGCTATTGAAAAGCGCTGCAGTCAAAAGCGGCAGGTCTCGGTAATGCACACAGCCGTTTCTATTGAAAAAAAGGCTCTCCCACTAGCGCTGTTCTTGTAACGCACAAGTTTCCAGTCTTTCTGGATTTGCAACAAAGGAGGTGATATTTTTCCGCAGCTTCCTCCCGCCCCTGGCCGTCAATCAAACAGAACAGCCAATTAACTGGTGTGTTCGAGCTTCCCTTTAAAAACTGTTTTTTAAAAACCCCAAAACACCTGTAGCAATGCATATTTGTTCATTCGATGTATCGGAAAGACCTTTTTCGCTGGCGCAGGAGCTGGCGCTTAATCATTTACACACTCTTAAAGTTAAAAAAAAAAATCCCCCCCCCCCCCCCGGATGCAATTTCTGGCCGATATGGGCAGTGTCGAACAGGGGGCTGTATTGTGCTCGGAAACTGTACTGACAATTGCTTGTGGAGGGATTTCAGACAAACAAGCATCACTTATTCGTTGCTTTTGCCAGTTTAAGGGGATAAAAAATGGCGATTGCGACGGCGGAAGCTCGGGTGCGAGAGCTTAGGAAGGGACATGCTTGCTACCGCTACATTGAGAACACACATGTCTTTTTCGGATGTTTTGCAGGTTGTTCTCAAGAGTCTAGTGGTTTTTTTTAGGGGGTATCCACTTTTGTGGTTTCCCCGAAAAGCACTACAATGAAGCAATTTTTGCGGGAGTGTTGCAGATTGTATATGATGTCATGTGTAATTTTAAAAAAAAGCATTACATAATGGTAAGACTTCAGCCACATTAGCGGTGTGCGGAATGGCCCCTAGAGTTGCCAGCTCTGGGTTGGGAAATACCTCAAGACTTTGGGGGTGCATCCAGGAGTGGGTGTAATTTGGGCCAGGGAGGAACATCAGTGGAATGTGATGCTATGAAGTCCACCTTTCAAAATACCCATTTTCTCCAGAAGAACTGATCTCTTTAGTCCGGAGATTAGCTATAATTCCTGAGGATTCCCAGGTCCCACCTGGAGACTGGCATCCCAGCCATGTAGACAGTAGAAAAGAAGATGGACATTTCTTGCAGCATCCTGTGCCATATGTTGCAGGGAGGGGTATAGTCAAGGAGAAAGGCATGTCAGACAGTTTCTAACCTTAGGAGCATCTGGGACAATACAAATATGCAGATTAAGACTCATGTACATATAAGCTGCCTAACCGAGAGAGTGTGGCAGTCACACCTCCCTCTACTGTGGGAGAGGGGAAGGGACCAGGGACAAATGCATAGCAGAAGCTTGACAGATCAGAGGGCATATATACCACATATAAAATCAGAAATGCCAGAAGTTCAAACAGAATTCAGAAAAGGAAGAGGCCCTAGTTACTGGTAAAGATTAAAGCAGAAAGTGCCAAAGCAGGTATACAGCAGAACATCAAGAAGACAAAAGTAATTACTACTGGTGAATTATACAACTTGAAGGTAGATGAAGAAACGGAGATTGTTTAAGATTTTCTGTTCCTGGCTCCATCATCAAACAAAAGGGAGACTACACACAAAACATCAGAAGAAGGTTGAGACTTGAAATGGCAGCCATGAAGGAGCTAGAAAAGAATGTGTTTCTGGGCAGCTAAAATCAAATTAACTCATGCCATAGTATTCCCCATTACTATTTATGGGTGGGAAAGTTTGATAGTGAAGAAAACTGACAGGGGGACTTCCGGTGAGCTTCCGACCTGATCATATGCTCTATCTTAGAGCTCCTTGGGAGAGGTCCTTAGGCTTGCTTTTTCAAAACACTTCAGCAAAAGAAGAGTTACAAGGGCTTCTATTTTAGCCCAGAAGAGCGGGGTTACTGCAGAGGAGAGGAAGGGAAGAGGTCATGAAATGATTTATTGTTACAGAATGGTGGTGGAAGATTGCAAACAGAAATTGATTGAATTTTTTAACCAGTATCTGAACAAAGGTGTTGATGACAGAATAGTTTTGGACACAAGTAAAGCTTATATAAGAGGAATTATGATTGCTCATAATTCTCATCAGAAAATTCTCAGGGATAAAAATCTACAACAAATTCAGGAAGAGATTAGAAAGGAAGAAACAGAATTAATGAGAAATCCCAGAAAAGAGAGTGTAACTCAAAGACTAAATATATTAAAACAACAAGTAGATATGCTGTTAACAGAAGACGTTGGTAAGCAACTAAAGGGGGCAAAACAAAAATATTTGGAATCAGCAAACAAACCAGGGAAAAGGTGAGAAACAACATCAAAAGCCATGGATCGATAAAATCAAAGATGACTCTGAGGTTTTTGAAAACAGTGAAGAAATAAAGAAAAAAAGGAGTAGCATTCAAAATTATATAAGAAACTTTCAATAAAAGGAAAGGCACAACATTATTACTTAAATAATAAGATTAGTAAATTTAGTGAAGCACAACAAAAAAATTTTTTGAATAGAGAATTTACATTAGAGGAATTAAAGGCAGTAGTTAAAGTATTACAACTAGGGAAGGCCCCAGGTCCGGATGGTATTACTGCTAAATAATATAAATTTTTTTGAAGAAATGTCCCGCCCATTAGTTAGGCTCATGAATAATATAAAAGGCAATGGAATACCAGATTCATGGAATGAAGTAAATATTATTTTAATTCCTAAAACTGACAATGTTTTACTAAATATTAGTAATTTTAGACCTATCTCACTCCTTAATGTAGACTATAAAATATTCACTTAAATGATTTCCCCAAGACTAAAATTAATCCTAAAAGATTTGATTCATGAAGACCAAGCAGGGTTTCTCCCAAATAGACAGATAAAAGAAAATATGAGAACACTAGTAATCAAGCCCGCTGCAGCTAAATGCAGCGGGCGCTAGGACTCACCGATGGCGGCGGCGGGCTGGTCGGCGTCATCGTCGGTGGCGGTGGCAGCAGGCTTCTTTGGGCAGCAGGCAGGCAGGCTCCATCGGGCGGCGGGCTGACGCGGCGAGAGGCGCTTTGCGCCTCTCGCCGCATCAGTCCGCCAGGCAGGAAACGCCCGGCAGCCGCGCTTCGCGCGACTGCCGGGGGCTCCCTCGGGCAGCGGGCTGACGCGGCGAGAGGCGCAAAGCGCCTCTCGCCGCGTCAGGCCGGGAGCAACTGCGAGCCGGGAGCAACTGCGCGCGGCTCGCAGTTGCTCAGGCTGGGAATCGGAGGGACCAATCGGAAAATGGGACAATGGCAAAACCGTGGGGGAGATGTAAACTCTGCCATGTACTAGTTTGTAACTAGTGTTGTCTTGGAAGAATTACCCTGGCATCTCCAACGCCAGTGTTGAACATGTTATCTCTGTGGAATGCAGGCCCAGTTGACACCTGGTGTTACTTTCTGTTTTGAGTAATACCGTGAGAAGGGAATTGGGTGGCAAATGTTGGTGTAAGGGAACTGCTTTTGCAATTAACCCTCAGTTCTGAGCTTTGTATTGTTTTGGATTGATCTGTGCGAAATAAACTCTTTCTTGACTCAACGAAGAGTTTTGTTTGAGTTTGTCATCCTGACAGTAAGCTCAGACCTCACAAAATAATTTACGCTCCTTTGACATGTCTGATGAGGAGCAGGAGCAAGGTGCTGGTCCTGTATGGCCCCGACAGGACCGGGGGACCGATCCTGCTGAGAAAGCTGACCCAGCCGGGGGAGCTGGAGGAATTGGAGGAGCAGGGGGTGAACAACCGGTCTGCCCTGCTCTGGACACCCCGACGCAGCCTGCCGTCCATCTTAGAACATCGCTCTTTGGGGACCAGCAGTCGGGGATGGACCGAGTCATGAGTACTCCCAGTTGGCATGAGTCTTTTGCTGCTTCTCACATCACTGAATGGTGGGACCATCATTATGAACTGGTCGTTTCAGGATGGGTGTATGGAGCGAGTCGAGCAGCTCCTGATATAGAGAATGCTGCCTAATTAGAGACTCTGGAACTTCAGGACTGGATGACTTGCATGGCCACCTGGCTGACCTGATTCTTCCTGGCCGAGATGGGATGACCAGTGCTGCGCCCCGAGAGAGAGGTGGGCAGTTTACTGGCTATGCCGCCTAGGAACTAGCCACTGCTGCAGCCGGGGGTTCCTCCCGATCAACCGGCAGGGCCTGCAGGTCCGGTCCAGCTGGTGGCTCCCCCCGACCCAGTGGCTCCGGTTCAGCTAACCACTCCTGCTGCACCGTTGGTTCCTGCCACTCCAGCTGGTGCAGCGGGTGAAGATGGTCAGCAGCGACACCATTGGTTCCGTACCAGAATTGATGGGTATCCTGAAGTTTTCACTTCATTCATGATCCAGCTCCAGGACTACATGTTGGATTATGGCCACACTTTTCCAGATGAGCTGCATCATGTGCGCTTCATTGGCGACTACTTCGATGGGGAGGCCGCTCGTTGGTTCATGAACCTGTACACATTCGCCGCCCTGGAGACACTCAATTTTGATTCATTTTTGCGGGCATTCCGGGAGCGTTTTGAAGATCCCCTGGAAGCAGAAGCTGCCTTGTTGGAGCTGAAGCAACTGAAGCAATTTTCAATAACAGTTTCCCAATACGCCCAAGAGTTCCACAAGCTGGTGACACATGCTACGAATGCGTCAAGTGGAAGTGATCCAGAAGGGGCTGCATCGTGACCTGCTGGAAAAATGCCTGATCCACAAGCATCTGAACACGCTGTTGGGGTGGGTTCGATTGGCGGGCAAAGTGGAGAAGCAAATGAGAATCTTGGTTCATCTGGATGGAGGGGTGCTGCCTGGAAAGTCCCCTAAGAAAAGTAGTAGCTCTGGCAAGAAGTCTTCTTCTTCAAAAGTGACTGCTCCAGATGCTGTGGAGCGGGCCATGTGCTGCAAGAAGGGTTTGTGCATGGGATGCGGTGGTCAGGGACACTTTCTGGTAGAATGTCCCTCCCAAAAAATGAAGCTAGCCACTGGGAGTAGTGAGAAGGTCTCGGGGAGACCAAGCATTGTGGCGATGAAGGGAGCTCCTTCGGGGAAGAAGACTATTTGTGCCTTGCTCGCCCCATTGTTGGAACCACTGGATAGTGGCTCCTCGGCTAGCGAGATGGATAGTGAGGAGGAACCCAGACGGCCACTAGGAAATGGGGCAGACCTGCTGTGAGGCAGCCCTGCCAGCAGGTCAGAGGCAGGGGCAATCATCCAGAAAGTCCCATCCCCCTCCTACTCTTTCCTGTGACTTTGACAGATCCCTCTACAGGACAGAGTGTTAGAGTGCAGGGCATCCTAGACTGTGGGTGTACCCGAACTGTCATAAACCCCAGTCTAGTGGAGACCCTGGGAGTGGGAGTGGAGCCCTTGAGAAAAACCCTCCTGTTTACCCAAATGGATGGCAGTTTTGCCCTAGGGGGGCAGGCAGTGTCCCGGACCCTCCCATTGGACTTGGACATTGCTGAACATTGGGAGTGGGTGCAGCCAGTTGTGGCACCAAAAATCGCATTCCCTTTTGTGCTGGGCATAAACTGGTTGCACAAGCATGACCAGTGCGGTGGTGGTCCAGAGTGCTAACGTTTTCAGACTTCAGTTGCAGGCACCACTGCATACAAGCTACTACGGTAACCATTTTGAAGGAGCGGAAAGACATGGCCGCTGTGTGCCGGAGGGGTGCGCCTGGTCTGCCTGAACCGTATTCGGACTTGGGGGAAGTGTTCAAAGAAAAGGAATGTGATCAATTGCCCCCCATAGAAAAATTGACTTTGCAATAGAATTGAATCCCAGTGAGCCTCTGCCTAAGTCCAAACTTTACTCAATAAGCCCCCGGGAGATGACAGAGTTGTGAGCCTTCTTGGACAAGAATTTGGCTGGAGGATTTATCCGTCCAGCAACTGCTGCCATGGCAGCACCTGTGTTGTTTGTCAAGAAAAAAGATGGTACGTTAAGGTTGTGTACGGACTATAGGGGCTTGAATGCTGTGTCCAGGACTAATGCCTACCCCCTGCCCCTGATAAAGGACTTGTTGGGGCAGTTGGGGAAAGGGAAATTTTTTTACCAAATTGGACTTACGGGAAGCCTATTACTGGGTGCAGATTCAAAACTCTTAAATCTCTGTTTACCACGGAGCCAATACTTTGGCATGCCAACCCTACAAAAAAAATTGTGGTTCAAGTAGATTCGAGCGATCAGGAGGGGGGTGACAGGTGTTTACACCCTTTGGCATACATTTCGAAAAAATTCTCCAGGGTGGAGAAGAATTGGCCCATATGGGAGAAGGAGGCAGCAGCTGTGAAATTGGCTCTAACCACCTGGCGGCATTGGTTGGAGGGGTCGCTGGTTCCTTTTGAAGTGTGGACAGACCATAAGAATCTGCAAGTCTTGCACCAGCCTTGGTTGCTCTCAGCAAAGCAGATGCATTGGGCTGAGTTTTTCTCCCGCTTCTCTTTCACTCTTCAGCATCTACTAGGCAAACTGAACTTTTTGGCAGATGCTCTCTTGCGCCTACCCCAGTATGATTGTAAGAGGCAGCTATTGGTGGATACAGTTTTCAGTCCTGCCCAGTTGGGCTTGGCAGCAGTGATGTGCAGTAAGGTGGGGCAGGACCTCCCTCGCCGGGAGATTGGATTCAAAGGGACCTCCTCCAAGATCCTGAATTCCCATATCTATGTGACGTCTTGCAAGAACAGGAGGGGGTATTCTGCTGCAGGGAGAGTTTGTATGTGCCAGCTGCCGCCAGAAAAGAAGTTTTGTAATTGTGCCATGATTCAAAGACATTGCACTTGGTTAGGAGACATTATTGGTGGCCTTCTTTGAGAGAGGATTGTATAAAGGGATGTCCAATAGGTTTGACTGCCAAACAGGCAGGGGACAAGCAGAAAAGGCTATTGCAACCACTGCCAACGCCTTTGGCCCCCTGGAAGGAGATTACTATGGACTTTATCACTGACTTGCCTCTTAGCCAAGGAAAGACTGTGATTTGGGTAGTAGTGGATGCTTTCTCGAAGCAAGCCCACTTTATCCCATGTGCAGGGTTGCCCTCAGCTTCCAAGCTGGTGTCTGTTTATAGGCCACCTGTACAAACTGCATGGTTTACCTGACAGGTTCCTCTCAGATCGAGGAACCCAGTTCGTTGCCAAATTTTGGAGAGTTTTACTTAACACACTGGGGATGGAACAGGCCCTGACGTCAGGCTATCACTCTGAATCCAACAGCCAAATGGAGTGGGTGAATCAGATTTTGGAACAATATTTACATTGCTTCATTAACTATCAGCAATCGGATTGGGTGTCTTTATTGCCTCTAGTTGAATTTGCATATAATAATGGGGTGCATTCGTCTACGGGTCTGTCCCCTTTTAAAGTGGTGTATGGTACTGATTTGCAAGCTGTGCCCACCTGGATTCCAAAGGAGGACAGCCCAAAGGACTTGCAGGAGTGGACAAGCAACACTGCTGCGGCGTGGCCTGTGATTGTAGAGACTTTAGAAAGGGCCAAGAGACATTATAAAAAACAGGCTGATAAAAACCTGCGACTGCATGGAATGTGGGTGATCAGGCGTACTTGTCAACCAAGAATTTATGGTGCCAACAGCAGTCAAAGAAACATGGACCCAAGTTTGTGAGGCCCTTTAAAGTGACTTGGGTCATTAATGCAGTGACTGTGGAATTACAATTGCCAAAAACGTATAAACACGTTCATCCTGTGTTTCATTCCAGCTTGCTCAAGAAAGCCCCGCCTCCGGACGACTGGCATCCTACTTCTGCTGCACCTATCCATGTCTTTGTGGATAAAGACACCCATTATGAAGTGAAACAAATCTTAGACTCTAGATGGCATCGCGGCAAGCTGCAGTATTTGGTGGACTGGAAAGAATTCCCCATGGGGGACAAAGAATGGGTTGATGCTGGGAATGTCAAAGCTCCTTATCTTGTTCATAAATTCCATATGTCTTTTCCTGGTAAACCGTCTCCAGCTTGTGGAGGGTGATTGTAGTGTGAAGGTTGTTTTTGGAGGAACGGGATGTCAGAATCAGTTGATTACTGCCATGATTTGTTGCACATAATTTCTTATTGTAACAAATATTGCTTAGCCTCACTGTAGCCATTTTTTCTGTTTGTATCTTACCCTTGACCTGTCTGCCATGTACTAGTTTGTAACTAGTGTTGTCTTGGAAGAATTACCCTGGCATCTCCAACGCCAGTGCTGAACATGTTATCTCTGTGGAATGCAGGCCCAGTGGGCATCTGGTGTTACTTTCTGTTTTGAGTAAAACCGTGAGAAGGTAATTGGGCAGGGAATGTTGGTGTAAAGCTGTTTGAGGCTGGGGACCAGCAGGGCAACTGCCCGCCCGCGCATGCTGCACATGCGCGCCCGCACATGTCGTGCATTGCGCATGTGCGGCCTGGCCGCGCATGCGCAATGCGCGGGCACGGCCCTGATTCCCTCTCCCCCCCTCCCGCAGTAAGAAGTTTCCCGGGCCGCAAGCTTGCGGCCTGGGAAGTTTTTTACTGCAGGGGGGCAGGGAGAGGGAGCCGCGGCCCGGCACCAAGGCCTTCGCGGCCCGGCGGTCCCCGCGGGTTGGGGACCACTGGTGTAAAGGAACTGCTTTTGTAATTAACCCTCAGTTCTGACCTTTGTTTGAGTCTGTCATCCTGACAGCTGGCCATCAGTGCCAGAAAATATTCTGCAGAGGTTGCAGCTTGGGTCATGGCTTCGGCCATAACTCTCCATCACCACTCTTGGCTGAGAAGTTCAACCTTGCCTTGGGAAACCTGGTCAAAGGTTGAGAACCTCCTCTTTGAAAGGGATTCCTTATTTGCTGCAGCCACTGATGACTTTCTCTCTTTCCTTAAGAAGAGTTGCAAGACAGCCCGTTGCTGAAGTTCCTTCCCTCCAGCTCTATCCTTTCAATGTTCCAACCAGCACCAATGTTTTCACACTCCATATTTCCATCCACCCCCTCCCCCTCCTCAGAAATATTCTTCACATCCATTCCAGCAGTTTCAAAGTAAACGCCAGCCTTCTTACCCTAAGGGCCAGCAATGCCCCCAGAGGGATCAAGCCCAACAACAACATCAATCTAGATTTTGACAATTAACCTGTTTGACCTCCTGATTGAATTTCTCTCACAGGGAGACTGGTTTGCTGTTCTTCATCTAAAGGATGCTTATTTCCACATTACAATTCTCGAACTCCTTCTAACCTCCTCCCCATCTCTCGGGCCACTAGGGTGGAGGCAAAGGCGAACAACCCACCTCCGACACTGATGCTGTGCAACGCCAGGTCCATCAACAACAAAGCTTCCACCCTGCAAGCGTATTTCGCAGAGCAGGGGGTAGACCTGGCGTGCCTGACGGAAACCTGGACCAGGGACGGCGAAACAGTCGCCCTTAAAGAGCTAACCCCGGCTGGGTTCTCCGTCCACCATCAGTCACGGACTGTGGGGCGGGGAGGGGGTGTGGCAATCCTGATCCGTGACAACATCTCCTTCAGGGCTCTCTCTGCGCCAAAAATTCCAGGAATTGAATGTGTTGGCCTCGGGTGGGGTACAACCGAGAGCGTGGCCATCTGGGTGGTATATCGCGCGCCCAATGCACCTCCAGATGCCCTGCCAGCCCTGCTAGAGGCGGCGGCCGCCTGGACATTACAGTCTCCTAGACTGTTAATCCTGGGGGACTTTAATGTCCATGTGGAATTGCCACCCTCTGGCAATGGGCTGGACCTGGTGTTGGCCACTAGGGCTCTCGCAATTTGTTGTTGGCCCTACCCACCAGGCAGGTCACACCCTGGATCTGATTTTCGGTGCAGGGCTGAGCGTGGATCCGGTTACAATTACTGCCGTGCCATGGTCGGACCACTATACCCTGAAGACCCGGCTTAGGCTGCCACCTCCCCCTCACTTGGGCGTCGAGCAAATTTCAGCTCGCCCACGGAGACTTATGGATCCGATTGGATTCCTGAATGCTCTGCGGGACCCAATGCCTCCCGGCACTTCTCTAGATGGACTGGTCAGTGACTGGCATGACAGATTGCTGGCCGCCATTGATGAGATAGCTCCCAGACGTCCTCTCCGTCCCCGTCTCAAGCGGGCTCCATGGTACACCGAGGAGCTCCGCGAGAAGAAACGGGAACTGAGACGACTAGAGCGAGTTTGGAGGAAGACCCGCGACGAAGAATCGAGAGCATCTTATAGAATGCAGTTAAGAGCCTATGAGATGGCGGTGAAGTCAGTGAAATGCAACTTTTACTCGACTAGCATCGCGTCTGCGCACTCACGCCCAGCACAACTATTTAGGGTAGTCCGATCTCTCACCGCCCTTGATGAAGGGCGCCAAAACAATAGCCAATTGGACATTAGCTGTGAGGCATTTGCG
This sequence comes from Paroedura picta, assembly GCF_049243985.1. NCBI lineage: Eukaryota > Metazoa > Chordata > Lepidosauria > Squamata > Gekkonidae > Paroedura > Paroedura picta. The sequence goes on along the minus strand of NC_135371.1, from coordinate 80,448,391 downwards.
AGTCACTTCGCAGACAAAATCTCGACTCTTCGCCATGACCTCCCTCCAACTTTGGACACAGAAAGTGAACTGGAGGCTCCTTGGCTGTCTTTGGAGAGAACAATGAGTTACTTCAGACGACTCTCATTAGATGAAGTGGACAGGATGCTAGCAACAACAAGGCCAACCACTTGCCCTCTAGATCCATGTCCATCGTGGCTCCTAAAAACAACAGACCTAAGAATAGGAGCGCCCCTCCGGGAAATAATCAACCTCTCCCTTTCAACGGGAGAATTCCCGGAGGGATTAAAAGAGGCAGTGGTACGCCCGTTGCTCAAAAAACCATCCTTGGCTACGCAGGAGCCTGACAACTACCGCCCCGTCTCACATCTGGCGTTTCTGGGGAAGTTGGTTGAAAGGGCTGCTGCAGGCCAAATATCAGCATTCCTGGAAGAAACTTCAGCCCTTGATTCATTTCAGTCAGGCTTCCGGCCTGGCCATGGGGTGGAGACAGCGCTAGTCGCCCTGACGGATGACCTCCGCCGCCAACTGGACCGAGGCGGGTCAGCACTGCTGATACTATTAGACCTGTCGGCAGCGTTTGACACAGTCAATCATGAGCTCCTAGCTTACCGCCTTGGCGACGCTGGGATACGGGGGACAGCCCTAAAATGGCTGATCTCCTTCCTCCAGGGTCGCGGACAGAGGGTAGCAATAGGAGAGAGAGTTTCTAGCCGTCACCAGCTCACATGTGGAGTCCCACAAGGAGCAGTGCTCTCTCCTATCCTATTTAATATCTTCATGCGCCCTCTTGCTCAGCTGGCGCGGAGGTTTGGGCTGGGTTGCCACCAATACGCAGATGACACCCAGCTCTTCCTCCTGATGGATGACTGCCCTAACTCCCCCCCAGAATCTTTAGCCAGATGCCTGGAAGCAGTGACAAAATGGATCAAGCAGAGTCGTCTGAAGCTCAACCCTGCAAAGACGGAGGTCCTGTGTTTGGGTAGGAAGGGACCATGGGAGGAAGCGCGCCTGCCCATCCTGGATGGTGTGCAGCTCCTAGCGACTCACTCCGCCAGGAACCTGGGCGTGATCCTGGATGCTTCCCTTACAATGGAAGCCCAGGTCACGAAGGTAGCACGGCTGGCATTCTACCACCTCCGCCAAGCCAAACTACTAGCGCCCTACCTGGAACCAGAGCACCTAGCCACAGTGATCCATGCGATGGTCACCTCCAGACTGGACTTCTGCAACTTGCTCTATGCAGGCCTACCCTTATCCTTGATCCGGAAACTACAACTGGTGCAGAATGCCGCGGCCAGGATTCTCACTAAGACATCATGGAGATCACATATCCGGCCGGTACTTCAAGAACTTGGTTGGCTCCCAGTTGAATTCCGGATTAAGCTTAAGGTTTTGGTAATCACCTTTAAGGCCATACGCGGTCTGGGCCCAGTGTATCTGAGAGACCGCCTCCCTGCCTATACCCCCAGAAGAGCTCTACGCTCCGCCACCTCCAACTGGCTACGGATCCCTGGCCCTAAAGAGGCACGTCTGGCCTCAACAAGGGCCAGAGCCTTCTCGGTCCTGGCCCCCACCTGGTGGAATGAGCTCCCCGAAGAGATCAGGGCCCTGCCGGAACTTCCACAATTCCGCAGGGCCTGCAAAAAGGAGCTCTTCCACCAGGCATTTGGTGGGGCCGACTGAGCCACAACACCTACAGGTGCCCCCCAGACTGAGGGACCGAACCTACTGAGGGACTGTTAAGTTATTGTTGGAGTGCTGTTCTAATTGTTTCAGTTTATATGTTGTTGTTATTGTTATATTGTTATATTGATTTTGATATTGATTTTGATAGTGTTCTATGTGAATGTTGAAAAATGTTTTATGTAAACCGCCCAGAGCCGTAGGGAAGGGCGGTATAAAAATATAAATATAAATAAATAAATAAATAAATAAATATAGGTATTTCTTATGCTTTCTCAGGGTTCCCAGATTATCCAGAATACAGTGCACCTCTTTGGCTTGGCCACAGCCCCAAGAGTGTTCACAAAATGCATAGCAGTGGTGATATCATACCTCCGTGTCAAGGGTATTGGTATTTTCCCTTAATTAGATGACTGGTTGGTAGTAGCTTCCTCTGTGAAGCTTCCATTTTACAAGTGTTTGTTATTCTGGACCTTTGTTCATCCCTGGGTCTACAGGTAAATTTTAAGAAATCATGCTTGGCTCCCTCCTGAGTTGTTGACTTTATTGGCTCCAACCTGGCTTTATCGGCTCCTGTCAGGCATGAGCTTTTCTACCCCATGACCATTTTTATTCTATATGGTCCATGGTTCAGTCCTTATCATAGAACCATTGCAGACCAGCAAGGTTCATACAGAGGCTTCTAGGCCTCCTAGCTTCAACCACTGCAGTGGTTCCTTTGGTCCATCTCCATATGAGGAGATTACAGCTTTGGTTCCTATAGAGCTTCTCCCCAATCCATGATAGCCCCTATCAGGGATTTACAGTTCCATGTTCAGTTCTAAGAGCCCTCCTGCGGTAGACCCTCAACTGTAATGTGCTGGTTGGTGCGCCCTTTGGTGCTTGGTGTCATTACTTAGTTTTTACTACGGATGCTTCCTTTTTGGGTTGGGGGAGCATTGCTTGGATAGAACTGCCCAAGGTCTATGGTCCCTTGTTGAACAATCACACCACATTAATTTTTTGAAGTTCCATATGGTTCACTTAGCCTTACCTCATTTTGCAGATATCCTATAGGGCAAGAACCTGCTTGTGGAGACTGACAACACCTCCTGCATGTATTATCTGACCAAGCAGGGAGGGGTGTCTTCATGTCACCTCTGTCTAGAGGCACTGAGAATTTGGGAGTTTGCAGTCAGCCTGGAAATAGATTTCAAGGCAATACACATAGCGGGGGTTCTGAACATTCAGGTGGATGACCTCAGCAGAACATTAATTCCACCTTACGACTGGTCCCTGGGTTTTGATAACCTGCTCCCGGTTCTGAGGCTGTAGGGGGTTCCATATTGTAGACCACGTTGCCTCTCCCTCTCAGCCAAGTTCCATTGGTTCTGTTCGGTGGTAGGCATGGGTCAGGGTTCCATAGGGGATGACTTACAGTGGGTGGGAACATGTACCCCAATGTATGTCTGCACACGAGATGTCAATGAACAACGGTTACAGGTAAGTGAAACCCCGTTGCATTTGAGCCCTGTCCATCAGAAAAGACAGGCACTCAAGCCCTGTCCAATGGAATGGATGGACACTCGAGCCCTGTCCATCAGAATAGATGGGCACTCAAGCCCTGTCTATCAGAACAGATGGGCACTTAAATCCTGTCCATCAGAATGGATGGGCACTCAAGTCCTGTTCCTCAGTATGGATGGGTACTCAAGCCTGTCTATCGAAAAGAATGGGCACTTGAGCCATGTACATCAGAATGGATGGCTACTCATGTCCTATCCATTGGAATGGATAGGCACTGAAGCCCTGTCCATTGGAACAGATCGGCACTGAAGCCCTGTCCAATGGAATGAATGGTACTCAAGCACTGTCTGTTGTAATGGGTGACCACTCACTCAATCCCTGTCCATCAGAATGGATGAGCCCTGTCCATCAGACCAGATGGGCAATCGAGCCCTGTCCATTGAAACAGATGGGTACTTGAGCCCTGCCTAATGGAAAAGACAGGCACTTGAACCCTATCCATTGGAACGGATGGGCACTAAAGCCCTGTCCTTTGGAATGGATGGGCACTCTAATCCTATCCGTTATAATGGATGGGTAGTCACTTGAGCCCTGTGAACTGGAATGAATGGGTATTGAGCCCTGTCCATTGGAACACATGTGCATTCGAGCCCTGTCTGTCAGAACTAATGGTCCCTCCCTCATGCCCTGACCTACAGAATGGATGGGCATTTGAGCCCTGTTCATTGGAATGGATGGTCAATCCCTCAAGCCTTGACCTTCAGAATGGATGGGCAATCAAGCCCTGTAAGCCACCTTGAGATTCCTTTGGGTAATAAAAAAGCAGGGGACCAAGAAAACCCATATCTACTTTTTCCTCTGGGTTTTAAACCAGGAAACTGCACATATTCTCTCAAAGGAGAAAGTCACCTGAATGTGCCAGTGTTTGATGTGTGATGATCCAAACTTTATTTTAGTGGGCAGAGGGCATGCAGTTGTCTCAGTTCCATATTCCAATCTGCTTTGAAATACCGGCCTCTTGGAGGCACTCCAAACAGAAGCTTGTCACAGAGAAGCCAGTGTTTGGCTTGGGCCCCCCTTATATCCTCCTGCAAGGGACTGACTCTAGTGGGTGGAAATACATGTTAAGAATGGGGAAAAGGAGGATCTGGGTAACTACCAACCTGTCAGTTTGACATCTGTAGCTGGCAAAATTTAGGAACAAATCATCCAACATTCGTTCCTTGAGCAGCTGGAACAGAGAGCTGTGAGACTCAGCGGGTTTCACAAGAACAAGTCATGTCACACTAATCTTATCTCTTTTCTCAAGAACTTGATGACCTTGCTGGATCAGGAGAATGCCAAGGACATAGTTTAACTGGATTTCTGATAAGGTTCCACAGGATATGCTTGTTGACAACCTGGCAATATTTATTCATTCATTCATTCATTCATTCATTCATTCATTCATTTATTTACCGCCCTCCCCGGAGGCTCAGGGCTGTTTACATGGAACATCATAAGAACACTACATGAAACAGTCTATAATGTCAATAACCGTACAATAATAATAACTAACGGTTGTAACCATATAACAATAGAGCCTGGAGAGGAGACGACCGAGAGGGGATCTGATACCCATCTTCAAGTATTTAAAATGGTGCCATATACAGAATCAAAGCTGACACAGGGATGACCATGAACCAACTAAAAGTAGCGGTCATTGGCAGAGATGTGTGGAAAACTTTCCTATAGAATCACCGAGGGTCAGACACGACTGAATGGATGACATCATCATCACACAGAGGATGGAGCAGAGTTGTTCTCTCTTGCCCCAGAAGAACAGACCAGATCCAATGGGATGAAATTAGTTCAAAAGAGATTCTGTCTAAACATCTGGAAGAAGTTCTTGACAGAGCAGTTTCTCAATGGAACAGGCTTCCTCGGGAGGTGGAGGGTTTTCCATCTTTGGAAATTTTTAAAGAGACTGGATAGCCATCTGATGGAGAAGCTGATTCTGTGAAGATTCGAAGGGTTGGCAGGTTACACTGTCAGCGATAGGGTTGTGAGTGTCCTACATAGTGCAGAGGGCTAGACTAGATGACCCAGGAGGACCCTTCCAACTCTATGATTCTATGCTGTGGGGCAAATACTCTTTGGGGGAGCCACCAGCCCCAAGTGACCAACTGTGTGATTGTTCTGGGGGAACCCACATAGGAACAACTGCCTTAGGAAGGGAGCCTTATACCTGGAAGGAGTATGTATCCTTTCAGGGACACAGTCCCCTTAAGGTGTATAGGGTGAACATGGGGTAGTCCAAATTTTGGAGTGTAAAAGTCATTCAACCATCCCTTATTCAACTCTTGTTTTTAATCCTGGCTTTTCTTGGGGGGGGGGCAAGTCAATTAGAAGGTTGCAGGGCTAGAACCAGTGTTTGAACTGGGCACTAGTGTATGTCTTCTTGGAGAGAAAAGTGTCCAGAGCCTTGTGATGTATCATTTGGGTTGGCACAAAGGCAGTTTTGGAGTGCAGCCTGGCTGTAGTGTCTGCCTCTGTTATTGTCCTGTGGGCACCGAAGCTGAGAGCAGCTAGCACAGGAGGTGGACTTTAGACCAGGGATCAGCACATTTCCTTTCAGAGGAGAGAGTTCCCTGAACATCATGGGGGGAAGGATGATAATGTTTGGTGATACAAATCTTATTTTGGAGTCAGAGAGCATGGAGTAATTTCAGTTCCATAATCAAAGCTTTTTTGTAATGGAAGGACAGTGCTAAAGTGCCCATCTCTTCCAAGGAACTGGGCTTGAATGCCCATCTGTTCCAACTGACAAGGCTCAAGAGCCCATCCAATCTGACGGACAGGGCTTAAGTGCTGGTCGGAGCATGGTGCCTATTCATTCACAAATGTTTATTATGATTTTCTGCCATTTCCTGCTTCATGTGATGGCAGCCTGCCATCACAAACTTTCATGAACTTTTCCAGAGTTAGTGGCAGTCCGTCTTTACAACAGAAACCAGGGGTTTAAAGGAACTCACAGTCACTTCCTTAAAACCCTGCTTTCTGCTCCCTGCTGCTCTGCTGTTTTTCACAGCCTTCTCGGGGACAAGAAAGCAGGGGCTGATATGGACCCAGTCCATTTCTTTGTTTAGTAGATATTTTCTTTTTGGTAAATAGCAAAATAGTACAGAGTGTAGATCCACTATATAGTGAGGAACAGCATACCATCTAAAAACATTTTAGACCCATTTTCTGTTAACATTTGACACTCACTGTCTTTCAAGTCACTACTCTACAATGCCTCCCATTGAGCCATACTTATATCCTTTCCAAGGATTCTTTAACTTGAATGCTGGTCCATTCAGATAAATGGAACATCTTGTTTTGCTTTGGGGAGTGCAATATATATGATGCAATGTGCCGTTTCTGTGCTGTGGTTGTGCATGTGGTTGTGCGTGTGTGTGCTGCGGTTGTGCGGACAACTTAGAACCCCTTCCACCATTGGCTAGACCTCTGTCTGGCGGAGTCACCGTTCACGGAGCATCTTAAAAAATATGTATCGCTGTGTAGCAATGCGTTATCGCCGATCACATGTCATATTCTTGTTTTGCAGTTTTGCTTTGGCAGGCGAATATGATTGGGAAACTGTTGTGTATTGTGGTAGTGGTGGCTCTGGGTGGACCACCGGTGTGCATTTGTGTAATGGCGGACATTTCAGTAAAATGGTTCCTGCTGCATGTCCATACTGCTCTTCTCGCGTGTAAACGAATCTGCGCATGCGAGAAGTCAAACAATAAGAGCGCCAAGCTGGCCACTAGAGACGGCTCCAGTTCTCACGCAAGAAGTTTTGAACGTGACATTTGACCTCATGTGGCCAATGTACGTCTCCCTGACTGCCCCCCTCCAATCAGGAGCCGACTAATCCTTTTGTCTTTGTGTGCGGGAAGGTACATGACCCGTGGCACCCTGCACCTCCATTTTGCTTAGCCACTCGCGAAGGCAGTATGGACTCCGCTTCCCAGTCATTGTCCGTCCAGGCAACCGGCAGGGGACCTACATGGAAGGACGCTGAGATACGGGACCTGATACCAATATTCGCCGAAGAGAAAATTCAGGATGCCTTCCGATCCTCGCATCGGAATTAGGAGGTGCTCGAACAGGTGGCCATCTGGATGAGAGCCCTGGGCCACCACAGGACTGGCCTTGAATGCCGATCCAAAACGAAGACCATGAGGGCCGAATATATGAGGGCTGTGGCCCACAACCAAAAGTCTGGGAATGCAAGAGTGACCTGCCCGTATTTCGAGCAACAGCTAGAAATATACGGAGAGGGGGATGGAGACGGCCGGCCAAAATGCATGGGAAGGAGCCTCAAGGTCATCCAGATGCCGGCTGCTCCGGTAGAGGGACCAGCTGTTGCAGAAAACCCAGGAGAGGGCACCTCGTCGGGGACGACCGTTCGGCCTCCTCCCCAGATCCAGCAATGCGGGGCGGACCTCATCACGTTGGACCTGCTTGCCATCGTCCCTGGTGAGGAAACCGAGCCTTCAAATGGCCAAAGGCACAATCCATGACATTCCTTGCCCAGGAGTGCTGAGGTTGTAGTGTTGCGAGTTTGCGCTGTTTACTTGGACAGAGGTCCAACCACCAGCAGAGAAGAGATCACTCACCAACACAGCCAAGTTGTTGCAAATTATTTACAGTGATTTATTTACATCCAGCATCCAGCAATACATTCAGCGGAGTTTCAGAATGTCCTGCTTAGCTCTCATTGAAGAAGGCAGACAGAATAACACAATGCACACTTCATATATACAGTTTAACAGCCAATCACAACAGTGCTGACTCACTCAGGTAATTAGCCACAGGTGCAACACCTTATTGCATCATCCCAATGCATTCCTATGGAGACTCAGGCTGACAACTAGAGACAAGCCTTTACATGCCCTTACATGCCTGGACATGCCCCTGGAATCCATTGCATTGACATAGCTTTATAGCATTGGCTATATGATCAATACTTGACTGCCATATACTGACACACCTCCTCAGGCATGTATTGATCACTCCTGGATGTGTCATTGTCCCCTTCAGCCACCATGCGCAAGGCTTTGCACAGTTGGATAAATCTATCCACACTTAGCGCCTTCGTAAAGATATCTGCTACATTGTTTTCCGATTTGCAATGTTCCAATGTTACTAAGTTCTTCTTTACAGCTTCTCTTACATTCTGGTAACGAATGGTTATATGTTTACTGCGGGATTTTATCCCTTTGTCAACAGCCAGCTGGGTTGCTGCCGTACTGTCACAATACACCTTTATTGGCAATGGTGCATTAATGTCAAAATCTGTTAAGACTTGATTTAACCATTCAACCTGTAAGCACAATTCACTTAAAGCAGAAAACTCAGCCTCACATGTACTTGTGGCCACATGTGATTGTTTCAATGCTTTCCAAATTATTAGAGCACCAGACACATAAATTGCAATCCCTGATGTGGATTTCCCATTGAGGTCACCCCAACTTGCATCACTAAATGCCCACACCCTTGGATTATTATCCACACTTAGAGATAGCTTAAGGTGTACCGTACCTTTAAGATATCTAAGTATGCGTTTTGCTGCCACCCAGTCTCTCATTGTTGGACAGGAACATCGCTGACACAACAAATGAGTGGCATAGTATATATCTGGTCTACACCAAGTAGCTATATATAGCAAAGATCCCACAAGCGATTGGAAGGTTGTCACATCTTCCAATATCGCACCCTCTGGGTCCTTTAGATAGCTAGTGGTTATTGGAGAATTTACAGCCTTCGCTTCCAACATGTTAAACCTCTCCAGTAACTTTAGTATTTTCTTCCCTTGGAACATTTCATAGCCACCCTGGCCATCCTGGGATATGTCAACACCTAGGTAATGCTCCACATCGCCCAGATGCTTGACCTTAAACAGTTGTTCTGTTGTTTTCACAAACCAATCAACTTGTTGCTCTGTGTTGTACAGAAATGCTAAATCATCCACGAAACACAGCAAATAGCAATTAGACCCAAACAATTGTATTTTATACATGCATACGTCACCTATACATTGTTTGAAACCCACACTGAGTAGTGCCTCATCAAGACATTTTCTCCATAAATATGCTGATTGATGAAGTCCATACAACGCCTTGTTTATTTTTAAGACCTTGTGTTTGTCTTCCCCTTCAAAACCAGGGATCTGGGTCATAAATAAGTTTTCTGTTACCCTTGCATTCAAGTAAGCAGTAACAAAATCTGCATGATGTATTCTCATTCGATTTTGGCTTGCCTTTAGCAATGCCACTCTTAGCGTTTCTGCACGTAATGTGCTGGCAAATGTCTGGTCATAGTCTAAGTGTTTACATTGACTAAAACCACGAGCGACCAGACGGGCTTTTCTTAAGATTGTGCCGTCTGCTAACTGTTTGAGCTTGTAAATCCATCTACAAGATATCACCTTTTCCCCTGCTGGCAAACACATAGAAGTAAACACTTCATTTTCAATTAAAGATTTGTACTCAGTCTCCATTGCCTGAACCCAGGCCTCTCTCTCAGACTTGTCCAGAGACATGACTGCTTCATAATTCTCTGGTTCAGCATAGACGTTATTGATATAACCGTACCTCTGAGGTGGTTTTCCTTTTGTGGTACGCTCTGACACCCTAGGAAGCACTCTTTCACCTCCTTCTGCTTGAGCAGAATCTTGCCTGTCAGCAGGAGACGAGGGAGTAGCCTCTTGCTTAATTTCAGTTTGGCCTTCAGAGCCATCTGTTAGTGGGAGAGATACCTTACCAGGGAAATCATTTGCATGAATCCTTGGCCAGCCCTCACTCTCACAAAAACCAGCTGAGCGACTGAAGCTCAAGGAATTATTTTGGTTTAGAAACCGATAGCTTTTCATACTGTTTTGATAACCCAGAAAGGTTAGCTTCTGAGCTCTGTCCTTCCCTTTTCTACGTTTTGTTAGTGGTACATTTACCCAGGCTTTAGTACCAAACACCCGCAGATGGTCTAGGTCTGGGTTTTTGGAGTATAAAACCCTGTACGGTATATTTTGTATACTGCTCGTCCATAGACGGTTTACCACATAGCATGCATTTTTTAATGCTTCAGCCCAATACCCCATGTTTAACCCTGAGTCCTTTATCATTGATAACATCATGGTTTGTAGGACTGCCCCACGTCTCTCAGCCAGCCCGTTTTCTTGTGGGGTTGCCACATTAGCCACCCTATGCTCTATGCCTTTGACCTTAAGCCACTTTGTGAACTCTAGTGACATAAATTCGCCTCCCATGTCTGTTTGGAATGCAGCCATTTCCAAACCCAGTTGCTTTTCAACCCTTTTAAGCCAATATTTGGTGGTCTGAAACACCTCGGATTTATGTTTCAATATATACACCCAGCTGAATCTACTATAGTCATCAGTGTAAATGACCGCGAAACGGTTTTTTGATAAACTAGGCTGATAAGGGCCGATAACGTCACAGTGCACTAGTTCCAAGGCTCTTACAGTCATTCTAGAGCTCTTTTTGGCTACAGGGAAAGCTTTAGATTTGGTTTGTTTACAGATGTCACAGTCTAAAAACGCATCACATTTTTGTACTTCATCCCTGCCTAGCATAGCCAGTGTTTTGTTTATGACATTGAAACTGGCGTGGCCTAGGCGCCTATGAAGAAGGTGGATACAATTCTCATGGGGATTTTTGTTCAGGACCGCTTGTGCTTTGGCAGACTCATTTACAATCCTGTAAACATCATTATGCATCTCTCCTTGTACCAGAGTTTTATCACCCTTGCTTATGGTACACCTGTCCCCAAAGAACTGAACAGTGAAACCCTGCTTAGCCAATGAGGATACACTAAGAAGGTTATTTTCAAGCGAGGGTACATGCATAACATGATCAAACTCACACCCCAGGGCAGAAAATTCTACACTACCCTGGCAGCTGACTATAGAACTGCTGCCGTCCGCTAAGTTTACATGTTTGAGAGTGGAAGGCTGTACAGACTTCAAGAGCTTTTTGTCTGCACAGAAATGCTGGCTGGCTCCTGAATCAAGTAACCAAATCCCAGCAACTCCACCACCCTCAGTTACCACCAAAGATGCTCCCTGCCTCTTCAAACAATCCTTACCCTTAGCCTTTTTGCTATTGTTCGGGCAATTTGCTTTTAAATGTTCCTTAGAGCCACAACCATAACAACGTCGGACCTTGTAAACACATTGTTCCTGGCTCTGCCGTTGTTTTCTTCCAGAGCTAAACTCTGGAATGCTGTCGCAGCCGTTGATTCTCTGCTGCTCGCTTTTAACACCTCCGGCACCAGGAGAAACCGTTCTTAACTCGTCCTGCCGTGCCTGTTCCTCGAGCAAACGACCCGTCACATAAACAAGAGTCAGCTTGTCTGCGTCGAGACTTTCCAAGGAAGTGATAAGCACGTTGTAGTCATCGCTTAACGAGGAAAGCAGAATGTAAACCTTATCTTCGTCCGGGAGCGTCTTGCCTTGTTTCTCTAGCTGCTGAAAACAGGCTGTCAACGTGTTGATGTGATTCCTCACCGACTCTCCCTTAGATAACCGGAGACGGTACATCCTCCTTGTTGTTGCTATCTTGGACCCTGCCGTTCTCCTCACGTATACCGACTGCAAGCTGTCCCACGCTGCCTTCGCCGTCGTACAGCCAGTCACGAATATCAGCTGGTCATCTGCCACACTCAGAACGATATTCGCCAGGGCTTTCCGGTCCTTGTTGACGTCTTCTGGTGTGGGGGCTGCTGGAGGAGCTGACACACACTCCCACAGAGCCTCTCGTGTGAGATAGTGCTCCATCCGGAGTGCCCACACACTATAGTTTGTTGAGGTGAGCTTATCCACCAGCTGAGCATTCACCATGTATGCCATGCTGTCGTCTAGCCAAGACGCCTGGACTTCCTCAATGCTCACCTCCTCGGCCTTTTCCTGAGAGCCGCTGCTGCTTGCCTGGTCCGCTGTGCTATCCTCAGACTCACTGGACTTCCCTGCGTTCTGCACGTCCTCCAAGTCACTCTCGGTAGCCACAGACCTTCATCCAACTCCAGGCAACTGAGTTCTCTTTCTCTTCCAGCCTCAGTGGTGGTGCCTCCGGCCGCTAGCGCAGCGTGCTGGGCCCATAACCCTGTTGCGAGTTTGCGCTGTTTACTTGGACAGAGGTCCAACCACCAGCAGAGAAGAGATCACTCACCAACACAGCCAAGTTGTTGCAAATTATTTACAGTGATTTATTTACATCCAGCATCCAGCAATACATTCAGCGGAGTTTCAGAATGTCCTGCTTAGCTCTCATTGAAGAAGGCAGACAGAATAACACAATGCACACTTCATATATACAGTTTAACAGCCAATCACAACAGTGCTGACTCACTCAGGTAATTAGCCACAGGTGCAACACCTTATTGCATCATCCCAATGCATTCCTATGGAGACTCAGGCTGACAACTAGAGACAAGCCTTTACATGCCCTTACATGCCTGGACATGCCCCTGGAATCCATTGCATTGACATAGCTTTATAGCATTGGCTATATGATCAATACTTGACTGCCATATACTGACATGTAGTAGCTCTGCACATTTGTCCTTTGCCACTTATAGGGAATCATGAGCCAGCGGCGTACGGGGTAGGCTCCATCTCCGAGCACCAATGCTGGAACACGCACTCCCTCTATGGTGGCAGTGGGGTTGCCGGGGACAAAGACCCCTTCATCCATGGTTTTCCTGTGGTTCGATTCCCAGAACACAAAGGCATCATTCCTCCTCCCATTCCACCCCACCTCGGCATCTATAAACCGTCCGGAGAAGTCCACGGTTCCTTGCAGGAAAACACAACAAAAGTCCTTCCTGTTCCCATACTCCTTTATGCTTCCCTCGGGTGCATGGATAGGGATGTGGCTTCCATCGACAGTGGCAAAACATTGCGGGAATCCCAGCCTGGCAAACCCATCCATATTCTGAAGAAAGGAAAAGAAAAGAATAGAAATCAGGGTTCAAAGTTAATGTGGGGCGCATCGTGTATTCGTTGCTCACCTGTCAAACAAGGGGAAAAAATTAAAGGGCAAAGGGGATATAAGGACACCCACCGCTCCAAGCCGGTCTCCGAGGCACACCACTTTGCTGTACAATTCAGCCTCCATGGCGAAGCAGAATTCCAGCAGGATCTCGCCAACTGTGGAGACTCCTAATCCGAATTGCTGGGCAACTGTCTGGAAGTACTGCGAGGTGGCCAAGTACCACAAGGCGGCTGCCACCCTTTTTTCCACTGGAAAAGGGCGCCGCATGCCAGTTACTTTCCTGAAGTTACCAATCCTAACATCCTGAAGTTAGCAATCCAGTTGTCATCATCCCAGTGAGACCACACATAATTTTCCCACCAGTCGGTGGATCTTTCATCCACCCAGAACTGTCTGGGGAACCAGACCTCCGCCAGAGCTTGCCAGCATTTCCTAGCGCCATGCATGCCCGTAGAGATTGGGTTCTAGTGATGGCCCTCCTTCTGCCCACACGTAGTCTGTAGTCCTCGTAAGCAGACCTCCTCCGCAACACAGTGGCATGGACACGCAGAGCTATTGCAAGCATCTGACCCAGCAACTTAAAATAATCCTCTCCATTGCAACGCTTACCTGTGCGGTGGCCAGGAGACTAGGAAAACAAAAGAATGAGGCTGACCACGTGTTTGCCTAGGTGCACATAAGCAGGTAATCTGTGGGCGTGTACTGTAGGCGGGGCTACCCTAATCAAACATGTTCTCATAGGAAGGAATGCATCAACCTTTATTTCATAGGAAACATTGGAAAACCAGTTCCAATTGTGCCAATGATTCAACGATGATTCGTTGCTACGGGGTTTTCGGGGTTTTTTTTTAAAAAGGGAACCCCACCGATTTCGGCTTCTGGGTGGAGGTCAAAGGTGTCCCTGCAGTTTGATTGACAGCCACAGGAAGTCAGAAGCACTAAAAAGGGACCTCCTTTGTGGCGAGAAGACGGAGACCGGAAACCTGTGGGTAATGAAAGTGCCGCAAAGTGAAAGTGACAAATTCCGCAAAAACCGCAGCTGTGCATTACGGCCAATTTTCGCTACTTTAAGTAGCAATTTCTCAAACGGCAACCAAATAGCCACTTTCAACTTTGTGCGGAATGGCCCTCAATATTAGAAAGATAGGGCATAAGAGATAATCTATTTAGAAGAGAGGTGTCATACAGTGGATTATTGATTTTATTCAAATCATGCTGTCTTTCCACATCCTGTATTCTTTGCTTTACCAATTCTTTGGCACGGTCAAAACCCAAAGAGAGCAAAAATTGTTGGGATAGACCATAAAATCCTAACTTCCTGTTAATGGCCTGTACCCATGGAGCAGTAAATGAGTCAAATAATATTAGTTAGGATAGACCCCTGGGAAAGAAGATCAGCCTTAGCCAATACAATATTGCAGCTGACCATAAGCTTGCCTCGACCAGGGTCAAACTTGACTCCACACACAGTGCAGCATTAGAGACAATTGTGGGGAGCTGCAGAAGATTTCTCAAAAATTTGGTTTGGCCTCTCTCCAGGCGAATTGTATTAGCAGTGATTGTCAGTGGAGCTCCATATAACATTTGCACCAGGAGCTTAGTTTTGAATATTTTAAGAGTTGCTGGGACATTCCTACCACATATGTTCCAATAGAATTTTAGTATAGCACCTGCACTTTTTTGTGCATTCAGAGCAATATGGGCTACATGAGAGTTCATAGATCCTGAAGCTTGAAATATGACGCCTAGATATTTATATAACTTAACTTGCTCAATTTAGGTAGCATTTAGGCGCCACAAGTGTTTCTTAAATTTCTTTGAAAAGACAAATATTTTTGTCTTGGAATAATTTACTTCAAGGCAGTTTTCATTACAGTAATCCATAAGGGCTCTCAGTGCCCGTTTTAGTCCGATAGGGGTCCTTGATAAAAGGACAACATCATCTGCATACAATAATAAAGACTATTAGCCAATTTTGGCAGATGGAAGTCCAAACTCCGTAAATGGGTAACAATGTCATTAATATAAATGCTAAATAGTTGTGGAACTAATATACATCCCTGTTTGACTCTGTTCACCATTCTTATGGGATCTGTTAAATGTCCCTGAGGGTTACATATAACCCTTATTGATGTTTGTTTGTGGAAGGCCCGAATTAAAAAGATAAGTCGGTTGCCTATGTTGACTTTCTCTAATTTCTTCCCCAATTTTGTTCTTGAAACTGAATCGAATGCTGATTTAAAATCTACAAAAGCAGCATACAAGGATGTATTGGAACTGGAGGAATATTTTGCTATTAGATGGTCCAAAATTAAGCATTGATCTATGGTGGATCTTCCTTTTCTGGTGTCTCAGCAGACAAAAATGTCTTAAGTTTGTTTTGCATATCACTCCTTTTATACATTTCAGCCAAACGAGAATTCAATTTAGTATTCCAAGCAGGCCCTTTATGGGCTCCAACCTCAGAAGTGGGTAATATGTATTTATCAATCACACGTGGATATATACAGTGAAAACTAAATTTTAGAATTATTGGTAAATGATCACTGTCATAATATGAAGAGACTTCAAGTGAGTCTATATACTGGAAAAATTTTTTTGATGTTATTATATAATCAATGGTACTCATCCTACTACCAGACCAATAAGTAAATCCCTCCGTGTGGTCACCTGCTACCGCCCCATTTAAGATGTAAAAATCCAGCTGGCAAACCATTTGGGAAAAAAGGAATCCAGCATAATTGTATTTACAATCTTTAAAGGTAAAGGTAAAGGTATCCCCTGTACAAGCACTGGGTCATGTCTGACCCTTGGGGTGACGCCCTCTAGCGTTTTCATGGCAGACTCAATATGGGGTGGTTTGCCAATGCCTTCCCCAGTCATTACCGTTTACCCCCCAGCAAGCTGGGTACTCATTTTACCAACCTCAGTAGGATGGAAGGCTGAGTCAACCTTGAGCCGACTGCTGGGATTGAACTCCCAATCTTTACAATCTTTAGGCTCTCTAATAAATGGTAACTCTAGGTTTCCGAGAATAGGTGGACAGATCCCATTATAATCAGGGCCCAATTTTGCATTGAGATCACCCCCCAAAAATTATATGTGTAGCTGGATAATCCTTCAATAATTGTCATACATATGTTTCAAGAGCATTCCAGTCTGCCTCAGTTTGTGCTTTTATTTTGGCTGGAGGCATATAAAAGTTTATAATCAGACAAGTTGTTTTTTTGAAAATATATCATTACTAGAAATCAAGCCCGCTGTATAAGAGATACAGCAGGTGCTAGCAGGCAGTGGGGGTTGCTGGAGGGCCCCTCATGGTGGGCCACCCCCCCAAAGGGAGGGGAGGAAGGAAGGCAGGCAGGCAGATACAGAGAAAGGTAGAAGGAGAGAGAGAGAGAGGGAGAGAGAGAGAGAGAAAGTGTGTGTGAGAGAGAGAGAGAGAAAAGAGGGGAGAAAGGAGAGTAAGCACTGTGTGATATAATGGGAGAGAGAGAGAAGAGAAAATGATGGATGGGAACAAGAAAAGAGAGTAAGGGATGGGTGGATGACTGAAGAAAAGGAAGGGAAAAAGGAAGAAAGGCAGGAAGACAGGAAGAGAGGAAGCGAGAGGGGGAGAAAGAGACAGAAAGGTGAGGGAGAAATGAAGGCAGGAAGGAAGGTAGGAAGGTGCACTGAAAAGGGATGGGGAAAGGAGGGGGGAAGGGGCAGGCAAGATGGTGAGGGGGTGAGTTGGGGGGGCTGCAGGGGAATAGATATGGGTAGAGATGGGTGATTGGGTGAGTGTTTGGGGGAATGGCAGTGGAGGGTGGGCGCAGGGTTCGTGGGGGAGGCAGACAAGTGTGGAAGGTTTCTGCATCAGCAACGTGAGCAGCATGCTGCCTGGGTCCGCGTGAATGGCAGGGTTCATGGGGGAGGATAAGGGGGAGGGTCGGGGAAGGTTGTTGCTGGAGCGGGAAGCACAGGAGGCATGCCAGCGATGCACGCGGCATGCTGCCTGGGGCTGAGGGAGGGCGGGGGATGAGGGCTGAGGGAGGGCGGGGGATCGTCAGGGAAGGGGAGGGGGATGGGCACGGGAGGGTTCCTCTGGGGCGGGGGGCAGAGACTGACCTGATAGGCAGGCAGCGGCCTAATGGCGGCTGCTAGCCGAAGGTGAGTGGGGTGGGCAGGTCAGGAGGCACTTCGTGCCTTGTCAGTCCAAGGGCTGCACATGGCTGGCGATTGGCACATTGCCCCCAGAAGAAGAAGAAGAGTTGGTTCTTATATGCCGCTTTTCCCTACCCGAAGGAGGCTCAAAGCGGCTCACAGTCGCCTTCCCATTCCTCTCCCCACAACAGACACCCTGTGGGGTGGGTGAGGCTGAGAGAGCCCTGATGTTACTGCTCGGTCAGAACAGCTTTATCAGTGCTGTGGCGAGCCCAAGGTCACCCAGCTGGTTGCATGTGGGGGAGTGCAGAATCGAACCTGGCATGCCAGATTAGAAGTCCGCACTCCTAACCACTACACCAAACTGGCTCTCAGACTGACAAGTGGAGGTGCCAATCGCCAGGTGCTTCATGCCTGGCGATTGGCACCTCTGCTTGTTAGTCCGGGGGAAAGGGGCCAATGTGCCCCTTTGCCCATCACGGACAGAGCCCACTTGTACCCTCCTTAGCGTTTTATTTATACCGCTCCTGTGGAGCAGTTACAGATTGCCATGCCCAAATGAATGCAAGACGGTAATAACTCTATTTCCACTCTCAAGGCTGTTGAAGTTAATATCCCCAACCCGCCCTTAGCTCTACCATGGGCTGAGGGTTGTGCTGCTAGGGTAAAGGATTTGAATCCATCAAATACTGGCAAATCTATCAACCATGTCTCTTAAAATCATATCATTTTGGATAAGTATTTACAAGTTTCAGGGTCGCTTATTCGACTGGCCCAGCCTATGACATTCCATGATAGCAATGAAAACTGATTTTTGTATTTATCCCGTCTAGGATCTGGATGCTCCAGTAATTCAGTAGTAATTTGGTCTAACTGTCCAGAAGTGTCATTAAAAACGCATCCATTTTTACTAAAATTTTCCCCTCAGTTAATTTTACAGCTCCTGTTGAAGGTAGAATACGTCCTTCTGTTTGCTTCTCAGGCACCTGTTCAAAATGGTCAGCTTCCTCTATGACTCCATTCCAATCTTTAACAGAGGTAGCTAACTGTTTATGTTGTGAATTCCTAGAAGAAACTAGAGGAAAAGGAGGAAGAGGAGGAGGATTTGCATTTCCCAAAGTCAAAAAGGCTCCTTTACTTTCCAGCAACTTTCTCCTTTCGAGCTTATCCATAATAGCCACCTGGTCTTCAGCTGGCAAATAGTTGATGGATTTCATCAAATCTTCCTCAATTGAATTTTCCAGATGTAGTGTACTAGGGGGAAGGACAGTTGTTTGATCGGAACAGCTAATTAAATCTTCCAGTGCCATTACTTCTGGTTTAACTTTAGTGTGGGCTACAGTCTGATCCACTCTGGTACCCTTTGGGTAGTTAGGGAGAAGAGGAGTATTAGGAAAGAAAGGAAAGACTGTGACAACTGGAGACGACAGGAATGAGGCTGGGATGCTAAAAAGGAGAGAAACTTACCTGGAGGCGCGGGGACATAACGGGAGCAACCAGAGTTCTCAGGGAGTGGGGTTGCAGCAGGGGAATGTGAGGAACCCCGATTGGGAATTCCTGAACAAGGAAGAGCTAGGCCAAGGGTAAGACAGCCCAAGGGGCAGAGAGGAGGAAGGATTGAGAGTACACAGGATAAAGGCAACGCCCTGCAAACGGAAATGGACACATGTGAAGGGGTTATATAGAAGGGGTGGAGCTAGCACAGGAGAATAAAAGGAAGGCATGTGCCGGGGGTTGGGGGGTTGTTTGGAACAGAGAGGTGAAGGAAGGAGAGAGGGAAACACTTGTGGTGTAAAGAAGCCAAGAATAAACGTTTGTTTGACTTACCTGCTTGATGACTCCAAGTGTGATGCGTGCCAGGACAGCGTGGTGATGAGCTTGCACCTGAGAACAGAAAAGAAGGACTGTTGGCTAAAAGGATAAGCCACGGGCCTTCACAGTGGTGGAGAATGCGGGCATGAAGCGCAACCCACCGTGGACACGCCCTAGCCTTCCTACTCCTCCTGGCTGGATGCCACCAGGGAGAGTGGTTGAAAGGACCGAGTCTATAAAAGCCAGCCTGGAACAAGGTGACAGCATAGACGGGGATGACAACACTTCCACTGAGTCTTCAACTGGGTCGGTGGTGGAGAGAATGGAGGATGATAACCCTGTGGATTTTGTACAGTTTGGCCACTGGTTGGTGGAAACCCAGTCGAGAGCATGGCAGGAGGTGATGGAAAGGCAGAATGTGGAGCAAGAAAGGATGATGCAGAAGATGCGGAAAGCCATGGAGTCGAGGCCCAGCAGTGATGTAGGAGGAACTGGAGGGCCATCAGCTAATCCCTTGGGAAGAGTGCTGTGGCCATCTTTGGGCAAACTGGGACCCGAGGATGATGTGGAGGCATACTTGGAAGTGTTCGAGAGAACAGCGGAGGCAGCCCAGTGGCCACGGGCCCAATGGTCTTATATAATTGGGCCATAGTTGACCGGGGAAGCCCAAGCGGAACTTAAGGACTTATCCAAAGACTTACCTGCTTGATGACTCCGAGTGTGATGCATGCCAGGACAGCGTGGTGATGAACTTGCATCTGAGAACAGAAAAGAAGGACTGTTGGCTAAATGGATAAGCCACGGGCCTTCACATCACCCTCCCTTGGACTTTCTGCTGAGCTTCCAGCCAAGGCTGCGTAGTAGTTTACAACCGGAACCCCATACTCCGTTAATTTCTCTGATGTAAAATAATCAACAATCATGGTCTGTTTCTTAGCTGGAGTACACAATGAATCCTCCTTATCATCCCTAGCTCTTCATCGCTTCTCCCCCATTTCAAACAGACAACACTTTGGAGAAGTAATAAAACAATAAAACAATAAAGTGGAGTTCAATCAGTCACAAGCCATCTTCCCCAAACTCCAGTCTGAGCAGCCAAATTAGCCAAGCCAAAAAAAACAACAAATAGCTTTTCCCTAAAAGACAACAAATAAAATGATCAAAGAAGTCTAGCTCAGGTTACTTTGGATAGGCATGGGCATGAACGGGCTCACCAACTGAAGTTCATGAAGATTTCCCGTCGCTTCCTGCTTTGCAAACCAAAATTCAGGGCAGCATGATATCACAAAGTTTCATTAAATTTTCCAGAGTTCATGGCGGTCCATCTTTACAACAGAAAGCAAGGGGGTTAAAGGGACTCACAGTCATCCTCTTAACCTCTGCTATCTTGTCTCTGTTGTTCTGCTGTTTTTCGCAGCTTTCTCGGGTACAAGGAAGCAGGGGCTGAAAGAGACTTTGAGTCTGTTTATTTGTTTTGTGGACATTTTCTGTTCGGTAAAGAGCGAAATAGTACAGATTTTAGATATCCACTCTTTGAAGAAAGGAAAAAGAAACACAAAACTAACATTTCACAATACATATCTGGTTCTTTTACATCACCCTAAAATCACAGACCACGTATTGCTTTTCTCTAGAGATTACATCTTCCCCACGGTTTTGCCATTGTCCCATTTTCCCATGGTTTGTCTAACAAGTAAGGTTCACTTTTCACTCTTGAAGCATAAAGGATCCTAGCAGCTGCCAGGACCATGTATTTAATAAGGTCACTCTACATTCTGATGCAATTTGGTATCATATTCCCTCACATTCATTTTGGATCCAGTGCCAATTTAACTTTCAGTACTTTTTGGTTTGCCTCCAGAATCATAATCCAATATTTCCTCTAGATGGGATGAAACAATCCCTTTGCATTCTGACATTTTCAACATTTGCCATTGTAACTCTTTGCCATTTTTGCTATATCTTGAGGAGCAGTATACCATCTAAAAAAAACATTTTAGACTTGTCTTCTGTTACCATTTGACACTATCTTAATTTTTAAAATCCTTATCCATGAGGCCCATTTCCAGTTCTCTTAGAGCTCTCACGGCCCCACATCCCTCACAGGTTGTCTATTGTAGGGAGATGAAGGGAAAAGGTGTTTGTAAACCCCTTTGGTAATAAACAGCAGAGTACAAAAAATCCAGCTCTTCTTATTCTAAGGGGCAACAGTGAAAAAAACAACAGGTGGGCACCTAACATAACATTATAAAGCTAAAGGTAAAGGTATCCCCTGTGCAAGCACCGAGTCATGTCTGACCCTTGGGGTGACACCCTCTAGTGTTTTCTTGGCAGACTCAATACGGGGTGGTTTGCCAGTGCCTTCCCCAGTCATTACCATTTACCCCCTAGCAAGCTGGGTACTCATTTTGCCGACCTTGGAAGGATGGAAGGCTGAGTCAACCTTGAGCCGGCTGCTGGGATCGAACTCCCAGCCTCATGGACAGACAGCTTCAGACAGCATTTCTGCTGCCTTACCACTCTGTACCACAAGAGGCTCGTAACATAACATTATATCAACAGTAAAAAAAAATGGAGACAGAAGCAGGGTGGACACCTGTGTACAGTGAATACTCCATATGGATTAGGGCAGGGGGACATTTGGGTGCCTGTGCCCTAATTCAGTGGTCCCCAACCCCTGGTCCGGGGACCGGGACCAGTCCGTAGATCAGTCAGTACCGGGCTGCGGCTCCTCATCGTCCTACTCCCCAGCTGCTGCCTCGGGAGCTGCCCTGCCACTCTGATGCCAGCTCACCTTTGGTGCTCTCCAGCAGCCACCATGGCTGGGGCTCTCCCTTGGCATGGCACTGTGCAGCTGCACCGTCGGGAAAGCAAGTCGAGCAGGGCTCAGGCGACGGCAACATCCCTTGGCAAAAGACTACCCCCCCCCCCGGGCCTCAGTAAAATGATAAAACGTTGACCGGTCCCAGGTGATAAAAAAGTTGGGGACCACTGCCCTAATTCACACAAGAAGGGAAATGAAGTTGAATGCAGAACTGGGAGGAATTGGTTGCCATGTAATCTCCTCCTAAGAAGAGTCTCCAGTCTGATTTTCCCTTAACATATCTGAAGACACATATCTGAAAACTTCCTGATGCACTAATCCCAAGATGGTGGTAACAAATTTAATTACCCATACCTCTAATTATATTGAATCAGATATTGGAACAGCTGAGGATGAAAACACTTTGGGGTAGTTCCTGCCGGTCTAGTACCTAAGCATGGCAACTGAGAGGGGGTCCAATTCCCTGATACTTATCGCCCTCAGCTTCAACCAAACACCTGGTGGAAGAGCTCCATCTTTTGGCCCTATGGAACCCAGAGAGTTCTTACAGGGCCCGCAGCTCTTCGGGAAGCTCATTCTACCTGGTAGGGGTCAGGACCAAAAAGGCTCTTGCTCGGGTCAAGGCCAACCAGGGACCTGGGACTATCAGCAAATTCATACCTGCAGAGTTAAGTACCTTGCAGGTGGCATAAGGAGGTAAGCGATCCCGTAGGTAAATAGGACCCAAGCCATGTATAGCCTTGAAGGTCAAAACCAGAATCTTGAACTTGATCTGGAGACTGGCAACCAATGCAATTGCCTCAGCAGTGGCTGGACATGGGTCCTCCAAGATGAATTGGTGAGGATCCATGGAGCTGTATTCTGTACCAGCTGTAACCTCCGGGTCAAGGACAAGGGTAGGCCTGCATAGAGCGAGTTACAGAATTCTAACTTGGAAGTGACCGTTGCATGGATCACTGTGGCAAGGTGTTCCGGGGACAGGTAGGGCACTAGTAGCCTTGCCTGGTACAGATGAAAAAACACCATCTGGGCTACCTTCGTAATCTGAGCCTCCAAAGATTATGCCCAAATTCCTGGCCAAGAGTGCAGATGTCAGTTGTACCCTCTCTAGGCATGGTAATCGTGCCTCCTGATCCTGCCCTCTTCTTTTGAGCCACAGGACCTCCATTTGGGAGGGGTTGAGTTTCAGGCAACTCTTCCTGATCCATCCAGCCACTACTTCCAAACAACTGGCAAATATTTCTGGGGGGCCATCTGTCTGTCCGTCTATCAGGAGATAGAGCTGGATGTCATCTGCTGATGACACACAAGCCCGTAACTACGGACCAGCTGGGACAGAGGGTGCATATAGATGTAGGGAAGAACACAAGGGGTGTGACAATCATTCCCTTACTACCCCTCTCCGTGACCTGTTTTTAAGGAAGGAGGTGAGCCTTTTTGTTTGTTTGTTTGTTTTTGTTTTTAAGGAAGGAGGCCATCTCTCCTATCCCTGTATCAACAAGGCAGTGAACCAAAAGCTTCTGGTTGACCACATCAAATGTGGCCAACATATTTAATAGCACAAGAATAGCTGAACCGCCTTGATCCAGCTGGCACCATAGATCATCCATCAGAGCAACCAGCAAGGTCTCCACCCCATGTTCAGGATGGAAGCCAGACTGGTATGGATCCAGGACCAAAGTTTCTTCCAAAATGCCAGGAACTGGTCCGCAAGTCACTACCCATGATGCCTCCGAGTCATCCTTTCCAAGGATGTGAGCCCATTTTATCATACATTCTTTAACTTGTCATGTTACTGCGTCATACTGCAATAACCATCTATAGTGGCTTACATTCACCTTCCCTTTCTCTTCCCACAACAGACATCCTGGGAGATAGATGAGGCTGAGAGAGCCCTGAGAGAATTGTTACTGGCCCAAGGTTACCCAGCTGGCTGTATGTGAAGGAGGAATGTGGAATCAAACCCAGTTTTCCAGATCAGAGGCTGCCACTCCTAACCACTACACCATACTGATTCTCAGATCAAGTGCCAGTTGCTCTAAAGAGCTCAGGACGTGGCACCCTAGGAGCTGTCTTCAGCAGTATTCTGTGCATCAATCATGAAACTTCCCATCCCCCAGGAAAGAAGATGAGGGACCCTTCATAAAATAGGATCTACAACAAATATACTGTTCTAGTTTTCATATTATTTCTTAGTTCAAATTCCACATACAGTGGCTTCACAATTAACTTTCAGTGCACTGTGGCCAGGGGGCATGCAAACTTTCACCACCACCACCTTTAAACACAGACTTGGTCTACACTTGGTTCCTCCTCAATATTCTTTTCACTAGCCCATTGCTCCTTGGGGCTTTGAAGGCTCACTTCCAAGAAAAGTCCCAAGGCCTTCCCACATGTGTTAAGTAGAGCAAAATCCTTTCCTTAGGTAGTCATTACATTCCAACCGCTCTGCTTGACGTCACCAACATCCAGCATGCAGGCAGCAAATGGCAGGCTACACCCTCCATTTTAAAGCACTAGTTGGGGAATTGCATAAAATGGATTCCCCAACCTAAAAAGCACCAGCTAGAGAAAAGCAACCAGCAGGCCACCAACCAAATAAATATGTGGAGGTGAAGAAGCACTATCTCTGGCTCCAATGTCCCGCCCTTGCACCTGCCTCCCTCTCCCTTCTCCCGGGGATGGAATTTTTTTAAAGCGAATTGCCTGGAGCAATGAATAGGTGTACAAGCATGCAGTTAAAGCTAAAAAGAAATGTTTCTCCAAAATTATCACACAAAGCATGCCTCTCTAAAGTCCCAGGAACAAGATTTTTTTTAAGTATCAAGACTCATGATTCCATAAGGCGTGGCAATAAAAAATCACTATGCATCTATGATTAGATATATAGGTGTTTCAACAGAGAAGTATTGAATGTTTTAAAAAATAGTGGGCATTGCAGGCCCTTTTAAATATTGAGAAAGGAGATTGGCTGCCAGGATTGATTGACAGGTGGAAGAGAGTCACGTGTAAAGTACGTTGCTCTCTTTCGCCATTTCCAGCAGGCAATGTGAAGTGTAAGGAGTGTGAAAAGGCGGCAGATGGAAGTGAGACTGCAAGAAGGTGAGGAATGGCTGGAGGCACAATAATATTTAGCGCAAAGTCATTATGCTGGTATAGCACTATTTTTTTGATGTGTGGAAGTGCCCCCACAGTCTTGTCCCAGTGAAGGACAAATTTGGCATTCCTTGATGACAGGGATAAGAAAGCTCCTGCTGGTGTGGGAGCTGCCGACAAGCCAGATACTAGTCAAAGAAAAAGACCATTATGACTGGGGGGTGATAAACCTACAGATACCAAAGCAAACATTAGTTTGGGATGAACTGATTTCATGGTTTTTATGCTGTTTTGTTTGACGTTAGGCACATCAGTAAAGAAACAGGAAACTGAAAAGAATGAAATAATAACTGTCTGCATGGCAGAGGGTTTTGCATAGCATAATCAATACCTTTTGAGTAATTATAACTGAAAGGGTGAGCCTAGGATACTTTGGGCAAGAGAAAATAGGGCCTTGGGTGGTTCTAACAGGAAGTTTGGCTATCAGAAGATATCCCTGCTGCTTCCTCTTTCTGGTTCCTGGGATGCCCCTATTTTATCTATTTGTTTTATTTTTTAAAATTGTGCTTCGTGGAACTCAAGACGTCTTACAATATTAGCTGAACTTTATCAGAACACAGTCAAAACAATAATGATAAACCCTATACACGTCACAGATGAAAAGTCAGTGGCCCCTACAGCCTCATCCCTTTTTTTCCTTCTTCCCACTTGCCAGCCTTATTCCCCTGTCTTCGGCTTTCCCACCTCTTTTCCTGCCCATCATAGTCTTCCTCGAAAAGTCTGGCTCCATTGTGTGGTGGCTGCCAGGGCAGGGCACGTCCCAGTCATATGGTGGCTGCTGCTGTTATCCATACAGGGTTAAGGCTCCAGAACCACCCCTGTCCAGTCTGGCTCAATCATCCGGATTGTGAGTCTCCAGAAGTTTCTCCTGGACCTTTGATGGGTGAGGTTTCCTCCATTAGGGGATCGGTGATTCTGGGCTGTTTGCTACCCAGTTTGCTTTCCAGTAATCTAGGCTTGGAATGTTTGGCAATACTGCTGTAGTTGCCTAGTAACCCCCAACAGCCACAGAATCCAGAGGGAATCTGTCAAGCAACAGGTGTGGCTTCTGTTCTTTCAGGAAGTTTTGAGTTCATGACTTATTGCTTCCATCAGGTTTTTACCCTGCAAACTTGGTTCTCCTTCAGGTTTGAACAAAAAATCTCCACCCCACTCCCTGTCTGCCCCTACCTCCATTTTGCTGTTCTACTATGGCCCATTTGAAATGCAGTTCTATGTCTGCTCTCAGGAGAGTTCAAGGCAGGGGCATAGATTTTTCAATTTGGGGGGGGGGGTATGGGACCAGGCATCATAGGGAGAAGCCAGTGACATGACAGCCTCTGGAGGTAGGGCCATGGGAGATTTAGGGAGAGAAAATGTACAGAGTTCAGAGTATTAGTAGCTATCATCTCTCTTTAAACTCATATTTTGAGGCAATTCAGAACAGTGTCCATAGTCACAAATCTAAATAAAGCCCACAGTTGTGCCACCTAGGATCTGATATACCTTGCTTTCTTAGAACACTGCTTTAAAAGTCTACCTTAAAAACACAGACATTCAGAACAAATTATTATTAAAATCACATAAATCAGTTTATTGGAAATGATTGCATTCCTGGGCATAGTTAATTTCTACTTTCTAGGTTCAACTTATAAAGCACATTTGGCTTTAACAAATGATCTTCAGATAGCTGAAATTTAACTTCAACTTTTAAGCAACACAAATTATTTATTTACATTTTTTAAATTACAATACAATCAAATATTCTCATAATCCCCTTTTAGCCCTTCTCCTGCTCCCAGAAGTATCCACTCCTGCCATATCCCACCTATCCATCCCAGTTCCCCTATTCAGATTGCCCTCTACAAGTACAACTCACTTGTCAAGATGTTACAATTTTCCACATGATATTCTTGTTGACGGGTTGGTGGGATGCGGTATGGATCCTAATATCCTTAGGTGGATCAAGAACTGGTTGACAGATTGTACCCAAGGGAGCTTGTGAATGGTTTGTCATCTTGGAGAGGAGTAATGAGTGGAAGTGCCTCAGGGATCTGTCTTGGGCCTGTATTGTTCAACATGGTTGTCCCCTGGCTGAACGAGAATAGATAGTTTTTAAATTGCCGTCTTGATATTGATTGATATTGATATTAACTGGTTTTAATAGTTTTACTATGGGAATCATGGGATTTTATTGTAATCTATTTTGTTCTATAAACCGCCGTGAACACAAAGGGAACAGTGGTATATAAATTTAACAAATAAAATAAATAAAACAAATTTTAAAAACCCTCTACTTAAATGACGCTGAATGTGTTAGTTCTAACTGCTGTTCAGTAATGAACCACCCACAGAAAGTTCATGCAGGTGAAGGAGGAGCGGGGAATCTACCAGTGTTCACTGCACCGTGTGTGGACATCTGGGGAGGGGAGAATTTGTCTTTTTGTTGCCAGGGCTATTCTCCCAGAACAGCTCTGTCAGGGCTCTCTCAGTATGCAGCCTGAGTAGAGCAGTTGAATTTGTGGTGGTTGAAATGCCAATTCAACAACAATGCTATAGGCATGCTGATTGGCCACTCACTCCCCCCCCAGCGGCCATTTTAGGTGCCAAAAAAAAGAAAAAAGGCAGCCAGGACGCTGCAGCAGCCACAAGGCTGCAAAATGGCTGGCTAATCTATTTGAATCGAATTGATTCGGGATCAATTCGGCTGAATCTCATGGTCTTTTAAAGATGGTGGACAGTCCGTTTCGGACCATTTTAGTCTCGGAAATGCCCAAATCGGCCCCGATTCAGCCGATTAGGGCGTTTCCAAGCTGAATCTGCACAAGCCTACTCCTAACCACTACACCAAACTAGCAACCGTCACATTCCTGGAAGGGAGGCCATATAGATCACACCGTCCGTATTGATCTGAACCATATACCTGGTGGTAGAGCTCCAATTTACAGGCCCTGTGGAACACCGAAAGCTCCTGTAGGGCCTGCAGCTTTTAGGGAGCTCATTCCAAAAGGTAGGGGCCAGGACTGAAAATCCCCTGGCCCTGGTCGAGGTCAGACAGACCTCACTGGGGATGGAAATAACCAACAAATTAGCACCGGCAGAGCACAAGGCTGTGTGGGGGCATAGGGCAACAGGCAGTCCCTCAGGTGTGCTGGACCCAGACCGCAAAGGGCCTTAAAGGTTAAAATCAAAAACTTGAAATGGATCCAGGCAGCAATTGGTAGCCAATGCAGCTGCCTCAGCGCCGGCTGGATATGGGCCCTCTAAGATGTATCGGTGAGGACCCTAGCAGCTGCATTTTGGACCAGCTGCAATTTCCGGATCAAGCGCAAGGAGTGAGTTACAGAAATCTATTCTGGAGGTGACCATTGCATGGATCACTGTTGCCAGGTGTTCAGAGAACAGATGGGGCACCAGTTGCCAAACCTGGCGCAGATGGGAAAATGCCTGGCTAGCGACCTTCTTGACCTGTGCCTCTAAAGTCAGAGAGGCATCGATGGTCACCCCTAAGTTCCTATGGTAAGTTGCTCCCCTGCTAGGGTGGATAAACACATTTCCTGATCCGCCCCCCTCCTGCCCAGCCACAGGATCTGTGTCTTAGAGAGGTTGAGTTTCAGACGACTTTGCTCCAACAATTCAGCCACAGCTTCCAAATATCTGACAAATTGTTTTGGGGGGAGTCCAGGTGGTTGTCCATGAGGAGATAGCTGGGTGACATGAGCGTACTGATGACAACCCAGCCCAAATCTCCATACCAGTTGGGCCAGAGAGCACATAAAGATGTTAAATAGCGTGGGGGAAAGGACCGAGCCCTGCAGGACTCTGCGAGGGAGTTTGTAAGCTTGAAAAGGAGCGTATGTGCCAGCTGTTCATGATCGACCATACCAGCTTGACTGAGGTGGCTCTGCTGTGCCAGTTCTTTTAGATCTGTCGGCCACGTTTGACGTGGTCGATCATGAACTGCTAGTGAATCGCCTCGCCAGTACGGGGATAAGGGGTAATAAGGATAAGGATAATCCAGCCTTGCACTGGATATGCTCCTGCCTCCAAAACCGGACACAGAGGGTGGCAGTGGGGGGGGGTGTTATTGGGCCCATACCGGCTCCCTTGTGGGGTCCCACAAGGCTCGGTGCTCTCCCCCACATTATTTAACATCTTTATGCACCCTCTGGCTCAACTGGTGAGGAGTTATGGCCTGGGTTGCCATCAGTACGCTGATGACACTCAGCTCTTTCTCCGCATGGATGGCCACCCAGACTCTCCCCTGGAACCATTCGCCAGATGTTTGGAAGCCGTAGCTGGATGGCTTGAGAAGACTTACCTGAAACTCAACCCTTCTGAGATGGAGGTCCTGTGGCTGGGCTGTAGGGGGGCAGATCAGGAAGTGCGTTTACCCACCCTGGCCAGGATGCAATGTTCGAGTCTCAAGCCAGGAATTTGGGGGTGACCATTGACACCTCACTAACACTCAAGGCTCCGGTCAAACAGGTAGCTGGCCAGGCATTCTTCCATCTTCACCGGGCTCGGCTACTAGCGCCCTATTTGTCCACTGAACACCTAGCCACTGTGATCCATGTGGCAGTCACCTACAGAATAGATTTCTGTAACTCACTCTACGCCGGCCTGCCTCTGGGCTTGATCCAGAAACTGCAACTGGTCCAAAATGCTGCTGCTAGGGTCCTCACAGCTACACCTTGGACCCATATTCAGCCAGTGCTGAAACAACTGCACTGGTTACCAGTTATATTCTGGATTAGGTTCAAGGTTCTGTTTTTGACCTACAAGGCCAACCGCAGTCTGGGCCCAGCGTATATGAAGGACCGACTTTTGCCCTATGCCTCCGCAGGGCTTTACACTCTGTGGGGGCTAACCTACTGGTCGTTCCTGGTCCCAAGGAGGCTCACCTGGCCTCGACCAGGGCCAGGGCCTTTTCGGTCCTGGCCCCGACCTGGTGGAATGAGCTCCCGGAAGAGCTGCGGGCCCTGCGGGAACTTTCAACATTCCACAGGGCCTGCAAGATGGAGCTCTTCCGCCAGGCTTTTGGTTGAGGCCGGGCAGCAATGAAGATCTGCCCCCCCCTCACGAAGCAGCAGTTGTGTATGTCAGCAGCTCCCCTCCACTTCCCTTTTAGTGGGGGTAGAGATCGGGTTAGTTATTGAACCTACCGCCACTCTTGGCCGCTATAACTATGTTGTTAAGGATTAGTTGTGGGTTCATGCTTTTATGATATTGTTTTAATGGGATTGTTTTATGTAACCCGCCTCGAGCCACTATAGGGAATGGCAGGCTAAAAGTCTAAATAATAATAATAATAATAATAATAATAATAGTAGTAGTAGTAGTAGTAGTAGTAGTAGTAGTAGTAGTAGTAGTAATCTTTCTTGCTGTAAGGATCCTCATCAGTTAACCCATCTGAGCCACTGAGTAGACAAAGGGGAGAGTAATCCCAATAGCCTCCAGCCAGCCTAGGTATTCTCTATTTTTGAGACATGCTATACCTGACTGTGAGTCATACTCCAGACAGCCCACTTTAATTACATCACACATCAAGTCACCTATTAGGGACACCTAGGGTTCCTGCCCAGTCACCATTTACCTGCATCATACAGTACCACCCCACAGGCTGGTCTGTGGGCTGGCCATCGGAATGTCAAACAGTAAATCAATCCCTGCATGAAGTCCCAAAATGTGTCTTGATCCCAGATTGACCACCCAGACGTTAAACTGGAATAAACACCTGCCCCTTGCTCTCTGGTGGTTAGGTTATATGCTTTTCTTGTCCCCAAATTCATTTATCTGTCTAAGATGCCTTAGAGAGATCTTTATTTCTCTCTGAATGCTAGTATATGTGTGTATCTTATTTTATTTGAGAATTGCTAGTTTAAATTGTTTAGGATTTCCTTTTAAATAAAAAATTATTTGTATTCAATATTAATTGCCTCACAAGAGTTCCTATAGTTGGATCCTGGTATACACAGGTGGTAGAATCTCGTTCTTGTTGGCCTTTCACTCCTGTCACTTTAAATATTAATTCCCATCATAATTCATGATAGTCCATTTCCAGTAACACTGTCAGGATCGCTGGCCTGTTTTCATTTCTCAGTTAGACTCGATGGCCATCTGGAAATACGTTTGACTGCAAACATCTGTTCTTACTAAGAGAATATTTGGGAAACTTCTTTTTTGGACCTACTGGTGTTTTTCCTATCCCAATGCTAGATTAGATACCCCATGCTCACTAATTCACCTCCCTACACAAAAACCAATACTATTGTATGGGAAGAGTTTTTCTTCCTGGAAGCAGAAGGCCATCTCCTCTGCCCCTGCCATGACCCAGGATGTGTTAGCTGGAGCTCTGATATCCCTGTCAGAAGTGTGACAGGAAGAGCAAGCAGAAAGCGAGGGGGGAGAGGCAAACGGGGTGAGGGGGGGAAACAGGACACAAAACAGTAATGTCACTATGACTGTTTACGCACTGGGAACTTCACTGCCCCAGCTCCCATGCAGGAGCATGAATTAGGGGCGGATAAGGCGCACTGGGCCAAATGCTCCCCCATGTGGGTGCAAGAAAAGGTGGGGCAACCTGCCAAGACTAAAACTCCAACCTGCAGCCCGGCATGAAACCTCCAGTGCATAAACAGTCTTTAACTGCAAGAAGCTCTCCTTCCATGTGTTAAAGTCTTTTGAAGTGTTCAATCATAACTACCATTACTTAAAGGACATAAAAGCTTATGTTCTTAATAAAGAATGTTTTGCTGTGTCCATAGTCCCAAATCCAGGATTAATATCCATAAGTACCGTACTTATCCAAACATGACAGACCCTACTGCAAAACTAGTTTCTGTTTACAACTCCTGGTGTAATTCAGATTTATATACTGTCAGTCTATGCCTAATCATAGAGAATATAGTGATACATTTGTCACAGAATGACAAGATCTCATGATCTTCTGGAATCCATTCCCCCCTGACTTAGAAAAATTAACCAAAGTTTGTATAGAAACCAGTAATTTCACTCAGGTTATGAGAACAAAGTTGGACAAAGAGTACCGATATAAGGAGAAAGTAGATTAGTAGCAAATTAGTAAACAACATCACAACATCCTAAATATGCAGTATGAATTCCTTGATAGGAATCAGTCCTTTGGGTTCAATTGTCATTCACAAAAACATTGGGGGAATAAAACTATTAAAGCTAGTGATTCATGGCAGACACTTTCCTAATTATGAAAAGAAGCAATTAAGAGACTTATTGCTAGTCCATCTGCATCCCAGCATGGAAGCATCCCCACAAGTGACATGTCTGCTGAGATTGTTATCCTGTCACAACACTAGAGAGTTAGATTCTAAATTACATTAAGTACTTATTTACATTACAAGATGTGCAACTCCTGGCACCAACTTTTCCCAGATCCAGTTTACAATAAGGTACTGCTGACTGGCTTATTGTGACTTTGATTATTCTCATTCCTTTCCTTGCCGAGTGGATGCAGGTAACAAGCATGTCTTCATGTAATGTCTCTTCTGGCCCAAGAACCAACGTCCAGATTGTCTTGTTGAACACAGGTATGTTTATTTGCACAACGATTAAAAGAAAGCTGGAGCAGCAACAAAAAGGCGATAGCGAAAGGAGAACGCCACACCAGAAAAACAAGGTTGCTTAAATACATCACAGGTGTGCTAAGAGAATGAACCTCTTAAAGAAACATACATCACATCTCCCTTCACAGATAACAAAGCTTCCATAGAACTGTACATCAAAAACACTTTTATAAAAACATCTTCCTTAAAATTGTACAATTTTCATGGTGTATATCTTTCTGGTATGAAAACAGGTCTACCATAAGATGTTACATATCTGGGAGATCATTCTTCAGTTCGCCTATTCTGTGTTTCACCCATTATACTACAATCATTTCCATCCGGTTTAACTTCCTCCATACTCCCATTCTCCGTGTTACAATGCTGGTTAGACTGCCCTTCAATAGCTACTTCCGGTTCTTGCTCCGCATCATTACTTCCAGAACCACAATACCTCAACTTACGTCTATTTCTCCGGTACTTACGTCCATCAGGGGTCATTACCCAATACGTGCGTGGCTGATTACATTTTTCTGTTACCAGGGCGGGAAACCACCCCTTTTTAGCTTCCACCCATACTTGATCCCCTTCTTGTAATGGTTTAAGGGATCTTGCTGTTCGATCATAAAAATATTTTTGTCTCTCCTGTATCCTTTGAAGATCAACTTTTACCTCACTCAGTGTTTTGGGGCACAACAGCTCAGTGGTTACTGGCAGATTACTTCTAAGCATTCTACCCATCAGCATCTGAGCTGGAGAATATGCCATTCCTGTGATAGGTGTATTTCGATATTCAAGCAGTGCCAAATATACATCAATTTGCCCCTCTTCTGTCTTTATAATGAGTTGTTTTATGGAACGTATTGCTCTTTCCACCATCCCATTGGACTGTGGGTATCCTGGACTGCTAAAACACTGCTCAAAACCCCACTCCCGAGCAAATTGCCGAAACTCCAGACTAGCAAATGGCATGTTGTCACTTACAACTCTTTTGGGGATGCCATGCCGAGCGAATATTGCTTTGAGTTTGGCAATCACCGTTCCTGCTGTTTTATCTGGTAGTGAGACTACTTCTGGGTATTTTGAATAGTAGTCAATCACTAGAAGAAATGGAGAGAGGTCATATTCGAATATATCTACTCCTACTTTCTCCCATGGCAAATTAGGAATCTCATGTGGGATAAGTGGTTCTTTTTGATTCCTTGGTGCAAGCTGTGCACATACCGAACACTTTCCAATAAATGCCTCAATGTCATCATTCATGCAAGGCCAATACACTAAATCTCTTGCTCTAGCTTTGGTTCTCTGGATTCCTTGATGTGACTCATGAAGCTGAGAAAGTATATTCTGCCTTTGAGACACAGGAATGACCACCCTTTCACCCACATAGAGAATACCCTCTTCATAACGGATTGAAACCTTTACTGGCCAAAAAGGTTTCACATATGGAGGAACACTTTTACGGTATTGTGGCCATCCCTGTTTTATAACAGTCACTAATGCTTGAAGTTGACCATCTTTTTTTTATATATAATTTTATTTATTATTATATAAAGCATTTACAGAGAAATTGAGAAGAAAAAGCGACCAGCTGATATGGTTTGCCATCTCTTTTAACATACATATTCAGTTCCCATCACATATTATTCCTAATCTAGAAGTTTTTACCATTTTTCTTAGCCAAGTGATTGTTAATACATATGAGAGTATGATCTGTTATAAGAATACATTCTGTTATTATCTTAAATGATATTAGGTCAGTCTCCTTCATAAATTGGCCCTGACCCAAGAGTTACTACTGCCGTCTTGTTAATGCCTATGAAGTATGGTTTGTCATCCTCTTTTAGCATACATATTGACATACATATTCAATTTCCATCGCATATTAATCCTGATCTAGGAGTTATTACCATCTTTCTTAGCAAAGTAGTTGTTGATACATATGAGAGTATAATCTATTATAAGGATATATTCTATTATTGTCTTAAATGATATAAAGTCAGTTCCCTTCATATATTGGTCCTGTCCTAAAAGTTACTGCTGCTGTCTTTCCCACAGGAAGCCAGGAGAATACTCTATTGTTCAACCCATCCTTCAGGTGGTCGCAGAAAATGAAATTGTGTTTTTTTCCATAGTAGAGTGTTTCTGATTGTCCTTCTGTCAGGGCCAAAGAAGTCTCTTACTTGATTCTTGCTTGCAGTCGCCTTTGAGTAGGCTCTGAATACTTTATCAATCTGGATCTCTTCCTCTGGTCGCACAGGAATATCTCCTGATAGCTTCCTGGTTGCTGTCGCTTTTGAATAGACTCTTTTTATTTTGCTGATCCAAATCATTTCCTGCTCTGAATAGACTTCCAGGTTTTCGGTGCTTTCCTTCCTTGAATCTGTTTTCCCAGGTTCTTCAAAGGTACTTTGGGTTTTTACATCTCTGGCTCTCTCTCCCTCCAGTTGATTAACTTCCAGACATTGAAGTTTCGTTTGATTTATTGTTAGCTGAGCTACGTCATCAGCTGGTCTCTCCGGACCATGGGCTCCGTCCAAAAGCTCCCCCTTAGTCCCACGGATTTCCTTTTCCAGCTTATTGACTGCTTTCAGTATCTTTGAGTTTCCTTCGCATAACAAATGGAAAAGCTGTGCCTTAGTTAATTCTTCCATAGTTCTAGGCAGTCACAAACTATAAACAGAAAGTCTCGTGAGGTCTTGCGGGAGCACGAGCGATCCCAAATTATCAGTTTGTCGATCTCCGTATCAAGTCAAATTCCCCCACTGAATTTTCACCAACAAATCTTCAAAGCTCTCTCTTTGTTTGGTTAGTGGGTATAATTAGCTGGGAGTCTCTCACTCGACGAAAGAGGGAATTCACTTGTGAATTGGTTGAGGGGGTGGGAGGGAAGAGCTTGTGGGAGAAGAAAGAGAAAAGCCAGAAAGCTTTCAATCCTTACTGTTGTAAACTTCAGCTTCTGTCAACGCTCCTGTCAATCTGGTAAAAGATGGTCTGGGAAGAATGTGAGGTCAGCTGGTCGTTTCAAGCTTGTAAAGTTGTTTGCGACAAGGGCGCCATCGTGACCTTGAGCACACGCCGCTATTAATCCGGGGAGTTCGGTCCCCCTACCTCCCCACGGATCTGTAGGACCCTCAGGATGCCGTTCCCGGTTCCTGGGGCGACCGGCGAGCAGATTTGCGTATCTGCTCAGGTCAGCCAGGTGCAGAAGCTCCTGACCCTCGGCATGGCTTAAGAGCTGAACAGAAGTCCAGCTTTTTATGGCGCCATCTTCAGTCGACTCCCGAAGTTGACCATCTTGTTTTGTTGCTTCCTGCATAGCTGTTACACCTTCTGGACTCATTTCTAAACTATTTATTTCATGTACCAATAGCAAGCGATTAAAACAATATCTTCCCCATGGCGTATTAAATGTACATAAGTGTGATGATGATTCATCCAGTTTCACTTGCCAATAA
This sequence comes from Paroedura picta, assembly GCF_049243985.1. NCBI lineage: Eukaryota > Metazoa > Chordata > Lepidosauria > Squamata > Gekkonidae > Paroedura > Paroedura picta. The sequence continues at coordinate 80,412,204 of NC_135371.1, read as the reverse complement.
CCATCTTTTTCATCTACAATTGTAAAAACTTTCATTCCAGCCAACTGACTCAGCACATCATCTATCGTAGGGATGGTGTAGTGCTGCCTACGAATTGCTTTATTCAGGTCACGGGGATCTAAACATATACGCAACTTCCCTTTTTTTTTTTCTGTGATGACCAAACTATTTACCCACTCTGTAGGCCCATCAACTTTAGATATCACACCTACCCTTTCCATTTGTTCTAATGTCTCCTTAAGTCTGTCCAATATTGCAAAAGGTATCTTTCTACATGCATGAATCATTGGTGGAACTGTTGGATCAACATGTAGATGATGGGAACCTTCAAACTCCCCAAGACCTTCAAAAACATCAGAATACATTGTGAACAAGTGTTCACGTGACAATGATTCAATTGGGTTTACAACATCTATACGACGAACCAAGTCCAAAGTCTCACAAGCCACCCTACCTAACAATGGAAGAGTTGATTTGTCTGTTACATAAAACAATAATTCAGCTTCCTGTTTTATGGTATGAACTGCAAGGACAATAGTGCCCAAAGGTTTTATCTTTGTTCCACCAGAAGCCACTAGAGTTGTATCACTTTTAGTTAATGCTTTCCGAACTGGCAAGTCATTATATACTTTTAATGGCAGAACATTTGCTTCAGCCCCAGTATCTAACTTAAACTTTACTGTACGTCCTCTTATTATTACATCTGCATACCATCCAGGGGCTTGAAATGCATCCGGTTCACCAGCAGTATGGGACAACACTCCTATAAATAAACTATGTAAATCCAAATTATGAACATGCTTTTTTTGCTGTCCTTTGCCATGCCCTATTGATGTTACAGTACATAGTCTTGCAAAATGATTTTTTCTTCCACACTTGTGACAAATTTTTCCATATGCTGGACACCTTTGAGTCTTATGCACCATCCCACACTGGAAACATTCCTTATCCCTTCCATTGTCATGTCTCCACTCAGCACGTGGTCTTCTATTTCCAAGCGTTTGTACTGGAACCTCATCATGTTCCTTCTTTATCACTGTTGCCTCATGCAGTTGTTTAGAAACACTTGCCATAGTTTGCAGTTGACTTGCTGTTGCTTCAGCCACCTGGCATATCTCAATTACTTTCTCAAGGTTAAGGTTAGGTTCCTTTAACAGCCTCTCTTTCAGTCTCTCGGTTGCACTGAAAACAATTTTATCTCTAACCATCTCATTAAAAGCAGACCCAAATTCACAATTATTAGCTTTTAATTTAAGCTCAGTTACAAAATGCTCCACAGTCTCTCCTTGTCTCCACGAATGATTCCAGAAAGAATAACGTTCAAATATCACATTCTTTCGTGGAGTGCAGTATTTCTTAAACTCTTCAAGGACTTCTTCTACATCCTCTGGCTCTCCACCAGAAAAAACAAAAGTATTATAAATTAACAAAGCTTCATCGCCCACACAATTCAACAAAATAGCCACTTGCCGCTTGTTTGAAACATTATCAATTCCAGCTGCAGTCAAATATAGTCGAAAAGTTTTCTCCCAGCGTTTCCAGTTCTCAGCCAAATTACCTTGCAAAACAAGCGGACGTGGGGGTCGAAAAAAATCCATACTTCTGACACCATGTAATGTCTCTTCTGGCCCAAGAACCAACGTCCAGATTGTCTTGTTGAACACAGGTACGTTTATTTGCACAACGATTAAAAGAAAGCTGGAGCAGCAACAAAAAGGCGATAGCGAAAGGAGAATGCCGCACCAGAAAAACAAGGTTGCTTAAATACATCACAGGTGTGCTAAGAGAATGAACCTCTTAAAGAAACATACATCACATACTTCCCTGTTAATTTGTTAAGGTTAGGATTTGTTATGAAAATCTGATGCAATTGATAGTGAACTAGATCCTTCAATGTGAATTTCCCAGTATCTGACTTTGACTTAATTTGTTAAGGCAACAGGAAACAGTAGATTCAGAGGAACATCCAAGGATCTTTTGAATTCCTTGCCTGCCCCTCAGGATGCTGAAAGCTTTGTGAGAAGCAGGCTCTGTTAAATATATAAGCTGGCCCAATGTGAGCTTCCCCAAATTTGCCCAATATCCTTTCTAAAAGGAACAGCATGAAGGAGTCTTTTTATAACAACTTGTTGCCCATGGGTTCAGGAATGGACAAAACAAACCCTAGGTCAACTAGAGGCTTCAAATTCATAACGCCTCTCCCAGGAATGTGAAGCTACACAAAACTTGCTGGGCACATGGTGGGGGGGGGGCTCCCAGGAAGAGGTGCTGCAAGTAAGCAAATGCTATGTCTGCATTTAGTTATTTATTTGATTTCTATATTGCCCTTCCATATGGCTCAGGGCAAGAGCCTCTTGTGGCGCAGAGTGGTAAGGCATCCGTCTGAAAGCTATGCCCATGAGGTTGGGAGTTCGATCCCAGCAGCCGGCTCAAGGTTGACTCAGCCTTCCATCCTTCCGAGGTCGGTAAAATGAGTACCCAGCTTGCTGGGGGGTAAACGGTAATGACTGGGGAAGGCACTGGCAAACCACCCCGTATTGAGTCTGCCATGAAAACGCTGGAGGGCGTCACCCCAGGGGTCAGACAGGACTCGGTGCTTGCACAGGGGATACCTTTACCTTTACCTTTATGGCTCAGGGCAGTTTACATACAACATGGGGGATACATGGAACATTTAGAGTTCCAAAATATTGTTCTGAAGTGCCTTTAACATGCCCAACTTTTTTGTGGTACTATTTGACTAGCAGGAGTGCACATTTGGCTCAAAGAATGACTCAACAACGGATTGGCTTAAAACATGGCCAAAACTTTTAATAACATATTAGAGTTGGCACAGCGTGAGAGGGGACCCACATCTAAGCAGTCCTCTGACTGCTATGTGAGCCGATTCCTGATTGCAAGGAGCCTGTATCATTTCCCTGCTGGAAAAGCAGCCCCCATGCCCCAGGAATTGGCCTACTCTGGAAAGCTGCCTGACAAGGGGGGGGCAAAGGGTGCAAACCACTCTGGCTGACCCCCAGACAGCGTGGCCAAAGGTGCACGTGCGCCTACCCCGCTGGGTTGGCTTTTTTGCCCACTTTGTACCACCTCCTAGGGAGGCCCCAATCCCCAGGGGAGTACAGTCACACACCGCCTCCCTTCAATTGCACTCTCTCTGTGAATGAAACCATACAAATACTATTAATTCAAAAACTCCGTTTTCATAACATAAGTTGGGTGGGTGGGAAGCTGTTCAGAGATGCTTGGCAAAGAGGCCGAGTCCTCCACACATGGCGCCTTAAATAGGAGAACCAAGGACCCACCCACCCCGACGAGCGCGCTCCGCTGCATCGCGTGCAAGCTGCAGCCTCCGGGACAGAATACGTCCTTCTCGTCGCTCTCTGCTGTGCCAAAAGTGGCCACAGTAAGTTACAGCCGCTTATTGTTTAATGCCCATTCCAGCCTGTTCTGGGGTGTTCTAGAGACATTTTCCCTGGGAAAGGTTAATAAAAGTGCAGGAATACCACTTTTGCATTTCTAAAACAGTGTCCTTGAGCATCTGTAATGCATACCTGTGTTCTGTTTGTTTAATGCCTGTTCTGGCCTATTTCTCAGGCATTTTGACCCAGGACACATTATTGTGAGAGTTTGTCCTCAAGCATCTGTAAGGCATCCCAGTTTTCCCCCCCACTACTCTTGTTTGCTTGATGCAGATTCTGTCCTGTTCTGATGCCCATTTGGCCTAGAACTCGTTAATAATGATGTGAGAGTTAGACTTCTTAATTTTGAAAATGCATCCCACAATTTTTTTGCAGTACTCATTTGTTTAATGCCATTCTGGCCCTTTCTAGGCAGTTCCAGCTTTTACCCTGTCCCTTTTGACTCCCACATTTGGTGGGATGTAGTGCTCAGGAACTACCCAAGAGATTCTTAATCTCTCCCCCCACCCCCACTCCAACAAATTGTAGAAGGATAGAAGAAAGTCCTTATTTTTTTAAAAAATAATTCTTCCTTGCATAGTAAAATGTGACAACACAAAAGGCTGACAGTTGTATGTGTTGACATATTTAGCTTACTGTTATTTTTAAAATTAAACTAAACGAAATAATAATGCACTTTTTCAAAGCAGCTTATGTTTTTGGAAGTTGAACACGGGGAAGGAGAGGCTGGAAGGAACGCGCCACGAGAGAGCGCTCCCTACTAGCTTTGTGGAAGCCTTTTCCTGTAGGAAATCAGGCAGACTCCAGCAGGAGAAGGCAGCTGGGAGGGGAAGCAGGCCCTGGAAGGGGGTGGGGGTGGAACAAGAGCAGGAGTCTATCTGGAAGACTGTCATTAGCTTGGAAGGAGAGCTGCACACGCGGCTCAATTGGATGGAACGTTGCCCTTGTTATGACTGCAGATGTAGATAGGGAACCCTTGGCTCTAAGGGAGCAGCTGGTAAGCAGGTTATGCGAGTGTTTCTTGCTGCTGTCTTTCCCCAGCTCAGGGAGAGGAATGTATATTGGTGTGATGGGGTGTGTGTATAAAAAAAGAAGATATATTCTCCCTGTTTCACTATGGTTTCTCAGAACTTTTGTATTCCCCCTGGCACCCTGCAAACATTCACACTGCTTTTCAGAGCTGTAGAAATCCATGTTGTGCAACATTTGGAGTACCCTGGAGACATCTCAGGGTGAGGTTCCTGAAATAGGACTTCTATTTATTTTATTTAAAGTATAAGCTTTCTGAAGAAGTGAGCAGTGTGCATGCACACAGAAGCTTATAGCTTGAATAAAATTTCAGCAGGCTTAGAGGTGCCACAAGACTCAAAATGTGTTCAGTTTAGTTACAGTTACTATTAATCTTAAAATTCAGGGCTCCTTTGCTGCCCTAGAATGATTGTTAGTGTTATGTTAGCAGGGGCTTCACTGATATTGCAATGAACTCAGTGATTAAATCCTATAATTCATTTATTTGAAATGCTCATATCCTGCTACATCCCTGTAAGTTTAAAATACACATCCATGAATTTCAAATAACAAAGATAAAGTGATCCTGGGGCTAGAAACGGATCATTAGTCATTTAAAAGAGAAAACTGTGTTGTTAAAAGCCTGAGTAAAATGAAATGTAGCCTGGCACTTAATTAAAATAGGGACTGGGCAAGCCTTATAGGGGAAGGTGTTCCTAGAGTAAAGCACTGCCACTGAATAAGCTGTTTCTCAGGGACCATCTTCCTTAGCCTGGGAAAGTGGGGATGCAGAGAGCACGGCTTCAGAAGAGCCTCTTAGAAGAGACAATACAGGTGTAGGCAGGCCTTCAAGTATGCAGGTCCCAAGACATTTAGAGCTTTAGAGTTAAGAACCAGCATGCTGAATTTGTGACCAGAAACAGATGGGCAGCCAGTGCATCTCTTTCAGAACACTGGTGATACAGTCAGTACCAAATGAGATATGGGATCACTAGTATATTATGCAGTGCTACAATGGCTATTCGTTTTTGCCCAAGTTTAGTGTATAAACTCTTGCAAGCATTTACACTTCAGTGAAGTGTTATGAATTCTCATCCCGGTTAAGACAGAGAAAAATGTGTGACATGTAATATTTATAAGTCATCTTATACGTATGCATGTTTAGAATGCATCTCAGCGTATGCATATTTAGAATGCATTTGTTTAGAGGCCATTTTGTGGTATAACTGTGCTGGCTCGAATTTATTGACTTCTTTGTAAAGGTAGCTGCTGATTCTTCTGCGTATTGTCCTAGCCCATACTCTCTCTCTCTCAAATATTCTACTAGTGTATAGTGACCAGATTCAACGCTTTTGGCGGGACCACCCCGACTTTGGGGCATTTGCCCCGCGTCCCTCAACGTTCTCAAATGTCCCGATTATTTAAAATAAATATTTTTAAAAAATTTTTGGCCGCTGGGCACCGCGTGGGGTGGGGGGAAGAGAGAGAGAGAGAGAGAGAGAGAGAGAGAGAGAGAGAGAGAGAGAGAGAGAGAGAGAGAGAGAGAGAGAGATGCCTCCTTTTCAATCATGCCTCGCAGCAATGGCGCGGGCTGTGGGAATGAGGTAAAAGGGGGCGGGGCAGTGAGCGCGAGTTGGCGAAGAAGGAGGAGGAGGAGAAGGAAGAGGTGGCGTCTGAGGAGCTTGCTGATGAGGGGGCCAGGGGACGGGGGAGTGCCCACCGCTGCGGCTGAACTCACTGGTGCAGGGGAGGTGGGGGGCGGGGGAGTGCCCTCTGCTGCCACCAAACTCACTGGGGAGGGGGTGGGGGAGCGGGGGATTGCCCGCCATCACTAAACTCACTGGGGAGGGGGAGGGGGAGGGGGAGTGCCTGCTGCTGCCGCCACTGCCACCAGTGCTGCCATCGCCAAACTCACTGGGGAGGGGGTGGGGGGCCACCGCCATGGTGGCGTGTCCCACCTTTTGGTGGCCAAATTCTGGTCGCCTTATACTAATGAACTCAGGATATCTTTGGATAATTGAATCTAGTGATTGGAGCTGTGAACAGGCGAGACATTTTTTTTCTACAAACCCGAAAAGGGCCTTAGTTAAGTGGAAAAATGTGAACTCTTAAAAAAAAAAAAACACCACTGCTCAGCTTTAAAAACTCAAAATTAATAAAAGGAGCACCTGTAACTTTAAGCAAAGAATTTCCTCAGTGGTTATTGCCAGACAACCACAGTATTCCAGGCTTCTCTAAGTAAAAAGGCAGGGGGAGGGGGGAAGGCTCCTTTCCAGTTCTACTTTGGCTTTTGAGGGGGGATTGCTTGGGGCCAGGCCTGCCTAGGGAGATTTTGTGATGAAATCTGAAGAATGCATGGTTTGGAGAGGTGAGAGCCTCAGGCAAATACAATGCCATAAAATCCACCTTTTAAAGTAGTCATTTTTTCCAGGGGGACAGATCTCTGTTGTCTAGATTTCAATTGTAATTCTGGGATATTTCTAGGAGTTTGGAGTTTAGCAGTCCTAGGACTGGCAGCAGCCTTTGGGTGACTTGGTACCACCTGACATGCATGGTTGAATTAGGGCAACTTACTTTCTTTGTTCCATTGTCAATCCTGTTGAATTCAGATCGCTTTGAACTCAGGTCTTCCTCTCCACACCTCCTCCCCATTGAAACAGGAAAGTCTTCTGCACGTGGTTAGGGAGGCTCAGAAGGTGGTGGGGAGCCAAGCGTCTTTCTTTCTTTTCTTGAAGGGGGGGGGGGAGAGGAGCCAGGCAGGGAGCCTCTTTCTTTTCTTGGAGGGGGTGGGGGGGGAGGATCGAAAAAGGCAGAGGAGGGAGGAAAAATCCAGGACCCACAGAAGTTGAGAGAAATTAGGGGCTTCTCCTGTAAGGCAAGAGTGTCACATGACCAGGTGTAGCCTATCAGAGGTTCTCTACCATGGAGCTTTCTTTTCCAAATGGATATTGATTAACAGCACTCTGAGGATTAACAGCACTCTGAGATATTGCACAATAAAGGTAGGGTCACTCTGGATCAATCCTTCTTGCTGTAGAAGGAAAATTTAAATCGCCCATAATCCAAACGGAAATCGCATTCTGTGTAGAGGGCAGGGACTGAATCGATCTGGGGTTGGAATAAAAGCTCCATGCAGTTTACACCTAGGCCTAGCTCCTTGCTACTGTTCAACGGCAGCCACCCTATAAAAGTCAGTTTGGTGTAATGGTGAGTGTTTTAGGATGGGGCCTATTAGACCTACGTTCTAACCCCCATTGTGCTGTGGAAGTTCACTGGGTAAATTTGGACCAGTCACATGCATTCAGCCTACCCTACCATACAGGGTTGTTGTGCGAATAAAAAGGAGGGGAAGAGAATAACATAAGCTGCTTTGGTCCTCATTGTGGAGAAGATGGGGGTATAAATGAAATAAAGAAAAACTATTGCTGAAAATGGGGGGCAGATAAAAGGTAGGTTGGTGAATGGCTGAGAAGGAGAGAATCAGGCAGAGAGGAATTGGGGATTGCCAAGAGGAGGGAAATAGGTTAGGAAGTGCCTAGAAATTTATTGGGTTGGGGGGGGGAGCCAGGGTACTTCAAGGGGGTATAAAACCATAGATTCCACCCTCCAAAACAGCCATTCCCCAAGGGGAACTAGAGGATCCTCCAGAAGGATTCTTCAGAAGAAAAATTGAGCCTATGTTCTATGGATATTATTGTTATCCATGGTTCCTCTATATATTTGTGAAACAGCCTGGTGGGGTGGGGGTGGAACATGTCCAGGTGTCCGAGTTGGAATAGGGCCCCTACAACTCTTGCCCTCCCTCCCTGGACACTAGCCATGTTCTTCTCAGACTCACCAGAAACAGAAAGAAACACACAGAGCCCTGCCAGACCGAACACAAGCCCTCATTCCCTCCTATTGCTCATGCTGCAAAGGAGGCAGAGAGAGACAGAGAGAGAGCTGCCCTAAGCTGCTGACCAGCCCTGCTTCCCTCCTACAAACCAGCCCTGATTACCTGCTATGCCTCCTGCTGCAAGGCACACCGAGAAACACGCAGTGAGAGGGAGAGAGACGCACAGAGAGATCTGTACCTCATGGTGTCCCCTGGGCATTCCTGGTTGCAATAGGCTTTCTTGCTAGTAAGGAAATATTTATGACTTTTAAACTTAAGAAATGTAGGTGAACATTAGGGTACAGAAGGAGCAAGCTACTAATGAAAGCAGTTTCTGTTAAAAATGGGAGTAAATCTGGATCCTGTTTTGGCTTGGCTCTAAAGAATAGTGACACTTCAAAAATTGGCCATTAAAATTTGTTTATTGACCAGTCTCATCATTCATCCTGTTTTTCGTCTTGCAACTTTTTTGATTCGACTGGTCTCCATTTGCAAAGCTGCCGGTAAGGGCTGGAGATCACACAGAATCACAACTCTTCTCCAGATGAGAGAATCAGCTCCCCAGGAGAAAAATCTGAAAATAAAAAAGATACACTGGGGGTGGGATTATATTGATGCTTACCTCCATGAGTATGACAGCCCAGAAACCATGCTTGAACCAGCACTGGTGATACAGCAGCCTGAGAGCCACACTGAGCCCGGTGGCAGCAGAATACAGGATGATCTTAATAGGCTCGAGAAGTGGGCTAAACTGAATAAAAGTTCTGCATTTAGGTAGGAAAAACCAAATACAATAATATAAGATGGGGGAGACTTGTCTTGGCAGTAGCATGTGTGAAAAGGATCTAGGAGTCTTAGTAGACCATACATTGAACATGAGTCAGCAGTGTGTGACTCAGTTGCTAAAAGCCAAATGGGATTTTGGGCTGTATCAAACGGAGTATCATGTCCAGATCACGAGAGGTGACGGTACCACTTTACTCTGCTCTGGTTCGGCCTCACTTGGAGTACTGTATTCAGTTTTGGGCATCTCAGTTGAAGAAGGATGTTGACAAACTGGAACATGTCCAGGCAAACTTTATGCAAAACACAAGCTTAGTGCATGGATGCATTCTTTGGGAATTATTGGCCCAGAACAAATTGGTTTTTCCAAGGGAAAATCCACTTTAGATCATTGTTTGCTTTTAGCTTCTTTAGCCACAAAATACATGAATCTCGGAACAAAAAAACCATTTGTTGCATTCATGGATCTGAAAAATGCCTTTGACTCAGTCCCAAGGGAGGACTTTTGGGAAAAACTGAAGCATCTTAATATTGATCCACGCTTACTGTTTCTACTCAGGAAACTCCATACTGGCACTGCATGTTAAGTTAAATATTCTGCTCAGGGCCACTTAACTGCCTAAGTGCCTGTTACAAAAGGAGTGAAACAAGGCTGTGTTCTTGCCCCACATCTTTTTAATTTGTATTTGTCTGACTTGGTCCAGAATTTTGATCAGATCAATGGGCACCCTTCAAAGGCTGGCTCCAGTGCAATACCCCTGTTATTATATGCAGATTATATAGTCATCCTTTCATACTCAAGAGTTGGTCTTATAAGATTTCTTAAGTGTTTTTACTCATATTGTCAGCACAACTCTTTACTGATAAATTTCTCGAAATCTACAATTCTAGTTTTTTCTAAGAGTTGGACTCCAAGGAAATGGATGTTGGGTAGCAAGATGATTGATCAAGTAAAAAATTTTTAGTCACTTAGGCATTACAATCAATTATAACCTTAAATTATAAACCACCGGGACTGGTCTTTGAATTTAACTAAGTGTTCCTCAGCTCAAATTAAATGTTTTTATTTTTTGGAAGGCAACCAATTTATCCCAGCGGCCATAAGAATCTTTAATGCTAAAACTGTATCCCAGTTGTTTTATGGTATTCCAATTTGGGCAAATGCTTTCAACAGGAAGATAGGAGGGATTCAGGGAACATTCTTCCATCAAATTCTTGGTGCTCCCATGTGTGTGCCCTATAGTGTGCTGTGTGCTGAGCTTGGCCAACATTTTTTAGAAACCAAGGCTTGGCTGATAATTTTTAAATTTTGGCTTAAAATACTTTTCAGAGTGGAGTCACATAGCTTACTCTTTTACTTAAAGATGGACCCACAATGCAGCTCATGGTTCCTCAGTATTGAATCTAAAATTGTAGAACTAGGATTTTCAACAGATTTTTTCCTTATGTTTAATGAGTCTGAAACAAAGATTAGTGGCGGCTGAACAGTCCAAAATGTTTCCAGCACAACCCTGTGTATGTTCTCCTGCTGCTCTGGGGATTCGATTAAATCAAGGGGAAATTGTTAATTGTTTTTATAATCTTACTAACCCATCCCTCCATAGAGTTTTCATGCTGGCAAGAATGAGTTGTCTTCCCTCAAGCATCCTTGCAGGATGATACCAGCATGTCCCAAGGAGGGAAAGATTGTGTCTGTGTTCTGTGAACTGCCCTGATTCAACCTCACATATTATTTTAGATTGTGAACTTCATGTGAGTCTTCACAGGAAACTTCTGGATCCTCTACTTTGTCCCAGAGGTCTAGTAAATGATGAAGCTACACTCCAGTTTCTGCTTAATGATCTTTCTGCAGAGACCACATTGTGTATAGCTGAATTTTAATGGCTGTTTATCGAGCCAGAATTAAGATGTTTTAATCAGCTGATTTTACTGTATTTTATAATATTAGCTTTTTTATTATATTATAATTTTACCCTGCTTGGCTGTACTTGCCTCTTATTGTTATGCCAATAAAGGTTTATTATTATTGACAAACTGCAACGTGTCCAGAGAAGGGCAACAAAGATGGTGAGGGGTTTGGAGACCAAGTCATATGAAGAAAGGTTGGGGGATCTTGGTCTGTTTAGCCTAGAGAGAAGATGACTGAGAGGGGATCTGATAACCATCTTCAAGTATTTAAAAGGGTGCCATATGGAGGATGGGGCAGAATTGTTCTCTCTTGGCCCAGAGGGGCAGACCAGAATGAATGGGATGAAATTAATTCAAAAGAAATTCCATCTAAACATCCGGAAGAAGTTCCTGACTGTTAGAGCGGTTTCTCAGTGGAACAGGCTTCCTCAGGAGGTGGTGGGTTCTCCATCTTTGGAAATTTTTAAACAGAGGCTAGATAGCCATCTGATGGAGAGGCTGATTCTGTGAAGGCAAAGGGGTGGCAGGTTACAGTAGATGAGTGATTGGGATGTGAGTGTCCTGCATAGTGCAGGGGGTTGGACTAGATGACCCATGAGGCCCTTCTAAGTCTATTATTCTATGATTCTATGTGAAGTGAGTGGGAGAAAGAGAGACTGAGAGAAGGAGCAGAGAGAGAGGGCATTAAGTAAGGTAGGCAAATGGAATAGCTGTTGTGTCAAGTTTTTGCTGATTTCCATGTACGTGTGTTTGTGTGTGTGTATATATATATATACACACACACTTATATAAAAACATCTGTAAGATGCTATGGGATTGCCAAGAGTCGGACCCAACTGAATGGCTGAAAACAGCAAGATGTATGCTTAATACCTTTTTATCATCCCTTCCTGTAAAGTGCTCAGGGTGATTTACAAGCTTCCTTCCTCTGCCGTTTTATCTGCAATCATCCTGTGAAGAAGATGAGTCTGAGACCAGTGAGCTTCCAGACTAAACAAGGATTTCAACCTGATCAAGCATTTCAACCATCTAGGACATTTGTATGCTGCTTATCCTCCAAAGGGTTCAAAGTGGCATATGTGATCCTTTCTTTTTCTAGCCTTCCCATGAGCTGTCTCTCTTGCTGTGCTTCTTGTCCCTGGTTATATGTCCCTTTGGGATTTTCCAGCTCAGTGAATGAGCTCTTCATTGAGCACTTGTGCTCAGAATGCCAGCATACATGAAAATTGGAGATGATGTAGCTTGAGGGAAATGAACACTGACAGTTTTATATCCTTGACTAACCCTTGGCGGCATAATGGTTTACCAAGGTCATGGGAGCCCCACACTAACACTTGGGACTTTGCACTGACCAAAATAGCTAACACCATCTGTTTTTATAACATCAAGTTTGTTTTCCTTTCCATTTCCATTTAGTATGTTTGAAAACGAGTTTTTAGAACATGAGTGGAAATGCTATGCAAATTACAGCCCCTTTCCTCTTTTCCAGGACTTCTATATACCTTACAAGACACATTCACTGCTGTAATGTGTAGGGAAGGGAGTCAAATGTCTCCTCCATGGACAGATGTACAAGCTGTTCTAATGTCCAGAGTACTGCCATATTTATATCCAGTCCTTCCTCCAAGGAATCAAAAGAAGCCTTCTTCTCAATTAGATTTTATTTCCATAAAATTCAGGTAGCAGGTAGATAGCAAAGTCACCTATTGAGTTTGATGGCCCAATTGGGATCAAACTCAGATCTCCCCATCCCTAGTATATTACTCTATGTACTATGGCCCTTTCTGCACGCAAATATCACAGGATTGAAGCTGGTGTCCCTTTAATTCACATCTAGTTCACATCCTGTACCTGCACTTTGCACAGATCTTCTTTCTCTGATTTTTCTGCACCAAGGTTGCAGCATTTAACTCTGCATACTAATGAGAAAAACTGGATTGCTACTGGTTTGTCTCTGCTCATTGGTCAGTTTCAGGCAGGGGGTGCCTTACGAAATTGGAAGGTTTTCCTGTCTTCATGTTTTCTAAGCTGCACTACTGAATAAGCATTTATTTTGTTTTATAAGCCTTCCATTAACTCTTGTAATAATTGGGGTTTAGTGTTCGTGTCAGAACTATAGACAAGCCTCTCTTGTCTATAGCTGTTTCCTCCCCCTCCTTTCTCCTGACATGTGCATTACATGTTTGAGAAACACTGCCAAGGGTGCTGTCTGCCCCCCATCCTGCCAATTTATTAAAAATTGAGCTCTTTGCATTCCAGTTCTTTTTTTTTTAACCATTCTAGCAAAGCATTGCATTGCTGGTGGATTTTTTTTTAACTCAGAGAAACCATCTACTGCTGATCTACCCCAGCACCCAACAGTCTTTTAAACTCAGCCAGTAAAATGTTAGTCTGAGGATTAGAACTTTGTGCAGTCTAATCTAGCTTGGGGTGTTATTTTTCATGCTTTAAAAATGGCTGCACCATGTTTTTAAAACAGACCAAAAACATGTAAAATTGGCATGACCAATCCTACAAGGAAAAAAGGTTAACCTAAACACTTCCTATTGACTTTACACCAATGTCATGGATTCGTCCAGAGAATTCTGGGAATTGTAATTTGGTACAGAGATCCTGTTAGAAACTGTCAGTTCTGTCACAGAATTACCTTTGATAAGGTTCTGGGGATAAGGAAACAATAGTAAAAACAATGTAAATCTAGAATGCAGGTAGATCTTGGATTCATCAGAGCAAGCATATAAACATTTGGCCCTGTAGTCCCTGTTTCTCAGTCAGACTCACATGTAATTGTCCCTGTTTCTGTCAGTTTGCCAAATACAGGACAAACAGTTTTTCAAATGGAATACAGTGACATAAATTTTAATCTGTAGCAGAAAGTCTCACATGTGATTCCCTGAGAAAAGGGTGACTTAGAACTTATGGGGAAACTCCAGACACATTTTCACTTTCATTTGGTTTAGAAGAAGAAGAGTTGGTTCTTATATGCCGCTTTTCCCTACCCGAAGGAGGTTCAAAGCGGCTTACAGTCGCCTTCCCATTCCTCTCCCCACAACAGACACCCTGTGGGGTGGGTGAGGCTGAGAGAGCCCTGATATCAGTGCCCGGTCAGAACAGTTTTATCAGTGTCATGGCGAGCCCAAGGTCACCCAGCTGGTTGCATGTGGGGGAGTGCAGAATCGAACCTGGCATGCCAGATTAGAAGTCCGCACTCCTAACCACTACACCAAACTGGCTCACCAAACTGGTTTAGTGATTTCAGGGGTTATTTTGACTGCTCACACTATAGAACATTGTGGGGACAAATGCCTCAGGGAACATTAAGAAGGAAAAGAGAATTCTCAGCCTGTGAGTCCTTTCTACTTTTTAATCTTTTGGAAGTGACAGTACCTTCTTATGAAAGGATACTTCTTATGAAAGTGCAGCTGACCATCAGCCCTTTTGCACAGCCATCAATCAATCCAGAAACCTGATATAATAAGTATACATAAACCCCTGTCCAGGAACTACTGCCAGTTTGGGTAGATAATTCTGGGCTAGAGAATGTTCTGGCTCCGTACAGACTCTTCATACCGATTTGTTTTTTTAACAGAACTGTGACAGATTGCCCATTCACTTTATAAGTTCTGTTTTTTTTTTAATGCCTGTACACCAGCTTGGCTAAATGCATACTATGGGGAAGTGTGTTTTTGTCCCTCACCAATCTTCTCCGTTAGGCATGAATCACAGCAGGGAGACCAAGTAAACAAACCACCACCAAACAGAGATCAGCACCAAATCTAATTTTTAAAGCAAAGGGAATACAGCAATGAAGAATACATCAGTCAGTATCAATGAAGCAGGTAGCATTTTTAACATTTTATTTTTAGAGGGGGGGTTGTACAACTGTTCTTTTCCCCATACATCTTGGTTGCTCTCTCTTTGTTAATCATTCCTTTGGTGCGAGCATGTGTCCAATTCTGCTACATTCAAAAAGCATAGAATTTAAAAAGTTTGCCCTTCTAGATGTTGCAGGCTTCTTTCACTGTCCTCTCTTTTCATTCTGTAATGAATACAATCCAGGTGACCTAAACTTCTCATGAACAGATGCATCACTGGGCTTTGAAAACCCAGTCTCCCAACATACTTTTTGGTACACCTTCCCTTACCTTCTAGAAATTAGGGAGTTAACAGTCTAAAATACTTTAGCCTGAGAGTTAGATGGGCAAAACCATATTTTAAAAACAAACACAAAATGAGCATGTCAGAAGAAGATGTAGACAGCTTAGAACAGGAACAGATTTGTACTGATGTGATCAAATCAAAGGCCTGACAGAAACACACAGGCATGAGCAGGGTAATCTAGTGGTATAGATTAGGCTACTAACAACAAATTTGTCTCTTCTTTTTTTAGCACCGTTAATATATAAGTTTAGATCTATATTAGCACCTTGTCCCCAGTAAAACGAATGATCAAAAAACCCCAAAAAGGTTAAAAAATGAAAGAAAGTGTGGAGTTGTTGGTAACAGATGAGGAAGCTGCTGAATTTAGATCACGAGATCCTTGTCAATATCCTCTGCAAAAAAAAAAAGAAAAAAAAAGAGAGATCACATGTAAGAACAGATTGGCTAATGTATGCATGAATCCAGTCATTCTTAATGTGGTTCCTTGGCAACCTTTTCCAATTATTAGTGATTAGTTAAGCCAACAATGAAAGGTTCAGGATTCAGACATAACTTTCAACCCTACTTTGATTATTTGAAGATGTTCACAATCTTCTGTGGAAACAGTTCAGCCTAAGCCCATGGACATCAGTGCCTGATCTGAACTTCTCTGAGCAAGGATACACATAAATGATATAATAACCACCTAGAGTGCCAGCAGAACCACCAGTAATTCTAGAATGTTGCTGTAACCAATGCCAGAAACTAATCACTGATACTATTTCTGTTCTTGAAACATAACACTGATGTTTGTGCAACAAAACAAAATCAGAGTCCAGTGGCACTTTTAAGACCAACAAAGATTTATTAAGAGCATGAGCTTTCGAGTGCAAGCACTCTTCCTCAGACTTGCTTGCACTCGAAAGCTCATGCCTTGAATCAATCTTTGTTGATCTTAAAGGTGCCACTGGACTCTGATTTTGTTTTCTTGCGCTGCTTCAGACCAACACAGCTACCCACTGGAATCTATCTGATGTTTGTGGTTAGCTAGATGCATCATGAGATACCCTTGGTTAGCGACCATTTTTCTCTAGCATCATCTCAGTCATGGTTTATTAAGGATCACAGTACTTACTCTCCTTAATGCCAAAGCAGCTGGCCCATTCCTCCAGGGCAATGTACTTGTCACCATCTAGATCACAAGTCTCAAAGAAGCGTGTGGTGCAGTGTTCCATGGGGATGAGAGGAGCTCTCAGTGGGGCCAGCTCGGTATGGGACAGGTATCTGAAAGAGATAACAGGATGATCACAATACCAAGAAGGTTCAGTGTAAGAAATTCCTTCCTTCCCATTGTTCAAAATAACTACCTAAGAAAGTTGGAGCAGGATGAGCCTTGAAGGCACTTGTAGGGTGATCTCACTGCACCAGTTTGTCACTTCTTCCTATTTATACTCTATGCCTATTAAATGGGAAGAGCTGTGTTTGCTGGATCTGTGGCCCTTTCAAAACAACAAGCCCATGAATGGTGAGTTTAGTCTATGCTCCATCAATCCATGGTAGCCATTTGGGCCACTGGAGGTCCCCACTTTTTCACCTACTCCCTGTCTCCTTCTGGTTAATGGCAGGTTCTTCCTTTTAGCATGATCCTGACTCATATGCTACAAGAGCAGCATGAATGCTGGTTTTTCACAACTGTAACTCATGATTTTCAGTAATATATATGAAATGAGGGAACTACTTGGGAGGAATGATTTTTTTCAGAATATCCTACATTAATGCTCAATATGTGGGATGGGGAAAACTAGTAAAAAAAAATCTGAACATGTGAAGCTGCCTTATATTGAGTCAGACAATTGTTCTTTTGTGGTTTTCATTGTCTAGTCTGACTGGCAGCAGCTCCCCAAAGTCTCCTTATTTAACCATAAATGCTGATTAAACTAGATCTGGAGTACATTATCATAATGGTAACTTAAGACCAAGTCTCATGACAAAACGGACAGATCATGGCGGATCCATTTAGGACTCAATCCTCTCAGTTCTCTAAGCATTAATTTAGCCACTGGTCTGTCCATCATTGTTTAAGGCTAATCTCAACGGATGTGAATTATTTGCCAGAGTTTATCCGAGGTTAGGGAAAGAACCTCTCCTTTTTACAAGCATGCAGGTACGTACCCATCAATGGGATGCTGGTCAAGCTGACCAAATTGCCAATGCACTGGGAAGATGTACATGTTGTAGTTCTTCTCAAAGTCACGTGCCAGCAGCTCCATGGTGTGGTCACCAGCTTCCAGGCGCTTTTCATTCTCGTGGATTTTCTTCACCTGTTCAGCAAGATAAAATTTCCATTTTTAAAATAGTCTGCAACAGCAGTAGTACCTTCATTCCTGGAATAGGCCAGAAAGAGAACTAGAAGTAGGCTGTACTATAAAAACCATTGGTAGAAATATGCAGAATGAAATTTGATGCATGCCTTGCTCTTCTAAAACAAGATTACATCTGGAATCAAGGGCAGGATGCATTTTTCTGCAGTGGAAAGGTCTACAGGGGTAACAATGTCTATGGAGAGGATTTATGAATTATGTTGTGCTAACACATTTGGGTTGGACATCACTGGACACTTGATAGAGATCTGGAGTTGATTCTGCCTCTCTGAGAGGTATACTGGAGTGATACTTGCATTTACAAGGCATGTTTGTTGGACACACATATTTAGTCTCACCTTCAAAAACGTAGGTACACAAAGTTTGAAATAGCTCTGGGCTATGTGTTCTGTGGTGAATTAACTCTCAGTAGGTGGTAATATGGTCAGGGAAGGTCTTTGTGAGATGTGGGTAGATAGTTCTTGACCCTAAATGTTCACAATGCAGGTGTAACCCCCCAATTCTATGTGCGTGTGTGCTTATCAGCTACTGTTGCTTACCCTGAGTTTCTGCTTTTCAGTCAGCAGGTTGTTGTTTTCATCACGTTCATACAAGGTAACCAGGACATTCTTCAGCCAGTCACGCATACGCAGAGGGAATTCACCCAGCTCAGCATCATGGCAGTCAGGAATGACTGAAATCCAACCAGATGTCAGTTAGTCCCTATAGTAACTTCACAAGACCTACTAGTTTTCATGAATTCCTGATTCTGATTTTTTTTTCATGGAGCAATGTCCGAACAGAATAGACTTAAAGATTAGGCTTAGACAACAACAGCATGCTGATACTTCCAGATTCAACTTCCCCCATGAACACAATATAATATTACTGGTGAGAGCAAAAGAAAACCAGCTTCCTTGATCTGTGGAGCTGATGATTCCTCCGTTTGGATACCTGCTAGGGGATCTATGTTTATATGATAATGTGATAAATCTCTTCAAAAACTTCCTTATTAAATGTGCTTAATAACCAGGGCAGAGTCTGCACTTACTTTGTTTATTCCATTGTCAATCCTGTTGAATTCAGATCGATTTGAACTCGGGTCTTCCTCTCACCCCCCAATGAAACAGAAAAGTGTTCTGCACATGTTTAGGGTAGTTCAGAAGGGGGGAGGAGCCAAGCACAGCCAAGCACAGCCTCTTTCTTTCTTTCTTTCTTTTCTTGAAGGGGGGTTGAGAGGATTGAAGAAGGCAGAAGAGGGAGAACAAAATCCTTGACCGACAGAAGTTGAGAGAAATTAGGGGCTTCTCCTTTAAGGCAAGCTTGTCACATGAGTAGCTTTGGCCAATCAGGAGTTTTCTACCATGGAGCAGAGCTCAGATTCAAAACAGCCTGCTTTCTCAATCTGATTCTTAAAATATTGAGGCTTAAAAGCACTCTAAGATATCGCACAATAAAGGTAGGGTCACTCTGGATCAATCCTGCTTGTTGCAGTAGAAAAATTTAAATCGCCCCAAATCAAAATGGAAATCGCATTCTGTATAGACAGCAGGGACTGAATCGACCTGGGATTGGAATAAAAACTCTGTGCAGTTTACACCTAGGATTAATAATGAATGTGATCTGTATATTATAAAATGTTGACCCTTTTTATTTGTTTTTATTAATACCTCTTATTGTTTGTAATAATTTTTTATTCTCTTTTGATGATATATTTGGATCGTATTATCTGTATCACTTTTATATGTATTTATGTATTTTTATTATTACTATTTATTAGACATATCCTGCCACTTTCCAAAGACTCATGGTGGCTTACAACATAACCCCCCCATAAGATCCCCACATTATTTCCAGAGGTCTCAGCCCCTTATGACGACAAAAGATTGGTGGCCTAGAAATCCCTCCCTCGAGCAGACCTACCTAGAGGTGGGAGAGAGGTATAGATGTAATACAACTGAGCCTGAGGAGGGGCCATGATATGCCTAGCGCTGGCACTGGCCTCAACCAAAGATCTGGCAGAAGAGCTCTGTTTTGCAGGACAATGAATAAACTTTGCTTTTGTATTGATACCTGCAAGGGCCTATATACAAATTATGCTGCAATTAAACAGTATTATGCTATAGTACAGAAAAGCTAAAGCAAGTGAGATAGGCAGTGATGGAGGAGGGGAGCTGACTAGATAGGCACGGACCCTGCATGCTTATAATTCATAGCCAGTAACTCTCCCAAGATTAGGTATGGGAGAAGCCATGTTCTTTGGGGGCTATTTCTTTTTAAAAATGTGATATGTGACCTGTATACCATGTTAAGTTACTCTAACCTGTGCCATCTTTTAATTTAGTCTGTCAGCTTTTTAAAATTCTTAGGGCTAGTCAAAGGAGAAGAAACATGTTTCTCTATAGCTCAAGATGGGCAAAGCTTGCTGTCTGCTTCAAGTCTCCTACTGACAAGACAGGGCAGAGATTTCACTGCTAATATGTAGTGACAGTTTAAAGAAGAAAAAGAGCTCTGTGTAACTTGATCATAAAACACCTTATAGCTTATGTAGACAAGAAGCTGGAGGAACAAATGAGGGTGTGAGTGGCGGCCTGGGCATAGGCCAGAAGAATGCCAGGAGTGGCAGGATTAGAAACCTCAGTGGAGAAGATCCAAAGAGAATCCAGACACTTGGAAGTGATGGAATGTGCAGTCATCAGCTCCTTTACATAAGAAATGATGAATTCACAGGGGACAGAGAGACGTCATCAGGTGCCATATTTCTGAGGCCGGAAGTTTTCCCAGCAGGCCACTGGATACTGAGGTAAGCAAACTATGGCCCTAAGTCAGTGGGTGCTAGAATGTTTTATCTATGACAGAAGACCTCTTGGGTGCTGGTGTAACCCTAGGTGCCAGGAGCTCCTGACAAGAAGATAGGGCGGGGGGGGGGGGGGGCAGGGAGGGAAACCAAAGGACAGAAAAGGTCAGTAGAAATCCTTCCTTGATCTTTCCTGAACAATGAGCAGCAAAGAGGCCTGGCCTGGCCAGCCATTTGGGGATTACAACATATGCTTGTTGCTACAGCAAAATTTGTAATTGGTAACAGCTGCATCTTTGTTATCAAAGCATTCTAAAGCCCTGTCTTCCTGTTTGAACCAATCCTACAGCATTATTGGTGGGGTGATGGGGGAGAATTTGACCACTTTCCCCTCATCCAGCCTCTCTGAGAAATAATAATAAGAGTTGGTTTTTATACCTTGCTCTTCTCTTCCCTAAGGAGTCTCAAAGTGGCTTACGAGCGCCTTCCCTTGCTCTCCCCACAATAGTCACCTTGTGAGGTAGGTGGGGCTGAGATCATTCTGGGGCTCAAGGGCAGGCTGCATGTGGAAGAGGGATTATCCCAGTTCTCCAGATTAAAGGCTGCTGCTCTTAACCACGACACTGGCTGTCTTTGGCCACAATTCTGGATATTTTCCCATAGTCACAGAATGTCCTAAGTGCTTTTCAGGAAGCATTTTGAGGAGAATATAGTGTGAATGTGGCTTCATTTATTAGGATCTTTTATTCTGGGGTCATGGACAATCTGAATGAAACCAATTATCCAAATTCCCGTTATACAACTCCTTGTGACTTACATTTCTCACATCCCTGTAAAGTCCCATGCTAGCTCCTTTTAGGACAACATGGACATTATTTTGGTTATTGTTTAGATCATACACATGCCTGAGTCCAGAAAAAGGTGGCTAAATACTTGATAAATTACTTTCTGATTCAATTGCTCTGCAGCTCAAGGGTGATAACTTACATTTGCATGGTCCAATGTAGTCCAGGTGGAGCTTGTGTCCCTTCTTGGTTCCCTCCAAGGTACATTTGGTAGCAAAGAAGTGGCAGGAGGTATCATAGGTCTTGTTGTCAGTACCACATACCTTTGGGGAAAAAAGTAGTTGCATTAGAAATGAGAAAATGTTAAAATCTAGCAAGGATTGCAGAAGGCTATTGATAAATTTCTGTACTTTTTCTCTACTGCCAGAGTGACATTCAAAAAGCAGAGTGCAACATTCAAAAACATTTAAAATAATTTCCAAGAACCAACACTCACAAATATGCATTTGAAAAGCCAGAAATTGCTGGTATTTTTTTAAAAAAATAAGAAATCAGATCATATTTTTTAAAAAAAAATCAGATAATGCTGAAGAGTCAGCACTGGCCAGTGACAAAAACACCATGAAAGAAATGGCCATTCACACTTATGAAGGAAGTGTATTCTAAGTGTGGGTAGTACTACAAAAAAGCTATAGCTCATCTGTGAGGTCACAAAATTATACCTTCTCTGTATTAGTGTTCAACTCTAGAGCAGGGGTAGTCAACCTGTGGTCCTCCAGATGTTTATGGACTACGTCCCATGATCTCCTGCCAGCAAACGCTGGCAAGGGGCTCATGGGAATTGTAGGCCATGAACATCTGGAGGACCACAGGTTGACAGGTTGACTACCCCTGCTCTAGAGAGCTATCTCATTTCCCTCTTTAGGGGAAAGATAAATCCCACTCAAAACTGGTGAAGCCAACCATTCTTGAGAGCCAGTGTCATCAAGTATTTAAAAGGGTGCCATATAGAGGATGGAGCAGAGTTGTTCTCTCTTGCCTCAGAACCAATGGGATGAAATTAATTCAAAAGAAATTCCGTCTAAACATCCGGAAGAAGTTCCTGACAGAGCGGTTTCTCATTGGAGCAGGCTTCATCGGGAGGTGGTGGGTTCTCCATCTTTGGAAATTTTTGAACAGAGGCTGGATAGCCATCTGATGGAGCAGCTGATTCTGTGAAGGTTCAAGGGGGTGACAGGTGCCAGTGCATGAGCGACTGAGATGTGAGTGTCCTGCATAGTGCAGGGGATTGGACTAGATGACTCGTGAGGTCCCTTTCAACTCTATTATTCTATGATTCTAACATGCTTTGTCTGGATTAAGCCTGTATTTGTTAATCCTCATATAGCCCAAAACCTCATATAAGTATTCATTTCATCTTCTGGATTAGATGAAGAAGAAAAATATGGGATGTTATCAGTAATCACATTGCAGAATGACCTTTCCGAGAAGCTGCATATAGATAACAAAGGAGCTCTATGGGACAAGACGTAAACCTTGTGTTATCCTATAGGATGAAGTCTAGGGTGCACAGTAAACACTGTTAATATCCTGGCACTGACCAGACATGTAGGATCAGAACATTGCTGAGCACTGCCTCTCGTGCCACCCTCATTTGTTTCAGGAAATCACAAGGCTCTGATGGTATATTATATCAAAAAACACTAAAGGGTCCTGAAGAATATGCAGAGATACAGAACCAGAGCAACCAATATTAACACTACCCTGAAACATGACTTTATCCAAGAATTCCTGGAGCTTTTTGATCATCAGACTCAAGAAATGGAAATATAAGGTTAAGTCAAAAAGTATTGCTACTAGGCTTTCAAGTCATACATGCACTGGTTTATTTTTTTTTAAGCAGTTTTCTAAAAAGGGAATAGCACGATCACAGAAGTTTATTATAAAGAAGTTTTAAGAAAATTGAAAACTCTATTGGTGAGAAATAGGCCAGGAAAGTTGCATCGAGGAATTTTTTTTACATGACAACAATGCACCTGTTCATTTTTTAATGTTAGCAAGGGTTATACTATGAGAATTTTGTTGGGGAATCTTACTCCATCCACCTTACAGCCCTGATCTTTCCCCTTCAGACCTTTTTGTTCTCAGAACTCAAAGAACAATTATAAGAAACACAATTTGAGTCCCTTGAGGATGCCAAAACTGCCCTTTTGATGTGTTATAAATCAGAGAACAGACTTCTTCGGGGAAGGGTTAGAGAAATGGCAATACCACCTTCAGAAATGCATAGACCTAGATGGAGGATATGTTGAGAAACAATAGATCTGTATTTTGATATTATTGTTAAATAAAAGTTGCAATGATTTTGTAGCAGTACATTTTGACTTAACCCTCATAATAATAACACTCTACAGTTATTCAGATCACTTGGATGGCATTTTCATAAACAGACAACCCTTCTCCAGTAAGCTGTTTGACACAGCTGTCAGTAACACAGATAACCTTGACTGGTCAAACTGGCAACAGTGAAGAGAAGAACTGCAGTCTTCAGTTGCCAAGGGACTTAGCCACTACTTTGGTCACCATGACCCATTATGCACAGGCCAGAATGCCTGCACTGGTGGAGACAGGGCAGCAGGGAAAATATCCATTATGCACCCCCCTGCCGCCAGTGCGGGCATGGCCCGGCCTAGGGCCATGGAAGGCCTGCGCTATCAGAACATGGGAACTTCCACGGTCCTGGGATACCATGGGTGCTGGCAGGGGCATAATCGCCAGCGCCGGCCCCAACCTATGGTGTCCCCGTAGGGACACCACATGCCCCTGTGAGTTCCGTTGAGCCAGCAGGGGCATCCCCCTGCCCCCGCTGTAGCATGCGGCGGGGGCCTGGCCCCTCCCCCCCCGACTGCTGCCACTGCAGGATGCATGGCAACTGCCTGGCGTAGCAGCCGCCGTGCATTATAGGTCCATGTATTCTTCCAAATATGTTATATTTTGATCATTGCAGTCTTGACACATGGACATCACCAGGATGAACTACCCTTAGAGGTATGACCAAGGATTTGTGTACATGTTTTATGGAGTGGCATGTTCTCTGATTTTGTAATTGCTCCCAATAACATCTGAGACTTCTCTTCATATGGTTAGGGAGGATTATGTGGTTGCATAAATAAAACTGTGACTTGCATAGGCATTGCTCTTTTGGCATAAAACAAACATGATTTTTCATTCTAGCTATATGAGTAGAAATTGCTGGGAGCAACAAAATAACAGCATCTACCTGCTCTGTGTAACATACACATAGAACCTGAGAGTTCCACATATAAGCAATCACTGTTCTCAAGGCATTAGTTTTTGCCTGTTTGCTATATTGCCCTGTGTTAACTCCTCTTCTCACCTTCTCAAACACTGCAGTGCTGGGTGGGCAGTTGGAAGGGTTCTGGCACACACACATAGGATTGTTTTCTTCGTCTACTTCGCAGACTTTGCCATGCTTGCAGTGATGATTCTGGCAGGGGTCTAAATGGGATCCGGAAAACAAGATGAGAAACTGTTTCATAAAAACCTGGAGCGCTAATCATGGAGATAGGTACTCGGCCTTTTCACAAGCACCAGTGTCCAGAATGTCCATCTCAGTGTTTGCTTGACTCATCAGATGAAGGATATACCAACAATAATGTTTATTATGTAGTAAGACACAGTCCATTACTTTGAGTATGCTAGTGGTTAAAATTGTAAAAAAATGACCAGAACTTCTCTGTTTGGCAAATCGAACTATTAATTGCAAAAATTCAGTCATATATCTAATGTAATTAAAGTATCTGCCATTCAATAGACCAGCAAATCCTTAAAAAGGGATATTAGTGAAAATGAGGTTCACAACTGAGCTCTTGTTGACCTCAGAGGAAGTATGCCTTGCCTGGCCTGTTCCCTCTACTCTCTCTTCATCTGAGAAATTTCTGCCTTGCAGTTTAAAGGCCTGGGGTCTCTGAAGACAATGGTCTCTGCTCTCTGCTGCCAGTGAAGAAGAAGAAGAAGAAGAAGAAGAAGAAGAAGAAGAAGAAGAAGAAGAAGAAGAAGAGTTGGTTCTTATATGCTGCTTTTCCCTACCCCAAGGAGGCTCAAAGCGGCTTACAGTCGCCTTCCCATTCATCTCCCCACAACAGACACCCTGTGGGGTGGGTGAGGCTGAGAGAGTCCTGATATCACTGCTCGGTCAGAACAATTTTATCAGTGCTGTGGCGAGCCCAAGGTCACCCAGCTGGTTGCATGTGGGGGAGCGCAGAATCGAACCTGGCATGCCAGATTAGAAGTCCGCACTCCTAACCACTACACCAAACTGGCTCTCTACACCAAACTGCTTCACACAAGCATGACTAGCCCTTGACAACTAGTTGGTTTTGGTGAGGAATCATTTCTGCTCCCCAGTATTGCCTGTTCCAAACCTATTACAGACATGGAATGATTGGGGTGGCTTGAGAATTCAACAACATGACTTCACAAGAAGATAATATATGTCAATCATGAGGTACAAGACTAAAGGACTAAATCATAGTCCTGGGCCTATTCTGCACACGTTGAATAATGCACTTTCAATGCACCTTAGAAGTAGATTATTCTGTTCTGCACAGGAAAATCCAGCTGCCACAGCACCCTGAAAGTGCATTATCCAGTGTGTGCAGAATAGGCCCTGGAAACAAGCTACGCAATGCATTTCATAACTAACTAATTTGTTATGACATCAGACTATTAGATGGTAACCCAACACAGCTTAGTTTATACCAGAACTAGCCAGAAGGTGCCAAGTTCAGCCTCTGGCATCTCTAGTTTTAAGAAAAGGATCTGGTAGAAGATGTTATGAATGACCTATGCTTGAAACCTCGAACTGACTGTAATAGACCCGTAGTCTGATTCAGTTTATGGCAGGTTCATGTGTTCATGGCTAACCTTTTCTCTACACAATATCCCAGAGGGAGACTTCCTTTGCATGTCACCAGAGAGTGCATAACAGGAGTGGCTTACTCCATATAGAGGATGATGATATATTCTTCACTACCACAGCAATCTATCATGTTGTTCTTCGTGACAGAGAAAACAGAATTCCCATTCCTCACCTCCCAACAGACACTGGACTTGTCCTTTTGGAGCCCCCCACACTATGGGTTAAACGCACACATCTTCTAGCCCCTCTTTGAAATTATGTGATTTCCCCCTCTCTCTTGGGCACCTCTTTATACATTGCCTTGGTGACCAGTACTAGTTTTTGTTCCCAAATATCTATTCCTGGTATAATGCAAGCATTTGTTCCACACACATGAAATGTATACACATCTTTAAGAACAACAACAACAAAACAAAAACTTTTCTAAGCAGGAGCAGACTGGGAAGTCTTTTTAATTTTGTATCTTGAGCCTCCTTGAGCCACATGGAAAAGCAGGATTCAGAGGTTTTCATGATTTATTATTATTATTAATATAACAAGCAAAGAAAGAAAACAGCTATTGGGGCAAGCTGGGCTAGGAGCCCCTGCACTGCTGCAGAAGCAGACCTGGATATCCCAGGGAAGCTAATCCTGTCAAATCTCAGAAGCTATGCAGGACCAACCCTTGCTAGTATTTGGATGGGAGACCTCCAAGGATTTGACAGGTAGTTCTTCCAAGGAGTACTAGAAGCCATGATACAGCAGCAGGAAATGGCAAACTACCTCCAGACATCACTGGCTTGGCTGCCAAATCCTCAGATCCCCTGGCTACACTATATGCACAGTATGATAAATAAGTGCATCAGAGTCTGCTCAGCTTGGGTCTAGGCCTCAATGTTGATTGCAACTGGGAAAGTTTTGTTGAAAGACCTACATTCGCTGCTGTCATCATTACCATGGTTTGGGTGTGAGGTGAGCTAACCGAATTGTGGTGCCAGCATTGCAGGGACTCCTTGGCTCAGCTTGCTTCTGGTGACCAGTGGCTGTCCATAACAGTGGCCAACACAGTCTGTCTACCCTGATCCTGCAGGAAGTAGCTTTTTGCCTTTGAGTGGCAGAGCTTGAGATTCAGTGTGAGACCACTTACGTTCAGAAGCCACCTCCTCCACATCCACAGTGGGCTCTTCAAATTCGCCAACCTCCACCTGAACTGGGTTAACACCTACAGGCTCCTGAACAGAAAAATGGAAAAGTATTTCCCCACTGCAGCACCTTTCCTTGTTCTATATAGAGAAACAGTGTGATGCAAAGTATGGGGAAGGGAAGGAGGGAGGGGATGGGACCTAGCCACTCTTTGGCACACACTCTGTTGTCTGATGCAGTGGTCCCCAAACTGCGGGCCGCGGCCCGGTGCCGGGCCGCGAAGGCCATGGCGCCGGGCCGCGGCTTCCTCTCCCCGCCCCCCCCCCCCGCAGTAAAAAACTTCCCAGGCCGATGCGCGGGCGCGGCCCGATGCCCTGCCAGTCCCCAGCCTCAGAAAGGTTGGGGACCACTGGTCTGATGAATATGAGAACAAATGTTGTTGTTGTCTCCCCCCCCCCCAGAAGGTCGAGAGGAAAGATGAAAAAGCTGAGCCAGTGCCTGCTCCCAGCAGAGCTAGAAGACTCTGGTTATTCTTATGCCAAGTCTGCTAATTCTTCATATTTGGTAAAAATTTGATAATTGATGCTCAGGACAAATTATGTTGGCATGGCGGGCATGAAGAGTTTTGCATGTCAGAAATGAAAGGTATATTACCTCTGTTACAGGATCGTCAGCCACTACATACAGATCTTCTGATGCATCCTCCTGCTGTAAAGGGGGAAAAAAGGTAAGACCCATTCTCCTGCACCTCCAGTTCCTTCTTTTCCACTTCCTACTCAAATTTTAGACAGATGTGCCCCAACCTTCTTCCTGGCCTCACCCAAGCCCACTAGTCAGCTGGGCCTGCTTCCCTGTCTGGAGGGGAATGGTGGACTTTTAAAGTAATGCTCCCCTTTGCCTCTGTAAGAATCAAAGAGAACTGGTAGTTGGGAATTAGTGAGCTCCTTATGTCCCTTCGGTCTGGAATGTGGCAACTGAAGGCAAAGTTGAAGGCATTCAAATACTCTAGATCATAACTGGAAAGGACATTCTAACCACTACATGGTTGGCAAGCTGGTTCTTTAATCTGGCACTCAAAGGTTGCCACTTTTTATTTCCTGACAGAGATCCTGGGCTTTTAAAAGATGGTGTGGCCTGCAGAATGTCACTAATGTTTTTCCTAGGCTGGTGATGGAGGAGGCTGTACCCATTGGCTCTCTGCTTATTGACCAATAGCTCAAGTTACTCCGCCTCAGTTATGAAACAAAGTGAGCCACTTCAGGAAATTTCCAGTCTCTGAGTCATCAAGTCTCCCCTCCCCACTGTTTACATTGCATCATTCCCAGCCAGCCTGCATGCAGAGATGACCCTGAGGGGCCACTTCCCATGAAGCCATTTGGAGCAGTGCATGTGGGTGTAAAGTCTCCCCCCCCCCCCCTGTTGTGTGTTTGGAGGTTACAGTGCATAGGGGAACATGTAGAGTGAACCAAAGGCCTTAAAACAGTCTCTTCAGAATGCAAGCAGGTCACATAAATGCCTGCCTAGTGCTGCATATATTGAGCATCACACTGTGAATGTTGCCTGTAACTCTTCTTCAAGAAAGGTCCCAAAGTGGCAATTCTGTTATATATTTGGACCCTGAAACTTCTACTTTCAGATGATCTGCAAATACTGCTGCTCTGGAAAAAAGCAATGGACATCTATTATAAGAAAGAGACTTCTATTACTTACCGGTGCAGCCAGGGCTCTCCCGGCCCAACAGAAGAGGAAAAGAAGCCAAGCCTGCATTTCCAATGAAGTCTGGATATGCAGAGAAAAAACGATATTACTTAAATTTTTGGAAATATTGGATTATAGATTTTATTTTATGTCTACATATATTGTACCTGAATGTAATGAGGAATGAACAAACGGATATTGAGAAAGATCTTGAACAGATGTAGAGAAAGCCACATTATTGCAAGGATGGGATTAGTTTACATGAATTTAAATAGAATTATTTCCCACAGCCCCACCCACTCTGTGGAATTCACATTTTCATAAGTCTCCTTTGAAATGCCATGTAATACAGTAGGTAATGGCCAGTCTTTCCACACCAGACAGAAGAATGCAACAGGGAAAATTGGAATACCATCACCAGGAGAGTATGAAAAGAACAATCCTGTCCCTACTTGCAGAAGACCCCTCGGGATGTGGTGCTTATAGGTGAGGGGCTATAATATGTCATCTGTATTTATACTGCTTTTAACCTGCGGCAGAAAAGGAAGGATGGTTTCAGAGTCGCAGAGTTTTGGCTCACACATCTTGTAATGCCACTATAAATCTACAGTGCTGTCAGACCAGCAGGCATGCATTTTTATCTTAATACTATAGGGCAAGCCCGTTGTTGGCAATACAACAGGTGCTAGCATGGCACACGCGGTTATGGGGGAGTTGGTAGCCAGGATTGCAAGAGGCTGGTCCATTCCCTCCTTCCTGCCCTCCCGCATCCCCTGCCAGGGCCGGGGCACGCAGGCACGGCACTCCCCCCACTCACTGTGGAACTTGTGAATGAGGTCAAAGTGGGTGCTACCTCCTGACTTGCAGGCCATCGCAAGGGAGGAGGCAAAGAGCCATCTTCAGCGGCACAATGACGCAGAGGAGCTTGGCCAGGAAGGACACAACCTCCAGCTCTGACACAGGCACCATGTCCTCCCCCCCCCCCCCCGCAGCAGCCGCAGCTGGCAAGGCACAGCCACCAGAGGGAGGGACTGCTTGGCTACCTCCCTACGCCCTTGAGATTGTCAAGCGCCGCAGCTGCAGCCACAGCAGGGCTCCACTGAACAAAGGGGACAGGGTGGAGGAGGAGGAGGAGGAGGAGAGGCTGGCAGAGGGGAAAGCTGGATGGGGGCCCTCCATGCAGGGCATGGGCAGCAGCACAGGAAAGTCCCTGGCAAGATGGAGCGGGGCGGTGCTTTGCATGCTGAAAGTGCGTGCCTAACAGATGAGCTGAAACATTGACAACAGGTAAAGAACTGTCTCTGGCCAATCCATCCCCAAGGAAGCATAAACATTCCCCCCACCCCACCCTGCATACTGTATCTGTGCACTCTGTTTCTGTCTGGCAACCCCAAACAAGGGTGTAGTTGTTCTCAGGTGGGCTAGAAGCACGTCTTGGTCTCAGGCAGACCACAATGGTGGCCGGGTGGAGGCATGGACTGTGGCAGAGGCACTGGCTCTGGCAGCCAGGCATGTCCATGAGTAAAATCACGAGCGGTCGGTGATGGTGGGCAGTCACTGTTGGGGCCAGACCACTGTGTGGCCGGTGGGAAAGGAGCAGGGACACCGAGTCTTTGACGCGGCATCCCTGCTCCTTTCCCTTGTGTAAAGGGACCCCGGGCGGGAAAGGAGTAGGGACGCCGCGTTGAAGATCGGTGTCCCTACTCCTTTCCCACCGGCCACACAGCCGACTGGGCCGGGGAGAAGGGCCGCGGGAAAGGAACAGGGCTGCCGTCGAAGATGCGGCGTCCCTGCTCCTTTCCTGAGGGTGAGGGTAAGCCAATTGGAGGACTTACCCACGGGGAAGGCAGCTTCCTCGGCATGGTGACTTCCCGGCCGGCCCATCCAAGGATGGGCCAAGCAGCCAATGGGGAGCCGTGCTTTGCACAGCTCCCCATTGGCCGCTTGGCCCTCAAGTGACACTCAGAGGGGCAAATCAGGAGCCGCTTTGCGGCTTTTCATTCACCCCTCCGAGTTTTAATCACGGACAGGGCCTGCCCTGTCTCCTCCCCTTTACCCCTTAGGCTTTTATTTATACGGCTCCGCAGGAGCTGGCCCAGGGAAAACACAGCCAGGAGTCCAGAGACTGTTTTCACCTGTTGCTTGGAACTACTTTGTCTAAAACTATTTCAAAGGTGTGGAAATTTGTTCTTCCCTCTGCAGAGACTATTGACAGGGATTCATGGCTCTGGTCAAGGGCCTTATTTTCCTGAATACAAAGTAAGGTGGTCAACTTTCTCTTCTCTATTGTAAATGTATCCATGTAAGGTGCCATGAACTATGGGGGAGAAAAAAAACATACTTGTTATGCCTGGCATGCAGACAGGAATCTCTATGTATGGCAGTGGTTAGATACTTCTGAAAAAAAAAACTCAGCTTGTCTTCTCATGCTGTAAAATGACAAATGAGTATGTGGGTATTGATATGCTGATACTTACTAACACCGCCAGGCCAAATATCATGGGAGCAGCAAATGCTTCCACAACAGTTCAGATAGGATCTATGATTCATATATCACTTCCTGCTTTGAAGAGGGAAGGGACATCCGTGAGAAAAATGAGTTTGTAGGGATAATAATCTTACAGAAATGGCAGTGTTGTAGTCATAGTAGCAGATTCATGTGGCTGAGCATGAAGACTTAATATAAAAACACAGCTGGTAATGAATTCTTCAGCTGCAGAAAGTCAGGCTTTCTCTCTGGCATCACAACCAAAATTGGTCATGATCCATCAAATGTTTATGCAGCCACCAGACTCACAGATTCTATCTCTGGTTTCTGCTGCAAATGTGAAGAAACATATTTTTCAGCACTTGACCCTGAACAGAAAAGGCAGGTTAGGATGGCATGCAAAGAGAGCACTTCTGGATTGGTCCCAATGCTTTAACAAAAATAAACCCTTTTCTTCATCCTGCCATCGCGACTGAGAAAAAAGTATTAGTTGTTCTCTAGCTGCTTGTGCAGCTCCACAACCAGACAAGATGGATGGGCAACATAGGGACAGCCAGGTTCGAGCCCAGTACCATCTTAAGTACTAACAAGGTTTTCAGGGTATTTGAGAGTCATGAGATATAGAGGATGGGGAAATCTACTAAAAATGAAAATATCCTTCTTAAATACAGGGCTGTAAGATTACACCAAAGGTTAGAGTTCTGAGCTCACCAAACATTATAAAAATATTTCCATTAGAGATCGCCTTGAACAATACAAAAAAATGTATTTCTTCTACATAACTGATGCTTAAGAAAAAAAGACATGTGATATTTGAGCTTCAAACTTTTGATGTTGCAAATCAAGTCAGCTCAGGAGAAGAGCAAGATTTGACACAAACAGATTGCAATCAAATGCATCTTTTCTTTGGGAGAAGTCCTCTTGGACACTGGAGTAGACTTCTAAATAAACATGCACAGGATTGGGCAGTCACTCACCCAAAGCTGAAGTCTGCTCTTAAATATGAAAAGTTGCCAGATAAGAGTATCTAGCAGGCCTACAGATTTGTTCGGGGTGCCTGTGCGGCTTGGCGGCGGCTGGCCGCGCACCCAAGGACGTGGATGGGCCGGCCTGAGACCCTCCTCCATTAGTTGCGGCCTCCTTCAGGTCTCCCCCCGGCGCAGGACCTACCACAGATCTTGGAAGGTAGGGAGGAAATGCTGTCGGGCATCGGCGTTGTCGGGACTCAGTAGAGGGGGTTGGTGTTCTGGGCGCTGCAGCAGCGGCACCGTTGTGGCCGCCGCATCTCCCGCAACAAGCCGGGCCCGGCAGAGCTGCTGCTGGAGATGTTGCCGCAGCCGCAGCCACTGGATGCGTCCCCGGCGGTGCGGGCATGGCGGCAGGCGGGAGGTGCTCGATGCAAAGCCGGTGGTGCCACTGCAGCGGCTGGCAGCGGGGCCATAGCCGTGATGGAAGCTGCCGGCGGCTCGGGCGCTGTTTGCGGCGTGGGTGGAGGCCCGGCCGCAGCCGTGGGTGCTTGTCAGCCACGTGGGGCGGCGCTGAGGCGGGCAGTTCGCATCTGGGGCCGGTGCCGGCTCCTCGCTGCTGCGCGGACAGGCAACAACCTGCCGTCTTGGGGGCTAGCAAGGGAATGGCGGCGGTCGGCTGGATGTGGCTGACGTGGGGGGGGTGGATCGGGAGGCGCTTTGCTCCACGCGGCTTGCAATTGGTCCCTTGCCGCTGGACTGACAATCGGAGGGACCAATCAGCAGGCGGGGGTAGGGGCCAATTGGCACCCTTCTTCATCCCGGACAGGGCCCGCCCTCAGGACCCTTACTGTTTTATTTATTCCGCTCCGCTAGGAGCAGTTAAAGATTATTTATATTCATATATGCAGTAGCCAGCTTGGTATAGTATTTAAGAGCTGTGTCCTCTATTCTAGAGAACTGGGTTTGGTTTCCCATTCCTCCACATGTAGCCAATTGGATGATTTTGGGTCCGTCACAGTTCTCTCAGAGCTCTCAGGATGTTCACAGGGTGTTTGTTGTGGTGAGAGGAAGGGTAGGTGATTGTAAGCTGCTTTGAGGCTCCTTTGGGTAGTAATAAGTGGTAGTAAAAATCCAGGGCACAAAAAAAACAGTTCTTCTTTGTAAAAGCTTATACTAAAACCAATTGGAAAATATTCATGCTACAGTTTATGACTTTATCTGGAACACTGCCTGAAGTTCTGCTCTTCAGGGTTCTTTTGCATGATGTATGTTTGTTCATGTGATGGAAATATACTCATCTGTATGGATGTTAAGGGAAATAATCCAGTATTGTTTCCCACCAAATTATAAATGTGACTGACATTTCACCATTACAGATACTTTCTGGTTAGAAGCTCTCAGGGGTAGTCAAACTACGGCCATCCAGATGTCCGTGGACTACAATTCCATGGACATCTGGAGGGCCACAGTTTGACTACCCCTGCTTTAGATGGACACAGATAAGATGGGAGATCTATTTCCCTTTGACTTGGCTGCTGTCTAATGCATACAGCATGTTGCTTTGCTCCCCCCCTGTTCAGTACACCAAGTCCCTTCCTCTCTCCTTTATTTGCTCTGGAGGCTGCTGAAAGCATTCTCCATGACTGCCAAGACCCAAAGCTGAGGTCAACAGCTCTTCCCCCTTTGAAAGGCCATTTGGGTGTGTGAGAGAGTGTGTGGAAAAGTACAGCTGAATCTGGCTGATTCCCTCATTCCCGATTTATAAGGGCCTTTCTTGTGCTCTTCCTTTCAGAGCTTATTGGTCTTGCTTTCTATTTATGTACCGTGTAGAGTTTCTCTAGAGGTTTGAATGGAGGGTCAAGGGGTGTGTTTGAAACTATCTGAACTTGGATCTCAGCAGCAACAGCCCTTGCCCCAGAGAACATCACATTTCAAAAACTGGGTCTTCTAAGCATCGGGTTTTGAGTCAATCTGACAAGAAGCCAGCAAATAGTCAGAACTGCCACTGTTGTGTTTGGAGGTAGAAGCGACATGGATAAACTCTCTGGGCAAACAAGCTTTGCATACATGTCTGTTGCCCAAGACAGGAAGCAGAGTTTATTTTAAAAACAAAATGTAAAGAAAAGCCTTATTAACCAATGTTTTAGAGGTTTTGGCTCTGATGCTGTCCAGCATGATCTTTGATGCTTGGCAATAAGATACTTGTCAAATGTATAATATGACCTCTTATAGAGGGGTCTGAATCATGGTCATCAAGGAGCTACCTGTAAAAAAGGACCTGAGACAAGCTGTCATGGGAATTTCTCAGACAGGGCCTAAGGCCCCAAACATATTTTTCAAGACTCTTATTTTCTGTGTGTCGTACCTTTGTCAGCATAGCCTCCTTTTTCAAACCACCACTTTTCCTTTCAAAGAAATGAACTGGATATGTACTCTGTTTAAAGTTTAAATACTTCAGTCTTAAAATGCCATCCTAAGTAAAGTAATATCTTCGGAAGCCCATTGACTTCAATGGATATAGAAAGATGTAACTCTGCTTAGGATAGCACTGCTAGACGCTTAATTTCTGATAATATTTAAATATCAATAATTACAGAGGGCAAACATTTACTGGTAAGTGGTAAAGTTACTGCCCCAGTGTGTTCTACAGCAGTGGTCCCCAACCTTTTTATCACCGGGGACCGATCGACACTTGATAATTTTACTGAGGCCTAGGGGGGTAGTCTTTTGCTGAGGGACATCGCCCCTGATCCACTTGCTTTCCCGCCGGTGCCCCTGACTTCCTGCCGCCTGCTGGCCCCCCAAGAGTGAGCCCCAGCCCTGGCAGCCACCGGAGAACACCAAAGGTGAGCCGGCAGCAGGGCAGCAGCTGGGGAGGAGGACAAGGAGGAACCGTGGCCCGGTACCAACTGGTCTAGGGACTGGTACCGGTCCCCAGACCGGGGGTTGGGGACCACGGTTCTACAGAAAACTTCAGGTACGTAGCCATGTTGAACTGAAGCAACAGAACCAAGTTTGAGTCCAGTGGTATCATTAAGACCAAGAAGCTTTTATTCAATAAATAAACTTTGAACAATACTTTGTTGGTCTTAAAGTTGCCAGTGGCCTCAGACTTCGTTCTGCTACAGAAAAATTATCAGCTTGGGATGGCTACATTTGGCAATTTTGCTATCCTATTAGGATTCAATCGTTTAGATTATTCTTTAAAACTTTGCACTTAAAAGATTGTTTCTGTGTATGAGCTGAGTCTTCTGTTCTTGGGAATAAATCCCCATAGTGATTACCCATCGGAATTTCTGCATCAAAATGTTCTGCTGCTGCCACCACTACAAGTACTAATCTAACTACTAATATAACTACTTCTTTATCAATAATTTTTAATGCTAGGGCAGAAGCAGAGGCTTGGGCCTAGAAGGCAGGAAGTTTCCCTACTTCAGTCAATTTCTTATATTCTAGAATCAGGCTAGTAGCCACTACAGAGAGAGAGAGAGAGAGAGAGAGAGAGAGAGAGAGAGCTTTTGCAGAGGTAGCAACAAAGGTGACAGACAATACAAACAACTTTCTTAACTTGTTTTTAATGCAGAGTATAGCATTCCAATCTCCAGTTAAAGCGGGGGGAAGCAAACCTCTAGAATTTCCCGAGAAAAATGTGAGGATGCAGGAGCCGACTCCTTTAAGGTGATCCCGTGCCCTCTCTGTCCCTCGCTACCACTGCCTCCCCCCCCCCATCTTGTCCATGAGTGCCTATATATATTTCCAAAACGACCCGGTGGTGGAGTGTGTCCGGGCGGTCTGAGCTCAAATACGGGCCAGCCCCTACACAGACCACCCTCCCTGGTCATTCGCTCGCCTTTCGCCAGTTTGCCCGCAGACAAGCCTGGATGCCATGCCTTGCACCTCTGCAAGGCTTCTGCTAGTGGCACCAGCCAGGAGGACAAGGCGGTGGTGGCAGCCTGTGAGAGGCGCTGCTGGTGCCCACCAACTGCTCGTTGCACCTTGCCATGGCTTGTGCCTGTGCTGCGTTCCAGCTGGTGGCACCGGGCAGGGGGAGGCAATGCCGGTGCCCAGAACCCGGTGGTCATGGCCACCATGAGGAGGATGCACTGGCCACCAGCATGAGGTGGCACTGGCCAGCTGCACGTGCCGCCAGTGCCCAGGAACACCCAGCAGACGCCAGGAGGAGCTGGCAGAGGTGGTGGGTGGCAGAGGGTGCTGGCAGCACACAGGAGATGACAGTGACGGCCACCAGGTGGAGGAGGCACCAGCAGCAGCAAGCAGCATGCACTGCTGGTGCCCAGGAGACAGAGAAGCTGCCTGCCAAGAGGAGGAGGCACCGAACAGAAGGCCATGCCACCCGCCAGGAGCAGCCGCCATGCCACCCGCCGCCAAGGAGCCACGCACAGACCAAGCACCAAGTTGGAGGCTGCCCGGCCATAGCCTGGACACCACGTACAAGCCCACCAAACACGCACAGCCTACTCTGAGGGCCCTCCCATGCACCTCCGCCTGCACCACGGGGACATCGAGCGGCCAGAGCCGACTCCTTTAAGGTGATCCCATGCCCTCTCCATCCCTCGCCACCACTGCCTTCCCCCCCAATACAACATTCTGCTAGCGCCCACTGCTATTCTCCTGGCTGCGGGTTTTCTGATAGTTGGCTCAATAAGACGTATATGTCTTCCAAAGTTATATTAATTAATGTTTATTCAAATTGTACTATATTATACATTTGATATTTTAAAATATGCTTACATGTTTCTATTTTATGTTTTCCTCTGCTGACTTTTTAGTCCATCTGCCCTTCCATGAAATAGCTGAGATAGCTAGCCATTATAAAATCCAGGAAGCTTTGAAACCCCTCCTGCTTTTTAAGATTGGTTCAGCAGGCTTTGTTTCTTCCTGGCTAGCTCTCCAGTGCCACTACAATACAAATTCTCTTCTCCTTCGGCTTAAGCCACTTCATGGTCTTGATCCATCCCCTCACTCTGTTTTGTAATATATGATCTTCACACTTCCAGATTTGCATTCTTAGTTGCTTTTCGAACTGACTTTACACACACTTCAAGGCTGTCCATTATGCCTGGAATTTTGATCTTATACAAAAGAGCATTCCACACAATAATTTGACCACTGAGGAAGACCCCTCGAGGTCGAAATGCGTTTGGTCTATTCTGTCACGTGCAGTTAGATATGTGTAGTTTTTACTTAATGTATTGTATCAGTTTTTAATGTATTGTATCAGTGCATTTTGTTTAATAAATATTTGTAATGATTTTAAAATATTGTTTTGCAGCTCAGCTTTTGAGTTCCTGATTGTGGAGAAGTCACGAGTATATTATATTATATATCTTACAGTGATGGATGACACTCTTCCAAGGTAAAAAAATCCAGAACAAATATAGAGTTAATCTCAAAAATAAAAGGTTAAAAAAACCACACAAAGTAACTTGCCAACTTTGCACATGCTCAGACATGGCCTAACAAGGAAAAAGTAGGGATTGCCCAAGAAGAGGAAAGTTAAACAGCTTAATTTTATGACTTTGGGGAAAGGAAAGAAAACAGACATTTAGGAAATTTGAGGGATGAGATAACTGGGAGATTAGGTAGACTGGGGAAGAGGAAGAACTGGAATAACTGGTTCATTAGGCACAGCGGGAGGGAATTAAATCCCAGGTATCCCCCTTTTGTTTGAAACAATTTTATGTGGTTGCATATTGAAAGTAACTCTTTCTGTAAAACACACATCCCAATCAACAGAGGCCCTATTATCTTTTCTCAATAAGTGTAGCATTGCTTGCTGCTACTTTCTACATGGCTCCCTCGCCCCC
The DNA here is from genome assembly GCF_049243985.1 of Paroedura picta. Classification (NCBI taxonomy): domain Eukaryota; kingdom Metazoa; phylum Chordata; class Lepidosauria; order Squamata; family Gekkonidae; genus Paroedura; species Paroedura picta. The sequence goes on along the minus strand of NC_135371.1, from coordinate 80,374,084 downwards.
CCCCCCCCATTCTTGGGGAAGACTAATCTTTACTTCTGGCTCATTGAATTATTACAGAGTTCGATTTTGTCTGTCATCCCGTTTGTTTGTGTTTCATCTTTTCATCTGAAATTATTTGTTCCTCTGACACGTTCAAGCACACTATGCCCTCCTTTGGTAATTTATGCAGTCCTAGATTCAAGCAGGTGGTTGTGTTGGTCTGAAACAGCAGAACAAATTTAGAACATTTCCAAATGAGGAATCTGCCCTTGGACAGCCTCTTGTTGCTGGCAGGTTTTAGCGCCTCCTGCACATGACATCGCCTGCATCCTGAGGCTGCCCAGGGGCTGGCTCGAATTTTGCCCAGATTGCCTCAGGATGAGGGAAATCACAAAAAGTGGATTTGCCACTTCTATCTCACATCCCATCAGTGAGCAACCAGTGAGCAACCAGAAGGAAGGCCATATGGAGGGGGAAAGGCGTGATAGTCTCTGCAGTATTGTCCTGCCCTCGCATACACCCTCCCCTCTCCATGTTCTGCTCTGAGTTGGGTTTTTTTAATGGGTGGTCCACATTGCAGTGTGACCACAAAACTACATTGTTAAAGGTGCAATAAAATCTTTTTAAAGTGTCCATGGTCTTTTTGGATCAGGCAGACTAAACACAGACCTGTTTATGTTTTTTTGAGCTGGAGAATGAAAGGGGAAAGGGGGCGGGGTGATCAGGCAGTTTTCTCCTGATCATCCAGGCATGCATGCCCCTTGTTTTAGAGTTTTCCATTTACACAAAATGATATTTGGGGCTCCAGTTTCCCATGTGCAGCCTCTCAAGAATCCACCCAGACACAAATAAAGTCCAAAAAAACATGAATCCCCCCCCCAAAAAAGGGGGGTGCTTATCATTCTGGCATTTTTCCATAGCAATTTTTAAAACTTTTAATGTACCTATGTTGTGGCATTACAGCATAGCAACGTGGAAGTAACTTTTTTATTATTATTATTAATTTTGTGGCTCAGAGGGGAAGAAAGTTTCAGTCCATGAGAGAACTACCGTGCTGTGATTGGTGGCTTGCTATGATTGACAAGCCAAGGAGTGTGTGTGTGTGGGGGGGGGGGTTCAGCTTGTTTTCCCTTGCAGTCTCATCAGGAGGCAAAAAGCTGCAATAGGGCAGAGGGAAAACATGGGAGGAGTCTCCCCATGAGGAGGGCTGCATACGCAACATTTGCCATCCCACATTTGCAAGCAGGAAGTCACTCATGTTTTATCAATGTCGTGATATTCTATGATATTTTATCTGGTATTGTATCTGAGGAGATGTGCATGCACACAAGACCTCATACCATGAATAAAACTTTGTTGGTCTCAAAGATGGCACTGGACCTTAAATTTGTTATCTTAGTTTTAGGGTTTACATACTTGCAACATAATGTTTTCTTGATATTAAAAAAAAGGCTTTGGGGTAGCTTGAATTTCACTTCAAACTCTGTGGTAGGCTTGCTGAATAGTTTTGTGAACTTCTCCTTTCTCTGCTTCTAGCTCTAATGATTTTAAAAGAGTTGTTGTGTTAGTCTACAATAGCAAACTGAAGCTAAAGACCAACAATACTGATTGCAGAAGGAAACGGTTCATTTCTTCATATATATAGACAGAAAATCATAATGGGAATTGTTATAGGGAACTATCACCAGGTTCCTAATTCATGGGTCTCCTAAAACTACCATAGTCCAGATCATCATCCAAATGTTCACTTATGCAGGACCCTTTATTTCTGGGCACACTTGTGCCCAATGATACTGATACTCTTTGTAATACCTTCTTCCTTAAATATCAGGGATATAACCTGGGATTTTGTGCATGCAAACCATATGTTCTACCACTAAACCACCTACAACCATGCCCTCAAATACAATACAATGATGTATCTAGCTGTCACTGAAGGGGAAGTTCTTGCAATGTCTTCTTGTCAGTAGGGGCCTGTCTACATTGCATGCAACCAGCAGGTCCCAGTTCAGTATATCCCATTATGATCGGAACCCATGAAGGGCAATTCCATACGTTCTCTAACCTGGAATGACTGCTATTAGTCATATGCCACCTGAACTGAGCTCCCTCTCACTGTTGGTCTTTTAGCAGCGGCTGGACAGATATCTTGGATGCTTTAAGCTGATCCTGCATTGTGCAGGGGGTTGGACTAGATGGCCTATATGGCCCCTTAGAACCATACCATTATTCTAATTTAAGGTTAAAGAAATGGTAAAAGTATGGACTTGCATCTTGATGTAGATTCACTCACAGTCTGATAATGTGATAGTGCTGTTAAATTTGCTCATGTAAACTTTAAGCAGTAGATTAATTAACAACAGATTTAGTTGATTAACTGGTAGAGATGATTTTACTCATTGACACCAAATTGTAATTTTGGAGACCATTGCTTCTACCCCTGAGTAACAGCAATTTGACAAAGACATTATTAAAAAGTAGATGTTTTCCCTTTGAACAATAAGAATTCATATTTGTTTATTAAATTTTAGGTCTAATAAATGGTAAGTTGAAATTATAAATGTCACAAACAAAAGTCGCCACCAATTAAAAGAAAGGGTATGTTTTTATTATTTCTTTGTCATGCTTAACTGATGTAAATTAGATGATAAAACCAAACTATTTCAGCTTGTTAACAGCTCAGCCCAAGGCAAACAATGGTTGTGGAACATTTGCTGCCTGCAATATTGAACTGTTTTGTAGTCTACTCCACGTAAGCAGGCATTCAGACCAATTCTACATGTGAGTCACAACAATAACTAGGAACTGCCACATCACCAGATTTCAACTAGTCACTGTGGTCCTGGGATTCATGTATATTGACTGGCCTCCACACTGTCCCAATACCCCTAAAATGTTCACATTTATTTGAGATTCTAGTGGCAATTTTACATTCAGACTAGGATGCCAAAGTTTTTAAAAAGAGGCAATCTTGTTTGCAAATTTGCTAACCGATAAAGCTTGTAAAAAGCCCAGTAGCTGCAATTAGTATCACTTGCAGGACCAAGACCTTAGTATTCCAGAGATTAGGGTCGCCATCTCCAGCTTGGGAAATGCCTGGAGATTTCGGGGGTGGAGCCTGAGGAGTGCAGTGTTTGGGGAAGGGACAGACTTAAATGAGGTACAATGCCATAGATTTCATCTTCCAAAGCAGCCATTTTCTCCAAGTGAACTGATCTTTGTTGTCTGGAGACCAGATATAATGGCAGGAGATCCCCAGACACCAACTGGAAGGTGTGTAATTGTGACTCTGAAACTATAGTAAATAATGCTTCCCAAAGTGTTAAAATAGTCATTTATAAAGTATCATAGACAATTATAATGAAACAGAGATAAATGAGTGTATGATAATACAACAATTCAAGTGTGATACAAAAGTTCAGGTGGTATAGAAATAAAATCATAAAATAAGAATAAAACCTGGGCGTGAATCAATTCAACCCAATTAGTACTTCTGAACAAACATGTTTATCATGCTACATACATCCCTATGCACGGTAGATATTTCCTGATCTGCTTTCACTACAATTTAGGGAACGTCACGAGTGTTCGGGTATGTGAATAGGGTTGCCACCCTCCAGATGAGGCCTCCCAGAATTACAACTGATCTCCACATGATAGAGATCAGGGATCCCTTGGAGGAAATGGCTATTTTGGAAGCTGGACTCTATGACAGTATATCCTGCTGAGGTCCCTCCCCTCCCCAAATCCCACTGATCCCAGATTCCACCCCCAATATCTACAGGTATTTCCCAAACCAGAGTTGGCAGACCTAATATTTAGTGTTTACGTTGTTAGGTATGTAGAATGCAGCCTGTTTCCTCTATCTAGTTTATGGCCCCTATGCCCCTTCCCTTGCATTCCACTCCTCCCCTCCTCCTCCTCCTCCTCCTCACCTCAGTCATCTGCTCTAATCCCTGTCCCCTTCTTTCCTTGGAGACAAATCCCTTATCAGTGTGTTATGACTATGTCATGGTCTCCCCCTTTTTTGGATTCCCACGGGAAGGGAGGGGAATGTATGTGAAGACCTGTATCTTTGGCCCTAGTTTCGACAATGTTTTGATGAAAGTGCTTTCCTGCTCAATAAATGATTTTTTTTTTTTTGCTTTAAGTAAAGAGTTTGCTTTTCTAAGATCCTCACAAATGCCAGGTGGCAGTGAATAACCCTGGAATGAGATAGTTTCTCACTGCTGTTGGCTGCACTGATCCCTTCTCACATACTGATCCTTGCTAAAAGATTGCAAGAACTCTTCTTTTGGCTCCCTCTGGTACCCCTCCCTCAAAAATTTGAAGGTTCGCTTAAGCAACTCCTATGTCTGCACAGTGGAAATGTCCCATAACCAAATGGGCAGGGCTTGTAGCTGAATCCAGAGGGAACATCTCTTTTCCAAGTACTTAAAGGAAAATTAATCTATCAAGGATTCAAAAGAAACACCAGAAAGTTGTCATAATTTATCCCCTTGGGGAGCTCCTTTCTTTGGGAGCTGGGAGGGGAACAGCTCAGTTGAAGGACAGGAGAAGAATTCTTACATTCCTGCTTCAACAGGAAGGTTGGTACTGGTGGGGCCAGAAGGAACATGAGTCATTGCTGGGCCTCTGAGCTTTCAGTTTGCAGTGGGAAATGTGCCCTGCCATCACACCAGAGCAGGATAGTCAGAAGATTTATAGACTGTGAATAATTGGCCAGATTTCTGTAGAGAGTCACAATATACTTAACATGGTCTGCCCAACTGGCTATGGCTTCCCAGACTGCTTGTGGATCTAAGTAGATTCCTACCTTTGGGCACTGTTGATACTGGCGCTGAAGCAGGGGGTTATGTAACTGGATGGTTCCCTTTACCAGCCTCCTCCGCAAACCCCTCAGCATAGAAAATTAGCACGACAAAGGCAGGCTTGGTTTGACTGTAATTTTCCAGTTAATTTTGCTGTTGTTATTTAATGGATGCTCTGGCACTGTGTATGCAAGACCAGCTGTTCAGCAGTCATGCTGTCAACTCTCAACACTGTCCCAAGAGGAAAGTGGCCGGAAGTTTGGGTTGGATAGAAGCCCAGATGGCCACTACCTGTGAAACTCCTTAATACCCATGCATGTGCACACATGCGCGTACACATACATGCACACAGTAGTGCAAAAATATTAGAAACATCCTTAATTACAAAGTATAACTAAGCTTCCAGCTACACCATCAAGCAAGTTAAAGGAAGGTTTATGTCATCCTTTGTTTAAATAATAAAATCCATACATAACAGTATGCATGTAATTGCTGTTCTTTAGTACACAGTTTAAATACTGGTTGTCTAGTTATTGTTATTAGTATCTAACTGAAGCTAAGTTGGGGTTTCAGGCTTCCTGGAAGCAATGGTCTTTAATCCAAAATGGAAAGGGACAGACTATGATTAGTAAAAAAATTACTTTGTATATGCTCTGGAGCAATTTGCTTTATAGTTTTGCTGTTCATATTTGAGAATTTAGCCCAGATGTTGATCACAGGTTCTGAAGCTGATACCTATGATTCCTGAAGCAGAGAAAAACGCTTGCCTGAAGCTACTGAGGAAAAATGAGTCCAGGTTCAGATATATCATTTAAAGCGATTACAGCTTTTCTCTCACTGTTGGTGTGCATATGTGAGAAGCAGGAAGCAATTCTAAATGAAAATGTAGAAAAGCAGTTCTAAATGTGTTGTTTCTGATATATGAAAAAGAGGGGCCATTCTAAATGCATTTGACCTGGGTTTCTGGATGAACTAGTGGTTTCTTTACAATTGCATTTCATCCTCCAGCCCCTGCACATTACTATGCACGCATGATTTAGTCTTGACACTTTATTGACTTAAAACAAAACAAAAACAAGTCCAGCTTTGCTATACCAAATGTAGATAATATACTCAGGAATAATACAATATATAGTTGCAAGAATTAGAAAAAGTTGAAGGACTGTCTGCTATGTTCCTTTTATGTCTATTCCTGCGCACATTACATAGAAGGACAATTCAGATCCATCCAAATCAGCAGTATTTCAGAATAAGCCTTTGAACTTTTCCACCTTTAAATTTAGGGGAGGGAGGCGGGTGGAAGAGCTGTAACTGAACACATCCTTTCCTCTCCACAGCCGAGGCCAGAAAGGCCCTTCATCTCCTGAACCAGAAGACACTGAAAGGGTTTCCATGGAAGCCGACATTCCACTGTGCGAGAGTCATATAAGAAAGAAGTCCCGTCCCCCCCAGGAGGTGGAGCTTGGCAAAAGTTTGAAAAGTTGATATCTCTCTTTCCCCTTCCCTCCTCCCCATCTCCTGAGTTTGCCTATGTGGCAGACAATGGCTTTGTTTGAACTGTTTCATAGAACTGTGCAGGCATTTACTTTAATCCCCTCACTAAAAAAGAAAATAAAAACCCTACCCCCTCCTCTTCAACTTTATCACCCTTCCAGGCTAACAATCCGCTTCTTTTTAAAATGTTTTGTCCCTTGAGAATGGAATGCTCAGGGCAATGAAGTGCTTACTTAGTGGCTTCACCTCAGATAGAATCTGTCCATGGGAATTTTAAAGTTAACTGTCTTTTCCTTGGCAAGGTTTTAGAAATGAAATACTGCTCCAGAAGGGAAGGACAGCAACAACAAAAGCCATTCAGTTATTCTCCTCAGAGGGAGTGAAGAAGGCATGTGCTGATTTAAAGGCAGTAAATTTGGCCTTTTGAACAGAGATGTCTAATGTGAACACTCACTCCTAAGTTTTAATAAGTCCACAATGCCTTGGAAGGAATCTCTCCTTCTGTTATGTTTGCCTTCCAAACTCAGTCATGGCAAAGACGGTGAAATTAGGACATGCTAGTGTGTGTGTGTGTGGGGGGGGGAAGGGGGGTGGTATTAAAACTGAATTTTTTTTCTGAAAATGAAAATATGGTTTGGTTAAATTTGTTAAGAAAAATTATCTTGATCAGTTTAGAGTTGTGATCTGAAGTGCTCAGTGACAAGATGAGTGCCATGCACCAAATATAATTCATTTGAGAGGATTAAATATGAAAGCCTAATGACAGAGTAACAACATGTGTAAAAATGTCTGCAGCCTCCTCCAGAGAAATACATGCATACATATATTGTTGGGAGAAAAATATTGGCATAAGCAATGTTTTTCTGAATCCTTTGAAACAATAAATAAAAATGCATTTTGGAGGAAATTGTTTATGAAAAGCAAGGCACATTGAATAAAAATCTTTACAGCATGTAGGGATGAAAAATCAACAAAATGCAAAATATTCTCATACACCACAACTTTTCCTACTAATTTATAATTAAGATGCTAGTGTTAGATCATATGCAACAGGCTGTTAGAAATAAAGAGAAGAATATTGAGGACTAAGCACTAACAAAGTAGAGAATGGAAAAGAAGGATTTAATGCCATACCTCGGAGACAGACGGTAGAGCTGAGAAAACTTCAGCCTCTCTGAAGAATCTGAAGGAATCTGAATGTCATAGACGGAGGCAACAGAAAAGCATTCAGGGGATTTTCTGGGTTGGGTTTCTATCTGTCTGTCTTTCTTTCTCCTCCTCTATTTACCAAATCTGATCCTTTCTCTCCAGCTACAGTGGGCTGGCTTTCACATTCCCACCCCCCCCCCCAGTTCCTTTCTCCTAAAATATATTCTGTGGCTGCAGCCAAAAGCTAAGCGATAGACCAGAGTAATCAAGTGGTGTCAGAGCAAAAACCACAGTGCCATAGAGGATTGGGTACACAATGAAATCAATGGCCACATTTATTGTTGCCAGAATTCAGCTTTCCAGTGATATTATTTGGTACTTTTGTGTGCCTCACCCCCCATATTATCTGGCTGGGGAGGGACAATGAACCCTTCAGAAAAACCAAGGGCTTGAAAAGCAAAGGAAGTCTGTTACATGGTGATGCACAGTTGATCTGGGATAAGGTTCAGACTACTGCTGATCTGTCTATGTATAATCATTGCTTAAAGGTGCCATTGGAATCTGCATTACCCTATTCCCGACATAAATATCTCTCATCACTTGTGAGAGGGCACATGGATGCAAATAGACACTCTATGGGAATCTACCATTTAATTAACTATGGTATATACATTAATTCTATACCGACCACTTGAAAGTATTCATGTGTACAACCTCACTAGTCTTTACAGTAATGCTGCCAGGTAGATATTCCACCACCCTAACCCCCAACCCCAATATTAAAGATGACCTGCAGTGGTGGGGGTGGGAAGAGAAGCTGATAATACAATATTAGAGCTCAGTTATGGCTCACCTAGTGGGATCCTGGCTGAGAAAGAATTTGAACAGAAGATTTGCTTTTTTTCCCCCATCTCATAGCCAATATGTCATATTAGCCATCATAAAATTAGGCAGTGCAGCCCTACAGTGGGCATATATGTGGGGGAATCAGACCATCCATGAAAGCATGTTCAAGAGAGCAAGGTGGGGCTAGGGAATAAAATAGAGATCATGATAAAGTTTAGGTCAGGTCCTAGTAGTTCAAATGGGATTGGAAATGTGCCAGTGTATATTTTAAAAAGGGAAGTAGTTGCTGTTCACGTGATCACTGTGGAAAAAATCCACCTTAACTGTACTAGAAACAGACCTACAACTATGGCTGTAGCAGCAGCAACATATAACTCATGGAATTTAGCCAAAGAAGCTTGCAGAATTTTTTCCCTTGAGTTTGTCAACAACAAGGGGCTTTCCGCACCGGGATCCTTGTAGCAAATTGTTTGCTGAACGAAAAATCGCCATTTAAAATAGTGCAATTCGTCATTATGCATACCTGACTTTGTAGTGGAATCCAGTTGCATTTCTATCGTTTCCCACAAGCTTCCGGTCTCAGCAAAAATCGCTAGACAGGAAGCGCTATTGCCAAACTCGTCCCGCCCCTGGCCGTCAAGCAGCCAATGGGCAGCCGTTAGCATGCTCCCAAACAGCCCCTTTCCCTTTAAGAAAGGTTTTTTTTTTTAAAAAACACACCCATTGCAACGAATATGTGTTGATTCGTTGCAACGGAGAGACCCATCAGCTGGCAGGTGTGTTTGAGCTGTCGTTTCATCGTTGCCACGCTCCCCCCAAGTGAAAAAAAAAATCCTCCCCCCCTCACGGGCCCGATTTTCGGCCGAAAGCAGTGTAAAAAATAAAGGGAAAATACATCAGCAAACGAGCTTCTCTGTTGTTTGTGCTTAGTGACTAAACAGCTCTGGGGAGGGACTGAAGCCAGGGAAGCCTCTAAACAGGCTTGCTGGTGGGTTGAACTTCGCTCGCTCGGAGAAAAAAAAATGGCGATCGCTTCGCCGGAAGATCAGAGGAGAGAGCCAGGGGGAGGGACTTTGTAGAAACCACAACAATGGTAACGCACAGAACTTTCCCGCTAGTGTTGCAGATTGGTTGCAGGAGTGTAGCGCTTTCCGGAGGGTGAATCCACTTTTGGGGATTTCCCTGAAAGCGCTACAAGGAAGCGCTTTTTGCGGATCGGTTTCAGGTGTGTGGCAGATTGTCAACGACGTTGTGCATAATGGCAAATCAGTAGCGTTTTCAATTGGCAACCATTGTGCGATTTTGAAGGTGTGCGAAAAGCCCCCAAGTTTGTGAGTGAGGCTGAACCAGAGCAGAGTACCGCTTGCCTTTTTAGCCACTGAGTCACACTGTTGACTCATGTTCAATGAATGGTCTACTAAGACTCCATTATATTGGTACTCTGCTCATAGTATAAGCCACTTTGAGTCTCTGTTAGGTAAGAAAGCAGAATAAAAATGAATAAAATAAAATAAATCCTGTAATTAAGATGACTCCCAGCAACAGCTCCAGCATTATTTATTTGCAGGAGGGAGACCCACAAAGATTTGCAAGGAGCATCTCATTTGCCCTACCCCCACTATTTCCTCTTTCCTTTCCCTGAATCCTCACCTAATCTCTACCCCTTCCCTGCTTCTTTCTCTTCTTTCCACACATCTGCCCCCTCGTATTCAGCTGTATGTATTATTTATTTCATTTATACTCTGTCTTTCTCTCCACTGAGGACCCAAAGTGGCTTACATCACTCTCCTCTATTTTACCCTCACATTATCCTCCATTTTACCCTCAACAACTCTTGAGATAGGTTAGGCTGAGAATGTTTAAGTGGTCCAAGGTTACCTAACTGGCTTCCACAGCAGAGTGGAGTTTCAACCTTGGGTCTCCCAGATCTTAGTCTGAGATCTTAGTCTAGTCCAACTGTACCATGATTGGCCATTGGGTGGTTATGAGCTTCTTAGAGAATGATTGCTAAGGCCGAAATGGGATGATGCAAAACTTTATGTACAATCTTATCCAGTGTGGTAGATTAACTAGTAATGCATGTTCAAGGAGCTGGTGGGATGGGATTAGTAATTTAGTAGTCTAATAGTTGTCTTCCTACACTATCCATTTTGTGACCTCTACCTCCATCACAGTGGTGCATATACTCTATCCTCAAACACTTTATGACATTTAACAAATATGGAGCAGAAGGCATCATGGCCATTGAGAGACATTCTTGGCATGTCAAATTCCCATCTTTCAAGAATTTTGACAATCAAATCATTTTAACAGAAAACGTTCTTATGGCTTTGTGTTGCCAAACAGATATCATTAGCTTTCTAAAGACTCTGTTTTAAGCACTGAAGTAATAGACAAATGAAAGAGCCATAGTAAGGTGGTACTGTATGAAATTTCCAACACTAAAGTAACAATTGTCTTCTTCAAGTCAATGTTTTAACCTTATCCCTATCTTCAGGAAAATTAAACACAAATCAGATGTCATATAAGTTCTTACCATTTTATGTTGGAAGATCGGCATGCACTGTAACCACTCAGTGTCCAGAGTGATAGTGGTACCACTGAACTGTCACACAAGAGAATGTGCTTGCTAAAGAAGAAGAGGAGCTGTTTTTTTATATCTTACTCTTCACTACCTGAAGGAGTCCCAAAGTGGTTTACAAACAGCTTTCCCTTCCTCTCCCCATGATAGACACCCTGTGAGGTAGGTAGGGCTGAGAGAGGTCTAACAGAACTGCTCTGTGAGAATAGCCCAAAGAAAACTGTGACTAGCCAAAAGTCACCCAGCTGGCTGCATGTGGAGGAATGGTAAATCCAATCCAACTCTCCAGATTAGAGTCTGCCACTTTTAACCACTACACTACACCATGAACACATGAGGCTTCCTCATTTGGGATCAGACTCTTGATCTATCAAAGTCAGTATTTACGTTTCTGACTGGCAGCAGCTCTGCAGGGTCTCTGGCAGAGGTCTTTCACACCACCTTGTACCAGATCCTTTCCACTTGATATGCTAGGATTGAAACTGGAATCTTTTGCATGCCAATTAGATGTTCTACCACTAATCCACACACTCCAATGATATTATGTAGGTCAATTCCAGGGCTTACTACAATGCCTAGGTGCTGAAGGATTATCATAAATTGTCACAAAGATGAGCTTGGAAGAGAATGAGGTTTGAACTTTTGCTCAGCTGTAACACTTACTACACAGAACACACAGAAATCAGACAGACTATGTGCTCTGCAGCCAAAGATGGAGATGTTCTATACAGTCAGTAAAAACAAGACCAGGAGCCGATTGTGATTCTGACCATCAGCTTCTTGTTGCAAAATTTAGGCTTAAATTGAAGAAAAGAACTAGGCCACTCAGGTATGAACTAAATCAGGGATAGTCAACCTGTGGTCCTCCAGATGTTCATGGACTACAATTTCCATGAGCCTCTGCCAGCGTTTGCTTAAATTCCTTAAAATAGATTTAAGGAATTAGATCTGATAGACAGAGTGCCTGAAGAACTATGGACAGAGGTTTGCAACATTGTACAAGAGGTAGCAACTAAAACCATCTCCAAGAAAAAGCAATGCAAGAAATCAAAATGGCTGTCTGAGGAAGCTTTACAAATAGCTGAGGAGAGAAAGGAAGCGAAAGGCAAGAGAAAAAGAGAAAGATACACCCAATTGAATGCAGAACTCCAGAGAATAGCTAGAAGAGATAAGAATGCCTTCTTAAATGAACAGTGCAAACAAATAGAAGAAAACAATAGAATAAGGAGGACCAGAGAGCTCTTCATAAAAATTGGAGATATGAAGAGAACGTTTCACGCAAAGATGGGTCTGATAAAGGACCGAAATGGTAGGGACCTCATGGAAGCAGAAGAGATTTTTAAAAGGTGGCAAAATTATACAGAAGAACTATACAGGAGTGAGCTTAACATCCCTGATAACCACAATGGGGTAGTCACTGACCTGGAGCCAGACATCCTGGAATGTGAAGTCAAATGATCCTTAGGAAGTCGGAGCAACAATAAAGCTAGTGGAGGTCACAACATTCCAGTTGAACTATTCAAAATCTTAAAAAACGATGCAGTAAAAGTGATACACTCAATATCTCAGGAAATCTGAAAAACTCAACAGTGGCCATAGGATTGGAAAAGGTCAGTGCACATTCCAATCCCAAAGATGGCAATGCAAAGAATGTTCAAACTACCACACCATTGTTATGCTCAAAATCCTACAAGCTAGGCTCCAGCAATAGGTGGACCGAGAACTTCCAGAAGTACAGGCAGGATTTTGAAGAGGCAGAGGAACTAGAGATCAAATTGCCAACATAGGCTGGATCATGGAGAAAGCTAGGGAGTTCCAGAAAAACATTTACTTCTGCTTCACTGACTATGCTAAAGCCTTTGAGAAACCTTTATGCAGGTCAAGAAGCAACAGTGAGAACCGGACATGGAATCACTGAGAAAGGAGTTCGGCAAGGCTGTATACTGTTACCTTGCCTATTTAACTTGTATGCGGAGCACATCATGAGAAAGGCGGGGTTAGATGAGTCACAAATTGGGATCAAGACTGCAGGGAGAAATATCAACAACCTCAGATATGCAGATGATACCACTCTAATGGCAGAAAGCAAAGAGGAACTAAAGAGCCTCGTGATGCGGGTGAAGGAGGAGAGTGCAAAAGCTGGCTTGAAACTCAACATCAAGAAAACAAAACTCCACTTGCTTGTTTGAGAAAGAGCATGAAAGGCTGCTGATTGTACTACACTGCACTTTACAGATCACATGTGTAAAAAGTAAGCTAAAAGGTTCTAACTGTTCCAGAACAGCTGGCATCAGTGAAAAATAGCTCTGTGTGTGCAGCAGGTACCCAAACCAAGCTGAACCAGTGGGTGTCAACCATCCCTAGAACAAACTCAAATTAGTTTGTGCTGTCTGAATCAAGCCAAAGGCCTTGCCAATCGCTAACTTACATGTTGATAGTGGCACACCAGCCCCTTTTGTTTGGCTGTCATGGCTAAATCTCTGTGCAAGTACTGGCAGCACTTTTGGAGCCAGCAGTATGGGAGAAGGCAACGGGCATGATTTGGGCCTGTCATCATCTTCCAGATCTGCTAAGTCCAATGTGATCCCCTGAGATTCTGGCAGTGCCACTGGATTCTGTTTTGCTTTGAATATATCTGGCCGAGTACAGCCCTCATCTTCTGTGCCACCACCATCCCAATTTTGTTTGCAAACATACCAGCATCTTTACAATTAGGTGTTGATTTTTCTTTTGAGTAAAAAAATGTTGCCTGCCTCTAGTGCCTGAAGAACCCTGCCTGTCCCCAGCCTACCTCATTTCCCTATCCCAGAGAAGCAGAAAAAGAGGTTTCATGTGATTAAGAATGAGCATGGGATCCTATCCCCCAAGCTCCAGTGCCAACTTAGTGCTTTGATACCCAACTAAAAGGGTATGAAATAATTTTTAGAGACAAGAAGATGTAGTTTGGCATAGTGTTTCTTGTTCCCATGCAGTATATATGTTGTCCACTGCCATGAGTCCACCTTGGCCGAAAGGGCGGGTAATAAATGTAAATAAATAAATAATAAAACAAATATTCCTGTGTGTGAACTGCTTCACACTTTTGAAAGCCAGGTTCTCCATGACTCATGTGAGAAGTAGAAATCTGGGTACAGTACTGTAAGGCTTGAAGCATGGAGAATGCTTCAGTTTGGGAAATGATTGCCTGTTTTGGGTCTAACCTCCAATTGTTGTATTTCTTGAGGATTGCTGTCAGATGACCCCCCCCCCCAATGATATGGGTTCCATAGCTACCCTCCAATGGCCATCTTACAAGCAGTCAGCAGAACTTTTTCTGGTGGTGAAATGTATGAGAAAAAGGCTTTACCTGACAAATGTTGGCATCTAAGGCTACTATTAAATGCAACAGAGCAGGGCCGGTAAAAAGGTGGCAGTCTGATGGGTGTTTTGCATTAGTATTCCTAGCCCTATATTCAATTGCTTTGCCAGGGCAGGGCTGAATGTCCTCTGCAATAGATTAGTTATGCCTTGGGAGTCAGGGCGTTGAAACAGTACAGCTGTTGGAACTTGCTAAGACAAAAACATCTGGAAAAGTTTAAAGAGAGGAACCACCTCTCTTGATAGTTGCAACGTGGCAGCTGCTTAATGTTTCGTATTCTGGCCTGAAGGAAAACCTGCCCATAAGAGCATCAAATGACAGAGCCAGCAAGATAATTATAACTAATTTCTTCACATACGTGGCAGCTGAAAGAGAAATCAGGGACAAAAGAAAAGGCATGACTTGTCCTGCAGTCATGCTGGAAGGTGGAGGACTGGCTCACATTTAAGTTCTATCATTTGCAAGTTCTGACATAACGTGCACAAGAAAGGAGGCCACTATATCTATTTTATAGCGTGCAGCCCCCAGACAGACCATTTTGTTTGCACAATGCCTGCCAGGCATGAATCTGGCTCTCATTTCATCAGGGAAAGCGCCCTGGCTGAAGCCTTGGATCATAACAGGTTGGAAGAAAATGGCACAGTTCAGCCATATCAGTGGATTCTTATGAATGATTTGAATGCTTCCTGAGAGACCTATAGCCCCGCAATGTGATACGATATACTTCATATATAATGTAACTTTTTATAAAGAACAGAAGAGGGGTTATCTACATGGGAATGTTTTTCAGAAGTTTCGCTGCTGCTGCTGCTGCTGCTGCTGCTGCTGCTGCTGCTGCTGCTGCTGCTGTGCCATTTGATTCAACACAATGGCAACAGGGAAACTCCACATGGCAGTTTTCTCAGCATTTTATATTGTTAAATAAACCCTGCTTATCTGGCATATGTTCGCTACCTAGATGTCTTTGCAGCTCAATTGGATCCATCTTGCCAATGTGTACCAATTTTTTGAAATTCTGAACCCCTTGTTTTAGAAATTAAGTATGGAAATTCTACAAATGGTTGCAAGCTGAATGCTTTGAGGGGTGACCAAGCTGTGGTACCTGAGATGTTCATGTCCAATTGGGAATTGTAGTCCACAAGCATCTGGAGAGCCCGTTTGACCACCTCATCTGTTCATATTTCCTTCTTTCTGTGTCTCCAATGGATATCTTAGAACTGGACACCCTTCAGGGGGTTTGAGAGACAGGGACTGACATGCTGATGTAACAGTATATTTAACAGTAAAACATGCAGGGGGAATGGCAGTGTGGAAGCCCTATTGCCACACATTGAACTGGCAGCCACAGCAAACTTCTGAAAAATATCCCCATGTAGATGACCCCCTTCTTCTATACTGTATAAGTAGCTGCATTATAAATGAAGCTAGATCAAGATGGTTAGCTATGTTAGTCTGTCTGTAGGAGAAAAGAGCAAGAGTCCAGTAGCCCCTTAAAAAGCTTTCATGAGTCACTGCTCACAAAAGCCAGCCTGGTGTAGTGGTGAGGAGCAGCAGCCTCTCATCTGGGGAGCCAGTTTGATACCCCGCGTGCAACCAACGTGGTGACCTTGGGCTAGTCACAGTCCTGTCAGAGCTCTTTTCACAGAGTAGTTCTGTTAGAGCTCTCTTAGCCTCGCCTACCTCATATCTGTTGTGGGGAGAGGAAGGGAAAGCAATTGTAAGCTACTTTGAGACTCTTTGGAGTAGTGAAAAGCAGGCTACAAAACTCATGTCTTTTTCTTCATACATTGGAAGCAATGACTCATGAAAGCTCATGCTCTGCCACAAATTTTATTAGTCTTTAAAGGGCTACTGGACTTTTGCTCTTTTCTACCATTTTATATGAATTGTATCTTATCACACTTGGGAGCTATAGGTCTTACAAGAAACCACCTTGAGTTCCATAAATTTAAAAATGATAAATATAAATGCAGCATGTTTGAGGGGACACTAACCTTATTAATAAAATCTAATGCTGTCCTTTCTGCTATACCTGTTCAAGGATTCACAGACATGATTTCCAAATGAAATACATTTGTAGGATGTGGGATGGGACTGAGTCTTAGTTTTATGAGATGGAAGCTCAAATCTTTACAAATGTTCAATATTAAAGGTAAAGGTATCCCCTGTGCAAGCACTGGGTCATGTATGAGCCTTAGGGTGACGCCCTCTAGCATTCAATATTAGCAACCTATAAAACAGTAGGACATGAATATCCTGAATTTCCATGCAACCACTTTGCTTGGTTATCAGTCTTTGC
Source organism: Paroedura picta (assembly GCF_049243985.1). NCBI lineage: Eukaryota > Metazoa > Chordata > Lepidosauria > Squamata > Gekkonidae > Paroedura > Paroedura picta. The sequence goes on along the minus strand of NC_135371.1, from coordinate 80,357,567 downwards.
TTTCAAACATCTCTAAATTCCATGTGGCAGCACAATAACTGGCCACTTTATATGAAGAGGAAGGCATGTTAAATATAGCTACAAATGGAGCCTCATCTGAATATTTAGTTGTGTTATGTAGTGGTAAAGGTGAAATGGAGAAGAATTCAACAAGGTAGTTCAACAGAATCATAGAAAAGCTAGCAATACCCCACTGGATGCTGAACAGCCAAGTTATTATTTGCCTTTTAATTAACACCCAGTATTACTAGAAGCTATTTAAAACCTTTTATGCTCCCATCCCTGCCTCTTTTGTTTTGTAATTAGTTGGTGACTGCACCACTGAACTCTGAGTGCCTGCTCTCCCTGTGTGTAGTTGCTCCTTTTTCTTCTTCCTGTACATCTGCCAGCTTCACAGAACAAGGGACATGTGCATGGCTAAGCATGGGTGTGGTGTTACAGATGAGGTTGCAAGTCCAAGGAAGGCTAAGGAAGGAAGGCTCCATCGCACTCCAGCTGGAATGCTTCACTGTGGACCTCTGAGGGTCATCACCAATAGTAACCGCAGGAGCAAGAACCGGTTTAAATGTTTCCCAAATGGAGAAGTATTCAATCATTATATGGACCACAACCCATGACAGTGTTGATTGCACTGGATTCAAGTTTGGTGTTGGTTTGTGGCCTGATGGTTGAGTGTATGCATGATGGTCAATCAGTGCTCTTTATAGCATGTATGCAACAAATCATCAACCCTCAAAAAGCTGGCAACAAGTATTGGCAGAGTTTGAATATGCAGAGAGTTAAGCACCAGATTGCTTAAAGAATAAAATACTAGTTTTTACTGTGAAGAGAAACAACTATGTATAGAAAGAGGAGAGAAGAGAGACCTAACTAACTAACTGCTCTAACTGTTGTCTGCAGTCATTCTTCAGTTCAACTGCTGTTTTGGAGGCAAGCAAGGAGGAAATATGCTCAAAGGAGCAGGAATTCTCCTGCCATGCCACTCAGGTCATTGGAAGAGATAATTTGAAAATCATTAAGATGTTCCTATTCTAACTATCTCCTTCAACACGCCCTGCAGGATACTCAGTGTATTCTGCTCAATCATGCACATTGCATATCATACATATTCTAGCTCCCTTGCTCAAGATCTAGTGCTTGATGTAGCTAAAAAGGCAAATGGGATTTTGGTCTGTATCAAACGGAGTATCATGTCCAGATCATGGGAGGTGATGGTACCGCTTTACTCTGTTGTGGTTTGGCCTCACCTGGAGTACTATGTTCAGTTTTGGGCACCCCAGTTGAAGAGGGATGTAGACAAACTATAACGTGTCCAGAGGAGGGCAACAAAGATGGTGAGGGGTTTGGAGACCAAGACATATGAAGAAAGGTTGGGGGAGCTTGGTTTGTTTAGCCTAGAGAGGAGACAACTAAGAGGGGATCTGATAACGATTTTCAAGTATTTAAAAGGGTGCAATATAGAGGATGGAGTAGAATTGTTCTCTCTTGCCCCAGAAGGACAGACCAGAATGAACAGGGTGAAATTAATTCAAAAGAAATACCATCTAAACATCCGGAAGAAGTTCCTGACAGAGCGGTTTCTCAGTGGAACAGTCTTCCTCGGGAGGTGGTGAGTTCTCCATCTTTGGAAATTTTTAAACAGAGGCTAGATAGCCATCTGACGGAGAGGCTGATTCTGTAAAGGCAAAGGAATGGCAGGTTACAGTAGCTGAGCGATTAGGATGTGAGTGTCCTGCATAGTGCAGGGGGTTGGACTAGATGAACCAGGTGGCCCCTTCCAACTCTATTATTCTATGATTCTATGATTCAAGTGCTAGTGGATGTATTACCTGTCTCTCTACCCACTGGCCCAGGTAGAAGACCTCCATCTTGACTCAATTCAACTTCAGCTGGCTCCATCTGTCAGTCCATCATGGCCTCCAGACAAATGGCCTTTCTAGTCTTAGGTACTGATGGCAACCCATCCTGAAACGCCATATCAGCTGGGTGAGGAGGCATATCTAGATGTTAAATAGTATCAGAGAAAGTATGGTTCCCTGCAGGACTCAGAGCTGTGGGCCCAAAGTTGGGACATACTTCCCCCTACTGCCACCCTCTGTCCCCAACTCTGGAGAAAGGACTCTAGCCATCTCAAGGCTGTATATCTAATTCCTATAATGGCTAGGCAGTGGATCGAAAGTTCGTGACTGACCATGTCAAATGCTGCTGTCTAATAAGAACAGCAGTGCCAACCTGCCTAGATCCAGATTTCTCAGGAAATCATTTGTCAGGGCAACAAGAGCCATCTCCACCCGATGGCCAGGTCAGAAGCCAGACTATAAAGGGTCAAGTGCTAAAGTTTATTCCAAGTAGCCCTGGAGCTGTTCTGCCACCACCTGTTGGTCAGAAATTCTAAATATGAAACTGGGAGGTAATGGGCCAAGTCAGTGGGATCCAGCTCTTGTTTTTTGTTTTGTTGATAAAGGCTTCACCATTGCTTCTTTCCATGAATGTCCCTGTTGTTGTTCATTGCAAAGTCGAGTCTGACCCATCGCAACCCCATGGACAATATCCTCCAGGCCTTCCTGTCCTCTACCATTCCCCAGAGTCCATTAACCTCGCACCGACTACTTCAGTGACTCCATCCATTCTCTGTCATCCCCTTCTTCTTTTGCCCTCAATCGCTCCCAGCATTAGGCTCTTCTCCAGGGAGTCCTTCCTTCTCAAGAGGCGGCCAAAGTATTTGAGTTTCATCTTCAGGATCTGGCTTTCTAAGGAGCAGTCAGGGCTGATCTCCTCTAGAACTGACTGGTTTGTTTGCCTTGCAGTTCAAGGGACTCGCAAGAGTCTTCTCCAGCACCAGAGTTCAAAAGCCTCAATTCTTTGACGCTCGGCCTTCCTTATGGTCCAATTTTCACAGCCATATATTGCAACTGGGAAAACCATAGCCTTGACTAGAATCATAGAATCATAGAATCATAGAATCATCTTAACACCGCCCGTGGCGCCGCGGGCGCCACGGACTAAATAAAACCGTAAGGTGTTGTGAGGCGGGATGTGTCCGGGATGAGGAAGGGTCCGGATTGGACCCTTCCTCTGGACAGACAATTGGAGGGACCAATCGGCAGGCGCAAAGCGCCTGCCGATTGGTCCCTCCGATTCCCAGCCCCGAGCAACTGCGAGCCGCGCGCAGCGCGGCTCGCAGTTGCTTCTTTGCTGCCCTCAAGGGAGCCCCGGCAGCCGCGCAGAGCGCGGCTGCCGGGCCTCCCTGGCCGGCGGCTTGACGCGGCGAGAGGCGCGAAGCGCCTCTCACCGCGTCAAGCCGCCAGCCGGGGAACCCCTGGCAGCCGCGCAGAGCGCGGCTGCCAGGGGCTCCATGACCTCAGACCTCTGAGGAGCAACCGAAAGGGGGGGGGCAGAAAACATCCTACAAGCGCCGACGAGGAGCCACCGGAAAAAAAAAACAACCCCTGACAAGCGCGCAACATACCTCCGAGGAGCCACCGGAAAAAAAAAAAAACCTGGCAAGCGCGCGTGCGCACAGCGCGGCTGCCGGGCCCTCCCTGCCCTCATCACAGAGAGACACAGCTCCCAGGAGCCACCGACAAAAAAAAAAAAAAAACCGACAAGCGCGCGTGCGCACAGCGCGGCTGCCGGGCCCTCCCTGCCCTCATCACAGAGAGACACAGCTCCCAGGAGCCACCGACAAAAAAAAAAAAAAAAACGACAAGCGCGCGTGCGCACAGCGCGGCTGCCGGGCCCTCCCTGTCGTTATCGGCACAGAGAGAGACAGCTCCCAGGAGCCACCGACAAAAAAAAAAAAAAAAAAAACCCTACAAGCGCGCGTGCGCACAGCGCGGCTGCCGGCCGGCACAGAAAGACACAGGTCCCAGGAGCCACCGACAGAAAGAAAAAAAAAAACAACCCATGAAAAGCGCGCGTGCGCACACCGCGGCTGCCGGGCCCTCCCTGCCCTTATCGGCACAGAAAGACACACCCCTCCAAGGAGCCACCGAAAGAGAAAAACAACCCCGCCAAGCGCCGCCAAGCCACTAAGGAGCACCCGTCAGGAGCCGCTGGCAGCCTCCTCTAACAGGTAGCCTTCAGCCCCTCGCCTGCCCCCGTCTGCTAGCGCCCATTGTCTCCTTTATACAATGGGCTATTTTACTAGTAGAATCATAGAGTTGGAAGGGGCCATACAGGCCATCTAGTCCAACCCCCTGCTCAATGCAGGATTAGCCCTAAGCATCCTAAAGCATCCAAGAAAAGTGTGTATCCAACCTTTGCTTGAAGACTGCCAGTGAGGGGGAGCTCACCACCTCCTTAGGAAACTTATTCCACTGCTGAACTACTCTGACTATGAAAAACTTTTTCCTGATATCTAGCCTATATCGTTGTACTTGAAGTTTAAGCCCATTACTGCGTGTCCTCTCCTCTGCAGCCAGCAGAAACAGCATCCTGCCCTCCTCCAAGTGACAACCTTTCAAATACTTAAAGAGGGCTATCATGTCCCCTCTCAACCTCCTTTTCTCCAGGCTGAACATTCCCAAGTCCCTCAACCTATCTTCATAGGGCTTGGTCCCTTGGCCCCAGATCATCTTCGTCGCTGTCCTCTGTACCCTTTCAATTTTATCGACGTCCTTCTTCAAGTGAGGACTACAGAACTGCACACAGTACTCCAGGTGTGGTCTGACCAGTGCCGTATACAATGGGACTATGACATCTTGTGATTTTGATGTGATGCCTCTGTTGATACAGCCCAAAATGGCATTTGCCTTTTTTACCGCTGCATCACACTGCATGCTCATGTTTAGTTTACAATCCACAAGTACCCCAAGGTCTCATTCACACACATTGCTACCTAGAAGCGTATCCCCTATGCAGTAGGCATGCTTTTCATTTTTCTGACCCAGATGCAGAACTTTACACTTATCTTTATTAAATTGCATCTTGTCCTCATTTGCCCATTTTTCCATTGTGTTCAGATCTCGTTGAACTCTGTCTCTATCTTCCGGGGTATTTGCCAGTCCTCCCAATTTGGTGTCATCTGCAAACTTGATGAGTAGTCCCTCCACCCCCTCATCTAGATCATTAATAAATATGTTAAAAAGTACCGGGCCGAGCACCGAGCCCTGAGGTACCCCGCTACTCACCTCTCTCCAGTCTGATGAAACACCATTGACAACAACTCTTTGAGTGCGGTTCTCTAACCAATTCCCTATCCACCTATCTGAAAATCTGTTACTTGGTCAAAAAAGGAAACTAGGTTGGTCTGGCAGGACCTGTTGGAGACAAATCCATGCTGACTTCCTTGGATCACCAAATTGACCTCCAGATGTTTGCAGATCGCTCCCTTTAATATCTGCTCCATTATCCTCCCCACAACAGAGGTCAGACTCACTGGTCTGTAGTTTCCTGGGTCATCCTTCCTCCCTTTTTTGAAGATCGGAATAACGTTTGCTCTTTTCCAGTCCTCCGGGACATCTCCAGTCCTTAAAGAGGTTCCGAAGATGATGGACAAGGGCTGTGCAAGTTCTCTGGAAAGTTCTTTGAGTACTCTCGGGTGCATTTCATCCGGTCCAGGGGATTTGAACTCATCCAGTGCAGCTAAATGCCTCTCGACAACCTCTCTATCCATGTTAACCTGCCACCCAGACACTATCCTTTGGCTACGGCCATCTCTAGATGTGCCTAAACACTTTGACCTGTGGGAAAAAACAGATGTAAAATAGGCACTAAGCCTTTCTGCTTTCTCTGCATCTTTCATTAGAGTTTGTCCATCCGCACCCAACAGTGGGCCTATTGCCTCCTTTACTTTACGTTTGCTCCTCACATAACTGAAAAATCTTTTCTTGTTACAATGGGCTTCCCTGGCCAATCTTAGCTCACTCTCGTCTTTGGCCTTTCTGATGATTGATCTACAGTGCCTAGTAACCTGTAGGTACTCTTCTTTTGAGCTCTGTCCTTCCCTCCATTTCCTGAACATTTTCCTTTTCTTTCTTAGTTCCTCTTGAAGTTCTCTGTTCATCCAAATAGGCTTCTTAGAGCTCCTGCAGTGTTTTCGTCTTTCTGGGATAGTCATTGATTGAGCATGCAATAGCTCTTGTTTGAGTAGTGCCCACCCTTCACATGCTCCCTTCCCTTCCAGCATTCTCATCCATGGTATGACACTCATCATGTCTCTGAGTTTATTAAAGTTTGCCCTACGAAAATCCAACATCCGCGTCTGGCTACAAGCTTCCTTGCCTCCCGATCTCAAAAGGAATTCTATAAGGACATGGTCACTTCCCCCTAGAGGACTAGAAGACTAGATGCACTTTTGTTGGCAGGGTGACGTCTCTGCTTTTTAGGATGCTGTCTAGATTTGCCATAGCTTTCCTCTCCAGGAGCAAGTGTCTTTTATTTTCTTTGCTGCAGTCTCCATCCGCAGTGAGCTTGGAGCCCAGGAAAATAAAATCTGTCGTTTGTTCCCCATCTATTTGCCAGGAATTGAGAGGGCTGGATGCCATGATCTTAGTTTTCTTGATGTTGAGTTTCAAGCCACCTTTTCCACTCTTCTCCTTCACCCGCATCAAGAGGCTATTTAGTTCCTCTTTGCTTTCTGCCATTAGAGTGGTATTATCTGCATATCTGAGATTGTTTATATTTCTGCTTGCGATCTTAATCCCAATTTGTGACTCATCTAACCCCGCCTTTCTCATGATGTGCTCCGCATACAGGTTAAATAGGCAAGGAGACAGTATACAGCCTTGCCGAACTCCTTTCTCAATTTTGAACCAACCAGTGATTCCATGCCCAGTTCTCACTGTTGCTTCTTGACCTGCATATAGGTTTCTCAGGAGACAGATAAGATGCAGTGGTATTCCCATCTCTTTAAGAACTTGCCACAATTTGTTGTGCTCCACACAATCAAAGGCTTTAGCATAGTCAATGAAGCAGAAGTAGATGATTTTTTGGAATTCCCTAGCTTTCTCCATGATTTAGCGTATGTGGGCAATTTGATCACTAGCTCCTCTGCCTCTTCGAAATCCTGCCTGTACTTCTAGAAATTCTCGGTCCACATATTGCTGGAGCTTAGCTTGTAGGATTTTGAAGATAACTTTGCTAGCATGGGAAATGAGTGCAATGGTGCGGTAGTTTGAACATTCTTTGGCATTGCCCTTCTTTGGGATTGGAATGTGCACTGACCTTTTCCAATCCTGTGGCCACTGTTGAGTTTTTCAAATTTGCTGGCATATTGAGTGTAGCACTTCTACTGCATCGTCTTTTAAGAATTTGAATAGTTCAGCTGGAATGCTGTCACCTCCATAAGCTTTATTGTTGCTCAGACTTCCTAAGGTCCATTTGACTTCACATTCCAGGATGTCTGGCTCCAGGTCAGTGACTACCCCATTGTGGTTATCAGGGATGTTAAGCTTGCTCTTGTATAGTTCTTCTGTATAATTTTGCCACCTTTTAAAAATCTCTTCTGCTTCTGTTAGATCCCTACCATTTTGGTCCTTTTTCATACCCATCTTTACATGAAACGTTCTCTTCATATCTCCAATTTTCTTGAAGATATCTCTGGTCCTCCCTATTCTATTGTTTTCTTCTATTTGTTTGCACTGTTCATTTAAGAAGGCATTCTTATCTCTTTCAGTCTGATGGAGATAAAGATTCCTAAACCTTCCCCGGGGTCTTCCACCCTTAAGACTTGGAGTGGCTGCTGTCAAAACTGAATGATAAGTAGAGATTTCAAAATCATCTATCATCCAAGTTTCCTGCAAAAATATAACATCAAACTGAGATATATATTTTATAAAGGGTCCATCTAAGCATTTTGAGTGCCACCCAGCTACAGTCCAGCAAACCAAGGCTAGATGCAAGGTGTTCATTGGGAGTCATTCATTACTGATATTATCATTTTGTACATTAGTTCCATCAATTCCATTGCCAGAGTGAGACATAGTCAGAGGGAAGTTCTGGGTATCTGGATATCTTCATCCGTTTCTTGATTCAGCGGTTCATGTTCATCACTTGATATTCTATTTAAATCGCCATCAGAATCCAAGAAGATGCAGCCATTTTTGCATGCAGCAGCCTTGTCCTTCTCAGTGAAAACTTTTGTATTGACCTCTAAGATAATGTTAGTCAGTTTGGTCTCAGGCACTTTCTGCTGTATTCTAGGGGGCTCCTCAACAAGTCCTTGAGAGCATACTGGTGTCAGGGTGGAGGATGAGGAAGCAGGAGCAACAAGGGTTTCTAGCACACTGGTCATTTGCTGATTAGAGGTCAAAAGTAGAGGTGAATTTGGATCTGGCAATTCATTTCTTGAACTGAGTAACTTAAGTCTTAGGTGCTCTAATCTTGATGTAATCTCAGTTTGTTTCATAGGGGGAAGAGCTGAAAAAGAAAGGAGTAGATTTTCTTCTATACTGTTTATTGGCTCAAAAGTCCCTGGGTCCGTTCTTGATTGTTTGGGCAGGTCTGTCCATGAAATTGAGTCCTTCTGATGCTTAGCGTGCAAAACATTTTTTTGAGCAATAATCATTGAAAAGTTAGAGTTAAAGGTGTTGGAGTTTTGCAGTTTTGGAATTAAGGAAGATAAAATTAAATTGTTAAATACCCTGGTTGGAAAAACCCCTTTAGAGTAGAGGAATGGTCTCTGTTGCAGTAATATTGCTGAGATCTTTGGGCTTTCAAAGGTAAGCAAAACTCTTTGCACCTGATTCTGAATGTTAAGTGACTCTACTGTTTTTAGTTCATTCAAAGAAAAGTTCTTCCTAAGAAGAACTCTTAAATACTGGTTAATGCACCATTTCGAGTTCCATAATAAAGTCTGACCTCTGAACTTGTAGATGGTGAGGCATATTTTGCATGGCTGCCACTTTAGTTGAAACTGGCAATCCTCTGGTTGCCGTTTCCAAGCTGGTTCCTTTATATTCTTAGACTTGCAAGGTGAACCATTCTGTCTTCCAGGATTTAGTCCCATCTGGGTTTCAGTGGCCCTGGATGGTTTGGTTAATATCTGAGTAAGTTGATCAACCTTGGCCTCTATTAGTTTTATTCTATTGAAGATAAGTTCAATGGTTTTTGCTGTCAGACTAAAGGGGTCATTTTTTATGTTATCTGCCACACTGAAGTTATCTACTTCAATGTCAATGCCTTCAGTTTGGAGCAGAGTAAGTAGTTCTTTCCTTTCTTTGATGTAATTTTTGATAGAGACACTGCTATCCAAAGGAGCAAAATAGTTTGATGTTGGAACAGCATAAATTGTGGCAGAATTATTTGGTACAAGGAAGTCATCAATCTTAGATTGCCTGGAGACAGGAGATGGGGATAAATCAACAGGATCATGGCCCCTTTTATTCCGGCTCATCTTCAAGGTGACAGAATAAGAGTTGCAATAAGAGTTACAACAACTCAGACTAGCTAACTGCTGGAGTAGCTTTTACAAATAAATATCACACCAATCCTGTCCTGAATCAAACACAGACGAAAATCTAACCAAGAAGGTTAATCTCAGTCAAAAATAGTAAAAACTTAAACATTTAAAATAGCCCAAAAAATGCTAAAAAAAAAAAAGAGTAAATAGATGAAATAAAAAGAGAAAGTATTAAAAATAGGGAGGATGAGCAGGCGATACATCTTGCGATATGCCACTGTTAACTCCAGTTTACTCCTCCAAGAAAGTTTTCTCAGACAGGTGCTTGTCCTCTTAGGTAAATTACCTTTCAATTATCTCTCAGGGTCAGAGTCCTTCTTTTCCTAGTTCCGGTCGCAGTAGTAGACGAAGAGATAAAAGCCTACCAAAATTGCAGAGTTGATAAGAGCTGCAGAATTTGTCATAAATCCAAAAGCTCTAAGCTTCAAAAGTCCACGAGACCAAAAAGAAGGAGTAAAATAAACATTGGAGAACCACCGGAGCTGACTCTGTGCCTTCTCGAGCCTGCGCAGATCCCGGCACTCTTTCAGGATGGCTTTACCACCCCAGCCTGTAACTTTCTGTGGTGGTAAAAATAGAAGATGTTATTGACTGGTCACAGAGTTGAGAAAATCTGTTTTGTTGCTGGATAAGAAACAGAGGAAAGGAAGGGGGTCAGAAAGGGTAACCCGTCTAAAATATAGACTTCCTTGCTCTTTGGTTGTCTGAGATGTAGGAATTAGCAGTACGTTTTTAATGACATGGATACAAAGATCAAACTTTATTCTCTGTGCTACTGCTCATGAAAAGGCTGCTAAAATTGGTAAGTTTAAGGAAAGGGAGTAGAAAATATTTTGATTCTCATTCAGGTTCTTCCATTTGTTCCCAATGCAACTGATTTGGTATAGTGAGAATATACATCTCAAACATTAGCATAAAAGACATTATTTGTTTTTTTAAAGATTTGTGTGCAACATTTCTACCCATGGTGCCATAGATCAGAACAGTACAACATTAAAACTCTAAGACTTTAAAACAGTATTAAAACAGAATATATATTTCCAATGCTGCAATCCAGGTAGAAACAGGAATGTATTCTGTCCAGACCAGAATATAGATATGTACGTCCATGTACTGGCTAAAATTGCTTTTTTCCACAAAGGGTTTGCTTTACCTAATGATGTCTGAATCATTGGTTGTGCCGTGGATATCCACTCTTGAGAAAAAAACTTTGCTCATATGGTCTATCCAAACAGTTAATACTGTCTCTGGGTTTCAACCGAACAAAGGAAACAATAAAACAAAGAATCCTAAAAATCCATCGCCAACAGGATTTCAATCAAGTAAAAAAATCCACTTTTTCCAATGCCTCCACTTCATAATTTGAGGCCATTACCTTATTTATCTAATCTTGTTTTCCCAGAACATAGGAGATCATAGGAGATCTTACGATATAACATGCTTCCATCCACTTTTAGGGAAAAAATACCCATCTGTGATCGTTTATTCATCTGCCAGGATGGGAGCATTGAGACATCTGAACAGGTATTACTCCAATGTAGGCTATACAATCAACTCAGGGGAGAACTTATACTTTCCCTACAGAATAAGCCCAACTCAGAGGCAATCACAGACATGTTGTCAGACAAAAGCACAGAAATAACTTCTGTTGTGGCCAGATTTGCTTGGAAAGCAATCAAAACAAGGAAGAGCTGGGTGGATTCGGAGCAACTTAGGTAGAGATAGTCTCAATGGCTTGAGATAATGCTTGTGAGTTTTAAAATTAGAATGATTCTTATAGCTGGAATGTTTTTTCAATTTTATACTATTTTAGTTATCAATGATTCTTTTATGTACTTTGGTAATGCCAGATGTTTTTATGTATTCTGTAATTTGACTACTGGTTATATTAAGAGCCGCCGCCGCCATAAACGCGCGGCGGCCATTGCGGAAGCGGAGGCCCCGCGAGGACAAAGAACTCGCCGCGGCGGGCCCAGGTAGGGGCCACGCCCCCTGCAAGAGGCGCGCCGCTCACCTGAGACCGGGGGGGCGTGGATGGGGCAGCGGCTGGCTTATAAGGCGCTAGCGGCCTGGCCAGGCACATTGCTGCCCGCTCCACGGCCACCCCGCTCTTCCTTTCCGCTCCTCTTCCCTCGACCAACGGCGTGCGATACCAGAGCAAGAGTTCTCCTCGACTCGCGGCTGCGCATTTATCAACGGGTATTTATATAAAAAAAAAAAAAAAAAAGGGGGGGGAGAGCTCAACGAGGTGGGGGGGGTTTCCCTTCGGGGGTTCCAGCTCGGGTGTTCATTGTTCTCGTCGGGGCGGCAAGGCGCGATTCCCTTTATCCGGCTTCTCCCGGTTTTCGGCAGCATACGGCATGGCGCCAGCGGCCCAAAAAACCACGTCCAGGGGCACCAGTTCGCGAGCGCGCCCGCAGACCACCCCTGCTTCCCCCTCCGGGGGAGCGGCCGGCGGGACACGAGCAGCCCTTCGGCGCAGTGCGGGGCGGCGGGCCTCGGCCGGGGGGGAGCGCTCAGCTGCAAGCCGGGGGGCGCGTCGGTCCGGGACTCGGGCGGCTCGCTCAGCCACAGCCGCAGGAGGGGCGGGGGGTGGAAAGTTACCGGTACGCCGTGGGCGCACGCGTTTACCTGCTCGGCCGCGGGACCCCTCGCCCGGATGCAGCAGCTCCTTCTCCGAGGGGAGCGGCCACGAGGCTTCGGTTTTTTCCAACGGCCAAGCTCCCCTCTCAGCGCCTGGGGGTCCTGGGCCACTGCCCTCGGGGGCCTCCCCGGCGAAAAAACGGGGGAGGGTGAGGGTTGCGGGCCCGGAAGATCCCTTGGAAGGGGGGTCAGGAATAGGTCCGCATTCCGCTGCACCAGCGGGCGGGGCCGCGGGCTGCCCGCAAGGGCTCATGCCGGCTTTCGGTTGGGGTCCTCCTCCGTGGGGACCTGCCATGCCTGGGGGCGCCCACGGCGCTAGTCCGCCAGCCCCACCAGGGGCACCCTGGGGTTTCGGGGGGGGATGGTCACCTTTCTCTCCCTATGGTTTTCCTTCCTGGGGGATCCCAGGGGGGTTGGCGGGGCAAGCGGCTGGGGGGGCTTTTCAGGGCTCATCCACAGAGGTGGGTGGGAGCAGGGCAACCGGTCGTGGACCCCCACAGCCGTCCGCCACAAGGGCACCGGCCGCTCGGCCCGCTGCGGCTCATTCGTCGGGCCGCGGGAAGGCGTCGGGATCGTCCGCAGCCAAGGGGCGGAGCCGCCCACCCCTGCTTGCCGCGGGGACCTCCCGGGCCCCCCGTCCAGCCTCTCTTCACACAGAGGAGGTTACATCGGTGGACAGCCCCTCCCAACAGTCTGACCCTGGAGAGCTGATGTCCGAAGAGGAGGGGGGAACTCGGCCCGAGGAGCAGCCAGCCGAAAAGATGGGTGGAAAGCGCCACAGGAAGACCAACACACGTCGAAGGGCCAGGTCTTCGAGCGGTGAGTCTTCTACCTCCGACGAGGAGGATGGGGTTGGGCATTGGGACCCTGAATACTGGCTGCGGGGGGAATTTGTCCCGGGGGTCCCATCTTGGCTGTTGCAATGCCGCCAGGAGGCCCGGGCCAGCAGGGCCAAGATCCAGGGATCGGGGTGCGCACAGGATCCTCCACTGGGGTATAAGGATCGTGATGTTCCTCCGGGCACCCATTTATCCACCAAGCTGAGGGGTAAGGCATTGAGCGGCTGCTATGTGGATTTATTTAAGTTCATTAGGCCCCTTGAGCGGGCTGCACGCACGAGCGTGAAGGGCCCTCGCGAGGCGCCTGTTGCATATGACGGCGAACGTTCTTTGCTTGCTTGGACAAGGGGATTCGCTGAATACCTCCGGCTGGTCACGTCAGTTTTCCCCGAGAGGGCCCCGCACTTGGCTGGGCATTTGTCCAACGTGTTGGATGCGAGGATGCTAGGAGGTGAGCCAGCAGCGTTGGGATATGATGAAGCGTTTCGGCGACGGGTATCCAGCAACCCCGAGGCCAGATGGGATAGGCTGAACCCCGACCTTTGGGTCCGGGCATTTGGTCCTCGGCAGAAATCGACCGGTGGGGCGGAGGGGAATCGCCCTTTATACAGGAAAGACCAGAGGGGCGTTTGCTGGGAATACAACCAGAATGGGTGCGAGAGGAAAAAATGTAAGTACTCGCATGCATGCGAGGGGTGTGGGGGTTCACATCCCAAGACAGAGTGTAGCAAGCGGCCCTTTCGGAGGAGCCGGCCCACTTCCAAAAAAGGGGGTGGGTCCGGCACCTCAGGGGGACTCGCAGGAGGCAGCGGGGAAGGGCAGCCTACTGCCCCCTAGCCCTGCTCTGTTGCACGTTAAGGCTCCATCTCCCATCAGGCTATCAACTCTTCTTCCTTTGCTCGCATCTTATCGGGATCAGGCCGCGGCCACTTACCTTAGGGAGGGATTCACTCATGGCTTCCGCATTCCTTTTACGGGAGACCGGGTGGCCACGTCTTGCGCTAATTTAAAATCCGCTCAGCTAATGCCGGAGATCGTAGAGGCAAAGCTGCGAAAGGAGCTGGAGGCGGGCAGGGTGGTGGGGCCGTATGCAGCCCCGCCCTTGGAGAATCTCCGGGTATCGCCGCTGGGGGTGGTGCCTAAGAGAACGCCAGGTGAGTTTCGCCTCATACATCACCTATCATACCCCAAAGGCTCATCGGTCAACGACTTCATCGACCCAGCCCTCTGTACAGTCAAATATGCCTCTTTCGATCATGCGGTTGCCCTGGTAAGGGCTTGTGGTCCGCGGGCCCTCATGGCAAAGTGTGACATCAGGTCAGCCTTCCGCCTCTTACCGGTGCACCCCGGGGATTTCTCACTGCTGGGTTTTAAATTTGGGGGCATGTGGTACGTGGACAGGTCCATGCCTATGGGCTGTTCCGTGGCATGTGCGGCCTTTGAGACATTCAGCTCCTTCGTTGAATGGGTATTTAAGGAGAGGGATGGGTCGCCTTATATCACGCACTATTTAGACGACTACCTTCTGGTCGGCCCAGCCGGGACGGGGGAGTGCGCCCGGCGCTTATCGGGATTTCAGGAGCTGGCTGATGAACTCGGCATACCGCTGGCTCAGGAGAAGACGGAAGGTCCATCGGAGGTGCTCACCTATCTCGGGATTACCATCGATTCCAGAGAGGGGTGCTCACGGCTACCGGCGGACAAGCTCGGGGCCCTGTCAGGTCAATTACGTGCACTCTTGGCCCGCAACAAGTGTACCCTACGGGAGATGCAGCAGCTTCTCGGCCACTTAAATTTTGCCTGCAAGGCCGTAAAACCTGGGAGAGCCTTTTGCAGGCGACTGGCTCAGGCAACGGCCGGGATTCAGGCCCCCCAACATCACATTCGCCTCACAAAGCAGATAAAAGCCGACATGGCTATCTGGCTATCATTTTTGTCATCATTTAATGGTGTGGCGATCTGGCAGTCCCCGCTGCTCCTAGGTGATGACCTGCAGGTGCAATCCGATGCGGCGGGGAGTTTAGGTTTCGGCGTGTTTTTCAATAACAGATGGTGCGCTCAGCCTTGGCCTGCCAGTTGGAAAGCCGGGGGCCTCCTTAGGGATCTCACGTTCCTGGAGCTCTTTCCAATCTTGGCCGCGGTGGTTATATGGAGCAGGGAGTTTAAGAACCATATGGTTACCTTTTGGTGCGATAACCAAGCGGTTGTCAGGGTTGTCAATCGGCAGTCTTCTCGCTCCGAGCGGGTAATGCGTTTGGTGCGCCGCCTTGTGTTGACCTGCTTAAAGTTTAACATTTCTTTTTCCGCCAAGCATGTTCCAGGGGTGGACAACGGTATAGCGGATGCTCTATCCCGACTGCAAATTCAACGCTTCAAAATTCTTGCGCCGGAAGCGAACCCGACCCCAGAAGACTTCCCCGGGGACCTCTGGAATCTTGGCGTCGAGTAGTGCAGGACGGGCTACGGGCATCACTGGCTCCATCTACGCGCCGGTCCTACGCGGCAGCAATTTCGGGTTATCAGGCATACTTACGGGATCAACTGGGAACCACGCCATTCCCGCCATCCGAGGAGTCCATATTACGCTATTTGGCATATCTGCGGGGCAACGGGCGTTCCGCCAGGACTCTGAATGTTCAACTGTCTGGTCTCGCATTCTTTTGCAGGCTGCAGGGATGGTGGGATCCCAGGTCATCCTTCGTGATCCGCAAAGCATTGGAGGGTTG
This sequence comes from Paroedura picta, assembly GCF_049243985.1. Lineage (NCBI taxonomy): Eukaryota > Metazoa > Chordata > Lepidosauria > Squamata > Gekkonidae > Paroedura > Paroedura picta. Next base: position 80,341,956 of record NC_135371.1, on the reverse strand, counting down.
GCGCAGAATAGCGCCAAGGGCCCAGGACGCTCGTCGGCCAATCACTGGGGCATTGTTGGGGAAACTGATTGCGCGACTGCACACAGAGTGTTTTTCCCCATATGAAGCTGTACTTTTCCGAGCGGCATTCTTGGTTGCATATTTTGGGGCCTTCCGCGTCAGCGAAGTGGCCGCAGCATCTCGCACGGGAGTCTCAAATAGTGCCATAGGCAGGGAAGATGTGCAGATTAAGGATGGGCGTCTGCATATCCGCTTGCGGCGGTCTAAGACGGACCAGCAGGGGGCAGGGGCTCTGGTGGTCCTCCCAGCGCGGGAGCGAGACCCCCTTTGCCCAGTAAAAGGGGTTTCGAAATTTTTGGCCCTACGCCCAAAGGTCCCTGGTATCCTATTCTTGCATAGGGACGGCACGTCACTGTCGCGTTTTCAATTCTCAGCAGTCCTGCATGCCTGCCTGAGGGGCCTGGGTATACCTACTGACGGGTTTAGCTCCCACTCCTTTCGGATCGGGGCGGCCAGCCAAGCCGCTCAGGACGGCATGAGCACTGAGGGCATCAAAGCACTGGGGCGTTGGCGGTCATCCGCCTTCAAGACATATATTCGGCCTGACCTTTCACTACTTTAATACCGCTCACAGGTTCTGGCTTCAGGAGACGTCAAGCTTGGATCGTGGGCCACAGCATCGTTTACTGGGCCGGGGAGTACGCAAGACGATCTGGATGGGGCGCCCATTTGGGCCTCGAACGGTCCTTTGACATTACATGGCATGGATCCCGCGGCATGCGATGGCACGACCTTCTTCCGCTCATCCGACGGCTGCTGAAGGACTACCCTCCCCCGGACGTGATCGTTATTCAGCTGGGGGGAAATGACTTACCTGCTATACCGGCGTTGGACCTGGCCGTATCCATCATGAGGGACTTGCTTATCATCCAGCAACTCTGCCCCGGGACGCTGGTGCGGTGGTGCGAGCTCCTGGTGCGGTGCTCATGGAGAGGGGCTCGAGACCCACGCAAGGTGGACATGGCAAGGCGCAAGATTTGCCGCACTGTCAGGAGGTCCTGCGAGACTCGGCGCTGCGCGGTCATACCGCACCCCGATATAATGTTTGGCTTGCCCCCTCTCTTCCGGCAGGATGGCATACACCTCTCGGAGTGGGGGCAGGATCTTTGGCTTGCAGATCTTCGGGCAGCTCTGGAAGGGCTCATCTCACCATGAGCGTTGGCGGGAGCGGGAGCCAGGGCGCTGGCTCCCGCTCTGTGGCGGTTTGTTAAGGGGCGGATCCAGGGGGGGCACTACCTGCGCCCGTGAGCCAGGGGGTGCCCACTTGTGGGAGCCTCCCCTAAGGAGGCGGCCGTGGCTGGCGGGCCGGCTTCGCTGGAGGAGCCGGCCGCTTTCCATGGCAGGGCGGCTGGGGGCGGGCTCCAACGAGGTTGACGCCCGTGGGGCCCGGCCAGTCTTGCCTTCCCAAAGGATAGCGGGCCTGATGGTTAGGGGTCCGGCCGACAGGTCGGCCGGCTCCGCGGGCGGGCCCGCTGGAGTTTACCTCCCCCTCTCTTCCGGGGGGCTGCACAAGGGCAGCAGAGAAGAAGGGGAGGTCATGGATCCACCCCTCCACCTTAGGGTGTGCCCACGCTCAGGGGATGTTGTTGTTTGTATTTTAATAAACGGTGACCCATTTTTGCCAAGAAACTTGTATGCGTGTTCATTTGGACTGCGGGTATGCCCGCCTGCCTCCGCAAGAGCCGCCGCCGCCATAAACGCGCGGCGGCCATTGCGGAAGCGGAGGCCCCGCGAGGACAAAGAACTCGCCGCGGCGGGCCCAGGTAGGGGCCACGCCCCCTGCAAGAGGCGCGCCGCTCACCTGAGACCGGGGGGGCGTGGATGGGGCAGCGGCTGGCTTATAAGGCGCTAGCGGCCTGGCCAGGCACATTGCTGCCCGCTCCACGGCCACCCCGCTCTTCCTTTCCCGCCCTCCCACCCTATTTAGCGGTTTGGGGTCACTTTGCAGTTTAACGAGCAGTGGCGGTTTGTTAAGGGGCGGATCCAGGGGGGGCACTACCTGCGCCCGTGAGCCAGGGGGTGCCCACTTGTGGGAGCCTCCCCTAAGGAGGCGGCCGTGGCTGGCGGGCCGGCTTCGCTGGAGGAGCCGGCCGCTTTCCATGGCAGGGCGGCTGGGGGCGGGCTCCAACGAGGTTGACGCCCGTGGGGCCCGGCCAGTCTTGCCTTCCCAAAGGATAGCGGGCCTGATGGTTAGGGGTCCGGCCGACAGGTCGGCCGGCTCCGCGGGCGGGCCCGCTGGAGTTTACCTCCCCCTCTCTTCCGGGGGGCTGCACAAGGGCAGCAGAGAAGAAGGGGAGGTCATGGATCCACCCCTCCACCTTAGGGTGTGCCCACGCTCAGGGGATGTTGTTGTTTGTATTTTAATAAACGGTGACCCATTTTTGCCAAGAAACTTGTATGCGTGTTCATTTGGACTGCGGGTATGCCCGCCTGCCTCCGCAATACATTTAAAAAACAGCGTATAAGTATATGCAAAATATTTGAGCAATTCAATGAAACATTTAACACAAAAACATATATAGTGACACAATCAAGGAGAAGGGTCAGTGGCAGTTCGTGATGCAATGCCAACCAATACAAAAAAGTCTTCACCTGCTGGAAGAAGACAATGGTAGAGACAAATCTCTATTATTCCTGACAGGTCAAGAAAGGAATGCAATTTCTCTGTAATAACCTCTCTTGTTGAATAAAAATGGTCTCCCAAATGTAATTCTGAGTTTTTTGCTGAGACAAAACACCCCACCTCCAATCCCCCCCCCCAGCTTTCCCCCTCCCTCTCCCAAGTGATATCTTGCATCTGGAACGAAAAACAGGCCACTCTGTTCACAAACTGACTGACGTGTCAGGGAGTTGGCTGACGGACAGCCCTTCCAGTCCGGATTCCATCAAGTAAGCTTTGTCCTGAAAACTTCTGCCAAGAAGTATGTGTTTGTGTGTTTGTGTGTGTGTTTGTGTGTGTGTAAGTGAGAGGGAGGGAGGGAGAGAGAGACAGAGATCAGTGACAATTATTATTTTAGAAGAGGCCCTGAGCCTTTTGGACTCTATGTTGCATGTTTATTTGCCATTTGAGGCCACTGATCTGAATAAGACCCTTTCTGCATTAATATACTTTTGAGACTCTGAGTTATGTTCATTCTGCAATTGCTACTCAGCAGCAGCCTTGGACTTCTAAATTACAGCTGCTATTTTTACATCTTTCTTCTGAAAATAGTTGATAAAAAACACTTGGGCGGCAGCGGAAATCATTACATGAGAACCCTGGGTGGGGACTAAACCGCTCCCTTCAGGTTTTCTCCCTTTCTCCTTAGTTCACTCCCCAGACCTATATGTACCCTTTCTCAGTCCCTTTCCTCTACGAGACCGGGACTTTTCTAGTACTGCCCATCACGTAGCTTCTCCTGTGGAGTCTTGTTACTTTTTTCAGGACTGCTGCCATAGGCCAGTTTGTTTAAAAAAAGAGTTCTATGTAGAGATGCCTTTCCAGAGGGGGATCCAGGCATGTCTCTTTAATAGTCACTGGAGGGGAGGGGGGTATCTAATCCCCAGTTTTGAATTAAAAATACTGTTAAATAGCCAGAGATGGGTGGAAGGAGGAGTCAGCAAATAAGTTGCCAGCAATTGTTCTATACAATTGTAGATTCCTTCACCTGACTCAGTTTAGGACAGGCTTATTTCTTCCAAGAAAAATAAGTTAAACTTGGATAGTAAGGATTCAGCTCCTGTTCTAGGGGTAATTCCTAGGCCTTTCTTAGTTGTGTAGAGAGAAACTCTCCAAATTCCTTCTCTAGTTAAGTATGCAGCATGGCAAGATGTGTCTACTTGCTGGAATTGCGATCAGCAAGTAATTTAGTGAAGTCAGCCTTGAAGGGCTGTTTTAAAGCTGTTTAAGCAGCTGAACTGTGCCTGTGTGTTCACTAGTGGCTTCAAGTGGTCATTGGTGAGGTTTAGGGAAATTCTGAGCCATGTGCTCAGAGCCAGCTTGGTATAGTGGTTAGGAATGGCAGCTTCTAATCTGGTGAGCTGATTTGATTCTCCATTCTTCCACAGGCAGCCATCTGGGTGACCTTGGGCTCATCACAGCCCTAATAAAGCTGTTTTGACCGAGCAGGAATATCAGGGCTCTCTCAGCCTCACCTACCTCACAGGGTGTCTGTTGTGGGAAGAGGAAAAGGAAGGCAAGTGTAAGCAGCTTTGAGGCTCCTCCTGATAGAAAAAAAGTAGCATATAAGAACCAACTCTTCGTCTTCTTCATTTAAGCCTAGTTCATCTTTCTTCAGGATGAGCAGATCAATGTGTGTGTCCTTTGCTGAAGCAAGCAGGCAGCCATTATACTCAGCTTTCTCTTCACCTGCTGGTGTGTGGCATATAGTCTGCTTGCAGGCTAGCCACAAAAAGCTTCCATTATGCTACTTTTGTAACTACTCTTTAAATTTTTGTAATCTGCTTCAGTAAGGAGACTAAAGCAGATAAATATTTTATATGTTTGCAAATAATCTTTCCCAGTAAAGATTACCCTCTAGAAGATAGAGACAGAGTTCAATGAGATCTGAACACAATGGAAAAATGGGCAAATGAGAACAAGATGCAATTTAATAAAGATAAGTGCAAAGTTCTGCATCTGGGTCAGAAAAATGAAAAGCATGGCTACTGGATGGGGGATACGCTTCTAGGTAACACTGTGTGTGAACGAAACCTTGAGGTACTTGTGGATTGTAAGCTAAACATGAGCAGGCAGTGTGATGCAGCTGTAAAAAAGGCAAATGCCATTTTGGGCTGTATCAACAGGGGCATCACATCAAAATCACAAGATGTCATAGTCCCATTGTATACAGCACTGGTCAGACCACACCTGGAGTACTGTGTGCAGTTCTGGAGGCCTCACTTCAAGAAGGACGTAGTTAAAATTGGAAGGGTACAGAGGAGAGCCACGAAGATGATCTGGGACCAAGCCCTATGAAGATAGGTTGAGGGACTTGGGAATGTTCAGCCTGGAGAAAAGGAGATTGAGAGGGGACATGATAGCCCTCTTTAAGTATTTGAAAGGTTGTCACTTGGAGGAGGGCAGGATGCTGTTTCCGTTGGCTGCAGAGGAAAGGACGCGCAGTAATGGGTTTAAACTACAACGATATAGGCTAGATATCAGGGGGGGGGGGGAATTTCATATTCAGAGTAGTTCAGCAGTGGAATAGGCTGCCTAAGGAGGTGGTGAGCTCCCCCTCACTGGCAGTCTTCAAGCAAAGGTTGGATACTTTTCTTGGATGCTTTAGGATGCTTAGGGCTGATCGTGCGTAGAGCAGGGAGTTGGACTAGATGGCCTTTATGGCCCCTTCCAACTCCATGATTCTATGATTCTTTTAAAACTCAAAGTGCTGTAAGTCTAGATCTGTGCCTCATACCCAAAGATAACCAACTGCATACTTTCAAAATGTTCTGTTACTCTGCAGCTCTATTTCTCTGGAGAGACTCAGGACCAAGCCAAATCCAAAAGTCCCAACACTAATGAATTAAAAACCCCCCTCCCCCATGCAGGTAGTATTTTTTATTTAATTAATTTCTTGCCTGGCATGCTGGCTTATGGCAGGTTACAACAATAAAACCCCACAACAGCAAAAATAAAAGCAATCCCCACCTTAAAGCCTTAACATTCTCAGACAGCAAATGCTAAACCTCGTCCCTTTCCCCTCCACCCCCACATTCAACAACAACCCCCATGGTGCCTCTGGGCAATTAAGTGGAGAATAGCCTGCTGTCCTGGCTAAGCTCAGAAGAGGTCCCTGATCTTAATTACCCTAGCCTCAACCAAATGTCTCGTGTAAGAGGTCCATTGTACAGGCCCTGCAAAACTGCTCTTCCAGAAGCTCATTCCACCAAGTCAGGGCAAGGACAGAAAAGGCCCTGGCCCTGGTGAAGGCCAGGCATACCTCGCATGGGTTGGGGATCACAAACAGATTTGCACCCACAGGGCAAAGCCCTGTGGGAGACATTGAGAGATAGGTGATCGCTAAAATATGTGCGGCCCAGACCATGTATGGCCTTAAAGGTTAATACCATAACCTTGAACTAGATCTGGGACACAACTGGCAACCAATGCAACTGCCTCAGTACTGGCTGGATATGGGCCTTCTAAGGTGTTCCAATGAGGACCCTAGCAGCTACATTCTGCACCAGCTGCAATTTCTGGATCAAGGACAAGGGAAGGCCCGCATAGAGTTAGTTACAGAAGTCTATCCTGGAGGTGACTGCCACACGGATCACTGTGGCTAGGTGCTCTAAGGACAGTTAGGGTGCTAGTAGCCTCACTGGGCATAGGTGGAAGAATGCCTGACAGGCTACTCTCATGACCTGCGCCTCCATCGAGAGGGAGGAGTCTAAGATCACATCCAAATTCCTGGTGGATAGTGAGATTTTAAGTTGCAGCCCAGCCAGGCAGCGTCAGCGCATTTATTGATCTGCCCCCCCTCCTCTCAAGCCACAGGACCTTTGTCTTGGAGAGGTTGAGTTTCAGGAGACTCTGCTCCAACCAAGCTATGTCTTCCAACATCTGGCAAATGTTTCTACGGGGGAGTCTGGGCGGCCATCCATCAGAAAATAGAGCTGGGTGTCATCCTCATATTGGTGTCATCTCTGCGCCAAACTTCACACCAGCTGGCTCAGAAGGTGCATAAGGATGTTGAAAAGTGTGAGGGAGATAACTGCCCCCTGTAGAACTTCACAAGGCAGTTGGTAGGGGCTTGATAAGACAAATAGTCTGGTTCTGAAGGGAGGATATCAGCCATTGAAGGGCTGTCACATATCCCCACCCTGGTGAGGTAGTAGGCCAACAACTCATGGTCAACCATGTCGAATGCAGCCAAAAGATCTAACATCATGAGGACAGCCAAACTGCCCCTATACACCTGGTCCAACTGGTATGGGTCAAGCACTGAATCTTCATCCAAGAATGCCAGGAGCTGATCTGTGGCTTACCACCCACCTCCCTGCCTTACCTAACCTAATGCAGAATCTATTAAATGTGCAGGAGGTTTCATTTGATCATGAAATGAAAAATATGGCAAAAAAGAAACCTGCAAGCAGGGAATTATAGTAACATCATTATCCCTGTCCAAGGCGGCAGCTTGGGCAGCACAGTGGCAGCAGCTCAGTGGGGGCTTGGCCAGCGTGGCTTGGTCAGCCCTGCTTAAGAAATGCTGAGGGAGGGAGAGGAAGGGCAGGAGTCCAAGATGAGTGGGGAAGAGAAGGGTAGAGCAGCAGGTGGGCGGACCAGCAGGGTGTGGGGGGAGAAGAGGAGCAGAAGGGATGGAGCAGGGAAGGAGGCACTTGAGCAGTGAGGAGGCAGCTAGGGCTGCAGAAGTTACTTAGGACCGCTAGAAAGAACCTTAATGGCGGTTAAACTACTGCAGGGGTAGGAATCTGCCTGCCTCACCATGTCCTTCACTGGCCAGCTGTGTTTGGATTCTTTTGTGTGCTTTACCTTCCATGGCAATGCGTATGTATAGCAACAAATATGCAATACCATGCATAGGTTACATTTTTTTTAAATCGTGCTAGACCCACAAATCTCTGATTGGTTGCCTCCATTGATTGACAGGAGTGTTGAGTAAGAGAATGTGTTGCTCTCTCTTGTGCTTTTTTTGCCGCTAATGAGGAGGAGAAAAGGCAAGACGTGGAGGCAGAGTGTGGAGGGGAGAAATAGTGCAATCTACTATTCTGCAATTGTGGGTAGGAGACATCATGAGATTTGGCCTTCCGTGCGGAAATGGTGACAGATACCGTATTTGCCGGCGTATAAGAAGACTGGGCGTATAAGACGACCCCCCAACATTTCCACTCAAAATATAGAGTTTGTTACATTACAGTATAGTACTATGGGCCTCTATGGGCAGCTATGTCTATCCCAATTGAAGTGCACCCGGCGTATAGGACGACCCCCCCACTTGGAGGCATGTTTATCAGGGGGGAAAAGTAGTCTTATACACCAGCAAATACTGTAATATGTATCATATACTATGGCATCATCTACAGTCCCACTCCTTTGATAAAAGCACCTATCTGAAGTATTGCATTACAATATAACATTATTACTTTCATAAAAATTCTCTCTTGAATAATTCTGTTTTCATAGTTGGCAGAATGACAGAAGCGCTGGAACCTCCCTTGCCTGAAAAAAGCACTTGCCAACCAAAAAGTCTAGGCAAGAAATCCTGCCAGAGCCACATTTCCTCTCTTTTTGGCTGCTTCTGGCAGAGGAGCTGCTGGATTTATGGAACAAAAATTAGAGGAAACCATGTGGCAAATCCCCTCTCCCAATGGCCACAAACGTTGGCAATAGACATTTCAAGAGTAGCTCAAGCCCCTAAAACCAAATAGACAGTCTGTTTCTGTTTTAAGGAAAATCGCAATCATTTCACAGGACAAGCAGCTTTATTTCTGTTTATTGAAATGTTAATTCTCTGTTCTTAAGTAACTTGAAGGACTGCATATTTAAGAAAGGATTTGCAAATCTGAAAAGAATTATTTCACTGCAGATGCTTTTGACAAGGAACTTTTCTTCTGTAATCTCATACATGCAGGTAGTTGCATATTATAGCTCTTAACTTCTCATTTTCCTGACACTGCAAACCTAAGAAAACTTTCCTGAAAGTAGGCCCTATTGAATAGATCTTAGTAGGATTCTGAGTAGACTGTTTAGGAATACTTTCTTAAATGTTTCTTAATGTCTTTGGAAATAAAGCCAGGTGTGACTGACTGAGCTTGCTTCATTCATACAAGGATCCCAAAACTCGTGAAGGGCAATTATAACCTTCAGTTTTAAATCTTGCTGCAGCATGCCTTGACAACATGCACTGCTTTATGGAATAAAACACTGAAGTTATTTCCGCATGGAATATTTTCTGCAAGATATTCTACTTTCAGTACCATCCTAGAAATGCTCTGTAAGTATGTAGAAATGTAAAACTATTTCTACAGAAGCAGATCTCGGCTATATTTGAAAAGGCATAACAGCAGCTGATTACTGCACCTATATATCTCACATATACTTTGCAGCAGCCCTTGTTAAGTAGGAACTGGTGGATCATAAACATGGATATTTGGCATTTGTCTGTTGGAAGTAACTTGGCTCTGGATAATTACAAGAGCTTTTGTGCTGGACGGTATTCTGAGCAACATAGACTGTTAGCTTCCCTTTGGCATTTATTACTGTCTACATCTAGCCACATCTAACCAAAGTTAAAAATACAATTTTGCAGTGGGCATATGGATGGAGAAGATTCGGGGGGGGGGGGGAACCCAATCAGCTTTTTTTGTTTCCTGAATTATATAAAGAACTCATGGTTCACAAACCTATGGTCCCAGATGGGGACAGTTGTTAATTTCTGGTAACCCTTTCTGGTACCTTCCAGTCAATGGAGGCATGGAGGCACAGGTCAAGAAAGTAGCCAGCCAGACATTTTCCCATCTTCACCAGGCTCTGCTACTAGCGCCCTACCTGTCTCCTGAACACTTGGCCACAGTGATCCATGTGATGGTCACCTCCAGAATAGATTTCTGTAACTCGCTCTTGTCCTTGTCTACCCTTGTCTATCCTTGTCTACCCTTGTCCTTGACCCGGAGATTCCAGATGGTGCAAAATGCAGCTGCTAGGGTCCTTACTGGCACACCTTAGAGGGCCCATATCTAGCCTGTGCTGAGGCAGCTGCATTGGTTGCCAACTGCTGTCCGAATCCAGCTCAAGGTGCTGGTTTTAAGCTTTAAGGCAGTGTTCCCCAACCTTTTTCAGGCTGGGGACTGGGGGAGGAGAAGGAGGCCCAGTGACCAGGGGGGGGGGAGAGGGAGGCACAGGAGTGGGTGAAAACCAGCAGGTGCACCTCCCCCCCCCCCACAGTGCAGCGTTCCGCAGGGCCTGTGAAATGGAGCTCTTCCGCCAGGTTTATGGTTAAGGCTTGGGTCGGCGAGGTAGATCAATGCGCCCCCACCCTGGGTATGAGTAGTACTTTGTCGACCTCCTTCCTCACCCCTCCTGTAGTAAGGGAGGGTGGGGGTTGCCATGTTGGAATCTTTTTAATGGGGTTTTTAATACGGGTTTTATAAGACTTTGTAACCCGTCACAATCCAATTTGGACACGGCGGGGAATAAATCGAACTACTACTACTACTACTACTAATGATGATAATGATAATGATAATGATAATGATAATGATGGAAGGAAGGCAGAGGTTGTGTGGCCTGCTACTTTTGTGGATTTCCAGGGAAATACATTCCTGCTTTGATAGGCTTATCTGTACACCCTAGACAAAAGCATTTCTGGCTGTTTTTGTTTTCTCAGCTAAATTTGAGGAAGCACCAAAAAAACCCACACCTTTGTTTTCTTTATAGGGCCAATTTGCATGGTTCTGTGCATGTGGTAAATGTAATGCTTCTGACAATTGCATGCCAATATTACTTTCTGATCGATCTGTTTCTCAGCCACCCTGTTTTTCAACATGAGTGGTTTTTGGAGAAGACCCTTACCCCCGCACCCACACACGAAAAAACAGAACTGGCTTTGGCCCTCATAATGAGGGCCTTTCTCCCTCCATGCCCTAAACAGATATGGAAGGTTTTGAAAGTAGGGATTCTTTATCAGAAAGGCTGCTTGGTGTAGTGGTTAAGAGCAATGGCCTCTAACCTGGAGAACTGGGTTTGATTCTTCACTCCTCCACCAGTAGCCAGGCAGGTGACCTTGGGCCAGTCACAGTTCTCTCAGAACTCATATATATATTGCCAGGCCTCCAAGAACAATCCCTTGGGAGTGACATTTATCAAATGGTAGATGAACCCACAAGAGGTTCAGCCATACTGGACTTAATACTGACCAACAGGCAAGAGTTGGTGGATGAGGTGAAGGAGGTGGGGACCCTAGGGGGAAGTGACCATGTCCTCATAGAATTCCTTTTGAGATGGGGAGGCAAGGAAGCTTGTAGCCAGACGCGGATGTTGGATTTTCGTAGGGCAAACTTTAATAAACTCAGAGACATGATGAGTGTCATACCATGGATGAGAATGCTGGAAGGGAAGGGAGCATGTGAAGGGTGGGCGCTACTCAAACAGGAGCTATTGCATGCTCAATCAATGACTATCCCAGAAAGACGAAAACACTGCAGGAGCTCTAAGAAGCCTATTTGGATGAACAGAGAACTTCAAGAGGAACTACGAAAGAAAAGGAAAATGTTCAGGAAATGGAGGGAAGGACAGAGCTCTAAAGAAGAGTACCTACAGGTTAATAGGCACTGTAGATCAATCATAAGAAAGGCCAAAGCTGAGAGTGAGCTAAGATTGGCCAGGGAAGCCCACTGTAACAAGAAAAGATTTTTCAGTTATGTGAGGAGCAAACGTAAAGTAAAGGAGGCAATAGGCCCACTGTTGGGTGCGAATGGACAAACTCTAACGGAAGATGCAGAGAAAGCAGAAAGGCTTAGTGCCTATTTTACATCTGTTTTTTCCCACAGGTCAAAGTGTTTAGGCACATCTAGAGATGGCCATAGCCAAAGGACAGTGTCTGGGTGGCAGGTTAACATGGATAGAGAGGTTGTTGAGAGGCATTTAGCTGCACTGGATGAGTTCAAATCCCCTGGACCGGATGAAATGCACCCGAGAGTACTCAAAGAACTTTCCAGAGAACTTGCACAGCCCTTGTCCATCATCTTCGGAACCTCTTTAAGGACTGGAGATGTCCCAGAGGACTGGAAGAGAGCAAATGTTATTCCGATCTTCAAAAAAGGGAGGAAGGATGACCCGGGAAACTACAGACCAGCGAGTCTGACCTCTGTTGTGGGGAAAATAATGGAGCAGATATTAAAGGGAGCGATCTGCAAACATCTGGAGGACAACTTGGTGATCCAAGGAAGTCAGCATGGATTTGTCTCCAACAGGTCCTGCCAGACCAACCTGGTTTCCTTTTTTGACCAAGTAACAGGTTTGTTGGATCGGGGAAATTCGGTTGATGTCATTTACTTGGATTTTAGTAAAGCTTTTGACAAGGTTCCCCATGATGCTCTGATGGATAAATTGAAGGACTGCAATCTGGATTTTCAGATAGTCAGGTGGATAGGGAATTGGTTAGAGAACCGCACTCAAAGAGTTGTTGTCAATGGTGTTTCATCACACTGGAGAGAGGTGAGTAGCGGGGTACCTCAGGGCTTGGTGCTCGGCCCGGTACTTTTTAACATATTTATTAATGATCTAGATGAGGGGGTGGAGGGACTACTCATCAAGTTTGCAGATGACACCAAATTGGGAGGACTGGCAAATACTCCGGAAGATAGAGACAGAGTTCAACGAGATCTGAACACAATGGAAAAATGGGCAAATGAGAACAAGATGCAATTTAATAAAGATAAGTGTAAAGTTCTGCATCTGAGTCAGAAAAATGAAAAGCATGCCTACTGGATGGGGGATACGCTTCTAGGTAACACTAGGTGTGAACGAGACCTTGGGGTACTTGTGGATTGTAAACTAAACATGAGCAAGCAGTGTGATGCAGCGGTAAAAAAGGCAAATGCCATTTTGGGCTATATCAACAGGGGCATCACATCAAAATCACAAGATGTCGGGCTTCCGGTTGCATGGGGGAGAGGTGAGACGACCTTCCTTGCTTTCTAGAGCTCAAGGCTGCTAAAGGGATTTTTTTTTTCTTTTGCCGGAGATAGTGAGTCTGGTCTTTGTTCCTGGAGAAAGGGGAACAAAAGTAGGTACCTGCTGTAAGCTTAGCTGTTCAGAAGAAGCGGAGACGAAGGGGAATTCCTTCTCCGCAACAGAAGAGCGGCACAGCTTTGAAAGTTTGGCCGTTCCCTTTACAAAATATAAACACCTCACCAGAACCTTGCAGCTTCATTTAATATGGATAATCAAGAGAAAGGCGTAAATATGAAGTACCACTGAATACAACAAAGAGATAAGAACTGTGTAAGTAAAAGAACCACTTGAGGGGAGGAGTTTTACCTTCCAGCTGAGTTTGTTTAAGGCTGTGGGAGGTGAAGAAAGGAATTCAAGGTTATTGAAACAGCATGATTGTTGAGAAAATATCCTTCATATGTGTCAGCTAAAGTAAATATCTTTGGCTTTGTGTCTTGATTTGGAATACCTCTGGATAAACTAAACTAAATATGTATGGTCTCTTTAAGAGGGAATACAGTACTGGTTTTTCCTGATCAAACTTGTTGATAGGGAAGTGCGGCTAGAGGGCCATTTTGAGAATAAGCAGACTGTGAATAAACAAATGAATAAAGGTAAAAGCCAACAGAATTACCAAACATCCCTGAGAAGGTTTTCGTTTGCTGGTAAAGGGGAACCAAGCCCCCAAACCTCTCAGACAAGAAGTGACAAGATGAATGTGGAATTAAATGAATCACTAACAACAATAAAGCAGATCTTGCAAACGAATACGGAGGCAATTAACCAACTGAGTTTGAATATAAAAGAGTTAACCAAAAAACAAGGAGGATTGGAAGAAACAACCAAAAAAATAGTGGAAGATTTGAAAGAAATTAAAAGGAGAATGGACAATAATGAACAAACTGTGGAAACCATAAGAGAAGAACGGGAGAAACTTGAGGACCAAATGGCCATGTTGGAATACAGACAAAGAGAGCATACCCTAAGATTTAGGGGTCTACCAGATAAAGATAAGGATGATATTGATATTAGGAAATTTATGATAGATGGACTGGCCAAATTACTAAACGTTAATGTGGAATATATGGAAGATCAAGTTGACACAGTATTTTGGGTTAACTCTGTATATGCAAAACAACATAAACTTCCCAGAAATTGTCTTATCCAATTCACTACAAGGAATATGAAAGATCAAATTCTGCAAGAGCATTATAAAACACCTTTTTGTGTTGCGGGAGAACGTATTAAAATTTTAAAAGAGATTCCAGCAAGGCTTCTGAGGAAAAGAAAAGATTATAATTTTTTGTCCACAGCTTTAAAGAACAAAGGAATAAAATACAGATGGGAGCTACTAGAGGGAATATCCTTCAGCTACAGAGGAAAAAAATATAAGTTTACAGAACAGATCAAGACACAAGCCTTCTGGCGAAAATACAAGAAAGAACTTAACCCAGATCCAGATTTAGATAACTAAGTGGCTAATAACTTTAGCAAGTTTTTAATTTTTTTTAATTTCTATAAATGAGTCTTAGGTTTTTTTCATGGAATGTTAATGGGTTGAATGGGAAAAGCAAACATGGAAGGGTCTTCCATTTTTTGTATAAACAAAAAGTTGATTTAATTTGCTTACAGGAAACACATATACGTAATAACGATAGAAGGTTGTTGACAAGGAGAAATTTAGGTCTTGAATTTGCTTCTTGTTATGGGAAGAAAAAGAGAGGAGTAATTTTTTATGTTAAAGAGAAACTAAGCCCAAAATTAATTTATAGTGATAAGGATGGTAGGATCTTAATAATTGAGATTGTGGTAGACGGAGTTAAGATGACTTGTGTTGGTATATATGCACCGAATGATAAGAAAGTGTGTTTTTATAAAAAATTGGAAAAGAAATTACTAGAGTTACCCAATGAGGATATGATCTTGATGGGTGACTTTAATGGAGTAATAGATAAAGGACTAGATAGAGATAGTAATAAAAAAGGTAATGTAAAAGACAAAAGGAATGGATCACTTCCCCAAAATTTTCACAAGATGGTAAGTCAATTCTTTTGAAGGATATATGGAGAGAGCGAAATCCAAGACAGAGAGAGTATACATACTACTCAAATAGATTTAACTCCAATTCCAGAATTGATATGATTTGGGCAACAAAGAGAGTTACGAACGAAGCCATTGATATGGAATTTCACCCTAGGCTCCTTTCAGATCATAAAGCGATAGGAATGACCTATAAAGAGAGTAGAAGGAAAAAGAGGGGATGGAGATTGAATGAGAGATTATTAAAAAATATGGAGGTGATAGAAAAAGGTAAAGAAAAAATTAGAGAATATATGGAAATTAACTGGAATAACGATACAAGTATAGGCAATGCGTGGGATGCGGGGAAAGCATTTATGAGG
This sequence comes from Paroedura picta, assembly GCF_049243985.1. NCBI lineage: Eukaryota > Metazoa > Chordata > Lepidosauria > Squamata > Gekkonidae > Paroedura > Paroedura picta. The sequence goes on along the minus strand of NC_135371.1, from coordinate 80,326,842 downwards.
GGTTTCTTCATCAACCAAAGTGCAATTATTAGAAAGAAGAGGGGAAAAAGACAAAAAGAATTACTAGAACTAATTCAACATAAGGAAAAACAACTTCAAATACAGAAAACTAGATTTATTGTTAAGGAGATTAATATTATTAAAAAGGAATTGAAAACAATTATGGATAAAGAATTAGAGTGGAATCGGGAGTGTCTCAAACAAAGAATATTTGAAACCTCAAATCGACCTGGGAAATTATTAGTCTGGAAATTGAAAAAACATAAAGAAAGCAGAATTATTAACAGAATTAGGTCGGGACATGAATTAATATTTGATCCAAGTAAAATTAAGAGTGAGTTTTTAAATTTGTTTTCCAATCTTTATAAACAGGAAGAACCAAAAGTAGATCAAATTAGAAATTACATTGAACAACAAAAAATAAGAAGTATAACTGAAGAACAGAGGGAAATATTAAATAGTGAAATTAGTTTAGAAGAGCTTGAGACAACCATTAGTAAGCAAAAACTAAATAAATCGCCAGGACCTGATGGCTTGTCAGCAGTTTATTATAAAATGTTTCAACAAGAATTGGTAAAACCTCTACTTGAAATGATGAACCAGGTACTGAAATTTGGTGAAATTCCAAACTCATGGAAGGAGGCAAATATAACACTCATACCTAAAGGGAATGTGGACCAAGAGGAAATAGCAAATTTTAGGCCCATATCACTTTTAAACAATGACTACAAAATTTTTATGAGTATACTGGCACAAAGATTGAAAAGGGTTTTGGGTGAGTATATCCACAAAGATCAGGCGGGCTTCTTACCAAAGAGAAATGTTAAAGATAATATGAGAGTAGTACTAGACATCCTTGAATATTATGAGAAACATTGCGAAAAGAAGGTGGCTTTAATTTTTGTTGATGCTGAAAAAGCATTTGACAATATTTCTTCGTATTTTATGATGCAAGTTTGTGAAAAGATGCAGATGGGGGAACATTTTTTGAAGAGTATAAGATCAATTTATTTTGATCAAAAGTCAAGAATTATAATAAATAGTGAATTATCAGAAGAATTTAGAATATATAGAGGGACAAGGCAAGGGTGTCCACTCTTACCCCTACTTTTTATATTAGTTCTTGAGGTATTATGTAACAAAGTTAGATCTGAACAAGGGATTAAGGGCACTAAAATTGGTCAGCAGGAATATAAACTGAGAGCATTTGCTGATGACGTCGTCTTCTTTTTAGAGGATCCTTTAAACAATATGAATGAAATGTTGGAAGTTATTAAGGACTTTGGTCAGGTAGCAGGATTTAAGATGAATAAAAGTAAAACGAAATTATTGATTAAAAATATGAAGCATGAAGAAGTGGTAAATTTACAGGAGATGAGTGATTTGAGATGTGAAAAAAAGGTAAAATATTCGGGTATCTGGTCGACTAATCAAAATATAACTATTCCGTAATAATTATGAGAAAGTATGGGAGGATATTAAGAAAGATCTAATTTTATGGAATAAACTTAACCTCTCTTTGTTAGGAAGGATTTCAGCTATAAAAATGAATGTGTTGCCAAGGATGATGTATCTATTTCAATCAATCCCGATTATAATTAAGAAAAATTGTTTTTTAAAATGGCAGAAAGATATTCAAAATTTTGTTTGGGTAGGGAAAAGACCAAGAATTAGTTATAGAATCTTATCAGATTCAAAGGAATGAGGGGGGCTATCTCTTCCAAACCTATATCTATATCATGAGGCTGTTAAATTAGTTTGGACTAAAGAATGGGTGACATTGCAGGATACCAGACTATTAGATCTTGAGGGTTTTGATAGACGATTTGGATGGCATGCTTACATGTGGCATGATAAAGAGAGGATACATAAAGATTTTAAGAATCATTTTGTAAGAAGAGCCTTACTGCAGACATGGAATAGATATAAAGTTAGGTTAGAGAGGTGTACCCCACTTTGGATTTCTCCTAAAGAGATAGTTAAAAGACCAGAAAAGAATATGAGAGATCAGTGGATTAGATACAGAGATATTTTGACTAACTCAAAAGAAGGCACTAAAATGATGAGGTGGGAAGAAATGTCTGAGGCAGTGGATGGATGGTTTCAGTACCACCAGTTATATGATTGTTTTAAAAGAGACAAAGCAACGGGCTTTAGTTTTGAGAAATCCAGATTTGAGTTAGAGATAATAGACAAGGACGAGAAACTTATATCAAAGGCTTATAAAATGCTACTAGAGTGGGACACTGAAACGGAAAGTGGTAAATTAGTCATGGTTAAGTGGGCCAAGGATCTAGGCTATCCAATAGATATGGAGACTTGGGAACATTTATGGAAGAAACAAATTAAGTTCTCAGATAGTTATGATTTGAGGGAAAATTTTTATAAAATGTACTTTAGGTGGTATTTAACTCCATCAAAATTGGCAAAATGGTCTCACGATATTGACAAGAGATGTTGGAAATGTAAGATAAATGAAGGCCACTTTTTCCATATGTGGTGGAGCTGCCCCAGGATGGTTAAATTTTGGAACAAAATATATGTAGAACTTAAGAAAATGCTGGGTGTTAACTTCAAAAAGAAACCAGAACTATTTCTATTAGGTATAACGAGAGATGAAATACCTAAAGAATTGAATATATTGTTATTGTATGCCATAACAGCAGCCAGAATGGTGGTAGCAAAAGTTTGGAAAACAAAGGAGACCCCATCGCTGGAGAATTGGAAAATGAAATTATTGGATTTTTGAAAAATGGCTAGACTCACAGCATTGTTTAAGGACACAGACTTAGAAAAGTATAAAAATCAATGGAGACCATTTTGGAATTATATGGGGAAAACATATATAAATTTGGAGTGGGAATTCTCAGTTGAGATTTAAATAGGAGGTTCAGAATTTGTTTATTTGCATCTGTGTTACTGGAAGTTTAACCGTGTTATATTGGAAGACTACAAGATTTATGTTATTATGGAAATGTATTATTAATAAAATTACTAATAAAATTTAAAAAAATAAAAAAAATCACAAGATGTCATAGTCCCATTGTATACGGCACTGGTCAGACCACACTTGGAGTACTGTGTGCAGTTCTGGAGGCCTCACTTCAAGAAGGACGTAGATAAAATTGAAAGGGTACAGAGGAGAGCGACGAGGATGATCTGGGGCCAAGGGACCAAGCCCTATGAAGATAGGTTGAGGGACTTGGGAATCTTCAGCCTGGAGAAAAGGAGGTTGAGAGGGGACATGATAGCCCTCTTTAAGTATTTGAAAGGTTGTCACTTGGAGGAGGGCAGGATGCTGTTTCTGTTGGCTGCAGAGGAGAGGACACGCAGTAATGGGTTTAAACTTCAAGTACAACGATATAGGCTAGATATCAGGAAAAAAAATTTCACAGTCAGAGTAGTTCAGCAGTGGAATAGGCTGCCTAAGGAGGTGGTGAGCTCCCCCTCACTGGCAGTCTTCAAGCAAAGGTTGGATGCACACTTTTCTTGGATGCTTTAGGATGCTTAGGGCTAATCCTGCATTGAGCAGGGGGTTGGACTAGATGGCCTGTATGGCCCCTTCCAACTCTATGATTCTATGATTCTATGATTCTATGACATTGTGTGGGTATTGTTAATTTCACCACTACATTGACTGGCATAAAGCTAGTGGGAAACATCAGAAACCAACCTGTGCGGCTGCAGTGAAACTTTATAATCATAAACATATATCAGTCTGTTTTTGACCTTTTTACCATTGAGAAACCCCTGAAAAATTCTTCAGACTTTGAGAAACCCCGGAAGTGATGTCAGCAGGCCACACCTCTCTGTCACACTCCTGGAAGTCACTCCTGGAAGTCACATGTCACCCAATCCCTCCCACTGGATGTGACATCATGTTCCTTTGCCCCCTGCCCCCTCAATGTCACAAACCGCCCAGTGGCCTACTCTGCTGGGCCGGGAACAGGGCATCCACTGCTCTGCCACCGCCTGCCACCCCCCAAAGCAGTTAAATTCCAATGAGAGGACTTCCCTCTCTGGACTCCAGTCGCTACCATGTGCAACAAACCTCAGCCAGCAAAGACCCTTATGATTGGGACCCCTCCCCTTTCCATGCCCTCCAGGTCCATCATTGACCATTAAGAGAGGCAGGTCAACATAATGATACATGGTCGTATCACCTGATAAATCTTTAGAAAATTTAAAAAATAGATTAAACATTAATTAACGTGAACCCAATTGGAGAAACCCTTCTAGGACCATCAAGAAACCCCAGAGTTTCATGAAACCCCTGTTGAGAAAGCCTGACCTATACAGAATGATTTGGCTGCAGTTGTCCAGCCCCAGCACACTGAGCAATCTGTTGCAAAGGACAGTTGTGTAGAACAAAACGGGATCACTCCAGGTATGCTGAGCAGGGAAAAGACATGATGCTGGTGTGTTAAAGAGCTCATCAAACTATAGAGATGGTGGAAATGAGTAACTAACATGAGTCTAAAATTTAAGCCTTAAAAAATCAGTTTTTAATCCTCAGCAAACAATGCTTTTCCTCATAAAGCAGACTCATGTTTCTCCCCCTCTTTATATGCTGTTCCTTTTCCCTTTGGGATGTACAGATCCCTGTTACTTTAGACTGTTACTTTCAAACTGTGCTTCTGCCCAAACACACAGGCACTGTCTTCTGACTATCACATCACATCCCTGCAGCATCTTTGCCAGCCTCAAGTGGGCAAGAGAACTCATGAACCTAAGAGATGCTTTTATTGAAATTCCCTAATATAGAAGCGAAAAATCCATCAAACAGCATTGACTAAATAGATGTAATGGAGGAGGGCACCTAGAAACATACTAGCCGGCATGCAAATATTTTTGTTTTGAAGGAACGCTCTGAAGGGCTCAGGAAAATCGGTTAAGCCAAAGTTAAAAATAAAGAGCAGAAAGCTCAGTTCTTGGCTGCTGTGGAATGCAAGAGCACCGCAAAGATCTGTTGTGTTGCTTTCCTTTTGCTGTTGGTCTGAGCTGACTGCATGGGGCTTGGCTTCCAACTCACGCTGCAGAAAGAGAAGTCTTTCAAGCTCGGTGTGTTGTTTGTGTGACTGAAAGCCAGCAAGGAAGAAAACAAGCTGAAATGAGATGCAAAAATGCGCTTGTCATACCGGAGTGCACTTGCAAAAAGCTAAGTGAAGCCCTGCGATCCTTTGGCCCAAGTTGATGAAATAAATAAAGCCCAGCATGCCTGTCCTGTATATGTGATACTGGACATGTAAACATTCTAAGTATATATATAGGATGAAGCCATGTCAAGGTGGCTCCCATGATGATGCACCCTTATCTCCCCCCTCCCCCAGGATGGGGATTGGGGGTGGGTTAGTTTAGGCTATGTGTTTTGCTGCATCTTGGTTATTGTGTTAATTATGCTTTTACTGTTGTGATTTTAATGTATGGGGTTTTATTGGGGTTTTTATTGTTGTGACTCGTCTCTAGCCTCTTAGAGAGAGGCAACTAACACATCTAATAATAATAATAATAATAATAATAAAGAGACGCTGTGAAATTTTCTGCTACCTTCTGTAATCATTATGCCACTCATATTCACAGAACTACAGTTCCCAGGATTCCTTTGGTAGAAGATAACAATTTTCCAGGGTGGACATGCTTAGGGGGGTACCACAGACCATTCTGGGATAAGGCCCCCACATCTGGATTGTGAAATTCCTGGAGATTTGGGAGTAGAACCTGGGGACTGAGGAGTCAGGAATGTGATGTGATGCAGTCCACCTTCCAAAGCTACCATTCCCTTCAGGGGAGCTAATCTCTGTAGTCAGGAGAATGGTAGCGTGGCACTTATGATAACTAACCAGTTCCGAGGAATCATCAGGCTTGGAAAAGTCCATAGGCTTGATGTTGCAGCTAGGAGTGAAAAAATAGACCAAAGAAATGATCAACCCAATGGTGTAACAATAAAATTTTTAAATGAATAATGTGTCACTCCTCAATTTCTTTCATGGGTCAAGCCAAAACAGGATGCCACTTTCAAAACCACCACCTTTCCTCAGTGACTTGTCCCTTTCTCTATGTCTTTTCCAGATCAAATGGACAATTTTCTTTCCACAATATTCTCCAAATTCAAAATCACTTTATAGAGGCCAAGCCCATTGCATTCAGGAATACAGTGGGTGCTAGATTAGGGGGGTGCAGTGGAAGAACTCTGTGGACAGCTTCCCCCTCCCCCCGGGACCTGGAAAGGCTGCAGGTAGCTATTAGGGAACTCCCCGGCAGGGGCAGCTCTCACGCAGCAGGGATCTGGAGCCTCTGAACCTCAGAGGGAAGTGGAAGGAGGAGGGAGTGGTCAGGGGTGAGAGATGGAAGGCGATTGGCTGGCCGCTGGACAGACAGGCAAGCTGGTTGGAGGAGGAGGCAGGGGCAGGAGTGAGTGTTAAGCACTGAGTGGCACTTAAGCTATGAGACATGCTCCTCCTCCAAGGCCTTACCAAAAATATATAGTGGAACAGATAATGGCCAACAGCTCAACTACTATTTGGAGGATCCCTTCTAAGGCCAGATTAATTAAGGCCTTTTTTGACACATGAAGAAAGAGACCAGAAAAGGAGCTGTCCCTTCTAAATGCTTGTACGTGACCGTGTGTGGTTACACGTGAAGCTATGCAGAAGAACCAGAATCCACTGTCTGCATGTATCCATTTGTAATACTGAGCCAAAAGGGGAGGATAGCTGCTTGAGATTTGTAAGGCTCAAATAGTTTAGTAACCTTTCTGTGGTACATTGTCTGCAATCTAGTCCTTAAACTGTATTTAATTTAGAGATGTGTAATGTAGTAATAAAGTTGTTTTGGTTAACTTAAGACACATTGCCTTGAATCTTCCCCACACAACCTTGGCTGTGTTGCCATGCTACAGAAACCGACCCTTCAGTTGCTGTATGTCTTGGCAGCAGCCAAGGGAAGGGGCTGTCAGAGACAAGCAAGGGATGGTGGCACACTACATGAAGGAAGACTCCAAATTCCTCTTAACAGAAGATGGGGAGTTAAGGAACAACTTCTGTCCCAGTCTCTGAGCTAGGCATTTCGTTTGTTTGCTTGAAATCTGTTTGTAGAAGGGGGGGGGGGGAGTGAATGTATTCCACTGGAAAGCTGGGCAGAACCAACATACGGAGATCATTTATAATTCTGGGGGAGGAGGTAACCCTATTGACATTAGATTCAAATGAGTAGGTGTGTTGGTCTGAAGTAGCACAACAAAATCAGAGTCTGAGGAAGAGTGCTTACACTTGAAAGCTCACGCCTTGAATAAATCTTTGTTGGTCTTAAAGGTGCCACTGGACTCCTGTTGACGTTGTTAACCTTCTTCTGAAACCTGATGTGCCCTCTTCTCTTGGAGGTGGGATACACAATTGCTTAAAGGCCCATGCAGGAGACTGATTAAAATTACACAATAAAATATAAATCAATATGGAATGACAAAACTAGTCCTAGGAAGCTGTCCTGTTAAATGTGAAATCCAACTTGCTTAAAAGATCAGTGAACAAGCTGCACATGACGGTCCCTTTGTTTGCTTTGCTCTCTCAAAGCGCTAATCCTTTCCCAATCCTTTCAGCATGTGCTCTGACATTTCTGGAATACCACTCCACTTCAACAGCTGGGATCGAACTCTAGCTGGTCTGGCCTCCCCTTTATAGTTGGGACAGAAAATCTCAGGAGCGGGGAGACAGCTAATTTCAGAGAACTGGAGGTACCAAGAAGAACATATTTTAAAGGAGAAATCAGTGACAAGGGATCATAGCAATAGAAGTAACAAAACATATTATATTTCTATGTCTCTGTGTTCATGGTGGGTAAGCTTACTAAGAATATAACGATACACTACCATAAGGGTCTAAATTGCTAAACAATAATTTACCCTGTTATCTTCTTACTATATTGTTAAAAACCTGTCCAAACATGTAGGATGGTGCTTCCATCAAGTGCTATAGACTTTGATAGGTCTTTGTGGCAATAAAATTCCATAGTTAGAAGAAACATCATTGAGCTCTGTATATTCTGATTCAGCAGAGATGGTACACAGGTTTCCTTATCCCAAAATAGAAATATTTGTGCAACCGCCCCCGCCATTTAAATCTGAGTTGCCCGGTGTATGCTGAATAATGTCAATGAATGTTTTTTTAAAGGCATAATTCAGTGCAAAGAAATAAACATGTGTGTGTGTGGAGGGGGCATGATTTAGAACAGTGGTCCCCAACCCCCGGTCCAGGGACCGGGACCAGACTGTTGATCAGTCGGTACCGGTCCGCAGCTTCTCCTCGTCCTACTCCCCAGCTGCTGCCTCAGGGGCTGCCCTGCCACTCTGCTGCCAGCTGACATTTGGTGTTCTCCAATGTGCACCATGGCTGGGGCTCCCCCTTGGCATGGCACTGCGCAGCTGCTGCTGGAAGTGCACCCAAGCAGGCAATGGGACATCAGGGGTGCCGTCGGGAAAGCAAGTGGAGCAGGAGCTCAGACGGCGGCGACATCCCTCGGCAAAAGATAACCCCCCCTCCCGGGCCTCAATAAAATTGTCAAGCGTTGACTGGTCCCCGGTGATAAAAAGGTTGGGGGCCACTGATTTAGAACATGATTAGAAGACAAATGCTAACTGCTTTCCCTGGATGCTGCTTCCCCCTCCAATTTACCTCTCAGGCTACTCCCCCCACCCCCTCCAACAGTGTTTTAGGAAAGCATTTTCTTTGCCAAAATGGAGGTGAGTTCAAGACCAATTCGGAACAATGCAGCAGTAGGCTAACACCACAACTAGTTCTATTCTTTTAATTGCCCTATCCTGCATCAAGCTTCGGTCTCTGAAAACTACCAGAAAGCTTTCTAGGCTGTATTTCTACATGATGTTTAGTTAGGCTCTCAGCTGAAGCTCTTGGATGTTCTAGAACAGGAGTCTGTAGTCCTAAAACTTTTGTGTTTCTTTTGCAGTCATTCTGCACCATCAAGGTTGCATTATGAAAGCTATGGGAACTTTAGAACTTGATTCACAGTAATTAAGGGAATTGGGCAGGTGGCGTGTGTGAATATTTGTAATTTTAAATGGGCCCAATTGCCAAGTTTAGTGAGGTGACACTGGATGATTTTGTCCAAAACACTATTGTGTCACAAGGATAAAGGTATTGTGAGAATACAGAATGTTTATTGCCGTGGCATCTTTTCTTAACAAATATCTATTTGTTAAAAGTACCATTTTGAATTATGCTTAGAGAAGAGGTCAGAACTCAAGAAGAAACATTTCCCCCTCCCCTCATCCCTTATCCTGTTGATGCTGATCTACAGGTATTAGTAATTCTCACGCTGACTCACGCTGACTGAAGTGGACAGGATGCTTACAACAGCGATACCAACTACATGCCCCCTAGACCCCTGCCCATCATAGCTACTAAAAACACCCAATATAAGAATAAGGGACCCTCTCCAGGAGATAATCTTCCTTGAAATGGGAGAATGCCCAGAGGGGCTAAAGGGGGCTGAAAAAGGGACTGAAGAAACAATCTCTAGACCTGCAAGAGCCTGACAACTACTGACTCACTTTGAACCTAGTGTGCCTGGGAAAAATGGTTGAAAGGACTGTCATGGACCACAATTCCTGGAACAGGCTTCAGTCAGGTTTCTGGCCTGGCCAAAGGGGTAGAAATGCTACCTGACCAATGACCTCTGTCACCAGTTGGACTGAGGCGGGTCGACATTGCTTGTATTATTAGGGTCCATTCCGCACAACTTAAATGTAGCTGAATTTTAACAGTTTGTAAATGCTACATTTTTAACATTCCGCATGATGTCATCAACAAACCGCAAAACTCCCAACAAGCTTCAGCAACATTTGTTTTTTTAGAATCAGAATACCTTTATTGGCATAAAATTGCAAAGCATAAAATGAAATTTTCAAACAGTTTCAGCTGTAAAATCTATCGTAAAAGATTTTCATTTAAAATTGCCAGTAAAAACCTTGCTACTTTTATAATAGTCGCTCTGTCCCTCACATTTAATATCATTTTAATACAGTGTTTCTCATTAACACAGCTGAATTTCAATTTCTTCAGATGATTAGCTAACGGGCGACGAAATATTTCAAACTTAGGACACACCAGAAGTATATGGTGCAACGTGTCAGGGACACTACATCCATGTAAACAGTATCTCTCCTGAGGAGGGATCTTCAAAAATCTACCTTGGGTGACATTTGAAGGAAAGATGTTTAAGCGAGCTACTAGAAATGCTCTTCTTAACTGGTGTGTTTCCAAAATTTGGAGATACATGGGCATGGATTTGTAAGATAACGGAATATCCCAGAAGCGGGGAGAACATACACTATTGTTAGAGGAGCCCAGAATCTGTGTATCCTGATCTTCTAGTCTCTGTGATATTAACGTTGGTATCGTCCTTTCGTCTTGCATGCTAAGGGATGAGATGTCCAGACCCATAATTTGAAGTTTTTTTGACATTTTGCCCAGCCAGCTGAAAGAATAAGGGTCACTCAAAAGGTTAATTAACAAACTACCCGTTTGAGCATGGAAATGAATTTTTAACCAGTATTTAAAGGACTGAGACCAAGCCCGGGCTTCTAGACTCTGTTGGCCAAGTTCTGCTACAAGTGTATGATTGGCCACACAGTTTGGGACTCCTAGCAGATTTCTGAAAAAGAAAGATTGGATGTTCTCTAATTTATTATTAAATGCATCCATCCATATTGGGATTCCATAGAGTATCTGAGGAATTATTTTGGCATTGTAGATTTTAATGGCTGCTTGAAGGTTTTTGTTGCCTTTTTGATGATAAAACTTGGCTAAAAGGGACAACTGGCCTTTTGCAGATTTGATTGTTTTTTCTCTATGGTTGGCCCATCTGTTATTATAAGTAAAGTTTATGCCTAAATACTTGTAGTGATTGACCTGTTCTATATTTTACCATTTATTATCCAGGGAAACCTATATCGGGTCTTTGCAAATACCATGATCTTAGTTTTTTCAAGGTTTATTTTTAGTTGATTGTCACTACAGTAATCTCCGAATGACCGGAGATAGCGTATTAGGCCAACTCGAGTTCTAGATAAGATAACTGTGTCATCTGCATATAGAAGAAGTGGAGTGGGTCTTTTGCCAAGAATGGGGCCATTAACTTTGTTAAAATAGAGGGGTAAGTCACTTAAGAAAAGATTAAATAACTGAGGGGCAAAGATGCAACCTTGTTTCACTCCTATGTTTATTTGAATTTTTGGTGTTAAATTTCCCTCAGCAGAATATTTGACTTGGCAGTGGTTGTTATGATGGAGCTGTTTTAATAGAAAGAGTAGACACTGGTGTATGTCTAGATTGTTTAATTTTATCCAGAGTTTCTCTCTGGAAACTGAGTCAAAGGCTGCTTTTAAATCAATAAAGGCAACAAATAATTTGCCCCTCTTAGGTTTGGTGTATTTCTGACTTAAAAAAGCTAAAACAGTACAATGATCTAAGGTAGTGTATCCCTTCCTAAACCCTATTTGCTTTGGCCCTATGATGTAATTGTTGGATGTCCAGTTTATAAGTTTAGTGGCCAGATATTTTGCAAAGAGCTTACCTACAGCTGACAATAGACTGATGGGTCGGTAGTTACTCGGAAGGTCAATTTTTCCTTTTTTATATATTGGGGTTATGATGGAATTTAGCCAAGAATCTGGGATTAGTCCTGTTTGGTTGATTTTTGTAAACAGATGTGCTAGAAGCACAGCCCACCAGTCAGCATAATGAATAATCAAGTCTGGAGGGATCCCATCTGGACCGGGTGACTTATGAGGTTTTAGAGATTTTATCAGTTCAGAAATCTCAGCAGGTTCAACGTTTGGCCAACAGGAAAAGGAAGAGGATTGTCCAATGGACAGTTGAGGGTCTAGTGAAGACGGTAATGTGAACAATGTGGAAAAATGGTCCACCCATTTGGAAGCTGGAATAGGACATACAGTTTTATTTGACTTGTTTGTTAAGGCATTGATCACAGTTCTCCAGAATATCCGGTTATCAGATGAATGTATTGCTTTGTTTAATGATTCCCAGTTTCTGTTGTGGAACTCGGATTTTTTTTAGCAACAAGAGACTGGTACTCAGCTTTAGCTCTGAGATAGTGGGATTGGTTATCAAGAGATCTTGATTTATTGAATAGCCTGCAATAGTGCCTTAATAGTTTCTTTTCCAATAAGCATTCTTTATCAAACCAAGTAGGGATTGGGATGTTCTTATTGGGAGGTTTTGATAGGTGATAAAAAAGCCCAATAACTAACTCATAGAGTTGCAAAATAGAGTCAATGGAGTCTGCTATAAGGAGCTTATGTCTCAAATCTTGGGGGGAATTTATCACTTGCTCAACCTGAGGGATCAAGATTGGAGCCCAAGTTAATTTTCTAAAATTCAGGGGATAGTCTAGAGTTACAGAGTCTACCTTTGAATAGGAGTCTATCAAGTCTATCTTAACTGAGAGAATTAGAGGCATGTGGTCACTTTCTGTTCGACTGCCAACTATAAAGTTGCTGATCCGACTAACAAGGGACCAGGAGACACAAACGAAATCGATGACGCTGTTACCTCTAGTCGAAAGATGAGTATACTCATTTGAGTTTGGGAATTTTTTTGAGCCATTTAGAATTTTTAAATTCATATCAGAGCACAATTTGATAAAATTTGTGCTCGCCCTGTTGGATTTTGGGTCTATTCCATGATAAAGAAATCTATTATTGATTCCTATTGGATTTGAATTTGTTAGGTGCTTGGTTCCTAGTCTAGCATTGAAATCTCCAATAAGGGCTAATTCAGCCTGTGGATGGTCTCTTTTGAGGGTTGCAATATAATGTGTCACCTCTTCCCAGTTTAAAAATCCCTCAGTAGCCTCCAAGATTGGGGGAATATAGACGTTAACTAAGATAATATTTGGATTGGCATTAATTAAGAGAGCTTGGGCATATGGGGGGCATCACCTAAATATGATGTTGTTTCTTTAAGATTTGTTTTCACAAGGAAGCAGAGGCCCATTCGGTTTCTGCCTCTTCCTCGTGAAGCCAGGGCTGGGGTGCAAAAGTTGTAGTATCCTTGTAAATGGACTTCACCTAGAACCCAAGTTTCCTGGAGGAGAATTATGTCATAAGATTGGAGGAATGTGCAAAAGTCAGTGTCTCCCCTCTTACAATGCCATCCTGCAATGTTCCATGCCAGTATTTGATTACTGTAGTGACAAAATGCTGGTTATTAGGGATCTCAACATTGGGATCTCATCGTTTCCCAAAGAGCACATCTTCCCTGCCTATGGCCATTCGATGACCGCTGCAGGAGCAAAACATGGCCAGTTGGTGATCAAAACAATTTGGCCATGAGTGGAACCCCTGCTGTGCATTCAGAATAGAGAATCGCACAACTGAAAGGGGGCTTAAGGTCACTGGAAAGGTGTGAGCAAAGACAGCGCTTTTTAGCCCAAAGCATGTAAGAATGAAGAGACATGTATGCCACAACAATAGTAAACTTTATTTAACTGGGGAATAACAAAAGGAAACCAGATGACTCCAAACCTCCCCCTATTCCTGTACAGAAAAGTTGTGATGGTGTCCCTTATTCTGCAACCCTCCGCATAAATCCTTTCCCCCTGCTTTTGGACAATCGTGCTGCCCCCTGCAGCACCATTGGTTCTGGCTCCTCCAAAGGAAAGGGGATGTGGTGACCCTTCTCCTCACAGATGTTGTGTAGGATCAACACAGGCTATTATGAGTGGGGTGACATTGTCTATGTGCACATGCAGTCTTGCCATCAAACAATGAAAACGAGCCTTGAGATGGCCAAAGGCACGCTCAACAATGTTGCGTGCACGGGAGTGTCTCAAATTATAATAGCTTTGCACATTTGTCCTTGGGCGCTTATAAGGGGTCATAAGACATTTGCGCAAGGGATAAGTCGCATCCCCTAGTATCAGAGTGGGGACACAAACCCCCTCTATGGTTACTGTGAGGTTTCCTGGAACAAAGACCCCTTCATCCATGGCAGACCTCAGGTTGGACTCCTGGAAGATAAGGGCATCATGCTTCCTCCCACTCCATCCAACCTCAGCATCAATAAACCTCAAATAATAGTCCACAGTGCCTTGGCGAAGGACAGAGCAAAAGTCCGTTCTGTTTCCTTACTCCTTGATGCTGCCCTCCTGTGCTCTAATGCAGTGGTCCCCCAACCCCCGGTCCAGGGACCGGGACCGGTCCGTGTACCATTCGGTACCGGGCCGTGGCTCATCCTCCTCCCCGACTGCTGCCTCAGGGGCTGCCCTGCCACTCTGCCGCTGGCTCACCTTTGGTGCTCTCCAGTGGTCACCATGGCTGGGGCTCCCCCTCAGCGTGGCACTGCGCAACTGCTGCTGGCAGTGCCCCCCAGTGGGCAGCGGGAAGTCAGGGGCACTGGCAAGAAAGCAAGTGGAGCAGGGGCTCAGCCGGCAAAAGACTAACCCCCCCCCCCCGGGCTTCAGTAAAATTGTCAAGTGTTGACCGGTCCCCGGTGATAAAAAGGTTGGGGACCACTGCTCTAATGGGTATATGTGGGTCCTATCCATGGTGGCAAAGCAATGTGGGAAACCAAGCCTCCCAAAACCATCCATGTTCTGTGTAGAAAAGATAGAAGAAACAGGTCACATGGAAAAGGGGGGGGATGAGTATTTTATTTTTTTTAAGCGGATCACACTTTAAAGGGATTTCAGTGCTACCTACCTCTTCAAGCCAGTCTCCTAGGCACACCACCTTGCTGTAGAGCTCTGCCTCCACTGCAACACAGAACTCCATCACAATCTTGCCAACAGTGGACACTCCCAAGCCAAACTGCTGGGCTACATTTCAGAAGTAGAGGGGGCTGGCCAGGTACCACAGCATGGCGGCGACACATTTCTCAACAGGAATGGGGCTCCTCATGCCAGTTCTCTGCCGCTCCATGCGGCCACGGATAGTTTCCATGACTTCCATTAATGTTGCCCTGGACATCCTGAAGTTCATAATCCATTGATCATCAGTCCAATGTGAAATGACAAAATTGTCCCACCATTCTGTGGTTCTCTCTTCCACCCAGAACTGCTTTGGGGGGAAAAAAAGTTCTGCAAGAGCTTGCCACCTGATCCTGGCCACAACGTGAGCTCTCCTCAATATATTGTGTGTTAGCGCCCTTCTCCTGTCTGTATGCCAAAGCCTGAGCCATCATCCTCAAAACTGTGGCACGAACACGTTCAGCAATGATGAGAATCTAAGCCACCAAGACAAAAATAATGTTCTCCATTGCCACGTTGCGCTGGGGGCAAGCTACAGGTCAAGGAGAACAAACAGTGAGGGTGGCCAGGTGTGTGTGTGGGGGTGCCTATATGCAGGTAATCTGTGAGCGTGTCTTATGGGCATTACTGCCTTGTGCACATTTAGACCTAAAAAGAAATATTTCAGCTAAGACAACGAAAAAAACGTCCCTATGAGACAATGAATGAACAAATATTCATTGCCACTAGTGTTTTGGTTTGTTTTTTTAATTTAAAGGGAAAAGGGCTTTTCGGAGGCACAAATACAACTCTTCAGTTCATTGGCTCTTCTGTTTGATTGACAGCCAGGGGCAAGCAGAGGTGCAACAAATATGTCTCCTTTATTGCGATTCTGGGAAGATCGGAAACCTGTGGGGAATTTAAAAAGCACTATTGGAAATTCAATATTCCACTACAATTGCCAGTGTGTGGAATGACAAATTTCAGCTTTTAATTGTAGCGTTTTGGCATACCGCAAACATATGGCAACATTGGCCGATGTGAGGAATGGACCTAGACCTTTCAGCAGTGTTTGACACAGTCAACCATGAGTTTTTAGCTCACTGCCTCGCTGATGCCACAGTTCAGGGGACAGCAATGGCTGATCTCCTTTCTCCGGGGTCACGGATAGAGGGTAGCAATAGGAGAGAGATCTTCAAGCTGCCACCAACTTACATCCTGACTCATGCAAGGAATGATCCTTTCTCCAATCCTGTTTAACATCTTCATGCGATCTCTTGCCCAACTGTCATGGAAGTTCAGGCTGGGTTGTCACCAATATGTGGATGACACCCAGCTCTTCCTCCTGATGGATACATTTAAGCCAGTAGGGCATGTTTATTTATTTGTTGTTGTTGTTAGGTGCGAAGTCGTGTCCGACACATTGCGACCCCATGGACAATGATCTTCCAGGCCTTCCTGTCCTCTACCATTCCCCAGAGTCCATTTAAGTTCGCACTGACTGCTTCGGTGTTTCCATCCATCCACCTCATTCTCTGTTGTCCCCTTCTTCTTTTGCCCTCAATCGCTCCCAGCATTAGGCTCTTCTCCAGGGAGTCCTTCCTTTTCATGAGGTGGCCAAAGTATTTGAGTCTCATCTTCAGGATCTGGCCTTCTAAGGAGCATTCAGGGCTGATCTCCTCTAGGACTGACCGGTTTGTTTGCCTTGCAGTCCAAGGGACTTACAAGAGTCTTCTCCAGCACCAGAGTTCAAAAGCCTCAATTCGTTGACACTCGGCCTTCCTTATGGTCCAACTTTCACAGCCATACATTGCAACTGGGAAGACCATAGCCTCGACTAGACACAGTTTTGTTGGCAGGGTGATGTCTCTGCTTTTTAGGATGCTGTCTAGATTTGCCATAGCTTTCCTCCCCAGGAGCAAGCATCTTTTAATTTTTTTTGCTGCAGTCCCCATCTACAGTGACCTTGGAGCCCAGTAAAATAAAATCTGTCACTACCTCCATTACTTCCCCATCTATTTGCCAGGAATTGAGAGGGCCAGATTCCATGATCATAGTTTTCTTGATGTTGAGTTTCAAGCCAACTTTTATACTCTCCTCCTTCACCCTCCTCCTTCACCCACATCAATGTTTTAATTTTATTTATTAAAACATTTATATCCTGCATCCCTCTTGGCTTAAAGTGGTCCACAATCTATCATTAAGAATCATAGAATCATAGAGTCATAGAGTTGGAAGGGGCCATACAGGCCATCTAGTCCAACCCTCTGCTCAACGCAGGATCAGCCCTAAGCATCCTAAAGCATCCAAGAAAAGTGTGTATCCAACCTTTGCTTGAAGACTGCCAGTGAGGGGGAGCTCACCACCTCCTTAGGCAGCCTATTCCACTGCTGAACTACTTTGACTGTGAAAATTTTTTTCCTGTGCCGTATACAATGGGACTATGACATCTTGTGATTTTGATGTGATGCCCCTGTTGATACAGCCCAAAATGGTATTTGCCTTTTTTACCGCTGCATCACACTGCCTGCTCATGTTTAGTTTACAATCCACAAGTACCCTAAGGTCTCGTTCACACACAGTGTTACCTAGAAGCGTATCCCCCACCCAGTAGGCATGCTTTTCATTCTTCTGACCCAGATGCAGAACTTTACACTTATCTTTATTAAATTGCATCATGTCCTCATTTGCCCATTTTTCCATTGTGTTCAGATCTCGTTGAACTCTGTCTCTATCTTCCTGAGTATTTGCCAGTCCTCCCAATTTGGTGTCATCTGCAAACTTGATGAGTAGTCCCTCCACCCCCTCATCTAGATCATTAATAAATATGTTAAAAAGTACCGGGCCGAGCACCGAGCCCTGAGGTACCCCGCTACTCACCTCTCTCCAGTGTGATGAAACACCATTGATAACAACTCTTTGAGTGTGGTTCTCTAACCAATTCCCTATCCACTTAACTATCTGAAAATCCAGATTGCAGTCCTTCAACTTATCCATCAGAACATCATGGGGAACCTTGTCAAAAGCTTTACTAAAATCCAAGTAAATGACATCAACCGAATTTCCCCGGTCCAGCAAACCTGTTACTTGGTCAAAAAAGGAAACCAGGTTGGTCTGGCAGGACCTGTTGGAGACAAATCCATGCTGACTTCCTTGGATCACCAAATTGTCTTCCAGATGTTTGCAGATCACTCCCTTTAATATCTGCTCCATTATCTTCCCCACAACAGAGGTCAGACTCACTGGTCTGTAGTTTCCCGGGTCATCCTTCCTCCCTTTTTTGAAGATTGGAATAACGTTTGCTCTCTTCCAGTCCTCCAGGACATCTCCAGTCCTTAAATAGGTTCCGAAGATGATGGGCAAGGGCTGTGCAGGTTCTCTGGAAAGTTCTTTGAGTACTCTCGGGTGCATTTCATCCGGTCCAGGGGATTTGAACTCATCCAGTGCAGCTAAATGCCTCTCAACAACCTCTCTATCCATGTTAACCTGCCACCCAGACACTATCCTTTGGCTATGGCCATCTCTAGATGTGCCTAAACACTTTGACCCGTGGGAAAAAACAGATGTAAAATAGGCACTAAGCCTTTCTGCTTTCTCTGCATCTTCCGTTAGAGTTTGTCCATCCGCACCCAACAGTGGGCCTATTGCCTCCTTTACTTTACGTTTGTTCCTCACATAACTGAAAAATCTTTTCTTGTTACAGTGGGCTTCCCTGGCCAATCTTAGCTCACTCTCAGCTTTGGCCTTTCTGATGATTGATCTACAGTGCCTAGTAACATGTAGGTACTCTTCTTTAGAGCTCTGTCCTTCCCTCCATTTCCTGAACATTTCCCTTTTCTTTCTTAGTTCCTCTTGAAGTTCTCTGTTCATACAAATAGGCTTCTTAGAGCTCCTGCAGTGTTTTCGTCTTTCTGGGATAGTCATTGATTGAGCATGCAATAGCTCTTGTTTGAGTAGCGCCCGCCCTTCACATGCTCCCTTCCCTTCCAGCATTCTCGTCCATGGTATGACACTCATCATGTCTCTGAGTTTATTAAAGTTTGCCCTACGAAAATCCAACATCCGTGTCTGGCTACAAGCTTCCTTGCCTCCCCATCTCAAAAGGAATTCTATGAGGACATGGTCACTTCCCCCTAGGGTCCCCACCTCCTTCACCTCATCCACCAACTCTTGCCTTTTGGTCAGTATTAAGTCCAGTATGGCTAAACCTCTTGTGGGTTCATCTACCATTTGATAAATGAAATTGTCAGCCAGGCAGGTCAGAAAGTTGCATGACTAAATACGCTTTGCAGAGTTTGTTTCCCAGCACACATCTGGGAAATTGAAGTCACCCATGATGACAAGGTCCTGCCGCTTGGATATTTTCTCAAGCTGCTCACAAAGTGCAGCATCCACATCCTCTCGTAGGTCAGGCGGTCAGTAGCAGACACCAACCACCACACTGTTTGTTTTCCCCTCCCTTATTTTCACCCAGATGCTTTCCACTGTAGATATGCTCTCCTTCACTAGAATTTCCTGGCAGGTAAGCCCTTTCCTCACATACAGTGCCACTCCTCCACCTCTTTGATCTATTCTGTTTTTTCTGAACAGTTCATATCCATCCACCATTACATTCCAGTCATGAGAATCATTCCACCAAGTTTCTGTGATGCCTACTAGATCATACCTTTCCATCAGTATGAGAAGTTCCAGCTCTTCCTTTTTATTGCCCATGCTTCGGGCGTTAGTATAAAGACATCTGAATCCTTTTACTTTTGGTTCCCTATGAGCCGGTTGGGCTGCCCCCGATCGTTTTCCTCCCATACACTCCCTATGTTGATCGTCTCCTTCCCCTTGTGGCTTTAGTTTAAAGCTCTCCTGATGAATCTCCCCAGGTTCCTGCCAAACACATTCTTCCCCAGTTTCGATAAGTGCAGTCCATCAGGTGCTAGTAGGCCTTCCTCAAGAAAGCCTATCCCATCGTCCCAGAAACCAAATCTCTCCTGCTGGCACCAACTACGCAGCAACTACGTGCTCTCAGTTGTCTGAGCTCTGCCTCTGGCAAGGAGCAACTCTTTTTAATCCTCCCAACAATTACGCAGCAATCACCTCACCCAGGCAGCACAATAGCCTCACTTGGTCAGCAGCAACTCTCCCCAGTAGCTCTCTCCACGTGCTCTCAGTTGTCTGAGCATCAGATAAGCATAAAACATCAGATAAGCATAAAACCCCAATTCTTTATCCTATCCTAATAAAATCCCTGGAGCTTACCCATCGTTAAAAGTTCTGGGAAATAAAAATAATCTTAACAAGACTCTTTAAAGAGTGCCCACCAATCCTGATGTTTTTGGGGAGCCCATTCCACAAATGTGGGACTAACCAACGAAAAAGAATGTTATCCCATTCTGACAGTTAAGCAGCCAATCTCCTGCCAAGAGACAAAACATTTTAAAACACAGAGAATGAACTCAGTCTTGTGGCACAAGGCACTGGTGTCACCCACCAAAGGCTTCTGCCATAAGATTTGGTTATCGGAGAGCTGGAAAAGAATACATACCGGCATCAGAGAACTTAGCTAAAAACCATACCGCACCATGAAAATTACAGACATAGTAAAGACAGGGTTTCCAAACACATTAAAAGATAATGGCAGGGGAAAAGAGAACTGTGGGTCCTCAGATAATTATATGTTACCAGATGCAAAATGACATTTTATTTCAGTGATGTATGTGCTGGTCCATTAAAGAGAGAAAGATCCTCCCCACGACATTTGTTGCTAGTTTATCCAATATGGTGAGATTCCTTGGACGTGTCTGCAGGAAAACAAGTCATTGTAATATTTGTGTGCGTGAGGGTAGGGATGGACCTTTTGCAGCTGAAGCTGAGAACCTGGTGCATTAGGTTAGACATAAATGCTAGATGCTGGTAATGGACAGCTTTTTCAGTCTGGAGAAATAGCTTTCGCCCAACAGGAGGTAGCAATGCTAATCCAAAACCCAAAATAAAACATTGCAACAAGAGATCAGCAGAGTGAGGCAGCTCCTCATTTTGTCCTAGAGCACATTGTATTCTAGATGACATCTACTTCCAGTCTGGCTCATGGAGATCAGAGCCACAGAAATTGGGACAGGGCTGAGCATCCCTGTATTAGATAGTTATCTCATTTTGAAAAATATTTCTGAGATGTAGAGGACTAAATCCTATACAACAGTGCTTAGCACATGTGCTTAGTGCTTAGCACAGTGCTTAGCACAGAACCTAAACAGTTACGCAGGCCCTGCAAAAGGGAGCTCCTCCACCAGGCATTTGGTTGAGGTCGATCTATCCATCACTTCCAATTAGCCCCCAAGCTCACCCCCTACTACGACTGACACCAATCTGCCTAACCTAATGGGTGTTAAGCACCTTGACGTCCCTCCCAGTGACAAGCCTTTCTCAGCCATGTCGCTAGTATCTCCGCTGCAACAGACAGGATGCCAGACCCGGATAAACAGCTTCAATTCATCTTTTATTCAGCTCTCTCCTGCATACAACTCCAGCACTTCCCCAGTCTACACCACCCCACACCCTAGTGTTGTTCTTCCTTATATCCCTGGGCAAGACCCTACCCCCATTAGAAAAGGATCCTGTCCTCTTCTTTCCTGCCCCACCCTCCTGTGTCTTGAAGTGCTTCCTCTCCTCCGCGTCTACTCCGGTAAGTCTTCTCTTTCAGGCTCCAGCTTCCACACTCCCTTGGCCTGGCTCTTGCCCGAGACATGTGAGTGGAGAGAGTTTTCCAAAGTCCTCTCCATTCCAGCCTCTCCCACGAGCTGGTTGAGCATTCTCACCCATTCTCCAGCGAATCAGTTTTTCCAGCTGTGCAAGGTAAGTGATTCCCCTCTGTTTTGTTTCCCAATCCCCCTGCAGCCTTTCTTCCCCCAGCTTCCCCCCCCCCCAAGTCCGGGCGGACGTCTACCAGGCTCTTTCCTCCAATCCAGCCAAGCTTCTTATTTCCCCGGGGTTACCTCCCACCTTGTCCACCTCGTGACTCATGCCATGCCTTGCTCCCCGGCCTGTTTCAGAGCCCGGCACAGTGGCCCTTTCCAGCCCTTCTCCTTCCCCAGATGAGTTCGACTCATCTCCTGACTGGCCTGACCTGGGCCCAGCCGGACATACCGCCACCCTTAGGAGAGTCTTCTGTTCCAAGGGGTCCTTGAATAGCCTAGAAAGAAAATTGGCATTCACTCCCATCCGTCCCGTTCAGTGAACAATCTGAAATGAAAAAGGGGAGAGGAACATATACCACCGCATTATACAGGCGTTGTTGTCTTTAGATTTGTCCATCCACTTGAGCGGTTCGTGGTCTGTTATAAGCACAAAAGGGTTATCCGTCAAGTAAAATTTCAGTGCTCCGATCGCCCAAAATGTCGCCAGCGCCTCTCACTCAATCGTGGAATACCGGACCTCCGCAGGTGTCAATTTCCGACTTAAAAACTATATAGGTCTCTCTATTCCTCCTTGTTCCTGGGCCAACACCGCCCCTATTCCTGTCCCAGACACATCCGTTTGGACAATAAAAGATTTGTCAAAGTCCAGATTGTGTAGCACAGGCTTCTGGGATAGACACATACACAAGCCTTGAAAAGCATGTTGATGTTCAGGATTCCAGACTATGTTATTAGGTTGGGCTTTTGCCAGAGTTTCAGTAAGAACTACTGCTCGGGTAGCGAAGTGTGGTATAAATAGTTGGTAGTATCCGATGAAGCCTAAAAACTGCCGCATCTGATGTCTTTGGCATAGTATACTTTTCCAATTTAGCTATTTTCTCTGGGAGGGGCTTCAATTGCCCATTACCCACTATGAACCCCAAGTACTTCAGTTGTTGGAAGCCCAGTTTATTCTTCTTGGGATTTACCACAAGGCCTGCTTTGTCTAATGCTTTAAACACTGCTGTCAGATGTCGTACATGCGTCTCCCAATCTGTACTACAAATAATAATGTCATCAATATATGCGAAAGCAAAATCAGCACACTCGTGCAAAGCTAAATCGACCAATCTCTGAAAAGTGCTTGCAGCCCAAAGTAGACCAAACGGCATGATTGTAAAATGATATAAACCATGGAGAGTGGCAAAAGCCGTTTTCTCCCTGTCCTCTTCTGTTAAAGGCACCTGCCAATACCCCTTGGTTAAGTCTAGTGTGGATATCACCTTAGCTCATCCTAGTTGATTTACCAGGTGCTCCGCTCTTGGCATGGGATAAGCATCGAATTTTGCTTTTTGATTGACAGCTCTGAAGACCACGCAAAATCTTACTGACCCATCAGGCTTTGGGACTATTACTATTGGACTTCTCCATCCAATTCCTTGACGGCTCAATGACTCTGAGGGATAGCATCTCCTCAACCTCTTTCTGCACCCATGGCCATTTTTTGAAGGGGATAGGCCTCCAGGGAACCCTAAACACCTCCCCAGGTTCTGTTCTTATAGCATGCTCCAGCAGATGGGTCTTCCCTGAAATTTTGGAGAACAACTTAGGTAAACATTGAACTAGCCTCATAACATCTTGTCTCTGACTCTCGGACAATGAAGGGTCCGTTGGGGGGAGATCCTGAGAGCCCTCGACCTCCTGCCATGGTGGACTGCCATCTGATAACTGCTCTTCACTGATCTCAAGGGCACAATTCTCTCTGGTCCGATCATACCATAATTTTAAGTGGTTGACATGTATTTTTCATGGTCTCCCCCTCCCAGGCACTGACATTTCTTCATAAGTGACCGGGCCCAAGACCCTGGTGATTCTATATGGACCTCGCCATCTATCTCCTACAGTCAACCCTAACCCTCTTCTATGTATCAATACCCTATCTCCCGGCCTAAATTGGCTATCCTGAGCCCGTTTGTCATAGTAGCTCTTTTGATACTTCTGAGCAGCTAACAGGTTTTTCTTGGCATCTTCCCTTAGATGTGTAAGGTGCTCCTGTAACTCCTGTACATAGGCTGATGGAGCCTTCTCTGCACGAGGTGATTCTTTTACCCACTTTTCTCCTAAGTCCAACACTCCCCTAGGTTGCCTCCCAAAGACCAGCTCGAATGGAGAATATCCGGTGGAGGCTTGGCGTGTTTCTCTTAAAGCAAACAAAATAGGGTCCACGTATAGATCTCAAGTGGTAGGATGACCACAGGCTAAGGCCTGTAACTTGGAATTTAAGGTCTGGTTCATCCTTTCAATGAGTCCATCAGTTTTGGGATGATAAACAGTTGTAAAGACCTGATTAATCCCTAGAGTATGGCATACTTTCTGCATACAAGTGGATGTGAAGGGTGAACCCTGGTCTGTCGGAATCTCTTTTGGCAGCCCCATTTGGGTGAAGAAACGCATTAGTGCATGGGCTACCCCTTCACTTTTCATAGTTCTCATCGGTATAGCCTCCGGATATCTGGTAGAATAATCCATAACCACTAACACATACCAAGACCCCCGAGGAGTCCTCGGCAATGGCCCCAAAAAGTCCATTCCTATCCTCTCAAATCAAATCATTTATTTACAGTCATTTAGACCAAAATTTTAGAAGCACTACTATACAATAACAGTTTGTAAAAGGGAAGGTAATACATTAAAAGGTTAAAAATGCATCAACAATAAAACTTAAAACTTCTCCACCATAAAAGCCAACATTTAGAAGCATTAACTGCCATTGACTATTTTACACGGATAAAATGATCCATAAAAACAATAAAATTAATAAAGCTGTTAAAATATAAAACAAAAGACAAGATTAAGAGACGTGCGATACATCTAATAACCAAAAAACATAAGAAGTTCTGTGGACCTATTATGGCTATACATGAGTGACCCATTCTTTCCTAATTCTTAAAGCTAGCCACGCAAATTTTGCTACTTTGCTACTTAACAAATTATCTGTATCTGATACCAATATTTGCAGGCAATGCTTTCTCAGGTTGTGAGGGCATTCTATAAGCATTGGTACTAATGCACCTGTGCGAATATGATTATATAGGTTGCACTCAAATAAGATGTGTTCTGTGTTCTCTACTTGACCCTCATTGCAGGTACAGAGTCGATCCTTGAGAGGGAGTCCATCAAATTTCCCACTCAAGTAAGCAGAGCACAGGGCATTGTGACGAAGGAGGGTAAAGGATCTCCTGTGCTCAGGATTTACCACTTTTCTTAGATATTGCATCTGGGTGTTCCTGTTTAGGAGATCTTTCCTAAAGAGTGGGTCCTGAATATTGTTGAGATCATGTTGCCTCTCTACTTCTATCACTCTTGTCTTAACAAGATCTATAGCCTTGTCATAACCCATAGACAAAAATAATTGTTATGAGAGACCATAGTAGCACAACTTTTTAGTGAGTGCAATTTGCCAAGGTGCGACGAATGTGTCGATCACTATTAGACTTACAAGACCTTGCTGTTGGAAAAGTAGTTTTAGCGAGAATGTAAAGGTAGCTATCCAAAGCCTGGACTGAACGTTGACCATACCTGTCTCAATCCTAACTGCTACGTTTGAGATGTTGTTTGGTATTGCCAGAATTGCCCTCAGAAATTTAGACTGGACCTTTTCTAGACTGCCCAATCTGCCCGTTATACTAATTGGAGCCCCATATGTTAGCTGAGCAAGAGCCTTAGCCTTGAAGATGTTAATTGCTGCTTGAATGTAGCGACCTCCTTTCTGCCAGAAGAATTTTTTAATTGCACCTGAAATTTTCTGTGCATTTAAAGAGATGTTATTAATATGGGCAGATCTTGAATAGGTTGCCTGGAAAATAATGCCAAGATATGTGTACTGTTGGACTTGTTCTATTAGGGCGCCATTTAGTCTCCAGATATGAGATTTAGGTCTCTTACCATATACCATTATCTTGGTCTTGTCATGGTTAATCACCAGGCTATTCAATTGACAGTAGGAGTTTAGCACTCTTAAGGCTCTTCTCAGTCATTTGGGCGTTCTGGCAAGTATGGCTAAGTCATCAGTGTATAATAAAAGTGAGATGTGTCTTTCCTCTACTTTTGGTGGGTCAAAATTTGGTTTCTTCAGAGAGTGGCCAATATCGTTTATAAAGAAATTGAAAAGGAGAGGGGCTAAGATGCAGCCCTGCTTAACTCCCTTTCCAAAGTTAATTATATTAGTTAGATGACCTTGGGGATGACCTAATAGCTGAGTTTTTGTATAAGGTTTTAATTAAGAAAAGTAGACGTCTATCAATGGATGTCCTTTCTAATTTGGCCCATAGCAAATTTCTAGAAATAGAATCAAATGCAGATTTAAAATCAATGAAGGCAATATAAAGGGAGGACACTGTTTTAGATGAATATTTAGCTATCTCCCTGCCCCTCCAGGCCGCCAAGCTTCCCTCCCCCCCCTCCTGAAGCAAGAAGCTTGCCAGGCCACAAGCTAATTTGCTCATGGCCTGGCGAGCTTCTCGCTGCGGGGGGGGGGCGGGAAGAGGGAGCCACAGCCCGGCGCCGAGGCCTTCACAGCCCGGCACCGGGCCACAGCCCGGGGATTGGTGACCACTGCACTAGGAGTCTTGGCTTTGCCCATGAGGCTGGGAGTTCAATCCCAGCAGCTGGCTCAAGGTTGACTCAGCCTTCCATCCTCCAGAGGTCGGTAAAATGAGTATCCAGCTTGCTGGGGGATAAACGGTAATGACTGGGGAAAGTACTGGCAAACCATCCCGTATTGAGTCTGCCATGAAAACGCTAGAGGTCATTACCCCAAGGGTCAGGCATGACTCGGTGCTTGCACAGGGGATACCTTTACCTTTACCTTATATACCGATTGCACCAACTTAAGACCTGAGAGGTTATGCTTACTATCTTTGAAGGATCTTCTATGTAGTGAAGTTAAAATCTCAGAGTCAGGAGTATGGAAGTTTTAGCTAGTGAAGAGAGTATAGTCGTCGCAACCCATCCTGGCATTACAATCCCCTCCTAATATGAGGAATACTGATGGGTATTTCATCCAAAGATCCTCTAAATATATCTCAAAGCCCTCCCAGAAGGACTCTATCTGTGCTTTAGTTCCTCCCAGGGGACAATAGGGGCCATTCCACATGACTTTAATGTAGCAGAAGACTTGCAAATTGTAAACGCTACTAATTTGCAGTTCCACAAAATGTCACACACTATCTGCCACACTCCTGAAACAGTCCCGCAAAAAGCCATTTGTTGTAGCACTTAAAGGGAAATCTGGAAAACTGGATTCACCCTCCGAAAAGTGCTACACTCTTGCAAACAATCTGCAACAGTAGCAAAAAAGACCTGTGCATTCTCATTGTTGCGGTTCCAACAAAGTCCCTCCCCCTGGCTCTCTCCTCCGAACTTCCAGCAAAGCGATCGCCATCTTTTTTTCTTGGAGCGAGCAGAAAGCAACGGACCAGCGAGCCTTCATTCACCCAGCGAGGCTTCTCCGGCTACAGTCCCTCCACAGTAGTGCTTTAAAGCTCCCCTAAGTTCCCAAGCACAACACAGCCCCGTTTGCAAGTTCCCTGTATTTTCGGCCAAAAATCGCGCCCGTTCAGGGGGGGGGATTTTTTTTTCACTCGGGGGGGAGTGTGGTAACAATTTGCTCCCAGGCAAATCTAGCTGCCAGCTAGATGGGTCTCTACGTTAGGAAGAATCAAGGCATATTCGTTGCAACGTGTGTGTGTGTGTTTTTTAAACCTGTTCTTAAAGGGAAAGGGGCTTTCCCGGGGCATAATAACAACCACCCATTGGCTGTATGTTTGATTGACGGCAAGGGGTGAGACAAAGCACAGAAAAAATAGTTTCCTAGCAATTTTCGTGAGACTGCAAACCTGTGGGAAATGAATGAAACGCTACTGAATTCCACTAAAAAGGCAGGCATGCTTAACGCCGAGATTGCACTTTTAAAAATAGCGTTTCCATTTTGCGAGACCAACTGGCAACATTGGTCCTTGTGCGGAAAGGCCCTGGATGTTAACCAGGAGGTAGCATGCATGTTGAAATGAGATAGCCACAGCCATAGCTTACTGCCCATAATTTGGTAGACCTTCTGATTTCATCATCGGTTGAGTGGACACTAAAATAGCCAACCCCTCCTTAGATCTTCCATGGAGAGAGGGTTCTGCAGGGAGA